>NC_052572.1:33802535-34402535 GCF_016699485.2 Gallus gallus
TCCATGGAAGCTGGATACTGGAAATATTTAATGGGGGTATAACAAGCATGTAAGCCTGATCCTGTGCCAATCAGTGGTTTTCCAGAAGAGCTTAGTATCTCACATTCAGGTTACGAGGCAGACATGTCAGATCAGTGCAACGAAGGGACTGTGCAAAAGCAAGCCACCACCTCTTTAACAAAAAAAATAACCCACTTTTTGCAGAAGCATTTCAATGCCAAGAAATAGGACATTGCAAGTCCTCTGGGCCAGGCATCAACACTTGCCATTCGTTATGCAAGTGCCTGATATCTTTTGCTCAGGACATTCTAGGGGAATATGGCCTACTGTGTTCCCTGAAACTGTATTCGTTATTCCAGTCATGATACTTAGAAAGGAAGCAGAATAAATCACATGAAGTGATGACACATGCACATATTGAGGGAGGATGTATTCATGTGCTTGCAAAAAAAAAAAAAAAAAATCATGAAAAGTTCTCAGTCACAAAAAGCACTTCAAAAATCTTGTGATGTAGAAGCCAGTAACTGTGTGTCTAACACTGAAAAATCTGGCACTATTTATTCCAAGATGCACTGTTTTATGGCTGCCAAGTAGATGCAACTGGATCTTTTCCGTACCACCCTACCTCCTGTCTTGTCTTCATGAGAGTATTGAGATCAAGGTCAACAGAATGAGAATTGTTGTTTTCAGTTGGATTATTGCTGAAATAAAGTCCTACATCTTCTTCCTACAAAATGATCTTCTGAAATGCAGTCAACATTATGTGTTCTTGAGCCTCAAATTGGTGAGAATCACTGTTCTGAAACTGCTCACTGCAATGAAAAATGGGGAAGAACGGTGGGGTTGGGACAGGGAGAGAGAGAGAGAGAGATGGGAGAAAAAGAATATTAAAATTTTCTTTGTGCAAAATATTATTTGGAATCCGAGTTTATGGTGTTTAATTAAACTTGTGATTATTTCTCCCTAATGAAGCCTCACTTCAATTGCTTTACCTTCTGGCAATAGCCTTGAACAAAGTATAAGATTTCTTCATGTGTGCTGCAGTAGAATACAAGCTGGGAAATGGGAAGCTCTGTCTGTGCAGGTCCAGTGCAGTGTTTTGCAGAACAGTGGCAGTACAGTCTCCACGTTGCATAGTGAGGCCAGAGTAAAATATTCAGACTCGGTGTCTCTCAGAAGAATGAAAGAAAACATACAATGAGCGGAAGAAAAACATAGGTGGAAATGGATGTCTTTTTCCTCAAGTGCTGAATCTCAGCTGTAGAGTTTGACTCTGTCCTGACCAACAGCCAGCACATTCTCATTGAAATCACTGGGTTGTTTGTTAGGACAGAATGAGCTGCTAATTTTTATTATGCAGTAAATTGTACTTTGTCTTCCTTTTTCACTTTTTAAAAATATTAAAATGCACAGGGAGCCTTAACTCAGCTCTGTGTCTCACACCATTTAAGTGGTGGGGCTACTGCTATATTCATTTTTGCAGGAGAGGGAAATAAAGCCAAGGCTGAGGGAACTCTGACTGGTACCTATATTCGTGCTTTATTAAATGCTGTCCTTCGATGGGTACACCAGACCCTAAAGGGCAAAATTTGTATCCTGATGTTATGCACGTTTGTTTAAAATACGTCTGTTTTATTTTATCCCCATCACTGCAAAAGGTGGAATGGTGGATTTTACTTCCTGGATCTGAGATAATGGATAGTTAAGGCTTCTGCTTAATTAAACTAGCCCTGAGCGGTGATATGTTAATACCTGGAAATTTAAACATATCTACTGCCACTGTATAGCACTTCTGAGTGGTTTTACTCTCCTTAACAAGTCCAGGCTCTTAGCTGGCATATATCTTTCTGAATGTCCAGCTACATACAGGCTTTAAAAAGCTGAACATTTGGTATACTTCCTTCAGATAAGGAAATAGGTATCAGTGTACTCTATTAGGTCTATTGAGCTGTATTGATGGCGTAATAAAAGAGCAGTTATTTTCTCTCCAGCTTCCCACTACTCACCTGCATTAGATTTTCAACTGGTAATGGCAGGACAGGAAGTTATTGATGAGCTGACAGCCTTCTGTAATCCAGTGACATGTCTCTTTCTCTCTCTGTGTAGCAAAGGTCTGTTCTCATAAATGCCAATGAATTATCAACAAAAGAAACCAAACGCTCCTAGCAACTCGGGGAGAAGATAAATTGCAAACCTGCGATACAAACACGCCTGCTCTGCTTTATCTTTCGCTATGCACTTTGACAGAAGAACGAGTCCATACATGTGTGGTCAAAGTCAGAAGGGGGAAGGGGAGAAGACAGAAGTAAGACATAGCGGAAGAATGTAAAGATTTACATATAAATAATGCTGTAAAACTACAGTAAGCAATTAGGATTGCGTAGGTAATCTGCTTCATAGTCTTTCATAATTTACAATTCTTTCTTCCTACATCAAAGCTTTTCCAGAAGAATGACTGTTAGCCTGAAGTCCTGTAATACTCTTCCTCTGAATGAAGACATATTCCGTCGCAAGTACATTTCTTATCAACTCCAATGTTGTTCTGCAGGCAAATAAAATTACAGACCTAAATGGTCCGAGCAATTGTTAATGTCAAAGATACATAAAAGCAAATTTTATAAATCAGGATTCAAATAAAGGAAAGAAGATAAAGCCAAAAACTGCATTAAGATAGCCCCATAAAAGTGCTTATCATTTAAATGTAGAACAGATTATGTGGTACCTTATGGAGAAGTAGCTTTTGGAAACAAATATGCATGATATACAAATTTCAATGGATAAACTGCTTAAATAAAGCAAATAGCACCAGATAAAAACAATAGATAAGGTGACAGAGAAATTTTAGTGTTGATTTCAACTGTTCATTTTAATGATATATGAAAGTACTTCTGTTGTAATTATGACTTTAGCCAAAGGCCTAGACATTTCAAAATAAAGGCTGCTAATTCATACACTGTCATATCAAGCAGCTAAAAGGTAAAAAGCCCTCAGAGGATCTGTGACTGTAGGTTTCTCTGGCACAGACAAGGGAAAGTCCCTTCACTCTCTTATGTTTTTCATAATTATTTTGTGCATCAGGAATAAGGCATGCAGGATGCAACAAAATACTGTCAATGGTAGATTCTCATGAGAATGTATCTCAAGAATGGCCTTGGGGGTTTAAAAAGGAGGTTAAAACCCTGAAGCGTAGTAGGATGCAGGACTAAATCTCATGTGCTTTTCCCATTACAAAATGTTGTCGTAAAAGACAGCGTAGGACTAAATATATGAATAAATGACAGTTTCATAATGAAACTATCACAATTAAGGAATTATTGTTCCCTTATTCACTGACAAAGTTACTGGAGATCAGAAGCGTAGATCCATATCAAACAATTTCATTTGCCTTCTAAGTCAGTAACCCAGCGTACAAAGCTCTGCGTGCTTACACAAACAGTATTATCTGCTCTCATTCCATTTGTTCTTTAATATGTGTTGATAACATATGTTGACCAGCTTGATCAGTACAGATTGTGCATGGAATTCAGGGGCAGATATTAATTTGAACTGACTCAGTTCATATGAGCCATATAAAAGTCAGTAAGTTTTGTTAGTGAATATTCCTTGCTTTCCATTGATCAGAAATGTGTGTCTACTGGAGTAATGATTTGATTGAAGAATTACATTCTTATTTAAAGAGAAGGTTTAATGCTCTTCTTCGCAATACTTTTCTTCAGAAGACTTAATTTGTCACTGTGTATTTGCAACATTTATTGCCATGATCCATTACCTTTGAAATTCAAGTGATGCAAGCACACATTAAATTTCATGAAAAAAAACAAAGTATAATGAAGACTTAATATCATATAAGTTAAGAATTTTCCTCTAATTTTCACCTGCTCTAGGCTTCAAAATATGCCACTGAGTTCACTTTCGTTATTCCTGATCTCTTCAATCAATGAGAGAGGGACCAGGATCCTTAGGGTTACATATCTATCCACATACTTGGCTCAGTACATGCTACTCATATATTTACCAGCCACCATTGTTCATTAAATACTGTGGAAAAAAAAAAAAAAAAAAAAAAAAAAGCTTTTTTTGGGGGGGGAAGACTCAATCCAAATGTGGATTTGAATTTTCAGTTTCCAACCCTCATGAGTTCAGACCACAGGGTCAGTCGACCTTGCCAGGTGTAAGCAGAAAAGAAAATGATTTCACTTTTTCACCTGTTTCCCTGATAGTGAGTATATTTTCTGCCTAGCTTTAAAGCAGAATACTATCTGTCTTATTTCACTGTTTCCCATATTTCCACCATATTGAAACTGTTTAATCCATCAAGTAGAAACTGCTGCTTTTTGCATAGTGTGCTGCCATGCTGAGAAATTTAATATGGAACACGATAGCCTCCTAGTTATTAACATTATAATTTCTTCCAGTATTTTATTGGTTGCTTATAAATACATTTTTGTTACAACATAATAGTGCATTCATGGTCACAATTGTATACAGGTAGGAGTTGTTCACTTTTCTCAAATATTTGCAAGAAACATAAACAAAAACCATATGTTTCAAATATTTCACCGAATACCTTTTTCCACTTCTGTGCATGTTGTAACTGTTTCAGCCCTGTTCTGCTTCAAAATCCTACCACTTATCCTGTGTTTTATGACATATTCTTATCTTTCTATATTTTTAAATATTCTTTTAAAGGTATTCTAAATTGAAGATTTTTTTCTAAATATTCACTCCCAATTTTTCCCATCTCTCTGATTGTCACAAGAACAGTATTGATTCCAGCTTCTAAACAGATCAGTAGGTGCTTTTCACTATAACCTTTGCTGCTTGCTGTTTAAATTTATTGTAAACATGGCCAGTGCGGGAGCAAATATTTTCTAGGTTTTGCATGGAGAACTCTTCTGTGACCGAGTGGGTGTTCCATCCACATGGCATCTTTACTTGTGTTTTGATATCCAAAACCCTCTAAGAAAGAAGGGTTTCTTTAATATAGCTCCACTGCCTAAATATCTTGCTGGCTCAACGTTTCAAAGAACGCTTTGTGCTGTCCAGGCATTCTCAATAATTGCTAGCGCAAGAGATGGGCCAAAACCCAAAATTCTGAATCCAGCTCCCCTCCTTCCTCCACACCTCTTGTCTTCTTGGAAACTTTGGAAAGCTGAATCCAGACGCAGAATTGAGTAGCACAAATTGGCCAAACCCCAGCCCCACCTCCCCCCCACATTAGGGGTTTTCCAAATCCTAATCCAAAATGTACTGCCTAGTCTTCTTTTCATCCTCATTTCTTTGTGAGATTCTTAAAACTTGAATATTTCTTCTTTGGTGATACTTCGGCATTTTCACATGATTAATTTTAGGTTTGGTCACAATGGTCTAAATCAGCCTTCAGGTTGAAAACTTCGATGAGAAGGAAAGGGGAACTGAATCCTACTTGCACTAGAAAAGCAAAAAGACATAAAGAATTACTTATGCTGTACTGCAAAAGAAGGAAAATAGTATACGGCAAAAGCCTTGTAAATTAGAGATCCAAAGAGGTTAAAAAATGTGTGAGGCTTTTGTTTGGTTTGGCTTTGTTTCGTCACTTTATTACTCATAAATCTCCAACTAAATTTCAGCTGGAATGGTTTACAAAAATATATACTCAATTCCTCCCATATTCAAAGGCAATACCATCAAGCCCATGCTTTCTTGCATAATATCCCTAAAATTATGAGCTTGATAGAGAAAATAACAAGACTTCTAAAAATTGTATGCAAACCTATTTGTTTGTATGATCTCTCTGGCATGTGAATCTTTAAAGATCATGATTTCTCATTATTTTTTGCCACTAGTAAGCCTAGAAACTTTTAATGAAATGTGAAACTCTCATGTATTGACATGACATCTGAAGTGGGGCCTGTGAGGTAAAACTCCAGTATTGACTATGAAACTAGTCATGGATTTGTAAGAATTGCCAACATAGCACAGTTCTCACGCTCAACATTCACAGCAAGAACTGGATGTGTTCTACTAAGTTCATGGAAGTGAAGCATTTAATGTCAACTAGCTGACACACTGCTCGTAGCGTATTGCTTATTCCTATACATAGTTAAAGGGAATTTAATGTGAATTCTCATGGAAATGATCAACATACCAGTTCATGCATCTAATGGTATTGGTTTGCACCTTCAGAGGTACTGTACAATTCTGTGCTCTGACACTTCCGGTAAAATCAAGGGCATGTTAGCTAATTTTCCTGTACATACAGTGCCATGCTTGTAAAATGTCAAAGCAGTATTTTCTATATTTTGTGGGCTAGTTAGAAAGTATTACACATTAACACCATTAGAACAACCACTACAACAACCACTACAAAAAGCTGAGATACAATACTAGCTGAAAACCAAGAGCCTTGGAAGACTTGGAGTTAAATATACTGCACACTTTCAAAAGAAGGATTGAAAAGAAGCATGCAGCTGCACAGAAGTAGGGGGAGCCCCTCTTGTGTGAGGAAAAAAAAATGGAAGACAGAGGCTTACCTTCCAGAAGGAGGGTGTGAGTGGCACACAGTTATGTGATCACTAAAACCACTGGGATCACTAAAAACAGGAATCCATTGCAGTATGCCCACAAGAGAAGTATTAAGAGTATATGTGTGGCCTCTGGGAAAAGAATAAACCTGAGAGAAACATTAGAGGAATGATGGATCTGTGCTTGTCTATCTTACCTGGCATGCTCCAGAAAAACAGAAAGAGGAAGTAATTTTGCATCTGCTGTTGTAGAATTCCCCTATTTTTTTGTTGTTGTAACTCAGATCTCAAGCATGTCAGTTCAAGATATTTGGCTCCACTAAATTACAACACTCTTCCAGTGAAAGAAAAAAAAAAGAAAAAAAAAAGTTAATTCCATGTTACATTGTTATGAAAGATACTGCAAAAATCTATAGACTTCAATCTTTTTTTCAATGCTTACATTTGTCTTCGGTCAAAGTTTAAGGTTCATTACTGAGGCACAAGAAGCATCCTTCCTAATTTGGAGGGTAAATGGAGACCATGTAATACAGCAAGGGTGTGTAATTTATCATTTCAGTGAGTGCAGTTAAACTTGTGGAAGGAAATTGTCCTCACAAATGAATTTATTCCATCTATGTGCATAGTTCCATAAGGGAAGCAACTGTTCTGTTGACAACAGAACTGTTCTGTTCAAAACATGTTTCAGGTAAAACTACTTCACCAGTTTGACTCTGTCCAGTTAAAGCAAATAGATCGACTTTGGTTCTTGAGACCTCTCCTCACATTAGCTCTAGTGGATCAGGCATAGAGGTCACAGCTTCCTAGTTCCCAACTTCCCCTCCTGCACCTCAGTGCTCTTGGCAGCCAGTCTCCATAGAGGGCAGAGTTGAGATGAGACTGAAGGCTGAACGACTGCCTACAGTCCTGACAGGTTATAAGTGAGGATGGTCATACTCTCAGCTATAGTTTGCCTGCTATTGTAGGTTTGAATTATATCTCAGAGGTCTGGACAGGTTCTGAGATTGTTCAGTCTAGAGAAGAGGAGGCTCTGGGTAGACCTTACAGTTCTCTGCAACTCCCTGAAAGGACATTGTGGTGAGGTGGGAGTCAGCTTTTTCTCCTGTGTAGCTAGTGATAAGACGAGAAGTAATGGCCTCAAGTTGCACCAGGGGAAATTCAGGTTGGATTTTAGGATAATTTCTTCTCTGAGAGAGTGCTCAGGTGATGGAATGGGCTGCCCAGGAAGGTGGTGGAGTCGTCGACCCTGGAGGTGATCAAGAAACGCTTAGATGTTGTACTGAGGGACATGGTTTAGTGAGGAAATAGTTGTGGTCGGTGGACAATTGGACTGGTTGATCTTGGAGGTCTTTTCCATAATTCTGTGACAGATTTAGCATGTATTAGCAGCTTAATTTCTGAGGAAAGTTCTTCAGTAATCACTTCAGTAATCATGGCTGTGTGTACGTGGGTGAGCTTCACCTTGGTAGCCCAGAATATTAAGAGCGTATAGCTTTCATTCTAGTTTCTTTCGCATCTACTAATGGCATACACATCTAAATGCAAATCTTTAACTAAAGCACTGGCTCTCTCCCGTTTGTCGCTTTCCATACTTCTGCAAGCTTCCAGGTTCCCAGAAATCAATCCAGGCTTATAAGAGAAAATCTAAGAGTAACTGATGTCTGAAAAATTAAAAAGAAAGAAAAAAATCCTGGTTCTACAGTCCTGATGGCAAAAAAAAAAAAAAAAAGAAAGAAAAAGAAAAAAAAAGAAAAAGAAAAAAGAAACAAACAAACCAAAAAAAATGTCCAGCCTGCAAGAAGAGACAGGTGGCTTCTGAGTGAAAATGGTAACATAAACCCCCTGGGAGATCAGCTCCAAAGCTGAGTTCACTCTTTCCTGCTATAAAGCATATTGATGTTAACAGTTTTCTCCTGCCTGCACGAGTGTTTTTCAAATTAAGTATTTTTAAATCTGCAGAGCTTAAAATACAGCCTTAGACACCCTCCTTCTCTTCTGCTTCTATTTCATATAATCTGCTATAGGTGTACAGGACTGATAAAAGGCTCTGCTTTTCTCACAAACAGATGAAAACCAATTTAATTTAGACACCTGGCAGAGGCGGAGGAGAACTGAAGTTAATGGCCACTTCAGAAAGTGGAAGGGGTAATTTGCAGGGCATACAGCAGCTTTTGTTTGTTTGATTCAGTCTCCCCTAAGATGGTGAGGGGTTTGTGTTTGTAATATCAGTGTTTGGAGGTGACTTATTTGCAAGTGTATAATCAGCAAGTAGTACTGAAAGCAGTCTTGCACTCCTTGATCTCCAGTATTTTTTGAAAAGTAATTTTGAAACTGGTCTGAAGGAGCCAGGACTTCATCTAGCATTAAGATTTTGCTGAGACTCATTTCTGTCTCACTGGTGAAACAAAGGGCTGGGCAGAGTTGGCACCATCAGTACAGGGTAGCACATGCCTTGCAGTTTCAGTTATTATTCCTGCTGTAGGTAAAAGACTTTCCGTGCTCGGAAGTCTTGAAGTCATTTTTGGGTGTATGGCAGTTTGGAGATGAACAGTGCCTGAGGCTTTGCACCTTTCAGGCACTTTTATGTTCTATGGGATGCATTTTCCTTCTTTATTTATTACTGAGTAGCTATTCAATGTAGAAACAAAGATTTCCAACCCCAAACTAGTGCTCCATATCTAGAATGATCTTTAAGCAAAATAAATAATAGAGCACCATACAAAATGTTTATGTAAATTCAGTATAATCACAGCCCTGATCTGTGCAGCAGGATATGGAGAAGTTCAGCTCCAGTACCCCTCTAGGCACTTCAAAAGTTTTTCTTTCTTTCTTTCTTTCTCTCTTTCTTTCTTTCTTTCTTTCTTTCTTTCTTTCTTTCTTTCTTTCTTTCTTTCTTTCTTTCTTTCTTTCTTTCTTTCTTTCTTTCTTTCTTTCTTTCTTTCTTTCTTTCTTTCTTTCTTTCTTTCTTTCTTTCTTTCTTTCTTTTTCAGTCCACAGTCCTTTTTCAGCTCTTTTCTTTTTCACTTAGTAATTCAGATTCAGATGAGCCTTTAGGTAGATGGAGCACTGCTCTGTAGCAATTGGCAGATATTGGGCATGACTCGTCATTAAATCTGTACGCAAGAATCTGAGCAGATTTTCCTTTTGGACTTGATTCATATGAGTTTCCATTCCCTGAAGTTAGCTTTGATTTCTAGGTTAAAATATGTGCAGAAAACCCAAAGCCAAAATGATGGTAGTACGATATTTGCATGGATTCATAAAAAATTCAGGGTGTTTGCATGAGTGTACTGTGAAATCAAAATTCAATAGGCATTCGGGAATCTGGTCTGAATGTGCAAAAAATATCAGGTGAGGTGCATTTATAAAACCTAAAATGCTGTTACAAATGTGCCTTGCTGCTCTGCTACTGATTAAACACATCTTGAATTAAATTAAAGTTCTTTATTGCAAAATCATAATTTTTGCATGTCTGAGCATTGCAGGCCACATCATTTGGCAACATTAGTTTCATTTTCTCACCATCATTCTGTGAGCAAAATGCCCATCAGCTGTAGTGGGAGGTAAATGAGCAAAACATTGGCAGGGGTATCCACTGGACACAAGTAGTCTCCAGTTATTCATGTTCAGATGAATTAGTTGCTGCTGAGAGGTCTGTACTGATAAGAAGGATGTCCAAAACCTTATTTTCAAGACACTGTTTTTTACAAAGCTGAACACTGAATGTCCAAAGCAAGGAATTTGGAAGTGGGCTATGTATTGTTAGTACAGTGTATCCCGTTTAATGCTGGGCAAAGAGGAAAAAGAAGTCTATGGTTATGAGTATGTCCTTCTCATTTATCTCTCACCTACCCATCTTAACGTATGCAATCACCGTTGGAGTACTGTTGTCCTTAAAAAGAAAGTAGTGATCATTTCACCTCTTCAGTATTACAGACCTTACTGCTAACCTATAAAAATTTGGCCCTGAGAATTTGATGTACAGGAATTCCAGAAATTAGCTGTAATTACTTCTCATATGTTAGCCTTCTTGGGGAAATGGAACAGATGAAGGCTGAAAACAGTCAGTGGTAGCCTAAGAATATTTTGGAAAAAGGTCACTTTGTACTGCTCTCAGGTTTGATGCTGAAGCAGGTTTGCTGGTGGTGCAAAGTGTTTGGGGGTGAATGTTTTGTTATTGTTGTTATTAATATTTAGATTTTCTGAGTTTTTCAAGGCAATCTGAGAAGTCATAAATACTGCCACAGTATCATTATGCAGCATGTTCTCCACCGCTGAGATGAGTGTAGTGCAAAAGTGGTCCATCCACAAGCTCTGCTGAGGTACTGGTCACTGTATTTTCTGTGTGGGGCAATTTGGCCATATAAAGGACTCACTGACAGTAGAAAACTCTTAATAACCGTTTCAAACCCTTTCTCATTCTGCTGCATTCATTCCACCCCACCTGGTTGGCTTTCCATCACAGCCCCTTCCCACTGAACGTTTTCAGTCTTCCAGGCTGTCTCTCAGCCCGCCATGTTCAAAGGTCCCCAGTCAGGCTGCTGCTGGCCATAGCAAGCTGAAATCTCTTTCTCCCACTGTTCCTGATTACCTTTGATCCAGATTTCTCTCTTCAGCCTAATTTCCCAAGCCTAGTTTTGTCTAGTTTCTCTCTTTTCTGTTTAGGCCTTTGGATACCTCCAGTATTTATGCTCCTGTTCCTGCCTTGCTAAGTCAGACCCTCTTCTTTCCTCCTGACTACTCAACATCTGTAACCCCTTTTTCCTCTCAGTTCTTTTCCTCTTGTAAACTCTGCATCTCTCCCTGCCTATTCATCCAGCTTCTCCTCCAGGCTGTTTTTCGTTTCTACGGATGTGCAGGTTTTTCAAATGATCTGTCATCTACACTTGGTCCCTTTTCCTCCCTGACCCCAGACCTGATGCCCCTGGCAGAGCTTTCCTCTGCTATGCTCATTGCTAGCATACCGTTCTCACAAAACACATGTGTACATTGCTTTTCTCCCTCACTGTTTGAGCTTACTGAGGTATAACAGCCAAAATCTTAGGGAAGTCAAGACTTTTTCTACATATTCATTTGGAGAAAGCACACACTGCAGCACCACACCTTCTGACTGTGAGAGAAGTCTAGCTGATTTCTGTACACGAGAACGCCTGTTGCACTGGAAAAGAGTTTATTACTATACGGTTTGCGTTTTCTGCTTTAGAAAATTAAACAAAAAACTAGACCAAAAAAGGAAAAAAAAAAAAAAAAAAAGGAGTTAGTACTTCAGGCCATGCAGGGACATAGTCATGCAAACTGCATGAGGCAGTGGAACAGGTTGCCCAGAGAAGTTGTGGATGCCCCGTCCCTGGAGATATATGAAGGTCAGGCTGGAGGGAGCTCTGGGCACCCTGATGTAGCTGTAGGTGTCCCTGTTCATTGCCAAGGAGTTGGACTAGACGACCTTTGGAGGTCCCTTCCTATTCTAGCAATTCTATGAGTCTATAAATCTATGAGTCCTGAACAGGGTGAAAACAGGATTTGCAACTCCAGTCTTTCAAGTTGATGTTTCAAAGGCAGAGTTCCTGGTTTTCCTGAGGTGTGTGGATCATTGTTTTTCTGTACAAATTTCCCTGTCCCGGAAGCTCATTTTCCTTGTAACACTGAATAGGGTGGTTTTAAAATTTAACCCAGGAGGAAGAAAAGGTAATGACAGAAGGACTGACACTCAGTCCTCTTAGAAGCATACCTGCTTTATGATTTGGGATCAGAGCCAGACTCCCTTATTGCTGAATAAATGGAGGAAAGAGTTCCAGAGAGCATTTTTTTTTTCTCCAGAAAATGCACAACTTCAGTAAAGCATGCTGAAAAAAAAAATCTTCCTGGAAGACTTCAGTGTTTTCTGATTGGTGCCTTTTATGGCATACGTTATATATTGACACAGATTAAGTTTCCCTCCTGACTGGAACAATGCACGCTCAGGAGGAGTGCTACTGACCCAGCTGTAAGCCCGACTGCTCGCGGCAAGTGGTGGAGCAGAGCTCCTGGGGACGGCTGAGCACTCCCTCCAGCTGTGCCATTCTGCCTCTCTCCTCCTCCTTCTCCTCCTCCTCCTCCTCCTCTCTCTCCGTTTTCTTCCCCTCTACCTTGCCTCTTACGCTTTCCTCAGACCCCTCGGCTTTGTTGTGCTGCATGTCTGATTAGCAAGAGGGGCATTGGCTGCTCGCCGGCTCCGGCAGCGCTTCCCTGCAGCCTACCCCAACCCACCCACCGCTCTGGCTCAGGAAACGTGAGCGGGGCTGATGGAGGCGGAGAAGCGGGGCTGAATTTTCGCACTGGCGCTGGATGTGACAGCGGACAGCAGAGCGCTTCGCAGCTCACGCACGGTCCGACCACTGTCCCGCACCAGCCGACCATGGAAGGCTGCCGCTGGGCCGCTGCTGGCACCTTGCTTCTGGCTTCCCTCCTCCTGGTAAATGCCATTTCTTTCCGATAAATTCGCTTAGCTTGTAGCTGATACTGTATCTGCATGTATATACAAGGGCATGCTTTTAGTCTTTCAGATCAAGGTAGAGTTTGCTTTGGAGGAATCACGTAAGCCTTATCCTCTCTGAAGTACCTAGAGCCCTGATACTGCAGGCTGCTGCAGGTAGAACCAAGGAGTTGGTGTTGGCATCACTTTTACAAACTCAGAGACCAACAACCTGTGAATGATGATTTAACTGCTTGGGATTTGGAGAAGTGCTGTTTCTTCAACCCCTTTGAATCAAACAGTATCTTACAGTAGTGCTCCTGTACAACAACCAGAAAAGAAATACATATATAATTTCATTCTATTTTATTTTGCTGTGCCTGTGCGGAGAAACCAGGTACAGCACGTACTGAAATTTTCCTGCAGCTCTGATTATTGCTGCAACTCATTAGCGAGACAACTTTATACTAGCTTTTGTAAAATACATGATATGGTATCTGGTTTACTTCAGGGCTGTAATGCTTATCATTATTGTACAATAATCTTGCATAATTCCCGTGATTATCCTGATAGGATGTGCTACAGCTGAACACTGTAGCTCTGTGGTTTGATGGATATTAAATGTTCCATCGTGATTCATACTTAATTTTATAGGTATGTTTGCTATCAGAAAATCTGCTGCAAGAATATTATGTGCAGACATTTCTGATACTGTAGTGTTCTTGGCATACATTTAGTGTTTTGTTTTTATTTTTTTTCCTAGAGATATGATTAAACGCAGTCACCTAAATAACAAAAGAATCTTAAAGAAAGTTAATGAACTTTATAGATCCTTGCATCTTCCTTCTTATCTGCATGAAACAGTCTATTCTAATTATTGTATATTAATCTCAATGTGTTTTTAGTAATCACATCTAGACTTAAACTAGTGGGATATCCATCTCCCAAATGCTTAATAAAAATAATGGTATGGGTTTTTTTGAAAACTTTTAGATGTCTAATCACTGAATGCTGTTTGATTGCTAGAAATAAGGAAGTAATTTACACTGAGATTTAAATTTCTAATTTGTTTAAGGATCTGTTTTCCATACATTGAAATCAGACAGAATGGCATAAAGTCACGCACCGGTCCTCCTTCACATATGAAAATGAGAAGTTTATAGCCTGATGACTGTAATGTACTATGAGCCAGTCCTTCAGTATTAATTCAGAGAAGATCAACAGGAGATATGACTCAACAAAACTGTGTAAGGACTGTGGGATCTGGCTCCATGTTAAGCTCATACTCATAACATTTATACTTCACTCTCCTTCTTGTGAATTAAGTTCTCAGTCCTTAATTCCTGAAAATAAATAGTGCATTCTGCTGCCAGCTATTATGCATTATATTCCATACTATACTAGTTTGTATTTGTATGACTTACTCTGCCTCAAGAGATTTCCCCCCCACCTCCCACCAAATCTCTTTGTGCCTTAAGAATAGTGATGTGAAGCAAGCTTAACTTTCTTTTTTGAATCAGGCCATTCTTTTACTCCCTCCACAGTCATGAAAATCTTTTACTTGCTTTCAGCAGGAGATTAGGTAAACATGCAAGAATTTTACTTCTAGCTTGGATAGAGATAAGTTGTAAGATAACCGTGTTGCTACTGTAGCTTACTGCAGCCTGAGTTCATACAGGGTATGGGCCACCGATGTTTCTGAGAAAAAAGTAGGCACTGAATAGGGTTTATAACATGGCTATTAGCCCTACAGTTGCCAACCTTTAGTCAAGTCGGTGGAATGAGTATGAGAGCTATGGAAATCTATACCTGGATTTATTTGTTTCTCCAGTCTTGCATGTCCCTAAAACCTCTTCCTTGCCTATACTGAGCAACTTGAGCAACCTCTAGTCATGAGGTGCTTCAGCAGGATCAGTAGAAGCATTCAAACTTCTAAGCACTAAGACTTGCTAACAGCTACTCACACGATTAATCCTACACTCATTTATCAAATGCTTCTATATTTTCAGTAAGGCGCTATAAAGAAAAGTTCTCTTGTGTCCTTGCCCCCATAAGGAGGTTGCATAGCTCAGACACTGTTCCAGACTCTGTGCACATAATGCTAAAGAGATGGACCAATCCAGAGGCAACATCAAGAGTAACCTCTCTTTAGCCATCAGGTAAAGATAGTCTATTTCAAAGCAGACCACCGGGAGAAATGCTGTGCTCCACATATTCTTCTTCATAAGAAATCATGTTCAGTCAAGAAGTGGAAGAGTATGTTGCTTGACAGATCTGTGGGGTTTGCAGTTCAGTTGTTCTCTGCTCTAGAATTTGCTCCATGTCTAGACATCTTGTTTTCTTGGAATAAATGGCGATTAGGTACTTTCATAGATACTTTTAAGAATATAACCCTAGATACTTGTCTTGAAACACTAAAATCAGATTGAGAGCAACTTGAAAAATTGTTTCTCTCTTTCCAGACTGAGCAGGTATTTGGAGAATTTTGTTCAATGCTCTGTGAACTTTTGCATGCTAAGAAAATATTAGCACACCCCTTTTAAGAGGAACAAAAGAGAGCAGGCATTCAGTTCCAAAGATTTCCCTTTCTACTGGTTTAAAAATAAAAGCCTAACACAAGCAAATCACAGTTGTCTAACTCAAAGGGAATGTGGCCAAAACCATAACCAGCCATTGACATGTGTGTTCATCCAAATTTGAAGTCAAATCATTTCATGTCAGAAGGGCATTTAATCACATTTGCATTTGTTGTTTGCATCTTTTCAGCAGCTTTTTTTAGCTCTCTTGATTGCTCTTGTGGTATTTACAGAACTAACACTAGAAACTGTAATAAAGCACATGTGTGGGTTTTTTTTTTTTCTTTTTTGGAGGATTTCTTTTTCTATTCTGTTTTGTACATGGAAAATAGTCAAATACAATAGTCCATCCCTTCCAGGCACTTTGGCATTGTATTCCCCTATTATCTAACTGGGTCTGTCTTGGATGGACATAACCACAATTAGCCAGTGGAATGAATATAATGCTTCTTGTTTATATCCACATGTACAAAGCTTGACAGTTTTTCCTTTCATGTGTAGATAGGTCTATTTACTGTTGTGTGCAGGCTCATCTGTTCCTACATTTATAGCTGTAGAGAGAAGGATTTTCCAGTACATGGTCCTAAATGTGCATATATATATATCTGTACATAGATGTATCTATATGCAGACTGGCATTTGATCTCCTATTTGGTGAGATCAAACTGAATGTGCTGAACTTCATAGCTTAACTATACAAACCTAAGTTTTATTCATGCAAAGGAATGCAAAACTTCTGACCGTTGTGTTTTGTGGCCATGCCACCATACTCTGAAGAACTCATGTCTATGAAAGACACAGGTTCTTACATGAACATCTATGTGCAACTAGGTCTGCATATCTATCACTTTCTTTACATGTAGTACCATGTTTGGGCTTATTTAATATCTCTTCTCCTTCAGAGTTGTTTTTTTTTTTTTATTATTTACTTTTATTTACACTTTATTTACTTACTTTATTTACTCTTTCTCAGTCTGGAGAAGAAAAGTCTCTGGGCAGACCTTATTGCAGCCTACCAGCAATAAGAGAACTCTTCCTTGAATCTGCAGTCACTCTTGTTATCTCTATTGCTTCTCACATCTATTTGCTTAAGACTGTAAGAAAAGTCAGAGCTGTATGGGCAGTAGTTATGTGGATAAAGATAGGGAAACTGCAGTCTGTTGTCCGTCATGTGAGGAATAAAAGGAGAATAGTATCATCTTTAGTGAAACAATCAGAAAATTTAGGTTAGTGAGAATTTGTTTATAACATGTTATCCATATCATCCATATTTAGTGTTAGGGTGAGGAGCAGGAAAAGGAGAAAGAAATGACTTGTTCTAGCCCAAGCCAGGAACAGTTACAAAAGAAGTCTTCCCATGTGGTAGACTAATAGACAGCTAATCAAAAGCTGTCGTGAAACACTGACTTTCATCAGAATACCATACTTCGGTATGAAGTGCAGCAGCAAGGGTTGATACTTGCTCTGGACATTACTATCTTTTCATATCACCATATGGACAGTAGGCTTGTCTTAACAGATGGCTGACTAGCTTTGGATGTTGGACGTCCTATAACAAAGAATCATAGAATGGTTTAAAATTGTTCCCCCTTGTCCAATCACTATGCTCCCTCATAAAGAGTCACTCTGACCTGAAGACCACAATGAGGTCTTCCCAGAGCCTTCTCTTCTCCACACTGAACAATCCCAGCCTTTTCCAGACTTTCCTCATAGAAGAGGTGCGTCAGCCCTGTGACCTCTGTAAGTATGTATGCAGGCAAACCTCAGAAAGAAAATAAATAATAGATGGGCATTTCTTTCAAGATAATTATATGCACCATTTTATCTCCTGTTATAGGCTCTCCCACCATTTAAACAACATTTAAGTTTTTGCCCATCTTTTTGGAAGTGGGAAATGCTTTTCTCAGAATAATAACTTTTGATAACTATATAAGCGTAGTATTAGATGAAATTACAGACCAAGTTCTTCAGCTATATAAATTCATTTTCCTCTGTTAGCTGAAATGATAGTACACTGAATTTCATCTTCCTTTCCAGTACAATCTTTTCATTTCGTAACTGCTTTTCTTGTGAGCTTTTACATGTGGTATTTAAATGCCATGCTTACAAGCAATTAAAATGCTGCCAGAAAGCATTGGTCATGAATATCCTTTAGTGAAGCCTCCGAGTGGCCAATTTATCTTATTATCAACAGAACCGCTTTGCTGGGGGCTTTGTTTGTTGTGGCTCAATCTGAATGTACACACTGAAGACTACTATAAATCAGCACCTTCAAACTGACAGTGAGATGACATCTTATGAGATTATTAACCCTAAATTCATTCCCAACTCTTTTTTTTTTTTTAAGTACCTTGATTAGAACTTCATTTTACATATGAGCAGTTTCTTTTCTTTTTGCTTCCAGAGTTCATCTTCTCCAAATTTCTTGTTAAAGTAACCAATGTTGTGGTGAAATTGGAAAGCAATATAGACAAGTGGCTGGGTGAAAGAAAGCAGAGAGTGTCACTTCTGGGATTTATTCTGCTTCTAAGGCAAGCACATGCAGGAGTCTTAATAGTTTTGCCACCTGTGAATTATTTGGATACATCTCACTGATGTGTTCCTTCATCTATTTGTGCAGAGAAAGAAGTGTTACATTTACTAATTATTCAGCACATTAATTTTCACAGTTTCAATTTTCGTCTTCATTGCCTTTATGGAATGTCTTCCAAAGCTTCAACCCTTTAGAGGTTGCCCCGGGATATCTGCCTTTCAGGGACTCTTTTTAGAGCAAGTTTAGCAGAGAGGGTGTCAGGTCTGAGGGAAGTGTATGTGATAACGTAAGACATCCTGAAATAAATTCCAAGAGTACTAAAGAAACAAGACAGGAAATTATATGCAATTCATAATAAATTCAAACTGTCCCATAAAATGAATGTAACTCATTTTGTTTCCATATGAATGTACTATAGGGGTGTCAAATTTCCCCTTCTAGCTTTGTTGGATATAATCTCAGTCCCTGTTTGAAGTTTGCTAGTGTATTGTTCAGATCCTGTGCTATATCAACAGAAACAGAAGTGAAAAGAAATACAGGGAGCAATAAGGTCTCCTACCGTTCTCATGCTGGCATTGGATTGGTGGATCATTTATTTATTTACTGACTGACTGACTGACTTAAATCCCTGTGTTTCTCTCAGCCTCAGCTGTTAAAATCATCTGTTGTTGAGGCTAATATAACTGCCCTTAACAAGCCCAGGGTTGTACTTTTCTTTTTCATTTTGGATGAAAAAGAATGTGAATGGATTATGATTGTGAATACATTCTGGATATGACATTTTCATAGTTCCTGCTTAAGAAAGAGAAGGGGGGATTTTCAAGTTACTGTGTTATTGACAATGGCTCCCTTACAGGTCTAGCCAGGGACACATTTTAAAGAGGAAAGATGTAAATTAGTTGAAGGAGAGGCAAAACTGAAGCAACAGAAATCTCTGAAACTGAAAACTTCAACATTCTCTTCTCTGCTAATTCATACTTGAGCAGTCTTGTGATGGGATCAACCACACATCAGTGCTGGTAATCAGCAGGGCAAAAAGAAGTGGATTACCAGAGATGCTGGGTTTTGTGCAACATATTGGCTCCAAAGTGTGGAAGTGTCTTTCATTTTATTTGTTGAGAGAAAAAACATATATTTTTTTCACTGTGTGTGATATGAGAGGGTAGACAGCAGCAACTGCTTGTAACCTGGAATCTCTTATATCTTTGTAACTCAATTTAAAATGATGGAAAAAATATCTGGTACTCCTAGAAAATTCCTGCATGTCAGTACTAGAAACCCTTAACAGCTGAGTGCTCAGAAGGTTTTGACCAACAGCAGAGTCTCTTGAGTCAGTACTGGGTTTGGTCTTGTTCAATAACTTCATTGGTGACCTGGATGAAGGGGCAGAATGCACCCTTAGAAGGTTTGCTGATGATACAAAGCTGGGAGGAGTGGCTAACATGCCAGAAGGCAGTCCTACTTCTCAGCAAGACCTGGACAGACCAGTGAATTGGGCAGAGAGAAACCTTTTGAACAAGGGTAAAGTGTAGAGACCTACACCTGAGGATGAATAGCCATGTGCATCATTACGGGTTAGGGGCTGACCTGCTGGAAAAGAGCTCTGTGATGCAGAACCAAGGTGCTGGTGGACAACAGGTTGGCCATGAGCCAGCAGCGTACCCTTGTGATCAGGAAGGCCAATGGTATCCTGCAGAGCATGAAAAAGAGCATGGCCTGAAGGTCCAGAAGGTGATCTTCCCTCTACTCAGCTCTGATGAGGCTACATCTGTAGTACTGTGCCCAGTTCTTGGCTCCCCAGTTTAGGAACTTCTGGGAAGAGTCCAGCAAAGGGATAGAAAGATGATCAGGGGCCTGGAGTACCTGCCTTATGAAGAAAGACTGAGTCTGGAGAAGTCTGAGAGAGGATCTTATCAACACCTATATATATATCTAAAGAGTGTGTTGTCAAGAGGAAGGGGCCAAGCTCTTTTCTGTGGTACTGAGCAACTGGATGAGGGGCAGTGGCCACAAAATGGAAAATAGGAAGTTCCATACAAACATGAGAATGAACTTCTTCACTGCAAGGGTGACAGAGCACTGGAGAAAGCTGCTCAGAGAGGCAGTGGAGTCTTCTCTGGAGATAAAACCCACCTGCATGCTTTCCTTTTTAACCGATTCTATGGAACCTGCTTTAGCAGGGAGTTTGACTAGATGGTCTCCAGAGGTCCCTTCCAAATCCTACAATTCTTTTGTGATTCTGTGAGAGCATTTTTCTTTAAAGAAACATCTACATTAATTTGAGATCAATTGTTTAGTGATTAATGCAGAGTAAAATGTTTTATGATCTCTGAAATTTTTAGTTAATTCCTGAAGATCCTCTGGGCTTTCTCTACCTGTCCTCCCATGTTTGTTTGTTTGTTGTTGTTGATGATGATGATGATGTTTTGTTTTGTTTTTTATTATGAAATTAGATCTTGGAATTTCCACATAATTTCTGGGTTCTCTTCACCCCTGCTCCCTCCCTTCCTTTACTCTTCCCTCTCTTCTGCTTATCTGCCTGTCTGCCATCCCCTTTTTTTCTTTTTTTCTTGTCCCTTCTCTCTTTTTCTTTTTTCCTTTCCTTTTTTTTTTTTTTTTAAACACATCCCTTTCTGTTTTCCTGTCTCCATTAAGGCTTAATATTTCAATCCTTTATATGGCCCCTTGTTGTTAAAATAAACATATACACAGCTCCATGAGGTAACTGAGGGAGATGGCAGACCATCAGAAGAGTAGAAGACTTTATTTATTTTGAATAAACTTTGTAATTGTGGGTGTTTATCTGAAATTGCACAAGCCCCTGGAGAATTCTCCCTTCCCTGAATTCCCTCCTGATCATCTTCTCTTGCAACCCAAGGCAGCTGTCTTACCACCTGCTGCAGGGGAGCCTGATTCCCTGCAGGTTTACATGGCAAGGTCTTCTAGTCTGGAGTTTCCGAACCAGAGTTTCTAAATCCAGCCCATGTGCAGGTTAAGGCATGTGAAAGGACTAGATGTTGTGGCCTGTGCAGAAATTTAATCTGGGTGGATATCTGAAGCCTAAGTCAGTTCACTAAGCCAAGGGAAAATGGCTAATATGCACTTCTTCAACATATTATCCCTCCTCCTTGAGGGAGACAAAGGTTCAACTGTGGAGCTGGAGCTACCTGCCACATGTGGGCCATTTTTTCCTTGAGGCTAACAAACACAGCCAAGCCAGCATACAGCTTTCACTTCTTGGTTCTTATGAAACATGTAGCATGCACTAGGCATTATCGTAGACTACAGTTTTTCTTTTCTCTTCTTTCCTTTCTCTGCACTCCTCTCAGCTCTTTTCCTGCCCCTCGTCCTCCCTACGTGAAAGGCAAACCTGAAGTCTTTGAGTGTAAGATGCACTTTTGAACCCGTGCTGTTGGGTGGGTTCCGAATTCTGGAAAGTGATTTCACCCACCCTGCATCTGAACCAGTCCTAGCCTCAAAAACTGTTCTGAGTCAATTAGGCGACAGGTCTGAGGTTGAGCCAGCTTGGACCTGCTCTGTATTGGATCACCCGTGCCTGGTGTTTACACCAGCACGGCAGGATTTAAATACAACGGGGTGTTGTAACTTGGGTCTGTGAGAGCAAGAAAGAGAGCTCTTGTATTCTCATTGCTCCCCTGGTGTATATTTTCATATGGGTAACTGGAGTGAGAGATAGGACTGATCTGAGTTTTATAAGACACTGTTATAAAATGTTATAGGGAGCGCAGCGTGCAGTGTGTTGAAGTGATATGGTGTCAGCTCCATCCTCTGCCAGCAACCCCCCTGGCTGGCTGCTACCCTTTAAGAAGAAGAAATGAGCTCACGTTTGGCACATTTCTCCCGGGATACAACTTCCAGCCCAGCCTTGGGATTGACTGTTTAGCTCCTAAAGTACTGAGATGACTGTTTATCATTTCTTCCCTTTTTTCTTGCAGACTAAAGGGCATGTACTCCCCTATGATGCCCTAATATGCCCTTCTCTGGGCGGCCTGGTCTAGTGGTTGATGACCCTGCACATAGCAGGGGGGTTGAAACTAGATGATCATTGTGGTCCTTTTCAACCCAGGCCATTCTGTAATGGGTCATGGAGATATGTTTTAGAAGACTGTATGTATACAGCAGTGTGACTCGCTTGATGGCAGGAGGAGTCCCACAGTACAGTGTGGACAGCACAGGCAATGTTTTGATCCTTCAGAGAGCACTTGACTGCCAGAGGGTGCAGATGTGTACAATATATACTCTCATAGTGATAAGCCTGCCTTGTGTGACTATGCAGTTAAAGAATAAAGGACAAAAAGAACTCAGGATAGAATGGAATACCACAGCAAAGTTGTACTTGTGCCCCTGAGAACTGAGCTAGCAGTATGTCCATTGGGTGTCTTTCCTCAGAGTAAAGAAAAGTTGTCCACCTATTGTTCTTCCTGTTGCCTCTGCTCATAGAACCAGAATAAACACTGAAAAACTGCAAGAGAATCTCAGTGAGATTTCCAGTTCTCTCTCTCATACCTTTTCATCAAGGTATCTTACCCTGTTTCTTCCAAGAAGCTGATATAGATTTTGAAGAAAGAATTGATGAAAAACAACCTAGAAAAAGATTAGGGTGGGTTTTTGTTTTGGTTTGGTTTTGGTTTCGTGGTTTTTTGTTTGTTTGTTTGTTTGTTGGTTTGTTTTTTGTTGGTTCTTTTTTGTTTGTTTTGTTTTGTTTTTTGTTTGTTTGTTTTTGGTCTATTCCTTTCATAGAAGCTGAAATGAAAAAATAAATCCTGATCCATTTGTCTGTACTGGCAAAGTCTGAGTGCAAATTAATTACCCAGAGTACAGTATATACCCTTACATGTGTGTGCTTCTGTGCCAGTGCCTTTCTTGCGGCATAGTCACTCAAATCAAGGGTTTCCAGTGCCAGGGGTTTTCCATAGGAAGTACTCTCATGAGCTCTTCACAGGTGTTTTGCCTGGTCTTGCAAGAGCAAAGGAGGCAAAAGTTCCTCAGCTGATTTCCAAGACTGAAGCCTTGGGCAAGTGGGCTTGTACTGTTCTGATCACAGCCCTACACTGGACAGGAAGTAGCCATGGCCCTCCAGAGAGCAGGGAGCCAGTGCAGGAGGCATAGCCACTCCATCTCATGAACTCTGAAGTTTACTGCAGCTACTTCTTTCCAGACTGCTTAGCAGAGAAGACAGTTTCTTAGTGGAAGTTTGAACAGACATCCTTTTGATTTGGCCGTAGGGCATAGCGTGCAGTGAATCACAGGAGCAATTGCATCCATGGTCACTCCGTACCTCAGGTGCAGCAAGCAGCTTGGGCAGCTTGGGCAGTACAGCATTTGCTCTTTCCATCTTCTTCTGACTTCCACAAAATCAGGACACCCCTTCCTTTGGAAAGGATTCTGCCAGGTGTTTCTGGGTTGTGTTGTCCCTCTCAGGGTGGCTGGCTGGCAGCTCTGGTGGCTGAGATTCTCTGTCTTTTCGTGGGATAGGGTCAGGGCAATGGGAACACAAGCTATCTGTCACAGCAGCTGAGCAACACTTTCATCCTGACCCTGAAGCAGCCAGTTTGGGAAAACAGATTGATGTTCATTCCTACTCAGCCCTTGGTTGTAGCGCGGAGGTTACCATGAGGAGCTCTACTTGTATGAGGTGCATGAAGGGGGCAGATATCTAGTGAGAACCAGAGTGTAACTACTGCCATGAGGAATCCTAGTGCTTCCAGTGAATTATTCTGCTCTCAAAATAGGTTTTATCTTAACAAATCCTTTCTCCAAAATAGTACTGGAAGAGCTGATGTGCTTCAGTTATACAGTGCTATTTAAAGTGATGTGCAACTTTATGCCCAGATACATTAAACATTTTTTTTGTATGTGTGCACTGTAACTGGACATGCCAAGTAATTTGACTCATGATATTTCCAAGATAATAGATTAGAAATGTTTCCACAGCTAGTCAGAAATGTCTTGCATGTCAACGTTTTGTTTGACAGTAATTACCAATATTAATTCAACTAGCTGTAATATTTTTTTCAGCACTGACTTACTTTAAAAGCCAGAGATTTCCAAGCAGTTTCCTATCTGAACTGTAATCCGTTACCTTGGATGGAATGCAACAAAGATACACAAAACTGTGAAAATGAAATCTCATAAACCATATATTTAGTTGAAGTTTAGAAATACAGCTTTCCTAAAAGGGATGGGGTTACTGGCCTTGTCTCCTGCTCTTACACAGGTAAGTGTTGAGAGCAGTTTCTTCCTGGTTCACTACAGACAGCATTTCTGTACAGTCTGAAGTGCGTCGTTGACTCCAATGACAAACTAGCATCAAGGGATGATCAAAGATTACTCAAAAGAAAGAGAATGTATGGCTTGGCAAGTATTCATACAGGCATGTGCTTGGATGTATCTGAAAAGGAAGGGCAAAAAAGACCACAGAATAGGGAAAGATGACTGTGGGGGGATTTTTTGTTTGTTTGTTTGCTTGTTTTTGTTTTTGTGGGGTTTTTTTGTCCCTAATATCATTTTCACGGTAGCAAAAGAAAAGTTCAGGCAGTGGCCTCAGAAGAGCCTTGTGTATTGTCACTGACAGTTCATCATACCCCTAAACAGTGGGGTATGATAAGAAACAGATGATCTAAATTTCTTAACCAAACCCAGCGGTGCATGTCATCTGGGAAATAACTGTGGCTTACAGTCTGTATTGGTGCCTTAGTCAACAACAGGTTAACTGCATTTTTCACTATCTATATTGCTCTTTAATCTATGAAGCATACAAGTTTCTTGAAAAATATGAATTTAGCAACATTTTGCTGAAGAAGGAGGAAGACTGGAAACCTTCGTAACTGAAGAGCAATGAAATAACATGATCTGCATTTATACACACTCTTCTCTGTGTGACACTGACAAATAGTTGGCTTCTGTAGGGATATTACAGTTCCAAGCAAAATTTTAAATTAAATTCCAGTATATGACTAAGACATTTATTTTCTTAAGGCTGAACTACTTTTATAGGTCTCAGGATCTGAGCAGAGGTCTTGCTACTTTTCGTGTTTCTCCCTCTGTGCACCCACACACATGTGTACACACAGGCTCCTGAAAGAAACATGGTTTTCTCATCAGGGATGCAGCTCCTGGATGGTCAGGCAGCTGTTGTGATTTAAGGATGTGTGACACTTGTTGTGTTTTTCACATACTATTCCAGATGTTGTAAAAGATTTCTGTGTATACTGTGTGCTAATGGAGAGAGTAGGAAAGACCTGTTATTCAGCTCATAGTCCAAATATAACATGAATGCTTGACAACTCTTCAATAAATTCAGAAATAACCGTTAAGCACTGATGCTAGAATTCTTTGAAAATAAAATGGCACACAAAGCTCTTTTATTAGTCAGACTATTATTGTTAAATTCTAAGAAGCTCTTTTTTCAGCTCGTATTTTAAATCCCCTCCCCCCCCCCCTTTTTTTTTAAGATTTTCAACAGTATGATTTATCCACTGACACTGTGTTCATTTCTTCATCCTTCCATTTTGTACGCATGATCCTTCTTGCTTTCTTATCTAAATGCATAGTTTCCTTCTCCTTTGAGAATTGTTTTGGACATCCTCATCCCCCTTTCCTCTGCAGCTGCTCTACTGGGTGTTAGCTGCAGGTTTACTGTGTATTAGGATAATGAGATATAAAGAAAGAGCTGATTTTGATTAGTGCTAGCAGACTTTTTGTTGTTGTTGTTTTATGTAGGTCATTTGTAAGAAAATTGCTTTCAGGGAGTGATGTTTCTACCACTGATGCTGTAGATGTCAGGACAAAACAGTGAGTGTTCCCTGGAAATCTCCAACTGAGATCCACCTGGATGGACAGAAGAGAGAAGGAAGCTCTTCTGGAATCAGCAGCAGGGTATAATGAACCTTGATGAGTGTCTGCATTCTGCTTCTTTGGCGTATACTGACATATCCCTGGATACCTCTGGCAGGGATAAAAGACTTCTGAAAGAGAAGTATTACTTAAAGCAAGCTTCATCTGGTGCCTACTTTGCTCCTCACATATTTAGAGGCTGTACCCACCTCTGTTTCTTTTCTTCCTTTTTTTTTTTTTTCCTGTTTGTTTTCTTTAGGTAGTGGTGGTGATTGTTGTTTGATTGTTTTGTTTTTCTTCTCCATTTTTTTTTCCCAGCTTACTCTTTATGGCAGTAACTTCATGTTTTTACATAGGTTTCTCAGCTTAAATGGCTTGGTTGAAAGTGGGTAAAAACTATGAATTAGTGGTATAAGCTCCTTATGAAAAGTTTGTACTAAATAGTGAATCCTTAGCTGGTAATGGTAGATATTCCTTAAGCCTGCAGTAGATCCATAATCTTCTTCAGATTTAAAATGGCTCTTCAGGCATTGCTATAATGTCAGGCACAATTTTAACCGTGCAGTTTGCAGGAGAGAAAACCACACTACTTTCCTTAACATTAAACGTGGATAGAGTTGAAATGAATTATGTTTATTCCACTTGTTAAAAGAAAACTTGGAGCCTGTTCCAGCTTGAGATCACATGCTTTCTGGCAATATAGAGGTCTTATAACAAATCTCGGAATGCAAATAACAGGCACATGGCTCCCCTCTGGGTGGGAGTACAACTTATTTCTGAAAAATTTGGACCCTTACAATGTCTAGCTGTGCTGATGCTTATAATTTGTGATGAGGTAAGAGTACGGAGTACTTGGTTTATGTGATTTTACCTTGCAACCCTTTTTAATTATGTCTTTGACTGGGCTTTCAACCAGTGCTAAACAACCAGGGCAAGCACCCATTTTTTAGTCTCCTTGTGAAGTAAAAACATAGATACAGATTTTCTTCTTAGCTGCCTAAAAGTACAAACACAAAGTTTTATTTTAAAAATACCCTTCAGAAAACAGCTGAAATAAACGTGGTAAATTGGTATCCTGGTCCTTTAGTCTCACATTTAACTGTTAATGAGATTGTATCTAGATGATGGATGGCATCTGTAAAATTGTTGCATGTGTGATCTGCAGCTGTGGGGATCAGCCACATTCTGAATTTGGACACTTACCTTACCTTAGATTTTACATTTACCCTTGCAATTATTGTGCTGAAAATAAATCATATTGCATTTTAATAAAGGTGAGATAAACTGATAGTGCCAAATCATTGTCACACATTCATTAGATACATCCAACATTATGCCTCTCAGACATATGCCTCTTTTTCCTAGCAGTAGATCCAAAGAAAAATTACATCACACTAAATGCTACGGAAACATAAAACTGACTCAATTACCCATCTAAACTATCTTCCAAAACCTGTTTCGCAGAAGGAAGTACTGTATGTGTTTAAAATACCATTACAAACTGCATGCCATGAGGCAAACTGAAAATGGAGGCTGGTGACAACACAAAATTGTCAAGTTACTCAGCACAGCTAGCACAGTCCACTTGGCAAAAGTGCAAAAAATGGGGCAGTGGAATCAGAGTAGTCGAGGGCCTTCATCAGAGCTGATGGAGGAGAGCTTGCCTTCTGTATGCTTGGTTTAATTTTCTTGACATTCACAGGAATTATTTGAAAAGATTAAATATAAATTAAAAAGAAAAAAAACCTTTAAAAATTATGTGGAGTTCCTTTCAAGTCTTACTTTTAATACTCAGCTTATCTTTAATGTTCTGCTCTTGAGCCCCTTTAGTTTGATGGCAGTTTTCATTTCACCTCGGTGCTCTTTGAACCAGATCTAAAGGTCTTTCAAAAGGACTGGCCTTCTTTGTGTCAGCCAAACAGACTGTAAGGGACATTTGTATATTTGCCTTCTAAAAATGCATGCTCTGGTTAAAAAATGAAGTACACGTGCCTTTGAAGGGTGAATGAACAACAGCATAAGGAATGCAGCAGACGTCCACAGTGAAATGCCAGGGAGTTGCAGCTGGGTGGATGGCCTGTTGCTTTGTTCTGCCGTTGTCCTGCCTGATGCTAGCCTCTCACTGAACTCTTCCTGTCAAAAGAAATGGCCATGTTTGGCTTCTTTGCAGGGAGGAAAACCCAGTCTGCCCAAACAGGCAAACAAGATCAGGTTTGGGCTGTACCTTGATGGAAGAAAGAATGGATGGAAGAGAGGGAAATAAGAGAAAGTGGCTGAACAGGTGTCTTACAAATCTTACTTTTCTTTCCTTCAGACATTTTATCCATTGAATTTTGCCAATTTGCACACAGTCTGAGCTCACTTAAGCAATTTTAAAATGATCAGCTTTCATTTAGTTACTCTTAATTTACTGTGCCAGTCTATCTGGCTTTTGGAATGAATAAAACAATATAATTACGCTGTCAACTTGAGTAAGCTAAGTTCTGATCTGTGAGCTAATGACTCGCTTCGGGGCAGAAGACTCCCAGGGGATGGTAGGAACAGGGCTTGCAGTGTTTTTATCCTTCAGATGTATGAAGCTAATGACTGTCAAAGGGTGCAGCATTGTGATCTCTGGCTCTCTGTTTGTGGGAGAAAAGGATTTGGTGTGAGACTTCAGCCTTGTTACTAAGATCAGTATGGAGACAATCAATAAAAGACGTGGCCCTTCACTTCTGGTAGTCTTATGCCTCACTATTTATTTAGCATCATGGATGACACTAGTGGGTGTTCAGAAACGTCCTTGAAAAGTTTTGTAGGATTAAATGATTTACACATTGGAAAATATCTCTCAGTATTTGTGGTAAGACTATATAATGCATTCTTGGCTCATGAAAGTCAACGGAATAGTTAACCTCTTACTTCGATAAATCCCAATTAACGTGCATTTCATATGTTAGTGTGCCAGACTTAACCCTTTGCTCTACAGACACAGAGTGTTCAGTTTGGATCTCAGCATCATGTGATGAATTCAGTATCTTCCTTATACTGATACATATGTTGAAACTGCTCACAGCCCTAAACCATCATCAACACTTCCTTTTTGCCCATGAATAACAGCATTAAAGACTGGTGTTTTTCAGTGGGTTTCAGGTTTCATTACAAAACTTTTACAAAGCTTCAGTGAAGATGAAACAGTTTCAGTGTTGTGCTATCTCTCTCTGAAATAATCCCTGAGTGTTGACAGCTGACATCAATCTTCTAACAAGTTCTAGCAGTACAATATTGCTTGCTGTTTTTTGTCTGGTGAAGATGTACAAAGCTTTGCTCATACACTTGTCTTCTCATTTATTCCAACTACAAGTAGAAGTGCAGAATTCAGTGCGTGACTGCCCACAGCCGCATTTGAATGAGTACACTGCCTGATCACTATCATGCATTGGTATTTGGATCTTGGAGAGAGAAAAAGTAATGATAGTTCCAGCTCCTTAAGGTGAAAGCACGAAAAGTTTTTGTTAAATGCATTTGTATCATGTGGATTGGCTTTGCTGTGGTTCTTTTTCTCCTGAGCAGCACCTTGGAAGGCACTTTTTAATATGCCATTTCATAGTTTCTAACTCAGCAGCAAAAGTTTAAAGTGCAATTTCCAATGTCTACAGCACTCTCTCTCTCCCTCTTCCTTTTAATATGGAAAATACTTTGCCTCAATGTTGCCTAAGGTACTCTTCTATAATAATCATCACCAGTCTCAAACTGAGACACTACATGATGCTCAAAGGATGAAGGCAACTTCATACAGCACCCTTCATTAGAACGGCAACTGCCAATCAGTGGAAATGCCAGAGAATGGATTTATTCAGTGTCTTCAGTGAACATGGCGATATCCAGGAAAAAGATAGAGTTAAGCTAGCAACAATATTTTTTGTCCCTGAGGGTTTTTTTTGTGATTTTTTTTCTTTCTCCCTCTCTTCAGAGCTCCAGAACAGCTCGCTCGGAGGAAGATCGAGACTCACTGTGGGATGCCTGGGGTTCGTGGAGTGAATGTTCACGCACATGTGGAGGAGGGGCTTCATATTCACTGAGACGTTGCCTGAGCAGCAAGTAAGTGGGAGAACGCTTTTTACATTACTGATGGGAGAATTCGAACTTCTGGTATGTGTCAGACTATAAGAAGAAGCCAGTAGAGGTCTTGAACTATGCTGAAATTTCCACCTCAGTGTTAGAAAATTATGGATTGTATTTTACGACTCAGGCAAGCAGCCAACAAGTTTGATAAGGCAGCACACTTTTAAAATATAGTGGGAACCTATGGAGATACAAAAGCTGCTTGGACAGCTTGCTTAACTATGCTGAAGGCTGCCAGCTACTGAAAAGTGAAACCTCCCTACACTTTTGCCATTTGAGCAGTAAGCCTTTTCACATATTTATACCAAACTACATCTAATTCACTAGATTTAGCGCCCCACAATCTCAGCCACACTGAGACTATAAAAGCATCATATTGACCCAACATGATATCCTGAACTATGTAAGAAAGAATTTACCCTTCTGCTAAGGGTATCTTATAAGTTAAATTTCAAGTTGCAGTGCTTCCATACCAGCAAACCTTCTCCAGGATGCAGGGGTCAAATTGACAAGTGCAAAAGGTAGGCTCATCCTCGACTACCAGCTCTCAGTGGAACAATCACTTGGGCAAGTCACTTGATAATATTTCCACTCTGTGGTATATCTAACGTTCATTTATAAAATATTTCTAGCAAACGTTATTTCTTCATACTTCAGGGAAAAGGAGCCTGCATTAAACAGAACGTATGTGAAAAGTATTAACAGATTTCTGATAAAGGATATGAAGAAAAACTCCAGACTTTGTGCCTTCCTGCCATATTCGATACCTTGTATATCGAAACATTAGAAATGTAATGCAATTTTCCATCCTGCATATTTTCTCATGTATTTTTTTCCTGTGCTTATAAACCATAAACTGATGTTAATAAAGCAATGACAATATGTTCCCAATTTCCTACATCTGATGCTTTAATACATAATGCTGTTTAATAAGGACAGGAAGCAGCACAAAGCATTCAATCATGAACTCAGAATAGAATATTGTGTCTTTTAACACTATCTATGAACAGTTTGGTCTCCTCTTTTCAGTAATTATTGGTTTAATAGTGTGCAGCAGTCTACTAGAGGGGGAAATAATAGGCAATGGTATCTGCCACAGCCAGCATAAAGAAACTGCTTTTCTATTCCATTCCCATGAAAAGAGACAAAAAAAAAAAAAAAAAAAAAACAGAATTGTTTTTAAACCTGAGGCCATATTCTCATCTCTTGCTCATTCCAGAGCAAATAGGGGCTCTTCAAAGACCTTGCATTCAGGAAGTGCCAAAGTGGGAATTTGTTTTAAATCAGTGTATCTTAGGAAACTAAGTGATGTTTTGTGTAGGCATAAAATCCAGGCATTTTAGGAGATCTGGAGCATCTCTTTAATACAAGGGCTTGCTAAACCTCTGCCTCAGCTGTCATTAGAGTGGAAGAGTCTTTGGACTCTGTGGTCCATGTAGTAGTCATGTAGTAGTAGTCATGGCAGTTTTACAGCATACGAGTATAAACCACTCCTCTGGGTAGCCTTTCCCCGTAAGCATCTCTTTGATTCTTGTTATGTTGGGGTCTCTGAAATGGAATCAGAAGTTAAGATACAAATCACACAGTTCTACTTTCACACAGTACCTTACTACTAGACCTTCAGTGCACAAGCGGTGCTCCTGCCTTAAGAAACCAAATGCAAACTTTGGTCCATTCAGACCCAGAAGACCCTTATTACCAGGATAGGATGCAGAAAGTTAATTAGATGCACAGTTTTTGCTAGCCAATGGCAATAAATCCGAAACAGTAAAATTTGACTTGGAATTAGCAGAGCATCAAGTATGTGATAGATTTCCCTTTTTCCCAGTCTGCATGCAATTGTAAATGAAATAAGTGTTTGAAATCATTATTTTATTTTTGTGCTATGTAAGCATTTTAAGTTGCTAAGAAAAAAGCAGAGAGGAGGCAGGGGAAAGAAACTGACCAAGACTTTGAAGGTTTGAAGATAATGTTTTCTTGAAGTAAGTCTTTGAAATCTGGCAAGATTAGAAAAAATATCCACCTCTCTGGGACAATTTCTTGGTTGGTACGGTGTATCTGATGTATTTTGCCACATGTAATTGCATAGCAGAATGAAGGAAGATACCAGTCACTCCTATCAAATGAAAAATGGTAACATATTTAGATGGTTTGGAGCAAACTTATTCAAAATATTTCTACTTCTGGGATGAATGTTTGTAATGTTTTATGCCTTTTAATTCTGTATGAGATGACTTTCAGACCATTAGATGAAAGGAGAAAGCCCAGAGCATCTACTTTGAAGAAATGCAAAGACTAATTGCCCATTCCTAAACACTACTAGTACTTGCAGTTAAATCAAGGAAAGGAGTTTTATTTCCAGCTTTTGTTTGCCAAAGTTATCTTAATCCTTGTGTTATTTGTTTTGGGAACGTGTTTTGTGTTAGGCTTTTCCAGCTGTGACAAAAGAATGGAAAGTGTTAGCGAGAAATTCTATTTTCTAGTGTTTTAGATGGTAAACATTTGAGGGTAGGGGCTATTTAACAGTACATGTCATTACAAGAACTGGTCCTAATTATGCTAAGAACATTTAGTATGATAGTGATATAAATAAATATGCCAGTAACATTAAGAAACAGGAGTTGTCAGCCTGAGTCAACTACACATGCTATTATCCTGCACCTAAATGAGAATCAGTGTGTGAATTAAGTGGCAGAATCAGCCCCAGGAAGATAACATTCTGATAATTAGTAGGTGAAGACTGGGCTAGAACTCAAAGAATGATATTTTTCCTGCTTTTGTTGGCAATAACTCTTAAACTCTTCAGCTACTTTTGTTATTTAACCAGAAGAACAATACTCCCTTTGAATTTTACAATTGTTTGCCTCAATGTGCTTGTAATAATGAATTGCCCAGCCTCATAGTGTGTTGGGTAAAAAGACATATGCTTTTGTTAGTCCACAGTGTTTTGCCCATCAGTTTCAGCACCTTTTTTGTTACAAAGCTCAGAAAAAACAAACTCATCTTTCTCCCGTCCATCATGAACTGTCCTGCAGCAGTGATGGACAAAGCCTGTAGAGAGGAGATACACTTCTGTTTCTCCTGAGAGACAAACTAGCAACTGTTGTGCTTGTACAGAGAAGAGTTTTATGAGATATTGGATATTCCTCTGCAGGCATGCTGAAAATTCAAGGGTTGTTTTGAAAGTAATGCCTCCTATTTCTTTCCGTACTGTAACAATTTGATAGAGCAAATTCTCAGCTATAAAATGCTATTTGTCAACATAGCCACTACCAGTTGCTATGCATTTTTGCCAGCCATGAAGAGGAGTCTGCATGCCACAGTGACAAAAATCTGCACCAGCAGAAATGACCCACTGTAACACAGCTGCTATAATGGTATTGTTGCTAGGAAAATGTTGCCTATAGTCCAGATTTCAGCAGTGTCCTGATTTTATCAGTATTCCATATCAAAACGTCATGCAGCAAGCTGTTTAGCACTGGAACATAGTGCCAGGGAGCTGCACTGCTGCGCTTCCTGGCTCAGCTCCTGGCAATGTCAGCTATTTTTACATGAGTTCTGTCTCTCCAAGAGGAAGATACACTGAGAAGAGAGAGGCTGCAGCTCACAGAAGTATCCAGTTGTCTCCATGCAATTTCTGATTCCAGGTAGAAGGGGTAGAATAGCGTAATGACAGGGGGAGAAGGCTCTCTTCCATTTCCAGTAGCGCAGCAAGCAGGAATTAATCCTGAAGGCAAGAATTATGTCAATTTTATGCTGTGTAACATTTTTCTTCTGACACAGTAGTCACAAGAATTTTCTGATGGACAGAATAATTCCTCTGCTATCATAAGGTCTATAGAATAAATAGCAAAAGCTTGAATCATTGCAAACATAATTGCAAAATTAACTGTAACTAGCTATAGGACTAGAAGGAATGGCCTTCAGTTTCACCATAGGATACTCAAGTTGGACATTAGGAAAAAAATTCTCTGAAAGAGTATTCAGGCACTAGAACAAGCTGCCCAGGGAGGTAGTGGAAGTCACCATTCCTGGAGGTGTTCAAGAAGCATTAAAACACTGTGCTGAGGGACATGGTTCAGTGAGAAATATTGGTGATAAGTGAATGGTTGGACTGGATAATCCTGGAGGTCTTTTCCAACCTTGGTGATTCTATGATTCTGTGATTCTATAAATAAGACACACAAATCTAAATAGCATTCTGTAACACATCATAGAATTCTGAGGTCACTTGAGCTATCAGATGACTTTGGAGGATGATTCTCTTTATCCTGGTAAAAATATAACTGTATGCTAATAAATGTAAATAATTTTCAGTGTAGCTTAACAGCTGTCTCATCTTCTGCTTCAGTAGGTAATTGTAACTGTTTTATTCTATTACTGACATCCTCTCTGCTATATTAGGTGATTTTAAACTTTTGGAAGAAGTTTTGAGTATATTTAGTTTGTAGACACTTCTGGTTACAGCTGTACCATTAAGCAGCATTTAAAAAAACTATTTTATTTTCCATGAGATTAGTCAAATCCATGTTTATAATAACCTCTCCTGTTTTGATTTGATGAAGAAGCATTTCCAGTTTTCAAGAGAAATCACAATTTCACTCATTCTAATGGCAGAAACACCAAGCTGTAATCTTAAATCTGAGTCAGTTCTGTAGAATGCTGAACATTTTACACAATTTAGATCAACACTGTGGTCTGTGGAATGGCTGCTGGTGTTCTTTGAAGAATAGTTACTCACATTGTGCTAGCTGTCCTAATTTCCATTTACAGTGCCACAATAGAGTAACTAGAAAGAAATCAGATGCTTTCATGCTGTTGTGTTCCCCTGCAAACCATTACTAGAACTGCCACAGGAATATTGTTCCATGCTATTGGTCTAGGTGAGAAACAGATCTGTGCTATAATGAAAGGTAGTCAACCTTGTATCCAGAGTTGAGAGTGATAGATATGATTTACATAAATACATATCCGGATTGAGATGTGGACTACCTTGCAAAAATGTCTGTGAATCATTTACTTGGAGCCAGTTTGGCCTAACAGCTAGAGTGTTCAAAAGACAGGGGTTCAAGCCCCCCATTCTGTGTTTTACTGCAGCCAGGTCTGGAGCCCCCAGCACAAGAATATTGCAGAGGGTCCAGAGGAGGACCACAAGGAAGTTTAGAGGGCTGGAGCACTTCTTGTACAGAGGAAGGGAGCTCGGCTTTCTCAGTCCAGAGAGGAGTCCAGGGAGACCTAATTGAGGCCTTCTGGTGCTTGAATGGGACTTATAAACAGGACTGAGAGACACTCTTTACAAGGTCTGGTAGTGGCAGAATCACAGAATCATAGAATAGTTTGAACTGGAAGCAACCGTTAAGATCATCTAGTTTCAACCCTCCTGCTATAGGCAGGGACACCTTCCACTAGACCAGGTTGCTCAAAGCCCCATCCAGCCTGGCCTTGAATGCTTGCAGGGAGGGGAAATCCACAGCCTCACTGGGCAAACTGTTCCAGTGTCTCACCACACTCACAGTAAAGAATTTCCTCCTGATATCTAGTCTAAATCTACCCTCTTCCATTTTAAATCCATTTCCCCTCTTCCTGCTGCTACATGCCCTCATAAAAACTCCCTCCCCAGAACAAAGAGAAATTATTTTAAACTGAAAGGGGAGATTTAGGTTAGATGTTAGGAGGAAATGTCTTGCTGGTGAGACACTGGCAGAGGCTGCATAGATAAGATGTGGTTGCCCCATCCCTGGAGATGTTCAAGACCAGATTGGATGGTGTCTCACTCCAATTTAAAGGAGGGAGAGGAGGTTCTTTGAAATATGTATGCCCGGCGTGAGATTAAGAAACAACGGTTCAAATGTTGGTCCGACCAGTTTATTACAAATGTTAATAAGGGAGATGGGGAAAGGGGAGGACAGACACTATTAAGGATTGGAGTGATGGGGAAGGGAAGGCGAGCGATAGAAAAGATAGAAAGAGGCAAGAATTGCGTAAAGCGGGGATAGTCACCACCAGGATCCGGCAGCAGTCGCGTTGCACGATGTTCCGACGGTCCAAGGACGAAGGGCAGGAGCAGCGAGGCCGGTCTTGGGCAACGAGAGGGTGCAGGTCAGGGAGGAAGCAGCAGGTCTCAGGTAGCAGGCCCAGGGAAGTCCGTCAGCAAACGGTCTGTAGAGAAGGATCTGAAGGCAGGAAGCTCGTGTCGTGGTGAGAGATCATGAGAGATCAGCCTCTGTGTTGCGGTGAGAGATCAGCCTCCACGTAGAGATCAGTCTCCCTGTTGTGGTGAAGGATCAGATGGCAGAGAACCCCTCAAGTCTGTCGTAGTGAGTGATAAGCCTCTACCGTTGCTGTGGTTGTGGTGAAGGATCAGCTACCACCGTTGTGGTTATTGGACCCTCTTTTATCCTCCATTTTCTGCTGCCTACGTTGACATTCCTGGGTGCTTGAGCAAGAGTCCTGTGCATACCTCCTGAGATGGCCATTTTCCTTGAGATAAGTACACACAAAAAGACCGTTTCCCGGCCATTAGCAGCAGCTTATCTCTCTCTCGATGCCCCTGGCCTTGTCCATCTGTGCTCCTTAGAGGATTTCACAATCCTTAGCCAGGACCTGTCCATCAGTGTCCTCACGACAAAAGATTTCTCTGCCTTTGCCCAGGACTTGCCTGGACTTGTTCCTCAGCAAACTTTGAGTCAATGATATAAAAGAATAGTCTCTTACAGATGGGGTCCTGAGCTGGTGGGTGGAAACCAGTCCACAGCAGGGTGTTGGAACTGGATGATCTTTAAAGTCCATTTCAACCCAAGCTATCCTGTCTTTCTGCAATTCCATGAGTCTATGATATACTGCTCATAAGGCCACATTCACTGGAAAATCTCCTCTATGTTCATAATCCTTTCAATAAATCTGTTCTGAGATTTAAGTGAAAAATAACTAAATCAGCCAAGTCCTAGCATGGTGTGGAGTTTTTATAAGCCATACTACATTTAAGATGGAGTTAAGTTGTGATGCCATAGGGCCACAAATTTTATGTGAAAGAACAGGAACAATTTAGTGGAGCTGGGGTAACACATTGTTCAGATGCAGGTTCAAACTATCTCAAAGCACGGGGAACTGGGTATTTGTATTCAGCACAGCTGTTTTGTAGAGACCAGCTGCAGAGCTTGGATCTAGTTCTGAGCTCAGGCATGTTGAGATTTGGGATATTAGTACTTTGGTGCCAGTGATATGTTCTAGATGCTATCTTTGTGATGGCACAGACAAGGTGAGATTTAATATTATGTTTTCTTTTCACTTAATTGTAGAGATCGTCCTTACCATTATTTTGCTGAAAGGCGTTTCTTTAATTGTTGCTTTTTTTCTTTCCTTTCTTGGCTAGTGAACAACTGAAAAATATTTTCAACTATAATAACCTGCTGTATATGTGCAATGTGTTGTATGTTCAAATCTAATTTAAAGAGACTTTAAAAAAATTCTTATGAAAATTAATAATACTACAGTGAAGAACACAAGGGAATGACTGCATATATATTTAAATTAAAAAAAAAAAAACCCACAGCCAACAGCAGTCTGAAAGCAATCTGATAATTTTTTTCTCCTGTTTTTCTTTTATTTTTCTCAAATTTGATTTTTCTTATTTCAATTGGATTGAATAGCTCTGAATTGGATTGAGAGTTTAGAGAGTGCTATTTATTGATTGCTGTTAGAAAGTAACACTTAGTGGTTCTGCTTAATGCAAAGAATATTTTGAAAGTAAAAATTGAAATAAACTATACTCTGTTTAGCAATTTGTATACCGAAAGTCCAAGGTCTGCTTTACTTTTGAATAAATACAATGCTAACCTTAAATTCCAGTGGTAGCAGAAGCTATCCAGAGTAAGAGCTTTGTGTGAGTGGGAGCACTGTTGGAACTATAGATATCCATTGTAAGTTTCAAGTAAAATTCTCAAATCTTAACTCTTCCCCTTAACTTCTGGAATTTAAAATTAAATTGTGACTTGAATTTAATGTTATCTTCACAAGGAAATGCTTTTATCTCTGCCAAGATCTATAGATAAATTAGCTTTTATGAACTCTGTTATTTTGCCTAGACTGAATGAATAGCCAAACATCAGTAACTAGGCTAGCTACCTTTAAGTTACCTTGGCTATTTTTAGCATTATAGCCTATTGTGCAAATAAAATTTTAGAAGTTGGATGGCTTTCTGTAGGAGATATTTTACCATTCAGTTTCAACAAGGACTATGCGCCCAGAAACAAGAATTCTTTTGTACTAATATCACCATGAGAGAGGTCTGTTTTTTCAGATACAAGTAGTTCACATGTTCTTCAAATTCCTAAACAATCAATAAGATTTGGGTGTAGTAATTATCACATAAACCCTTTCCTTTTTAGACAGTGGGATCAAATGTAGCCTCAGCAATTTTGCTAGTGACATTGCACTGGATGGTGCAGTTGATAAAATAGAAGGAAGGGATGCCATCCAAACGGACCTGTACTGGCTCAGAAAGAGAGTCTTAATTAGATTCCACAAGGCCAAGTACAAGGTGCTGTACCTGAATCAGGGCAACCCCAGATGTGTGTACAGACTGGGAGAAGAACTCTTTGAGATCAGCCCTGCCGAGAAGGGTTCAGGGGTCCTGGCAGAAGAAAAACTTAACATGAGTCAGTAGTATACACTTGCAGCCTGGAAGCCAACACTATCCTGGGCTGCATCAAAAGAAGGGTGGCCAACAGGGCAAGGGAGGTAATCCCACCTCTGCTCTGCCCTTGTGAGGCCACATCTAGAGTACTGCATCCAAGTCTGGGGCCACCCGTGCAAGAAGGACATGAGCCAGCAGTGTGCGCTTGCAGCCCAGAAAGCCAGCTATGTTCTGGGCTGCATTAATAAAAGAGTGGCCAGCAGGGAGAGAGAGGTGGTTGTCCCCCTCTACTCAGCTCTTGTGGGACCCCATCCAGAGTACTGTGTCCAGGCTTGGAGCCCCCAACACAAGAAGAACATGGAGCTCTTGGAATGGGTCCAGAGAAGATGATCAGAGGGCTGGAGCACCTCTCCTATGAAGAAAGGTTGAGGGAACTGGGCTTGTTTAGCCTAGAGAAGAGAAGGCTCTGGGGAGACCTCATCATAGTCTTCCAATATTTGAAAGGACCATATAAACAGGAGGGGGAATGGCTTTTTATGAGGGTGGATAGTGATAGGACAAGGGGAAATGGTTTTAGACTAAGAGAGGGGAGGTTTAATTTAGATATTAGGAGGATTTTTTTCACACAGAGGGTGGTGATGCACTGGAACAGGTTGCCCAAGGAGGTTGTGGGTGCCCCATCCCTGGAGGCATTGAAGGCCAGGCTGGATGGGACTCCAGACAGCCTGGCCTAGTGGTTGTAGAACGTGCCCGTGGCAGGGGGTTGAAGCTAGATGATTATAGTCCTTCTCAACCCAGGCCATTCTATGAATCTAAGTGTGCAAAGCTATTGGAATGGGTCCAGAGAAGGGTCATGAAGATGATCAGAAGACTGGAGCACCTCTGTTATGAAGAAATGTTGACAGTATTGAATTTGTTCAGATGGAGAAGGCTCCACAAAGCTGCACTGGAACAGGATGCACAGAAACACTGTGGATGCCCTGTCCCTGGAAGCATTCAAAGCCAGGTTGGATGGGGCACTGGGCAGCTTGGTCTGGTGGATAGCAGGTAGGGTTACAACTGGATGGTCTCTAAGGTTCCGCAGCCCAATTCTTTCTCTGATTCTATGATTCTATGATACACAGTGTAGTCATATTGCATATGTGTATAGCCATATTCCATCCTCTTGATTCTTCTAAATTTACTCGAGATTTACAGAAGAGTCTCACAGTATAAAACAGTATAAAACATGGGATTTTTGTTAGTCCTGTACTCAGCTCAACATATGTGATGATCAATGTTTGTTTAGTACTAAGATGCATTACTTTCATCAGAATACTTGATTCCCTAATTAAAAGTCTGTGGAAAGAATTATTTATGAAAAAGTAGGGCTTTGGTGGCCACTGATTAGAATTCATGTTTTGATTTGCCTAGCCAGCTTCCTGCCTGCAGTGATTCAAGTTGGCGCTTTGCATTCACTTTGTTTATTTTTTCTCTCCTGCAGAAAGAATAATCATAAATCTGTAACAAAATTTGCCAGGGAAAGTTAGCTTGACTATCCATGCCCCCTTCTCTTTTCTTTTCGCAGTGTTAACTATTGCTGTAAAAATTCTAGTGTTTCACTACTTGAAGAAGATGCAGGAGACTTTCAGTCACCTAAATATAAGGAATGAAAGGTTTTTACAGTTACAAGGCCAAGCTACATGTCAAAACACACGAGCGCAATCTGCCTAACCCATTGTGCCGTGTGAGGAACGTATTAACAAAAGGATATGGCAATATTTAATACAGTTTTTCATTTTATTGTCAGTTCAGTGATATGAACATGCGATTGTACAGACCTTAGAAGGAGGTTTGAAAAAGAGAATTCATATTCAGAATGGTGTTGATGCATCAATATTTTTCAGAATGATTTGATTCTGCCAAGTCTCATTTATAGGAAAAGGGATTCACTGAAAAATGAAAAATACTTCTTCTCAGAAAAGGAGAAATATAGAAATTGTAATGAGGATGGGAGGGAGTAATAATACTGCACAACATTTGGAATACAGATAAGAGTAACAGGATGAGGAAAGAGGGATGTAAGATGTGTGAGAAGCATGACCTTGTGCCTGTTTGGCACCAAGGGAAGTGAAGGGCTTACTCAGCCTGTGTAAGTTGTCATGAGAACAGAAAGGCACACAGCACATTTGTCTTACAGGTGCAGTGACAGAACTAAAATCTGTCCCAGATGAGTGGTTATCAAGGGATGTGAAAATAAAGGAGAGTAAATATTGTCCAGTGTTACATCAAATTTCAAATCCTGTAGTGAATAGTTGCATCAAAATTCTGATCTGCAAAAATAACCTACCTCTGGCTCTTAGTTGCTTGCTTATGTAGGGACTTGGTTCTTAAGAAAAGCATTTCAAACTCTAATGACCACTGAGAGTAGCAGGAGTTTATGAGGTCCTCCTCTGCAAATTTCTTTCATCGCCTCTAGTAATTACAGATAAAGGCAACTCTGGCTTGGGGTTGCTATTCCTTCTGGCGTGGATTATTGCAAGGCTTCTAGCTCTAGCTGAGCGCAACAACACGTCTACTTTAGACCGTTGAGGGGGTGAGTTGAACTAAGTTCCTCTACAAACTGGAGCCTGAAGAAATAAATACCAGGATTTGGTGTTGTTTACATTAAATGAAGTGAATATTTTAATATATTAAAAGTTGTTAACCTCTTTCATAAACTTTACTGGAAACAAGTGACTAAGTTTGAAGAATGAAACATGATTCCCAATAGCTTGCTTTTCTTACATATTCACATGATAATAATTGCCTGTCAAGCCAAACCCTGACCCACCTTCATTCTCAGCAAAATCTCCTGCAGAGTAGGCCCGATGACAGAGAAGACTGTAGAAATACCTTTTATTGCTCCCACTCTTTGTGTGCTCTCCAAGACTAATTTGCTATTTTGGGTGACTTCTGACATTTCTGAGTGTTTGTATATTCTCTTGTTGATCATAGGTCTCACATTTAATCCACAGAGATCAGAGGGTGTGCGATGGCTCTGCCTCATAATGTGGCCTTACTAATCTGCTGTATTCCTTCCTTGGAAGTTAACTGCCACGTGCTGTGCTATTCTGCAAAGCATCCACACTAAGACACAAGACCTGTGTCAGTAGTTCAAACCTTACCTAGAGGAAAAAAATGTGGCTCACTCTAGCATCATGCAAGGAGCTGTGTTTTTTTATCCAGCAGGATTAAGTTCTCTAGATGGTTTCAGCAACACTGTTTTAAGCAAAAAAAAGATTTAGAAACAGAATTTACATTTAAAAAATCAAGATCTGTTCCTTAAACAGCTGCTACTTAAATCAGTCTTTTTGTTTGTTTGTTTTTGTTTTCTGCCATATTTATTTAACCATCTATTTTCAACAAATTTTGTAAGTTTTAGTCCCACATTGGGTGCCTGAGATTAAGAGAATCTGGAATACTGAAGCAGCATAGATCTGAAACCCAAAGTACTCTACAAACCTACTGTGAAAATGTATGAGTTTAGGCTGAAAACAGCTTTCATGCTTTTGGCTGATAGTTGATAATAGGGAAATAATGAGTTTAAACAACAAAAATCATAAGTTTGATCCTGGCAAGGGGACAAAGAGTTTTGCAAGAGTGGTTCCTAGCATTCATGAATCATCACAGCATTGGCTGCATCCAGAATCCCGTATTTGTTCTGAACAACTCTGGCCATTAGCCAAAGGAGAGAAATTGGAAGAAAAATCTGAGTAGTTCTGTGGCGTATGTCTAAATGAAAGTACCTGTACTTTTCCATAGTGCAAAGAATAAGCAAAGATTAAGTGGTTTTTCATTTTAAAACAGAAAATAAGAACAAAATGTGTAAAGAGGAAGTGACAATCTGACACAATGTGAGGCAAATAACAGAGAGGAAGTTTCAATTTCTGTGGCAGATCAGTGCTTCTGAGGTTAATAAATTATGGCAATTTCAACAGCAGCAAGTCTATGCAGAGGAAAGGTACGTCTGATGGGTTGTATGGCATTTATGAGAGAGATACGGGATGCATATGTAATTTGCTGGATAACAACTGAGATAGTGATCTAGGACTGCCCGCATGATGCATGATATGTTTTATTCATTTGCTCTTGATAGGTGTAAATTAAGAGTGCCTTTAGTGAATGTCTTGGTGTGTAAACAAAGCTTTGGCCTGAAAAACAATATATCAACAAGATGCCAATATTGCTCAGAAATGACTGGCATGTTGCTTGATTTCTTTTGCTTTTTTTTAATCTGAATATTGCTATGCTACTTGACAGCCTATTATGAATATTATTTTTATTCTTTTATTGCTAAACTGTTTTTCCATATACAACATAAAAGCATGCTGAATGTCTTCTGCATGCTTTTATGTTCTGTGGATGCATGCAGTGGTAAAAACTTATGTGAGTTAATTATGTAACATTATATAAGCATGAAATGTGTAGTATCAATATTATGCTATGAATAGTATTGTTTATATGCTAAATGCTCCAGAGTACAACGTATTATCTTTCTTCTTACTTTTTTTTTTTTCTGAAAAAAATGATTGGCTTTGTTTTCATATTTATCTCCTCTTGCAATCATTTACACCATGATGATATATTCATAATACTGTGTTTTGCCCTGATTTTTTACTCAGAAAGGTGAAACTGACTACTCAAGAAATTTCACAATTAAGTCTTATCACCTTTCAGGTGTGTGGAGAAAGATAGAAGGAAGGATGGTTTCAATAATGTAAAGGCGAGCCATTCAGTTTATTCTAGAGTTAACACAGTGTGGAATTTTATTTTTTTTTTTAATCTTAAAAAAGGAGAAGGAAAAAAGAACCCACACAAATGCACGCAGATGATGTCTTCTCTCTTGGATAGTTCAAAATGGTTTGGATTTAAAACTTCAGTCTTGGCAGGCATTTAGTCCTCAAGGAATGTGTGCTTGTTAAATCCTGACCAAAAAAAAAAAAAAGAATGAAAGAAAAAAATTGTGAAATTAAGAAATTAAAAATGTAAGGAATTCCATTCTTTTGAAGGATAATCTTTAAAAGCCAAATATTGAATTCTGATTTATACCAAGGACCTTCATGGAGTAAAATCTGAGCTTATAAAACAGACAAAACTCAAGATCAATTACTCAGAGAGCACACTACGGAGGGCTGAAAAGGTATCTGGATGCTGACCTTTCCTCCTGGGGGCCTCCTGTCATCTGAGCTGGTATGGGTCTGCTGCACACGAAGGGGAGGAGAGCCATGGGGAGCAGATGTGGGGCTCTCTTTGTGCCCTCTTTGACCTCTGCTGGCCCAGCTGCTCTTTGGATGCCACTCTGCTGGAGGGCCTGGAGATGTAACTGGGGACTGGTGATTTAGGGGCACGTTTTGCCTTCACATCCTCCCCCTGCACCAAGAAAGGAGAAGTCCCTTGGAGAGTGGGCCACCAACAGGTCACTGTTGGCCCAGAGGGCCGACCTGGTTGCATCCCAGCTCAGAGCTGTAGAAAGGCAGGCACAGAGCTGTGTGGCAAGCTGGGAAACTCTGGTCAGTGTAGTTCAGATGTTAACTGTCAGCTGTGCAGTGCGTACCAGCCTCCAGCCTCACCTGTAAGCTAATGCCACCTTGTAGAACTTCATTTTCTTAGGTAGGAACTGGGGAATTGTAGAATTCCCACCTCAACATCCATCCAGAGACAGAGAGGCCTTTCTTTCTGGGAGGAGGGCTGGTGGGGGGACGTGGTGCTTTGAGATCCTCTTTGGAAAAATACAGATGCAGTAGACAGTATGTGATTGCTTGTTATATTCAGCTATTAATGCTTTGGGTTTGTTTTTAATTTTTGGACACAGGACCTGTGAAGGGCGAAACATCCGATACAGGACATGCAGCAATGTGGTAAGTGAAGTATAGCTTTGATATAACGCAGATCATCACATACGATAGTCATGTTCGTATAACAAAGTTAATTTCCTCGTGTGATAGTGGAAACACAGTGACATCTAAACCTCCTTTATATCACAAGACCTCTAGCAAATCATTGTTGCTTTCTTAAGAGGCTGGCACAACAGTGACATAGCATGGTGCTAAAATTGTTTGCTTGGAATTGCAGTCACAGTCTTTCTATGGAGTCTCTCACTGAAATTTCAGAGTTGTTCTTTATAAGCCCACAGCAGAATGAAAGTCCACTTATGTTCCTAGTGCTAATTCTGCAGGCAGCTGGTTCACACTGGGCCATCTGTCAGGTTTAAGGATTAAGCTGTTAAGAACTGAAGACAAGTTAGTAAGAGATGTATGTTGCTGTTCACCTGTGCCTTCCCAGTACTGTGTACAGTGTAATTCTGCTGCACGTCTTCGAAAAGCAAATGCTTTTGCTTGCTATTTCTATAGTGAATGTAGTTTTCAATAGAATAAAATAAGAAACTTCAACTTCCATGCTCACCAAAGTGAAAGCGTGTTTTCACTGATGAAAATGGAAATAAAGACTTTCATACGGAAAGTTTTATTGGGTGCCAAGGATTGTGAAACCTCTCAAATTACATGAAGCAATGTCAGTTTTACCAGTAAAGATGGAAAATGAAATCAAACATGCTCAGGGCCAAGCTTTCTCATGCCTGATAGGGACATATTCAGAAGCTTTTCAATAGGTGCTTTGTCTGAAAAAGTTAAAAAGTTTAAGTTAAAAAAAAAAAAAAGAGTATTTTTCCTCATGTTTGGCTTATATTCTTTTTAGTAGACCACAGTGCACAATGAAAGAAGTTGCTTTCTCCAGTCTGAGTTATAGTTCCTCATGCTTCCCATTTCTCACACTTTTGCCTCAGAAATTGGTTATGGGTGTATCCTTTGTGTCACTGAGATCTCCCATCAATCTAGGTATTTGCTTTACTAACTGACAAGAACTGGGACAGTCAATAAATAGGTCTGCTGGCTGATTAACAGTCAAATTTCCCGCTGGTGTGAAGCATTTAGGCTACACTGTGACCCGGGAAGGAATGGGAAGATAGATTTGTGTCAGTCAAGTTGCATTCTACAGACTTGTGTAAGATGTTAAAGATAAGGAGAGGGAGAACGCATTGGCTTTGTTTTGGTTTGTGTGTGGATGCACACTGTGGCAGCTCCTTTTCCCTCTTGACCTGCTCTTGTGTATACTAAGAGCAGTGATGCATACTAGCATCCTGCTGTGCTGCCATTAGCTGTTCCAGGATCACCCTGATGAGGGTCTGGCATTCTACCTGTGTTGCAACCCTTCCTCTGTAATCAGTGAGCTTTACTTTCCAAGACAAAGAACATATATTTTTTTTTAATATTATTTTTAGCTTAGGTTCTCTGTTGGGACTGTAGGCTTGGACAGCTTTTCTCCAAAATAAATCCTTTCATAGTTGTCAGGTGATTCCTTAACACACCTTATATTTGACAGTACGAGCGCTTCACACTTCTCAAAATGGCAGCTTCAATACTCACTCAATTGTTTAATATCAAGTAATCCAAAGTGAAACTCTCAGATTTCTTTACAATGCTAAAATTAGTGACAATTTTGCCACTGTCTAATGAAGAACCAAGACTGCATTTATTATTTTAAAATTGTTTATCGGAGAAGGTGGAGAATAGATTGTGCTGCCTTGTCTTTTCCAGAACAAAAAGATTAAATAAGTTTTCATTTATTTCTTATTTATAAGCTTGCCAAACAAGCAATAAATCAAAGAACCATAAAGCTTCAGACAGCATCGGACATTGACCAGGCTTTTCAAGTATGGCTTTATGTAAAAAAAAAAAATGAAAAGAAACTTGGCTGTATTCATTTTGCAGACATCTGATCTCAGGGGGAAACATTTTCTATTTATTTTTAAAATACATTGAGCCTTATGATGTTATGGCCTTCCATTCACCTTCATTACTAATCTGAGATACTGTGTACTGGTATTCCTACTATGAGCCACTGCAATGACACTGACACCACATCCAGACACAGAAATTGTGGCAGGTTCCTGCAATGGCTGGAATAGCCCTCAGCCCTCTGTTTCTGGGGATGAGTACCGCTTTGAAGTACCTTGTACAGCATAAGTGAAAATCTAAAGCAGTCTGGGAAGCCTTAATGTGCATCTCTGCTCTGAAAACCCCTCTGTTACAGAACCGCAAACTCTTCCAGATTAGCATATACTGTCCTTTTAATGATATGTTTGTCTCTTAATTCCCTGGATACACCCACACACTGAAAACTGCACACATTTGTGTATGAATTTTTGTTTGTTTCCATTTTTAAGATTTCATCTTCAATGTCACTGAAAATCAGGAGGAGGGAACTGCCAGGCTCAATGAGATCTACATTTTCATTTGTGTTGGCTGGCAGTCGGTTGCATGAGAGTAAGGTCTGCATTCCACCCTGCTAAATGAAGTTAGCTATCATGCACTGTGGAAAATTCCTTTTTGATTCCTGTGGAAATCACAGAGTCCTGAAAAATGAGCTTTCATTGCCATTAGCTTGTGCTTAACGTGAGCACTGTTGTTATTGTTCATAAAATAACTTATCTTTTTGTTCTCTGCAAACGATCTTTCTGTGAACTGACATGTTTTTGTTTATATGACTGTCCTCTTACAGGAAAGGATGGGTAGTCATGTTTGCTAAAAGAAAGCTATTTCAAAGCTGAAATTAGAGAATGGGAAGAATACTTCTTGGAGTCTGGCAATGGACACATTTTTGTAGGCACTATCATTTGCAAGATTTCGCTACAGCTGGTTTTAATTCATTCTGAAATTAAGTAACAGGAAAAAATGTAAAAGAAAAGAAAAAAAACCCACCTAGAATTATATAAAGAAATAGAGAAACAAGAGGAGAGAGTGGCACATCTATTTCTTTGGTGGACTGTGTTATTCTAGGGATGCTGAACCTTTTTTGAATATTACTGGCTAAGAGAGATTGACACTGCTTTCTGTAAAGCTTCTGAGCAGTCCTTAAAAGGTTGAATCTAATCCAGTATTTTCACCACTTGCATCGCCTGGTGTTGATCAGAAACTGGAAAGATTGTGGGTATGAAGCCACATGTGTAAATAGTGAAGGAAGGAATGAGAGAATCTGATGATGATTTAGGGTTGAATTGCAACAGTCTTTTTTCTTATTACTATTCATACTGACTCCAAGTATGTTACCAGCCATTTTAGAAAGTAATCATGGGGGAAGGGAAGGAGTAATTTGTTTTTCTTTAGAAAATTACTCCAAATGCAACAAAAGCATATTTTTAGAATCATAGAATCACAAGGTTGGAAAGGACCTACAAGATCATCTAGGCCAACCATCCCATTACTATTACTACCACAAGCCAAAAAACCATATCTCGTAGCTCCTCATCCAGACACCTCTTGAACACTGCCAGATATGGTGACTCCACCACCTCCCTGGGCAGGCCATTCCAGAGCCTGACCACAATCTGGGAGAAAAAAGTTTTTCCTTACATCTAATATATATATATATATATATACATATAAATTATATATATGCATATGTATACATATATATATATGCATATACACACACATATATGTATGTATGGTGGGGTTGCAATATTTGTGTGTGCATGTGTGATTGAGAAATTCTTCAGTTTCCCTGACATATTGCTTTTTATTGCACTGCTTGCTGAATCAAACCAGAGGAAAACTGAGATGCAGGGGAGCGGCACTTCATTTCCAAAGTCATTTATTTGTTTGTTTGTTTGTTTATTTCTGCCTGACAACAGGATGATGAAAACTACAATACTGCTGCGTTTAAGATTTTACTGTTTGACATTAAAATAGACAGTGTTCTAAGTTGCACAAGATTACTAGCTCTTTCTGCTCAGTTAAAAGCAGTTCCATTAAGTCTAATACAGAATTTGTGGATGGTAGATCCCATTAATATGACCATAATGATAACAATAATAAGTAAATGTAAGCAGTACATTTCCTTATTAGCACCAGACTAGCTTAATGTCAGCTTACTTTTTAAGTAGAATTTCTTAAGTAGAAACTCAAATTATTTAGTGTGACTACGGTTGTTTCTTCAGAATGCTGGACTTCAGTAGCTGCCATCTTATTTTTGAACAGGTGCACTATAAACCTTCTGTCATTGTGCATTGCCTAGCAATTACTTCTAATTATTTCTTTGCAAAAAGTGTATTTGATATGTTGCTATTTATGTCAGCTTCAATATTGCAATATATCTTTTCAGCTTGGAAGACTGTATGTCTTTGACTACTGAAAAATATTAAAAAAAAAAAAAAAAGAAAGAAAGAAACCACCATTGCTATCATCCTATGCAAATGAATCTAGAGACCTTTTAAGCCAGACAGCTAGCATCACTTCCATCACACTGTATGATTCTGTTCACTGTAGAGAATTCATACATTTAAATTCAGTATTTCTGATAACGAATTTCAAACAGTTTCCATAAATATTTTAAAGGTATGAGCAAAAAGAAAACATGGCATGAAAAACTGCATATTGAATCGTTAACCAAAAAGGAAATATATTTGGGGGGTGGAAGGGAAATCAAAGAATTGATCTTATAATAATTTCTAGTGACAAGTATTCTTGGAGGCTTGGATTGATACTTCACTGTCTGATTTAGCCATAATCTGTGTTTAATTAAAGCAGAGAAAAAGCATCTGCTGATACTCCCTCATTTACTTTACTTGCATTATTCCTCCAACTCTGCTCTCTGTCAGATATTGCATTATCTTGAGATATTCAGAGAAAGTTGTTTTGTGGGCCCTACTTGATCTAAGCATTTAGTACTGTGTCTAAATTATTTAGGAGTCCACAGATGAAGATTAATGAAAAATTTGGTTGCAAGAAACTTAATCGAAGCAGGATGCTCAGCAAGTCTTCTGAGTTGAATGGAGTTTCTGTTAAATCCCTAGATCTCTTAAATCCCTGCACTTGGGCAAATCCCTATTGGAGGAGGACCCCAGGATTTCTTTCTCAGTAATGAAATTGGTGCAGTTGAAACACAGTGCATACTTCATGGAACTGGTTCAATAAACTGTTCTGTCCGATGCTACACAGAATAGGCCAGTTGTTAGTCAATTTTTGCACTGAGGAAAAGCTCCAGGTATAGTAAATCATTCTTGGCCTCTGCAAATATACAAGAGCATATATTGTAAACTGTTTTAAGGTTCCTCAACTGTTTCCACCTATCACAGCTTAGATATGATCTTCCACATTTCACCCACTAAGTAAACTTTAGAAGACTGACCCACTTTTGTCCCATGAAATCTGATATACCTATCACTATCGAGGGACATCTGGGATTCATCTTATCTTTTCCACTGGTTTGTTGATTAATAGAAATTGTTTTGAATGGCTTTCAAATATGGCAGAACTCCATGGACTTTATGAATTGCAGTGATGTCAAATCGGAGGTCAACTTGAAAACAATATTTTTGGATGTGAGGAAGCGAGTGAATCTGAAGGAAGCCATAATAATATAGCCAGGATTAGGTACTTAACTGGTAAAGATGAAACTCTGTATTTATTTTAAAATAGGTTTCATACTTCAAAGAGATTTCTGGTCATCTTTAAAATGACACACATTTTCATTGCACTCAAGGAAATCTTGACCTGATAGGGTGAACAGAGATTATAGCTATCCAGCAGAGGTACAGTGTTTCTGAAACATCCCAAGAACCTTAACACACTAAACTAAAGGTCCCCAAAAAACTATCAACAACTCACAGAGTTAGAGAAGAAACAGTTGCTTTCTTATTCACTGGAAATCTTTCTCCCTAGGACACTGTAATAAATAGAAAGCTTGACAAAATAGAGAGCTGCCTAAGGGAAAGGGACCTTGGTGCACCGATGGACAGTGGGCTGAATATGTGCCAGCAGTTTGCCCAGATAGCAAGAAGGCCAGTGACATCCTGGCTTGCATCAGGAATGGTGTGGTGAGCAGGACTAGAGAAGTCATCCTGCCCCTGTACTCAGCACTGGTGAGGCTGCACCTGGAGTACTGTGTTCAGTTTTGGGCATCTCAGTACAGAAAGGACACTGATATGCTGGGGCAGGTCCAAAGAAGGGTAACAAGGCTTGTGAAGGGCTTGGAGAATATTCCCTACAAGGAGAGACTGAAGGAACTGAAGCTGTTTAGTCTGGGGAAAAGGAGGCTGAGGGGAGACCTTATCACTCTCTTCAAATACCTGAAAGGTGATTGCAGTGATAGTGGGTTTGTTCTCTTCTCACTGCTGACAGGTGACAGGACGAGGGGAAGTGCGTCAAGTTGCGCCAGGGTAAGTTTAGGTTGGATATCAGGAAAAAATTCCTTCAGGAATTCAGGAAAGATCCAAAACTGTTTGGATGTGGTGCTCAGGGACATGATTTAGCAGAGGGTTGTTACAGTTAGGGTAGTATGGTTAGGTTTTGGTTGGACTTGGCAGTCTTGAAGGTCTTTTCCAACCTGAGTAATTCTATGATTCTACGACAAATGGACTTTTATATAAAATGCAAATTTATTAGTTCTTCTTCATTGATTCTTCGAAGAGTGCAATGGCAGCAGTTCGTCATATCTGTAGGTCCCCACATTTACTTTCAAAACAAAGGAAAAACTGTAAGATTTGCATATAGCCCCAAAATAGTGTAACCTGAACCACAAATGGTTACTGCTTTTGTGGTCAGATATCAATCCGTCCATACACAAGCTGAATGCAGACCATGCAGGTAGTCAGCAAAATACCTTGCAGAACTGTATAACCCCTACAAAGATGGAGATGCTTTGGCCTCACTGCTAGTCTAATTCAGCCTCTGACTTCTGAGTGGCTCAATCTGTGGACACACCCTTCTTCATCTCTGTTGTACATGTAAACAAACTACATACATATTGTTAGACAGCTATCAGGATCAGACCTTTAGGTGGATTAAATGTAGTCTCGCTCATGCCGTTCAAGCACTGCTAATCAACAGTGGTAGAGAATCCCTTTCCACCAAGCACCCACACACATACTGAAAACAGAAGGCTCCAGGGAGACCTCATTGTGACCTTCCAATACTTGAAGGGAGCATATAAACAGGAAGGGGAACGGCTTTTTGTGAGGGTGGACAGTGATAGGACAAGGGGGAATGGTTTTAAACTGAGACAGGGGAGGCTTAGGTTAGACATTAGGAGGAAGTTTTTCACACAGAGGATGGTGACGCACTGGAACAGGTTGTCCAAGGAGGTTGTGGATGCCCCATCCCTGGAGGTATTCAAGGCCAGGCTGGATGTGGCTCTGGGCAGCCTGGTCCAGTGGTTGGCAACCATGCCTGTGGCAGGGGATTTGAAACTAAAAGATGATTATGGTCCGTCTCAACCCAGGCCATTCTATGATTCTGCGATGCTAAGAATCAGAGCCTATCATTTCTCCTAACTAGGAGCTGGCACTCAAACAGGCAGATACATACTTAAAGGCATGAGAAGTGTACAGAAGAAAATTGCAACTTACTGCTTGAACAGATGCACAGCAAAACATTGAATTTGCCTTATCCATCATTTCCACCAGTAAAATACTTATTTACAGGCTGTGAGCTTCTAACTGTCTTACATTATACGATTGCACAAAGCCTCCCTGATCCCTACTAAGATATAATACAAACAATATACAGTAACCTCTAAAAGCTAAAGAAAATAAAGACAAAGGAATAATTAAAAATATCAAGCTCTGTACAGTTTCTACTTTTTCATTCTAGGTGATCTTTATCTAATGATGGATAATATTTGGACTGCAATTTTTTTATACTATCAGTTTGTTTGCAGAAAACAGGACACAGGTTATGCAAGTGTTATATATGTAGGTGCAAGTACACGTCTTCTTAGCTGGAAGGGAAATTTTCCTTTAGGGAGAAGGATCTTCAAGATCTTTATGCAGAAGTGTTTTCAATACCTTTAGGCAGATTTAGGACTCAGGATTTCAGTAGGAGAAAAGTAGTGGTCCAGACTGTGACCCCTTTTCTTATCTGTGTGCCAAGATAAGTATGGATGTTTGCCTTTGTGACTGCTTGAATGTATTCTTTGAATGGCTTCAAATTTCACATGCAAACTTTTTTAACACAAGCTCTATTATTTCAATCCATTGTTTTATTTTGATCATGATATCAAAGACTGGAAGTATTTAACATTGGTCCTGGTCACCTGCCGTGTACTGAAAGCTTGTTATGTTGACCGTACAATTTTTTATTTCTTTGATTTAAAAATAAAATCCAGCACAACAAATATAGTATTGAATCCTGTACAAAGCAGGATTATGAGCTCTGTATGTTGTGTGCTTTAATGGGCCTTTCTGTCTTTGTAAAAATAAAGCTATCTCAAGCCAGCAAGTTTCGAAGGTAGAGCCAAGCTAGAACCAAAAAAGAGAGTTGGCTTGGATCTCAGCAACAAGCGTAAGCCAAGCCAATAGACCTGACTGTATTCTCTCATGGACAGAAAAAATCAGGGAAGGGTATGCACCAGAAGATTATGTAGCAAAAAAACAAGGCCACAGTGTTCTTCTTTGCTTTTCCCTTCTTAAGAGAAAATAGAACTAAAGCAGTTCTTGGGTCAAGCCGTAACTGTCTTGTTCATCCTCTGTTTAAAAGCAGAACAGAAAGACCATTTTTCTCTAATTACACCATGTAAGTGGTTTCACCCTGCTGGGCAGCTAAACTCCACCACACCGCTCCCTCACTCCTCTTTCTCAAAGGAAGAGAGAGAAAAAATATGACCAAAAGGACTCAAGGGTCAAGATTAGTACAGGGAGTTTGCCAGTTACCATCACTGGCAAAACAGACTCAGTGTAGAGAGAATATAATTTATTGCCTATTGCAAACAGACTGGAGCAGTGAGAAAATAAAAGCAAAAGAAAACACCTTCTTCCCAACCACCCTCTTCTACCTCCTTCCTTCTCAACAGTCGGTACAGGGAACAGGGAACGGGGTTGCAGTCAATCCATAACAGTTCATCTCCACTGGTACTTTGTGGTCACTGTCTGCCTCTGCTCCACCTGGTGTCCCTCCCATGGGGTGCCGTCCTTCCCAAACTGATCCTACGTGGGCTTCCCACAAGCTGCAGCTCTCCAAGCATTGCTCCAACGTGACTCCATACCACAGGGTCCACCCTTCAGGCACTTCTCTGCACAGGTTCCCCACTGACAGCCACTCCTCCAGCCCTCCTACCCCACCACAGGCTGCTCCTCCAGCCTGCACCTCCAGTTGGGCATGCTCCTGTGGGGGTATCCATGACATGTACTTCCTTTAGGCCTCATCCACCTCTGCAACGTGGGCTCCTCCATGTCTGCACATGGAGATCTGCTCTGTGTAGTGCACATGGGCTGCAGGTGGACAGCCTGCTCCACCACAGGCTTCTCCTGGGCTGCAGGGAGCTTCTGCTCTGTGCCTGGAGCATTTCCTGTCCCCCTTTTGCACTGACCTTGTGGTCTGCAGGGCTGTTTCTCTCACAGTTTTTTTCTCCTCTCTCCCAGCTGCTGTTTCACAACAGTTTCTCCCTTTTTAAAACCCTCTGCAGCAGTGGGTCCCTTTTGGAGCAGTAGGAGCTGGCTCCAATCTGATAAGGGGCAGTGCTGGGCTCTGCTCACAGGGGCCAACCCGGTAGCCTCTCTGCCACAAAAACCTTTCCATGTAAACCCAATGCACACTGCTATACAGGAATAATGATATTAACACATATTTTTCCACTCTCTTCACTTGCAGTCTTTGTCTAAATGTTGTTCTTTTTTAACAGTTTGCCTGGATTACAGATCTCAGACAGGACCTGTATAGTCATTTACTGTATATTCGTTTATTTATTTATTCTGGAGATTTAAAAATCAAGGTGAAGTACATTCACCAGTTTTCCCATTTTTAAATCTTCCACAACACATGGATAGAAGAGGTGTGTACTGTCTAAGTCCTCCCACTGACCTTGGACTTTCAGTATCAACTTCCAAAGAGAATGAATGAGCTCTACATTATTGTTCTTTGATACATACTTTTCAAGAGCAAGATTTGGCTCAAATCTCTTTCTTAATGCATTTTGTAGCAAGAGCACTATTTTCTTGTCCTTAAAGGCCAGAACTTTGGCTGGAGCTTGACCCAACAAGATCGAGTTCTAACACACTAGAAATAGAGCAAATTATCTGAAAATTTGCTCACTCTCTAGAAAGCAAATTAACTGAAAATCTATGGCTTAAAGCCATGACTTGTATTTGTGTATAGTTCACCATAAGAAGTGTTTGGAGTGATGTGATCCAACGTCATTCAATATTTAAACATAATGGATGCAACCATCTTGCCACTACTTAGTGAATGGAAGGCTAAAGGTATACAAACATTACTTTCATAGTGAAGATTTTGCCAGTTTCCTTCAAGAGGATATTTGGAAATTCGATTTTTTAGACAGATTTTCTTTTAGACTTCAATGAAAAACAATAATCCTTTAATGTAATAGAATGATATGCAGTCCCTATGGCACTGCTATTGAAAACTACAATAATCTGCCCTGCTTAAAGGAGCAGGAAATAGGAAAAAAAAAAAAAAAAAAAAAAAAAGTGAGGCTACTATTTAAATCTCAAAAAAATTATTTTACCTGAATAGCAGTAAGATTTTCCTAGTTAAGGGGTTGCATCACTGGTGAATTAGTTTGTCATTAATGGCAACAGGATTTTTAGAGGGTGAAGTTGTTATTTAGAGGACAAAAATACAGAAATCTTTTAAGGATATAATCTACTTGTATGAGAGCTGCTCTGAAAGTAATGTCCCTTTTTTTTTAATTATGTTGGCCCGCAAGGTCAGAGGTGGATGTTGGTGTTATGGCAGTAGAGGTTAAACATTCCCACCAGTATTCCATTATATGTTGTTGTCATATGAAAGATGGCAGCAGAGGAGCAGTCATAGAAAATGGCATCTGACGTGTATGTGTGTATGGAGGAAAGTTATGCAACTGAATTCCTCCATGTGGAAAAAAGTGCACCCATGGACATTTACTGATGCTTGAAAATCTGTGGAGACCCAACAGTGGGTGTGAGCACAGTGAGGCAGTGGATGGTGCATAACAGCTATGATGACAGTGGGTCACCTCTGCTGGTTCAGATTTTTATGAGCATGGCATGCAATCTCTTGTTCATCACTGAGGAAAATACATCAGTAATGATGGTGACTATGTTGAAAAAGATTTTTTTTTTTTCTGTGAACTTGCTCTATCAAATCATGTTATTGTGTTATTTGTATCTGTTGTAGTTTTCCATGGAAATAAATAGAGACATTACTTTTGGAGCAACTTACACAAATATTTTAGCATTCCTTCCTTCAAGTCTATAACGAATGTTTATGCTTCTGCCTACTGTCATTCTTAAGCAAAGTTATAGCAAGCATTCATTTCACAAGGGGCGAATTTCCTTACAAGAGGAAGATGGAGTACTGTGTGGCCTTAATAATCTGAGACAAATGCATACCTAGAACCTGCTGTTTTGTTACAATTCCTATGATGGTCAGTGTTTTCTCTAACCTTAGCTGCTGTATTCCTGTAATTATATGAGAAATTCACGTTTTTTCTAAAAAAGATTACTAATCTCTAGCTTTTGTGGTTTTTGAAAATATCAGACTTCAAGGATCAGAAACTGGATAGGAAATAAAAAGAACTTATGTTTATTTTGCCTGAAGTTTCATGATTTTGAAGTTCTTGCTCTCCTGAGAGACTGACAGGAAAATATCTGTACTTTAGAAAAACCTCACTTTCTAATCTCAGGGAGAGAAACTAATGGGAGACATCAAGCAGTGTGAGTGGACTCTGTTTTTTTTTATATCAGGAGTACTCAGTGTACAGTCAAGTTATATGTCTCAGACCTCCCAAGGTATTCACAAAGGGGCCTTTTAGCAGTTATGAAATCTTTACCTCTGTTGTGTTGAAGAATTACAAATACATATTGATTTTTGTTATTCCTGTTTCCCTACTGATTTAGATCACAAAAGAGGGGAAAAAAAAAAAAAAAAGCAAAGAAAACATAAGCAAACAGACAATAGCCTTGATGTTGTTTCCATACTTATGTGGAAAGAAAAAGGGAAGACATAATTATTCAGTTGAATTATGTGTAGCTGAAACTGTCTCTTTTATTTCAGTGTTATTTATTCTAGACATAAAAACTCAGTACATCTGGCAACTGTGAAGTCCAGCCAGCTATACAGCACCATGACCAGCTGTCCTGAGTTGAATCACTGACCTTCTCCTCCTTTTCTGCAGGACTGTCCTCCAGAAGCAGGTGATTTTCGTGCTCAGCAGTGCTCAGCTCATAACGATGTCAAGTATCAGGGACAGTTTTACGAGTGGCTTCCTGTCTCTAACGATCCTGACAACCCATGCTCGCTGAAGTGCCAGGCCAGAGGAGCAGCTTTGGTTGTAGAGCTGGCACCAAAGGTTCTGGATGGGACCCGATGCTACACTGAATCCCTGGATATGTGCATCAGCGGCTTGTGCCAAGTAAGAAGAGAAGCTCTACTCTGCCATCTTTCCTAATGAATTCTTCCCTCAGTTCTCTCTCATGTGCTCTCTTCTCCTCCATACCTGTACCATTTGGGGGTTCTTCTTTTTAGTCATCCATTTTAATTTTGTGCTCTTTTCTGTTATCTTGTTTGACATAAATCTACAAAATCAGTGTACAAAATCAAGCATCAAAAGCTAGTTTCTTACTTTATGAGTGTTCCCTGGTTTTTCGGAGGAATGTGTTCTTCATTTTTGAACAGTTTTCTAGTTAGCTTCAGTAACAGATCTAGTTTGAAAGTATCCTAAGAAATAATTTCAGCTTTTCATTTTGATATACAAAAGCTTTCCAAGTCTAGGAAATTATGTTCTGTTTGAGAATTATTGCTCCACTTAAGACACAAACAACATAGTGGTAGTTAAAATTCTAAGCAGGAAAATCTGCCATTGTTTTGATACATGACTGAGCAAGCTACTACACCTCTTTGGGCCTCAGTTTCTTTGTTTGTTACATTTTAACCCTTCACTTCAAGAGTGCGTAAAAGTCTAGAGATCATTCATCCAGTTTACTAATCCTAATTTGTTTTTTTGTTGTTTTTTTTCCTGTCTCTGAATTGTTTTTATATTACCTTTTACTTATATGTTGCTTTTGCTTATATATTGCCATTATTTTTAATTTATGTACATCATAGTATAATCTCTTGAACTGCATATAGGCAGCAGACTAATGGAAAGGAAGACATCTGTACCATCTCTGTTAAATACTGAACACACTTTAATACTGGAAAAGACTAAGTCTAGGTTCACATTTCAGTGCCCATTTTCCTTGAAATATATGTAGGTTTGATATTTTGTTGACTTACTAGAGTACTTTCAGCTGTGTTTTGTGTCTTTGGAAACTTACCTCCACTTCCTTTCTACTTGATTTTCTGCTGTGAGTCAGAAGTAAGCTTGCAATAAGTACCTAGTTCCAACATCCTTGCCATGGTCATGGGCACATTTCACTAGATCAGGCTGCCCAAAGGCCTATCCAGCCTGGCCTTGGATACTTCCAAGGATGGGACATCCATAACTTCTGTGGGCAACCTGGTTCCAGTTTTCTACCATCATCAAAGGCCAAGAGTTTCTTCCTTGCACCTAATCTAAATCTATTCTCCTATAGTTTAATGCTGTTACCCCTTGTCCTGTCACTACATGCCCTTGTAAAAAGTCCCAGGATTGAATGGCTGCTGTAAGGTCTCCCTGAAGCCTTCTCTTCTCTGAGGTGAGCAATACCAACTCTCTCAGACACTCTTCATAGAAGAAGTGCTCTAGACATTTAATCAACTTTGTGGTCCTTCTCTGGACTTGCTACAGCAGGTTAACATTCTTCTTATGCTGGAGGTTCCAGAGCTCAACACAGTTTTCCAGGTAGGATCTCACAAGAGTAGAGTAGAGGGAAAAATCACCTCCCATTGATCTGACAGTGATAACTCCTTTGACGTGGCCCAGGATACGACTAGCTTTCTGGACTGGAAGTGGACACTGCCAGGTCATATTGAGTTTCTCATCAACCAACATTTTCAAGTCCTTCTCAAGGTTGTTCTCAATCTATCCTTTGCTTAGCCTGTTTGTTTGTTTGTTTGTTTGTTTTTCTTGGGAATGCCCTGATCTAAGTGCAGGACATTGCACTTGGACTTGCTGGACTTCATAAGGTTCACATGGATGTATTTCTCAAGCCTGTCAAGATCCCTTTTCTGCAGCATGTCAACTGCACCACACAGTTTATCATCACATTGAGGGTTCACTCAGCCCCGCTGTCTGCTTTGCTGTCAAAGATGTACCAGTATCAACCCCTGAGGAACACCACTCATCACTGGTCTCCACTTGGACATTGAACCATTGATCACATTTCTCCTGAGTATGACCATCCAGCCTATTTCTTATCCACCAAGTGGTCCATCTGTTAAATCCACATCTCTCCAATCCAGAGACAAGATTTCCAAGAAAGTAATGCACTACTAAAACAAACACATCTGCATTCCCATTACACTTCTTACTCTTGGAAGATTGAGGCTGGCTACACTCATACATCTATGAACAATTTAAAATTGGTTTCTCTGTGGATATCTTTGTTACTTTAGTAACTTTTTCTTCCTTCTTTTTAAAAGAAGTATAGAATGCTTCAAGGCAATTCCAGGTTTGAGAAAGGAGGCCAGAATTATCTCTTGCTCAGGAGGAAAAAAGCCAGCATTATTAAACCCTACAAAATTCACTGCTTTAATTTTAGTGACTGTGCTCATCCATGCCTGCTACCATTAGTGGGGATCAGATTCTTGCTTTGACAAGATTCAATTTTTCTGCATTTTAATATGGCATATTATCTAACTAAAAATTCTTAGAGAGAGGAATTTTCAAAAAGAGATTCTTACCTGTGCTGCTGTTTTTCTTTCATGCAAGAGGACTGAAAGTACCCATAATTTGCCCATTTGATGGTAGTGTCAAGAAATGAATGGCCTTTATGCCATTAATTCTCTGCAAACAGTCATCATTTGTGTTTCCAACATTGTGTATTCATTTATAGGCACTCAGTCTCCCCTGATGACAGCTTCCACTAATGATCTTTTTTGTCTGCCAAGACTATCACAGAAGTCAGGTTAAAACAAAGGAAAGCACTGGGGAAAAAAGTCTAGGTATTTACATGTTGCTGGGATTTCAGTCTTCTGTCGTTCAGCTATTTCTGGCACCTGTTTATAGCTGTCATTTTTTTTTTTCTTTTCTAAGCTGTAAGAACTCCCAGAGAAACATGCAAAAGGTGTAATAATGACTGTATTATTTAGGCAAAAAGGATGGCTATTTTCTCCCAAACATGCACAAGACATTGTAATGGGAACAGTTCTAAGTTTTCTTTCAGCTTAGCCCAGCCTTTTCTCCTGATAATGGCTTTGCAGTCTCTGATGCCTGCACAAAACTCCTGGATGTAAATGCTGAAAATGAATCTGTATTTTGTTTGGAGTCTACTGGAACCAAGATCCCTTCTGTGCAGAAAGTATGGTCAACTACTTTTGAGCTCAGCAGCTGTTTGAGCTTTTTGTCTTATTTTGTCTCATACTCTCCATCTCATATTATGTGAATAGCAAATCTGAATTTTGTTTTGTTCATACGTATCATTCTGAGATTCTGAGAAGTAGTATGATGTTATTCCAGCACTCAAAAATGAGTGGGATGTAGAACTCACAAGTGTAATAGCCAAATGCTTATGCTGCTGTCATGCCAGGTAACAACATTTTTGTGGCAAAGAATGGCAAGGAGGTGGGTATATGTTTACTGCATTACAGTAAAGAATCTGCATTTACATTATTAGAAGTTCACTCCCCAGCCCTGAGCTATCAGTTTTCCACTTTACGGTCCAAGAGAGATTGGCACGACTGCAGAGACATTTTATTCTATTATTTCAGCAGAAACAATACCTGTTACTACTCCCAAGGAGACAAACTGTCTAATGTGGATAGTGTGCTTAATCAGCATTACACACCTCCCTTTGCCAAGGCAAAGCATATGATAATTTAGGGGTTTACCAAAAAGAAAAAAAAAAAAAGGAATTTGAAAGAGCTATTTGTAGACCTGCTACAATATCACAAAGCCATCCATGTTCATGTATCTCCTTAGCATACCTAAAATCTTGAGGTGCATGGAGTGACACAGGTGGATGAATGCTATGTGAAGATTGCAAGATGTCCACTGGTGGAGCTGTTTTGAGTGTTTTCACTGAAGACAATGACAAGTCTTCCAGCTGTCATGAAGATCTGGGACTGTGTGAGGATCCAGGCCTCTTAGGTAGTCTCCGCTATCATCCCACTGGCACTGTGTGAGTCTTATTGTAGAGCCTTCACTTCTCTTCCCCCACTGAGAAGCAGGCTGGAATGCCATGTAGACTAGGCATTTTCAGCAGTGGTTTGGGAGTCTCTAAAATATTAGATCACCAGTTGAAGTATGTTCCTTGATAGCACAGATGACATAACTGCCTGAAGCACCAGAAAGCCCATGCTGGCTCACTCTTAGGAGCGTGCAACTAGATCCTCATTTATCCAACTGAACAGAGACAAGGCTTCTCAACAAAACAAGTCTGAATATGAAGCTTGTGCACCCAACAGAAAAGAGGTCTGAGCGTCAATATCAAGCATGCCATGAAGTCATGCAAGAGCTGACAAAGGATTACAGTCATATGTGATAGGTCACAGGAGCCAATTAAGTGCTTTTACATTTTAGTGCTTCATAGTCTGGGAAAAGAGAGCGGGTCCAGAAGTCAGACTTCACAGAATTTACTTTTCATTTCTTACATACTTACAGATACTTAAGAGCACTTAAGGACAATTCCCTTAATGAGTTTAGATTTATAATGGCCTTCACAATCATCTTCTGCTGTAGTATTCTCACTCTCTTTCACCAAACCTGGCAAATATTCCCCTTGGAAATGCTAAATAAACTATCCATTCAGATTACATGCGTCAATCTTTTATAGAAAATCAAGTCTTTCAACAGTAACCTGCTATAGAGCACTACTACCTAAAAAAAAAAAAAACAGAGTTTTTTGTTCTCCTCCATCAGTGACAGCATGGGAACACTCATATAATAATAAATAAATAAATAATAAACTCATTCTTACTCTGGCAGAACATGGGCAAATGAACCCAATTCAACAAAAACACGGAGAAATCTGAGTGAGACGGATCAGGGAAGACAAATAATCACAAAAGCCTCTTTTCTTAGGCGGCAGGTTTTCTCTTGTCATCTGTCTATAAACTCTTTGATCTCAACTCTGTTTAAACATTGCTTTTTACAGAATGACAGCCTCTGGATTCCTGTATCATCAGAGAATGAACTAGATATAGCTTTGTTTCCAGGTCTGTGAGCTCTCTTATGTTGGCCCAAACATAAATTGGTTGTTTATGTATGACCAAATCTGCAAAATTCAGTCTTTTTTTCTGTAGGAAGATTACTTATAATGAAATCTGCCTATAAGGATAGGAGTTGCCTTGTTCCCGCATCCAAGATTTTAATATACCTATAAATCCTCATTTAGAAGTTCCAGCTTTTAAATTGATTTAATTACTTCTTTTTAAATCACGGGTGGTTTCAGAATGAGGTTACATTTGTTCTTTTCCCCGAGGGAACCTGAGAAATAGGCATTTCTCTTGAGATCTTTCTGCTGTTAGGTGTCTGCTACCTGTGTGCTTCTAGGGCTATGGCTGAATCACTAATTCAGTGGCTCATGCATTGTGTTAAACATGCTGGTGGGGTAATGTTCCATTAAGGTCATTGTCTAGGTTTAAAAATAGTAATAGCAGAGAACTGTGACTGGCCTGAAATGCTAGACTGATGGGGTAGATACCAGACAGCATTACAAATCAGTTCCACCACATTACTGACTTGGCCAGCTACATGCTTATTGTGCAGGATGGTGGATCTCAGTCAGAAAAGTAAGGTATTATTTTTAAAAAACTTGGCTTCTGATCAGTGATTAGAGTTTGTTTATGCTGCCTGAACAGTTGTAAGTTGTGCTTGGCTCATGTGCCAAACAAGTACATTGACTGCACGTGTCACTGGGCCTACTTCTACCAAGCATGGTTATGAATTGCTTTGCCATTGTGAAACTCATCCTGCAGTCTTCATTTATAATTGCTGTCTGTGCTATGGTGGCAACTAAATTCTGCATGACATAGGAGGATCCAGACGGGATCTCGATGCTGCACAACAGCATGCCTGTCACTTAATTGTGTCAAGTAGTGAGCCAAGCTGTACTAGGTAAATAGTGAGGGTGGGGACTGTCAGCACAAGGTGTAGGTGGACCGAAAGGCAGATAAGTCTGCAACAGGGGCTGAAAGTCCCTATATCACAGACACCAGTCTGGTTCCAGCTTGCCATACAGCCTGGAGCTTGTTCTCTCCACAATAATTTAAAGAGTACAACAGCTCTTCACTCGGATTGTAAAATGGTGTTTTGGACCCAGTTGAAACAGTGGCTCAAATCCAAAACTTTCTTCAGCTGAGCAGTGGCAATCTACACAATTCTCAGATTGAGCCCCACATTAGTATGGATGTGAAGGGCAACTTTGTTTTTCTCAGATTCTCAGAACTACTTGTGTTTGAACTGCAGACATGCCCTTTGAAAAACAGAGAGATTTATTTATAATTGGCTAGATTTGCAAGCTTGCTTTATTACATTATTTCCTGCCCAGAGTTTCTTAATACTGAATAGAAATGATTATGAAAACTTCTTACTTCAGGGCATTTCCAGGCTAGCAGGGCTGAAGCAGAACCTGTCATTGCTGGTCCAGTTTTATTTCTGGAAAAATCTGCTGAACTGAGGCAAAGTTCAAGTCCAGAAGGGGAACATATACATGCATAACATTCATGCATGCACTTAGTGAGTTTGTTCCAATCCCTCTGTCATTGGACTTTCAGCCGAAAGCCTTTAAACTGTACATAAGCAGTTCTGTTAACTTGATAACTTTTTTTTTTGTAACATTTTTTTTTTTCTGTAAAACAAGGCTTGTAAAAATTAATTTATTTATGTACCTAGGAGTCAGGAATATCCCTGCTTTTCTATTTTGCCAATTTACTGGTGTAATTGGGAGTAGGGGAGAATCAAACTTAGTATGGAGTGTGGGACTTCAGCCTAAAATGTAATATGGAATCTTCACCTCTGAGCTGAGCTGAGGTATCTTATGCCAGAAAACAATACAGGCTCAGCCAACTGAGGATTAGCTGTTATTATCATGGCTTTTTTTTTTTTTTTTTTCCTAACTTTTTTATGCTAAACCCATAATGAGAATAGAAGTTGGCCCACTTGAGAGTATATGCTGTTATAGGATGAGATGGTCAGGAACTGGTCAGGGAGCTGCTGCTAGCCTGTGATTTCCTCACTCTGGTACTACATGGCTGACATCTTCCACACATCATGAAAAATCTTAGACCTCCAGAGCTCTACTTCATCAGCTTCTGCTGCTGTTTGGGCATTTAAGCACAGCTTAATGGAAACACCTTTAGAAATATGTAAAAGCTTCATCCAATGTCTATTGGACTCATAGGTGTATTTACTTGATTTTAATGGGTTTTGGATTAGGCTGTCAGGGAACTGGATGGAGCTGCTTCTGACATTTTGAATGGTAACAATCTGCTGTTCAGGCCTCTGACCACACTTTGACTATTTCAAACTCCAAAGATTTCAGTGTGGAAAGTCTGTGCTTCATTACTCTGCTTAAAGTGGAGGAAGAGTAAAGTGTAATAAAAATGAGTATGAAAACTGCTTACTTCAGAACATTTCTAGACACAATGGGTTGTAGTAATCCATTTTTGTTCCTAGTGGGGGCTTCCTTCCCAGCACTTTATGGATTGAAAAATCCTTCATTTCCCTAAACCCCCCAGGATATATTAAGACTAGAATGCACTGGAAAAGGAAGTTTCCATCCCACAGAAACTTCAGAATTTCAACATTGGTTCTAGTTTCAAACTCAGATGAGAATTTGACATTTCAAAGCTTTTCAGGGAGTGAAGTATTCCTCAGACATTTGATTCACAAATGTCGGCATTTATTTCAATCTGTGTCCACCAAGCCATTGATCTGAGCTGTGAACTGAAGGCATAATATCCCTATTCTCTTCTTTGCTTACAAACCCAGCAGTATCTTCCAGAAGCTTCTTTTCATGATGAGTCTTCAACAAGTCAAATCCATCAATAGGTCACTGGTCTGCTAGAAAAGTAGGCTTTTCTAGTTCTGCTGCTTAAGTTAACCTACTTTTTCTGACAGGTGGATCTCACCTAGTGGGCTGTATCTTGAGCATCATCCATTCCAATCATTCCAAAACCTACTTTCTATGTTTTGTTCATACTGCCAGAAGATGTTGCAAGAAACAACTAATTCTCTGTTCATAGAGACCTGTTATTATTCCCCCCAGAAACAGTTCTTTAATTTTCCTGTGCCTGACTTTTTATTTTTACAAGAGTGCAGCCTATATACTTCTTTCTTGTAAGATCTACTAAGAAGCAATGTAAGAGATCTGAAGTAATGTTTTTGATTATGAAGCATCTACAAATCTATTGCAAATACTACTGAGCTTTTTGCTGGGTGTAATCATCCCCACATGACTGAAGAAGGATTTGCCTCAGTAGTGAAGGGAAAAAAAACAGCTGTAAGTGGGGAAGTTTATAAGTTGGATTTTTTTTATTACTATTATTATTTCAGGTATTAGTTCAGCTAATCATTCACAAATATTTTTAATGAATATACAAGACATATTCCCAGAGCTCTGGATATCTATTAGGATAGATAATCTAATGTTGCTAACTAAAAATCTACCCATAAACCTTGGGAAGAAAGTAAATTTATTTCATTTTATCAAAGTTTCTGAAAGTATGCAGTTATTTGAGAGACATTACCAAGCATAGGAAGGTGTTCATGTTCTGTACATGAACTGTGTATTTAAATTTTTATATTCACAAGAGATCTCCATTTTGTTTAATACTCCCATTTGAAATAAAATATTTTTCAAAAAATAAGGATTTTAATGTCATGAACTGGCAATGGATATCTGTTTCAAAAAGAACAACGAACCTCAGTATAACTTTGTTTAACATCTGAGATTTTCCTGGTGGTTAAATCTACTACTTGTGACCTAGCCGAAAATAGCTCAATTTATAAATAAACTTTAATCAGAGCACAGACCATGGTAACGTGTGAGTTGATGATTCAGAAAGCTAAAATGCCTTTAATGTTGTAAAGGCTGTTTGCCTCATACCTGAGTTTCACATCCAGCTCTTTTCACATCCAGGCAGTTCACATGTTCTTTTCAAAATGGGTAAAAGCACATAGATTTGAACACCATTCTAGACTGAATCACTGAATTAATATAAACTATGCTATGGACAGGTATGGAAAGGAATTTTGGCCTTTCCACTGATGTCTGTTATCTTCAGTACTCTTCTCACTCAAAGTGCTAGTGAATTCTAGTAATGCACTTGAGAGAAAGTCATCTGAGTTGGTAGCATAGCGTCAGACTGTTTACAGACCACGCTAATGAAATTTCTCTTTACAGAAACGTTCATGAAAATAAAGCAGATCACTCTCTCAATGTAAAAGGTAGTTAACTCCTTGTATGATATTCAGAAAAATAAATCTTACATGATATCCCTGATAGATTACATATGTACCTGTAAGTGGAAGATTTGAATGAAGTAGTCACAGTCAAGGTAAACTTAACTTTGGTTCAGCTACCTAAACATAATGTGCCATGGTGGTTTTAATATAATAAAGTACCTCTTGCAGTCTTGGTGTGACCAGTTTTTTAAAGAAATGTATCATTTTTTGCATGACTATTATTCCCTTAGCCTTCATTAGTTCCTCTGGAGACCTCATAATATAAGGTAGAAACATGGGAGTGTTGACCCAGTTCTGAATGAGTAGAAATGGGAAAAGTCAAGCTCAAATTTAATCTATAGTGCTTAAAATTCAATTAAATATGATATCAGTGTTATAGATAACCAAGGAAAATGCTATTGTATCACTAGTAAAATAGTGATGTTAGAAATGGGAATTGAATTTGCTAAAAGGAAATACCAAGTGTTAATCAAAGCCTACATTTTAAAGGAAAATGCATAGGAATTGTCAAAACCACAATTACAGGGAGCTGTAACAATGATCTCCAATTGTGCACTCACAGATTTGCACAAATAAAACAAGTTAATCTGAATATTTAAGTATGCAAGTTACACATGCAGCTTTTAAGAGCCTGGAGAATAAGTACCCTATATGCCCGTAAGTGTTTCTAAGACTCAGCTCTCTGATTTTAACTGAAGCTCACAGATGCAGGAAATTTTAAAGCTGAAATACGCACTTTATTTTAAATTCCCTGTGTATATATATTCTCTCTGGCTAAGAGTCTTAGCACAAACTTCTTAGAAGCAGAATTTATACACAGTTACTTTTTCATTGCTTATTTTACATGCCAGAATGCTAGAAGGCTTTTCATTTTCTGATATGTATAAAGAGATAATTATAAACTGTATGAACTTGCTTAATTTCTTGCATTTCATCTATTTATGTGTAAAATTTATAACTTCGATCCAGAATTCAAAGTTCAAACAAGAGACTTGTATTAGCAGAATGCAAAAAAAAAAAAAAATTATATCCCATTTATTTAGTATCAAATGCATTAAATTACAAATTTATATTTCATTCACCTAGAATCTATATGTTGTTTGTGAATTTGGAGGCCTAGATTATCTATTCAAGTATTAAATTCTTGAACAAAACAATTTACACATAAGTGTAAAACCAGTTTCAGCATCTGATTCTGAGTTCTTTTGTTTTAAACATTCCTTCTTCTTTTATCAGTTCTTAAAGAAAGTCTGAATGCAGGCTTTGACTGTATGGAATAGGATTATTGTCAAACATAATTAAAACCACATGGTTTTTCCAACTGTATGGCAGGTAAAATTTCCCTGAGATCTCAAACATGTTATTATCATCAATCTTTGTTGCTCTATGTTGCTCATTTGTTTTATACATCTTCTCTCTGAGGCTCTGTCTTCTTACCTACTTCACGGATATTTCTCTTTGAAACTGTAAGTGTAGTTTCTGGTGGACCCTGACCACGAACTGTTGACAGTGCAAGGAAAAAACAACCTCTCCTTTCTTTCTCTGTACTGCAAAAGCGGTCAAGTACTAACCTGCTCACTATCTCATGTCTGAAACTCACAGCCAGATTTGCTCAGCCTCTTTTATTGCTAAAGTACCTTATGGCTCTCTAGAGATTCTGAGCGAGAAGTTTGGTGGTAATTAGTAGCAGAGATGGATCAAGCAGTCAGTAAGTAGATGCTGATTTTGAACTGCACATCTTTCTATCTTGCCAGATTGTTGGCTGTGACCGCCAGCTGGGAAGCACCGTCAAAGAAGATAACTGTGGGGTCTGCAATGGTGATGGGTCCACCTGCCGGCTGGTTCGAGGCCAGTATAAGTCCCAGCTCTCAGCAAATAAAAGTAAGCTGTTCCTTCTGGTAAAGCGCCATCTCCACTTCTTACTAAAATATATATTTCTAGCATGTATCTTTCACCCCACTCTTCATCAGGCAGTTGAATGATCATGGTCAGGCTAGATGTACTCATCATTTCTTCCCTGTTCAGGGAAGAATTCATGCTTGCTCACATTATAACTCTGACTGAGGGAATGGACAGATTGTTGTGGAGAGCCATCACCAATGTATTCCCTGTTTAATCTCATACCTTGGAATAAGCCAGAGAAAGAGAAGAGCTGGCTCAGCACCCTGCTAAGGCTGTATTAGCTGGCTGCGTAGAACCCAGTCCATGCTGGACTGAAAAGTATCTTATTCTGCCCCCAGAGCAAAAAAGAGTACTAAACAGGGATGGTGGTACCATCCTGACACACACATACACACACAGACACAAAGAGGAGAGGAGAGGAGAGGAGAGGAGAGGAGAGGAGAGGAGAGGAGAGGAGAGGAGAGGAGAGGAGAGGAGAGGAGAGGAGAGGAGAGGAGAGGAGAGGAGAGGAGAGGAGAGGAGAGGAGAGGAGAGGAGAGGAGAGGAGAGGAGAGGAGAGGAGAGGAGAGGAGAGGAGAGGAGAGGAGAGGAGAGGAGAGGAGAGGAGAGGAGAGGAATAATCCTCATAAGAGGTTTGGGTGTTTTGTTTTTTTTTCTGAGACAAAGCTGAACTTTTGTGGACAAAGGAAATAATTTGCAGAGATTTAGGAATGGAATTTCATGTCATTGTAGCTGTTTCTCCAGTGTACACAAACAGATTTAGAAATCTCCAGGCTGCTTGAGATTTGATACTATTTGAAGATTTTTTTTTTAACAAATGTCTTTTCCTCCAGAAATAATTTACTATTTTTCAGTTGCTTTGCAGTAAAACAGATTTTTTTTTCTTTTCTACTACTAATAAAGGTACTAATATGTTATGCACGGTACTCACAGGTTAATAAAATACAGTCCTCAGTCCCAGTCATTTGCTATTATAGAATGTTACATAACTAGAAGAGCAGAGGGCATAGTCTTAGAGGGAGACAAATGTGAAAAAAAAATATTAGAGAATGGATAGTTCAGATAAATCTGATTTCAAAAATCATTACGCAGAGATGAAGTAGATAATCAGAATTTGTGCACACAATGTGGCATTATTCTTTCTGTAAAGATGCATGTTGTTATGTGAATTTTGAATACAGCAAAAATAAATGCTCCTTTAAATTGGCTTTTCACAAATGTTAGGGCACACTTGCTTCAGATTTCCATCACATGTGCACCAGTATGAATTCTTTATGAGGTTGTCCTCCAAAAATTTTATGTACTTCCAATGAAAATGGGGGCATTTAAATTCTGAAAAGCTGTTAAAAATCTAACCTGTGTTTATTTACTATGTTTATACTATACAACACTGATTAGATACCCATCACTTTGATTCTTTTGTCCTTCTCATAGCTTCATGTTTATTTGTAACTGTGTGTAAGTCTACATAAACACTTCTGGTATCAGGACTTGATTTATTTCCTGAAATTATATTTGATTTGCCAATAGCTTGATTCCAAGTAATTTCTATAAAATAATGCTTATTTCTCAAGAATGATGTCTAATTTTTTTTTGCTATGAGTTAGATGTTAAAAGGATTTGCAAGCCAGACTGAATGTCCTGTATCTTAAGGAAAATCAGAAGAGATACTTTGCAGCAGTGACTAGACAGCAGCAGAGATGTTCAATGAGATCACCTTGGGTTTTTATTTGCCTAACAGAGTACAGAATTCATTTTCAAGAACTGTGCTAGAGAAATTGGACCATTACTTTTATAGCAGCCCTGCTTCATTAGTTTCTGAAATTATTTATATCTCAAAACCACCCTAGACACAGTCTTGATCTCATCATATGAAATCATTTTCTCTTGGTGCTTATATCCAGTTTCTTTGTCTATACTGTTTATACCATGCCAACGCATAGGAGGACAGTACTAGAAAGAAATTCATAAAGCTTTTAAACACTTAACATTTGCGATGGGAACAGCTTCCTTAGTACTTATAGGAGTAGTGTATGTCTCCCAGTGGCCTCGGAAACAGAACCATAGCAGGGTAGGAGGCAGTATGACTTCAAATTCTCTCCTATATTTTTCTGAAAAAGAAAGCACCTGTTCCTGTGATCTAAAATCAGAAGAAATTTATATCTCAGGGTACTTGATTCATGTGCCTGACATAACATTTGCTTAGATCCCTTCAACTTTTTCACAGCCCCAGACCACAGTCCTCTCAGTTATGTCAGACTCCTCCTTTCTTCCCTACATCTTTTCTGGAGGAAGCCAACACCCTGCTAACCTACTTCACACCTTTTCTTCAGTGTTCCACATGGCAGCTCAACAATCTGCCTCCTCAGGAAATTACCCCTCAGCCCCTACTGCTTCTGTTTTGTGAAAACAGGAAGCACAATGATAAGCGGAAATCTCACTGAGCATTTCTTTTCACATCAAGTGGGCTAGGATTTCAAATCCAGAGCAAAAACAAGATTAGGTGAAATATAGTTCTAGTAGCACACAGAGGCAAAAGAGACATAAAAAGAATATATGATGTACAAGCTTGCATGACCTTTAAAATTCCTGATTTTACTGTAACATTTAAATGATTTTTTTAACTTTCGAGCACAGAGTCTATAACTGAGAGACCATCAAATAATAATAAAGTCATGGTTCTGTTTTTAACAAAGGTTTGTAAGAATTAACACATTTTCTGAAAAAAAAAAAAAAAAAAGTAGAATTAATGTTTTTCCAAACTCATTCTAATAAACATGATATATACAGCAAGGTGATTATATTCATGTTTGCTATTTTATTTTTTCTTCCCAGATTGGATTAAAGCCATTTATCCTATTTGGCGTCATCTTGAATATTAGTGCCAATGTGGCAGCCGTAAAATAAACAGTAGAATATCAATGTTTAATAAATTCTGCCAGATTTGAATGCTTGTTTTCTCAAACAAAAAATTTGAAATCTGTGTTAAAATGAAAGATGTCTGTTTTTGTTCATCAGCGTGATAACAGCAAAATGTAAAAGCACAAACTGTGCTGAACAGAGTTTAACCCCACTGCTTCAGAAGCCTTAGGAGGCACTGGTTAACTTGAACAAAGATAACAGATCAGATTTTGAAAATGGAGTTTGATTAAATATTAAGATAAACTTACACTTCCCTGCTTCACCACACACACACCAATTCAATTGACTTGGAAGTACCTTAAGGGAAGCCAGGGTGAAATAGAAAGCTACTGATTACTTTTGAAATCCAAAAAATGTTTATAAAGAAGTTCAGAAGTACCTAGCACAAACACAGAGATTACCTACATGTCCTGTGACGCTCAGCAGTTTATCAGACTGTCTCTATGGCCACCTTTATTTTGATATTAAAAGGCCACAGAAGCATTGGATATTTCATCATTTTCATAGCACTCTCCCAGATAAGAGTGTCAGAAATTCCTGTGGCACATGATTGAATTTAAAATTTAAGAGAGTTCTAGTTCATGCATTTGAAATATTATAGGTTTGGATGAATGAACATGTTGTTTTAGAGAAGTCCTTCTTTCCTTTATTTTGTCCTTTTCCTGTTCCTTTCCTTTGCTCTTCAACTTAAAATTCCATTAGTTACTATTTTGCTGGTAAGCAAGAATCCTGATTTAACTAAGTTGAAATACTTTTCTGCGTTTTGAATAGTTCTCAGTTTGCTCTGGTATGTTTCTAGAAAGCTATGGGCATGGCCCATATCTTTGGTTAATAATGCACTTTTATGCGTTGAGTTAGCCTTACCTGACAAAGTTACATGTTTCTTGGAAGCAGAGCTACACGTCTTCCTAGGGGGGGGATAATGTGACACAAATGTGGGCTCAGTTCTTATGAACAGATAGTGAAAGAGGCATTGTTCTTCTCACACATACCACCTCCCCAAAAAATCTGTTAGTCATGCATGTTTTTTCTCCCAATTTGTAGTAACAGAACGAGGCAGAAAGGACAGGGAAAGGTGAACAGACAGTCTAAACCATCAGATTGGACCACGTCAGTGCCCTCTAGGCATCCAGTCCACTAGCCTAGCTTAAAATTTGGAGTGTTTTCTAATATTGTGTCACACCTTCCCCTCCTGTCTCCCTTCAGAATGATACTAAGGTTGCTAAATTTTCAGAAATGCTCACCAAACCAGCTTTCACAACAGCATGCTCTGAACAGCTAGTTCACTCTCAGTTTACAATGCTACAAAGCTCCCAAGAACTCACAGGTACAAGATCTTGCTCTAAGACATGACAGTCTAATCGGCCTCTGTTTTTCAGTGGCTTTCTCTTAGTGAGGTGGAAAGGGAAACAGAATTATAATAATTCTAGTCATTATCATAAAAGATGTGAAAGAGAAGGCATGTGTGAGCAGTGGGAGACTGCCGCGGAACGTGGGCAGTGGGTCATAGAGAAGCTGTAGATTCCAGCTCGGAAAGCTGAAGGGAAGAACAGTTCTGCTAAATATCAAAATAGACTTAAAATTCCCTGCTTCACCACAAAAACCTGTTTAAAAGACTTGGAAGGATCTTAAGTGGAGCCATGGTGAAATAGATTGCTATTGGTTACTTTTGCAATCCAGAAATAGTTGTAAACGAGTTGAGAATAAAGAAAATCAATGCACTTGAGTTCCTCAAAGTAGAAGATTTTTAATCATATTTAACAACAGGGCTCTGTTTCCGAAATTTGTAGAGTTTTGTGGGGGTTTTTTTGTTTGTTTGTTTGTTTTTTACTTATTCCAGAAGCTGTTTTTCTGACTTTTTTTTAGGCATCTATTTCGCTATTTATTTGAAAACTGATGGGAATTTCTGTTTGTTTGTTTACTTCATGCATTTTTACCTTCCCCACAGTGGTTGATACAGTGGTTGCTATTCCCTATGGCAGCAGACATATTCGCCTCGTGCTGAAAGGACCCGATCATTTATGTAAGTAGAAAAAGTGTACATTTGTTTAAGAAAGCCTTGCAAACCCGCAGTGCTCTGTTTATAGTGTGGTGTCTGGTTTCCCTCTCTGAAATCAATGATTTCGACACAGGGGTGCGTCCTGCCCTCAGAAGCTCTCCCCAGACCCAGTTACATCAGTGATACATGCTAACTTCAGAGCAAAGCCTGGCCAGCGTTGCAGAAACCTTTTCTCCTCCATAATTTTTCTGTCATTTCTGTTTGCTTATCCTTTGGCTGGCTCACTTGGTGCCAAGTTCCTTTGTTTAAAATTCATAAAATATATCCCACTGAGTGAAGAAATATTGAGGACAGTAAAGTATAAGCTTCCCTACAGCCGAGCTTAGCCATCAGCTGCTCATGACTTTAACACATGTTTCTGTTATGATAATCTCTCTCACTCCAGTAGATACACAGACACACAGAAAATTGCAGTGAGAAGATCAACAGCAGCATGCAGATGTCAGACCATGCACTTTAGGAGTGATGTTGCTCCAGAGAGTGAAGCCCCTTGACTGCTGCTAGCCTATCGCTTGGTAGCTATAATACATTTTCCCTACTTGGCCTGACATGGAGCTGTGCATCACAAAAGCCCCTCTGGGAGAAGAACCTAAGTATTTGAGAGTATGCTGGGAGAGGTGTAGGCAAATCCAGTTCTTTCCTGGATAGAAGCGCCCTGCAAAAGAAACTCTTACTCTCCAATGCAGTAGCTAGTCTCAAGCTGCTCCTTTTTTTTCACTGGCAGCAAAAACAATAGCGTTGGTAAAATGAATTTGCTGTCAGGGAAAAATAAAAATAAAAGCCACAAACCAATGCCCTTGGGCAGTACTGCGTAACATCACAGCAGCACAAATTATTGTCAGACAAGTAGGACTGCCTTTCTCCTTTTCCAAAACTCAATAATGCCTTTCCTGCAGCATAGACCAGTCAGAGCCCTATCTGCTTATCAGTGTAAATACAGTCACGAAAGTCAGCAAAATCACAAAATCATTCTCCCTAGACTTCTTCTGTCCAAAGTACTTAAACTGAGTGGAAAGATAAAGGGTGGTTTATTTGTACTACTCAGTGTACAATGCTTGTGTTGAGAAAGCAATAAGCATGCCACAGTCCTTTAATGATTGCTTAGATTTAAAGCTATGAATAACAATCAGCAAATTACGGTTTATAAATTAAGAAAAAAATACGTAATGTTTTTCTTAAAATATCTAATGTTGTGTGTACTTCAGTTTTAAGTAGCCCTTTGGGCACGCCAGCACTGCTCCAGTATGGTTGTTATTACTTTCCCAGTAAATGATTTGCATTCTTATTTTCTCCCCTCTCTTTTTTTCTCAGAATAGACATTCTCTTCCCAGGTAGAAAAAAATTCTTATTTTCACTTTTTCTTTCTTTTTTTTTTTTTCCCTGTGAAATTGACCTGTATGACAGCTTAGAGAGAAATGAGATTTCAGGAGAGGCTAACCTAAAGCTGTCTTCACTGAGGCCATATCACATTTCAGGACAAATAAGATTTGAATCAGCAAGGTCTGCCGGTGTCATTGCTTAAGATTTAGATGAACTGCTCTCTGTAAACATAAATAAGCCCAGATAAGTCTCTCTCTTGTTTCAGACGTCTCCGTGAATCTTCCTGTTCACCCATCAAAGGATTTTATATATGTATGAGCTACAGTCCATTTGGGGATGGGAGTATTTTGCCCTGTGAACTTTGGTTGTGGGAGAAGTCAACAAGAGGCCAATTACATATACACAAGTCTTAAAACCATCTTTATCCCTGGTGCATGCAGTCCTGTCCAGAAATAACTATAAAGCCAAGTGTATCACAAAGGAAGAGACTAGTCTTCCTGAAAACCAAGGAATTCATTAATACGGAGCAAATTCTTAGTGTACTGCCTCAGCAACATCCTTCTTGAGTTAATTCCCATGACCCACCCTGGAAACCAGCCTAATTGCTGCTGTTATCTTTTTCCTCTAATTAACAACTTAATACATGCCGATGAAACTATTTCTCCCATTTACTCTCTCTCAAAATATTGTTCCATCACAGATTAATAGTATGGCCCAATTAATTTCAGACTATCCCTTAGTTACTTTTATCTGGAAAATTTGGTATATAACATCACAAATTCATTTGAAAGGATTACAGCTTTTCATGACAAAATGCACCTTCACTTTGAATAATTATACAAAACAGCTTATTGGTGAACGTGCTCTAAGGAGTAATCTGAACTTGATGGGGAGGTTAACTAGATGGTGGAACAGGTCTACATTCTGATTATTAATTTCCATTTAGGAAATTATTTGTGTAATCACTAATTTAGGAAGAAAATCTGCATCACTACCCTACGATTTTCATTCATTTATTCATTCATTCATTTATTTATACTGTTCTCAGTTGCTGTTATTTCAAATTACAATGCTCTGGATTCCTGTTAATTTGTTTGTATTTATCAGATTTGGAAACCAAGACTCTCCAAGGTGTAAAGGGTGAAAACAACCTCAGCTCCACGGGTTCCTTCGTTGTGGACAATTCTAGCATTGACTTCCAGAAGTTTCCAGACAAGGAGATACTGAAAATAGCTGGGCCTCTCACTGCAGACTTCACTGTCAAGGTGAGGGTCATCAATTAAATGTGCTCCTTAAAGCCATATAAAATGACAAATGACACAAGATGTAATAGAGAGATTAGAATTATTTTTTTGAGTTCAATTTTCCAGTAGATACTTCCCACAAAGCCAAATCCAGTTTGGTTATTGAACTCTGTTTGTAATCCTTTATGACTAATTGTCTGATGAAAGTTTCATTGAACACTCTCAGAGAAGAGACAGTTTATGAAGAGAAAGGCATATCTAATAACTGCCCCACAGAGAGAAGATGAACTCACTGCAAGAAATGGCAGATTACTTTAGAGGCTGTATGCAGTTTGCTTAGTTTATGACAAAAAGAAAGAAAGTTCCTTTTGGTCCATAATTTGTGGGATTTATACCAGTGTAATTACACAAAAGGCTATTAGACAGTGGAGAATGTGATTCCCAACTTCCAAAGTAAAGGGGATGACTTTGGTAGAAAAGTCATTGTGTCATTTCAGACTTCTGCTCTGTGTTTCACTGGTAATAAGAATCAAATTGTTTCCTCCCATTAGACCATTTCTATTCTTCCAGGTAATATAAAACACATTGCTGGAAGCAATGCGCACATTCCGTAGGAAAACACGTACAAAAATGAACATTTGGGAATTACAATAAAATAAATCCTTTTCCAGTAGGTACAAAGAACCAGAAGGATTTCAGCTGTAAAATTATAAAACCTATATCATGTCCAGGACTGCATAGGTTTTCACCATGGGCCCCAGAGGTAGATGATATTTGCTTTAACCTAGAAATGACGGCAGCTAGGAGTTTGAACTGTAAACTGCAAAATTCAGTAGTTCATGGGATTTGGCTGAGCTGGACTGGCATAGAATTTATCAGCTTGAGTGTGAGCAGAGCCCTGTGGTCTGTCCTCTACACCTCTTGGTATGATAGCAGCACAAAAATCAAGCAGAAATTATCAAGACTAGTTCTCAGAGAGAAGCCTGACCTGAAGAATGCAGTCTTTTACTTGAAGTTCAGAATGAATATGCCTCAATAAAACATATGTTGACCACCTCAAAATATCCGAAATACTGTACTACAGATTATACCCAGATAATGAAAAATACTGATGTAAACAGTGCTGCCTACTTTTAATTACCTGCACAGCTATGGATTAAGGCTGCCTGGTTAGTTAGAGCATACCTGTTGGTGTGGACTAAAGGCACTGAAATGTTAACGGAGGGGCAGGACTGTGATTCTGGCATTTACACTGTTCTCTTGTATGAGAGGGGGAAATAGTTTTCTCCCTTGAAGCTTACAAATCCTTCTCTCTCAAAACAAGGTAAAGTACTGAAAAATTAGATGAAAGGCTTTACTGTGGTGCTAGCAGGATATTTTTGGTGTGAAGATTTACTTGCCTGAAAAACAGTTTTTATCTAAACAGTTCTAGATGAATTTGTGGCTGAATCAGAGCTGTGATTTGAGGATCGTTGTCTCCAGAATCCCTGTTGTTCATCCTTTTCATTTAATCCTGAATGTTCTCATTCAGTGAGGTCAAGTATACCTGGAAACAGCTCAGAAGTAGATTTGTAGTTTGTTTATTTGTAATATAGAATGCTTTAAAATTGCAGGAAGAAACTTCATGCTGCTCTTGTAGGATCTGAATTGTATAACTGCTAAAATTCTTGACTTAGTGAGTGGTAAGTTCTTCGTGTGCTATACACCTGACAATCTTTTCACAGGAGATGCAAATAGTAAAAACGATTTAGTAAAACATCAGCTCATTTTCTTGTTTTTTTTTTTTTTATGAATGTGTTAGCACAAAATGAGAAAAACAGAGTTTTTAATGTTCTTAGTTTCTCTATTAATGACTTGACAATAACAAATCTTCAATATAAACAGAAAATAATGTTTCAAATGCAAAAGACAAGAAAAAATTACCAGCACACTTTCACTTGAATTTGATTGCTAAAATTCTGAGTATTACCCTGTTTGGATTTTTTTTTAAATTCAGAATTCTAAATCACATAAATAGTTTTGGGGTTTTTTTTCATTAAAAATTATCAGATTTCATAAACTGTTGGTGAAATGAAGTTCAGTTTCACTTGGAAGTCTTGCTGGCTGACAGTATGTTCTAGAGAGCAGTGTAGTAATACCGCATAGTCAGTCTTGCCTTTCACTGTCAGAACTGCAATCAATCCATGATTTTACCAAGGTCACATATTCACCTGTCTGTCCTGAAATGCTTCCTCTGTCCGTACAATCTGATTCAGACAGAAAATAGAGAATCATGGAGTCATCACTTCCTTTTACATATCTGCAGAGTGAATTAAAATTGTCAGATGGGGTCTACAGATGACAGTATAATGTTAACAATGATTACTGACTGATTATTTAAACAACCAGCACTGTGAATTTGAACCACCTGAGGTATAGGATTGATGAGACAGGGATTGCCAGGGAAGTTAGGGCCGGCAAAGCACAGCCTGTTAGGGTTTGTGTTATGATCTACATCTAAGTAGTTAGTGTCTTAGCCCTATGTTGGTTAAGTGTTGGTTAAGGGCTGCTGCCAAAAGAGGCTACATGTCTATATTTTGTGCCAGTGCTAAGTATGTCTGCCTATTTGAGAGACAGTGCAGACTGGCTTCTCTCAAGCAGAGTTACTACTGAGATTAGGATTTTGGCTGCTAGTTGTCCAACAAACCATAGCTAAGATAAAGGTCAAAACTGGATGTGGAATTACAACGAACACTAGTCCTACCCATTCAACTATTTCAGCTGTGGTCTAGACAAGCAGAAAATACTGGTGAAAGAAATTCATTTGATTAAAGTCTAGATTAGCAAATGAAAATATATATATAAACTGGGGCTTAGCTTAGACTTCCTGGGACCTCCAAGGGCATGCAGGAGATCACGCATGCAGCCAGCTGGCAGATGCTTTTGGACTTCATCAGGCTAGGCCAGGAGTGGATTAAATAATCTTTTTTGAACAAGGAGCATACAGTGATTTACCTCACTGAATGAAGGAAGAAAGTTTAAGGGACTAGTCCTGCAAGCACTGATAGGTTAGGGTTAAGATGTTTCTTGTATGAGCTAAAATTCAGTCTGTGTGAACAGAAATAGTGAGAGCTAAAAGCTTAATTGTGGCTAAGTTATATTATCTGTCATCAGTGGAAAATGACCTAAGAATTTTGCTGAACTTTGGGATACCCCACTGGAATATGGTCCTTTCATCATAAAACTGTACTACTTCTTGAGACTTACTAAAGTCACTTCTCTAGAGTGAAAACTGCAATAAGTAATTCTTCAACAAGGCCTGCATCACTGGCTTTTATCAGTCTGTATTTCATTTCAGTACTTATTTTTTTGTAGAAGCTATATTGTATTTTCCCAATTTCCAAAAAAATAATACAACTTTTGTAATAATTTCTAGGTCAGGCCCACACAGAATGACCAGCCTGAAAGGCAACCTAAACTTTGTTTATCTTGACTAGACCTTGTGATAAATTTAGAAAAGTTCTATATTTTTTCTCCTATTACAGCAAATGTGGCAAAATGCATGGGAAACCATGTAGTAATCTTCCAAAAATTATGTATTATTTCTGTTTCACACTCACCTTTGTTTCTAATTCAATAAAATTTTATTTAATAGTTCTTTGAACATGATTATTCTCCTTGTCTACACATTCCACTTAATCTGTGTATTATGTAATTGCAAAGCTAGGTCAAGTAAAAAGTCTGCTTCACTCACGTTTCTGTTTCACAGAAGGACTGGTTTCATCTGCTGAAAGGACAAGTTCAAGAAACAGATCAGAGTTACTCTCTACTTGCATATTCTCCCTCTAGATCCTTGTTGCATTTGGTTAACTACTTTTATTAACTCAAATGAGACAGTTCTTTGGGAATTTCTTTTGGTCCTTCTACAGTGTATTTGTCCTTTTTACAACATTTAGTTTGTGTTTTAGTTTGTGCTTTAGTTCCACAATGAATTCACTGCATTGTGTAAAATAAGGGATGTGTCTTATTTTTAAATCTTTGTTGCAATAATTTTACCAAGTTGATCTGTTTTCTCAGTCTATGAAACAGTAAATGATTATTGCCTGTCCTCTTTCTCTGTGACTCCTCTATTTCAGACCTATGTCATATCATGTCACATCCTACTATCTATGCTGGTGCATACAATGGTTGTCCTTATTTTCGTAATCTGTTCTTTTTTCTATTTCCACTGTTATGTGTATATATTCATAACTTATTCATGATATACATCGAAATTGAACTGTTAATTAAATATATAATTTTATCTTATGGAAATATCAGTTTGCATCAAATTAATGTGCAGTTTGATAAAATATGGAAATAATTAAATGTTTATTTAATTAGATGGTTTAAATGATAAGCATTTATGCAACTATTTAGGAACATGTGGAATTCCACGTGTCTTTATTCAAAAGTCTGAACCACCTTTTTTCCACTTCTGAGAATCAATCTTCTATCGTTGTATTCTTCTGCTACTCCTGGTGAAACTTCGTGACCAATATCATGCTGAGCAATTACTGTTAGAATACAACTTCTTCTTTCTCTCTCCAATGATTTTCAGCCAGGGGACATGAAAAAGATTGTACTACAATAAACTTTTTATGATCCCAATGAGGAAAATAATGAAGTATCAATAAATTAATCTGTAAACCCATAAAGATACATCATAAACACATCACGTATGTTGATTTGGAAGGTACTTCTCATTCTCATAGCCTCTACTTCATTAAAAAAGCATATGAGAAGCAAGTAACACTCCACTTGGCAACCATAGCTGGGAAAAGAACCTACTAATCAAAGAATGAGCTCTGGAGGGGAGGACCTGGCGGTCCTCATGGACAACAGGTTGGCCATGAACCAGCAGTGTGCCCTTGTGGCCAAGAAGGCCAATGGCATCCTGAGCTGCATTAAAAGGAACACAGCCAGCAGGTCAAGGGAGGTGATACTCCGCCCCTACTCTGTCCTGGCCGGGCCTCATGTGGAGTACTGCATCCATTTCTGGGCTTCCCAGTACAAAAAAGACAGGGATCTCCTGGAGAGATTCCAGTGGACAGCCACAAAGATAATAAAGGGCCTGGAGCTTCTCCCCTATGAGGAAAGGCCGAGTAACCTGGGTCTATTCAGCCTTGAGAAAAGAAAACTGAGAAGTGATCTGATTAATGTTTATAAGTATCCTAAGTGTGGGAGTCAAAGGGATATGGCCAACCTCTTTTCCATGGTCTGTGGGGACAGGACAAGGGGAAACAGCCATAAACTGGAGCATAGGAAGTTCTGCACCAATATGTAACGAAACTTCTTCACTGTGGGGGTGACAGAGCACTGGAACAGGCTGCCCGGGGAGGTCGTGGATTCTCCTCTGGAGATATTCAAGACCCACCTGGACACCTACCTTTGCAGCCTGCTGTAGGGGGCCTGCTTTGCAGAGGGGCTGGACTCAATGATCTCCAGAGGTCCCTTCCACCCTAAGTTTCTATGATTCTGTGAATATAAGTTGTGCAGAGAAATTAAATGTAAGTGAAAATCAATTTTAAAAACTGATGCAAGGGAGGTTCTAGAGTAGTTCAGGTGTTCCAGATGCCTGAGCATCATGATGCTCCAGCATCTGGAAAATTACCGGAGTCTATGTACAAATATTTTGAGAAAGAGTGATCTGTATATTACATTCCGAACACAAACGAATTCTACTCCATTACACAATGTTCTCTCTTTTCTCTTCCCTTTCTGTAATGTTCTATTAATCTTTTTAGCTGTTTAAGCATGCTGTTTTTTTCAGAGCTTGTAATGATCCTTTACTATTATGAATGGTAGAAGCTAATTTAGAGGACTTTTTCGTGCATAATAGGCATATATAATTAATGTCTCCCATGGGCATTATTATTATCCATTTTTAATGGATTCAGTCAATCAAAGCTTTGAAATCTTCTCATAGCCAGTTTCACTTTTTACTACTATGCATAATTTTTTTTTCAATAGCAAACTTGTTCAGTTCACTGTCAACCCTTTGTTCTGTTCATTTAGGAATCTGGCTAACAGCATATGTCCTAGTATGCATCTTTGTGGGATTCCAGAGTCCTTCCGCCATTATAAAAGCAGGCTGAATGATCTTTCTCTTTTACCCAGGCATCAGTCCATGGCAAGATCAACTTAATTCATGTGAATTTTCATTAGACAAGGAAACAAGAAGAAAAGTCCTGTCTCAAAGGCTTCCTTGGTGAAGTACATTGATAAGCTTGGACAGCATCACTCTTCTCAGAGGTCTATCTCTGAGTTCTGATCTTTTTTTTTTTTTTCCTTCCACCTACAAGCCTAGTACAGAGGCAGAGGTTACTGGTCTGCATTTCCACAGATTACTCATGAAGCATCTTCTAAGTCTTCTGTTAAAATATTCTGTCTTGCTGCGGTTTCAACAATAGCTCTTTCATGAAAGTAAGCTAAATGGTGTCATACATGATTTCCATTCCTGTATTCTTCAGAGGCTACATGATACTGCTGAATGAATGCTTTTCGGATCTGGAGATTTGTTACCATTGATCTTACATTCATGTTTAAAATATTGCTGGTCTAAAATCTACCCTGACATTTTCATTTCACACAGTAGAGACAGACATGTCATTTTCTATTACTTTGTCAAGAAGTATTGAGTGTTTTTTTTCTGGTATCCTTTAAATTTCCAAAATTATCAGTTTCAAAAATCAGTTACTTTTAAGTAACATAATACTTTGATGTCATTTTTTAATTAGTTTTCATCATTATCAAAAAATATTTTTGTGGCCAATATTGCCTTTTAATTTTTTTTTAATTTATTTTTATGAACTGTATGTCTCAATAGGATCTTAATTTTTTACATTAATTTCTTAGATATGGTTAAATTAATGGTAAATATTAAATAAATATTCTGCACTATGGACTAAGTATACTCAAGTTGCATTCTCTTACATGACGTTAGTGGTGAATTGTTTTTTTCCATTGGTGAGTAGGGTGTTAACAGTAGTAACAGTAGTATCCACAGATTTAAGAAGAGGTGCAGCAGGGCAGGTTTTGGAATATTTGGCTTTGCTCTTGTTGTCTCCTCGTTTGAGAAGCTACTGCTTCTGTTGTAATTAGTAGTGAATTCTGTACAGATTACCATAGTTGATAGAAGTAGTAGCTAATGCAGTAACCTTTATTGCTGCCAGCTATTTTAGCCAGTTGACTTTCTGTCTGGTTCTTCTTTTGGAGGGGATTTCAGTTAAGATTTGAACTTTGAAAAAATTCTGTTTCTGTTTTCTCAGTATTAGTTTGAAGGCTTTTTAAAAATCATCATACCCACCGAAGGGTGACCTAATCTATCTTAATCCTAGGCTGGGGCACGGTAAGAAAGTTTGATTCAGAGATGCTTTACGTAGTCCATGGTAAATTGGTGACAGTGTGGTTTCACCATGATTTCTCTGTCTGGCCTAGAACCTCGGTGGACAAGTGGCAGAGAGAGCTGTCTTCCATTTTAAAAAAATACAGGGCTGTCATGATGAAGATATATAAATCCAGAAATGTACAGTACGCATGTTCCCTGGAGCATAAAGGTGAAAGTTCTTTCAGCACTCCAAGGCAATTACAAGTCAAATTCTGAGGAATCATGGTGCAGTCTTGTGTTTTTGCGTTATACAATATGCTTGAAAACCTTCAGCGTCTCTCTTTGTATCTTTTATGTCATTTGAAACAAGTCTGTACAATTATTTTCCATGACTCCTTTTTCGGCTTCAAGAACAGAAATATGAACAGCAACAAATCTCTTGCACATACTTTCATTTTCAATGTAGAGTGTCACTGCGTGGGAACAGGAATATCAAAGCACTCTAAGCAGAGAAAGGAAAGTGTTATACTAAAGCTTTGAGTTTACAACATGAAAGCACAAAATTACATATGCCACAAGAGGACAGTTCTCCACAGCCTCATCCCCAGTTACTTTGTATGTTATCTTAGAAGATTTCAACATTAAACTTGGTACTAATAAATCACACCTGAAGATTTGGGATTTGGCACTTGCAGAAAACATTTGTAATAATAATGTGGAAAAACCATTTGAAGTTTCCTAATAAGCATGCTGGCCTGAAGTTAGATCATAATACACTAGATCAAATTTCACAAGACAATGGACAGTGTGCAGTAATAACCCTCTTTCCCTGTCTCCTAGCTTAGGACACACACACACACAAGAAGTAAGGGATGTATTTTCTCCCTCCCTGACACAATAGTTTTGTTAAATGTGAACATATTGTTGAATACAGTTATTGTGAGTTAACCCTAAATCAAATGCCAAAATCAAGTCTAGAAGGGCTGGGTTTGGTGGTTGTTGCTGGGGTATTTGGTTTTGGTTTGTTTTTTTTTTGTTTTGTTTTGTTTTGTTTTTTGGTGGGGTTTTTTGTTTCAGTTTGGTTTGGTTTTTGGTTTCCTTATGTGAACTGATTGAATTTAGAGGCTTTGGGAAAAACTTAACACAATACAAAGATTAAATCAGATACTGCAGTTATGGTCACAGGGCTGCTCAGAATGATTCAAAAACATTTTGCCTTTTTATTTCAGTTCAGAAGTTTGTTGTTCTCATTAAATATTCTGTGGTTATCCCTAAAATCAGTACTGCTTTTTATCAGTCCCAAACATTGGCTGAGCAACAGCTTGGACCTTTGTGGTACCGTTCTAGATGATCTTTTACAAAATCCGTTATAAAAAAAGCAGGTTATGGGCTATGATTTTTTGAAACTATTTTTACAAGAAAAATATATCTCTAGTTGCTGGTTGCAGTAATCTTAGACAGCTAATTTTTGATGGATAGACTGAGGACTGCGATTTGAACCAGCTTTTAATAAGACTGTTGATATTCTTGGTGTTACAAATTGATGAGGGATGTGCTATTGTTCCGAACACTCCTAAGTTCCCTGAAACCTGGAAATCAAGGGTGCTCCCCAGTGGATTGCAGTCCCCAAATGTGGGTCTGATTGCTCCACAATCTGAGTACTGCTGTTGTCTGCTATTAATATGTTCAGACAGGATTTTATTTGCAAGCAAAATGAATGCCATTTTCTCTGGTTCAGTGACCAAGTGACATAAGGATTCAAAACTCACTGAGATAGTAAGATGACTTTTTCAGCACTGACATTTCTCATATCTAGCAGTGTGTTGCGAATACGGCAAGGGTCAAAAATGTCACCACACTCCAGATCTGAGCATTTCAATGTATGGAAGTTAGCCCTGTGCAGCAAAAATTTCTTAAAGAACATAGCTGTTAAATCTCACTTTCAGTCTAGCAAGCCTTAGGCTGATGTTTTGCCCTGGATCAAGATCTTAGCTTTAGCAAACTGTCAAACAAAATTGAAAAAGACATTTTTGCTGCATGGAATCACCATACATTGTTCCTCTTCTGCTTACAGTATTCCTTAAAAAAATAAATGATACTGTGCCTGCTTCTTTCACTTGCTTGTTTTGTATCATTTCAGCTCATAGCTATGGTTCATTGTAATTCTTTCCTGCCTCTGTTGTTATCATAGCCGTATGAGTGACTTCCACTTTGGACTGGAAAAGATGGACTTCTGCCTTTTCTCTGTGTCGGAACTGACAGATACTTCTGCAGACACACAGGAATAGTCTGCAGGGAGAGAAACTCTTCTGTCTCCCTGATTTTTTCATGTGAACTCTTTTTCATCACTTTCCTTTTATAGTAGGCTGTATGTGAGCTCTCAGTCTGTTCTTAATGATTCAATGAAGACCTATTGCTAAGTATGTTTTCTCAGTTTAAGAATCACTGATGATCCTTAAAAAACAAGGAGCAAGAGCAGAATTCTCCCCAGACAACTCTTTTTCTGCGCATTCAGATATGAGACCTCCCTGAATGGCTTCCAGCACAGCAGAACATTTTTCCCAGGAGTGCATGAGGCTTTCATGAGCCCAGAAAGACCCTTCTGAAGTGTGTGATTAATGCACTATTCTCACACAAGGAATTAGATATCCTGTTTCTGACACACAAACTTATAACGATATTAAGCCTTGCAGAAGGCCTCCCATTTGCTGAAGTAGCTGTATTGCTACAGCTGTATTTTTTTTTCCTGTTGGGAGTATACGTCACTGTTTACTCTAATTAGAAAAGGGCAGCCTTAATCTCAGTGGGCCAGATCTCTTTCAGCCCTCAACATATTCTGCAGTATTTTCATCTTCTTTCTTCTCTCAAGTTTTACTTTGATTTGTAATCATGTTTCTGTCCGTCTACAGAAGAAAACAAAACAAACAACCAGATTATACTGTCAGCTCAATTTGTCATATTTTGTATTTTGCTTCTGTTTTTCAGTCTAGACTTTGACGATGTCTCTTAGTTTTTCAAAAGAAAGAGAAGGAAGAAAGGAAGAGGACTGAAAAACAATGTTTCCTAAACAAAAATTGTTGAAAATGTGGAAAGAAGGCAGCACTGAAACACTTCCAAGTTGTCCTGAAAAGGAAAAGAAAAAAAAAAAAAAAAAAAGGAGAAAACATAATAATAAAATACTACTGAGAGCGGGAGTTTGATGTTAATATCAGGTTCGCTTTTTGTTGTTGCATCTTTTTCAGATCGTCTACGCTGGTGCTGCTGACAGTTCGGTCCAGTTTATCTTCTATCAGCCTATCATTCATCGATGGAGAGAAACTGATTTTTTCCCTTGTTCAGCATCCTGTGGAGGAGGTAAAAACTTACCACTGTATTCCAAACAGTCATATTCATGCAGTACCTGTTCCAGCTTCTGAACTGAGATGTAGTCCTTTAAAATAGACAAAATACATGCATGAAAGTATTTACAGCTAAGGAAGGGAGAGAAGTAATAACAGGGGCAGTGTCCTTTGATTTTTTGCATCATTTGTACTCTCTACTGAATACATTTGAATATCCAAATGATCACACTTCATGCTACAGCTGTCAGACATAAAGGACTCGTGGGATTTGGAACCACTCTAGAATCACAGGATGTCTGCCTTCTTCATTTCTCACTATCCCTCACTAGATGGATGCAAGCTTTGCATTACATTTAAACACATCCTGTGACCAGTTAAGAGGAAATCTGGAACTACAGAAGTCATCAACGTTAGTGACTACTTATGGTTCGGTCCAACATTTTACCTATTTAAGTTTTGAATGTTTTATGATATGTGAATTTTTGTAAATGAAGCTGTTGTTTTTAACCTTGTCTGTAAAACTGTAGCTGCTGTGTCCAAAATCATGCATGTTTTCAGCCAGCCTATTAAAAAAAAAAAAAAAAAAACTTAGATGTATTTCAGACAGAAACAAGAAAAACACTACATCATATATTATTTCATCCACTGTGTATTGCAGGTTATCAACTGACTTCTGCTGAATGTTTTGATCTGAGGAGCAATCGGGTAGTAGCAGATCAATACTGTCACTATTACCCTGAAAATATCAAGCCAAAGCCAAAACTTCAGGAGTGTAATCTGGATCCTTGTCCTGCAAGGTCAGTTGGCTCTAATTTTAAGAGTCCAGTTCAAAAATGTGAAGTAAGAAAATATTTTGTTGCTACTGTTGACTATCTCATTCAACCTACAGAGTATTTCAATGTTCTTCTCATCCTCAGGACCTGTTGTATAGAAAAAGATCTCAGTTAAGCACCTGCACATTACTAGAACTGGACTTGCAATTGGTTGTTTCTTCCCTACAGATTGCATTTTGCCTCATTAATCATTATAAAGCAAGAGAAAAAAATTGTCCGTCATCAACACACATAAGGTCTCAGTGAGATGGGGTAAAAATGTTGTTGGAAAATGGTTGTCATCACAATTAGAGGAATCAGAGGTTTAGTTATTTTTTAAATTATTATTATTCATGTTTATGTTTTCTTCTTGATAAAAAATATACTTGCAGTCGTGGCAGCTTTTAAAAAACGTAACATGGGGATTTGTTGCAACTTGGGCCTGCACACAAGACCCTCTCTACCTCCTCCATGCCGAACATTCTTCCTCAGAAGATTAATAGTAAAAATATCAAGATCATGGAGTCAGATTTCCCATGTATAAGAAGAGGAATAAAACCACAAAAAGGACTAGTCTTTTGTTGCACTGACTCCCCTGAAATTCAATGAAAGTCAGCCTGTAAACACTCACAAACGGCAAGCATTTATTTGTGTAACCTAAACCTCTTGGTCCTCTTGTGTGGCTTCGCTAGAAGACATTTGAGGGCAACTCAGCAAGCGTACATGAGGAGATGCCCATTTATTTACCTGATCCTTTCTCTCCAGAGTAGTTTTGTGTCAAGTTTGATAAAAAGTTCACAATCAAATATCACTTGAAAATATATTATAGCCCTTCAGATTACTGGGGCTGTAAGAAAAAAAAAAGTAGCCAGGAGAAGAAGGATGCTTTTAGAGACCTCTGGGATGATATGTCTACCTGACTGAGGGTAATTTCTTCACAAACCAACTGTAACAGCTTCAGACTAGGTAAGCATTATGAATTATCAGAGCAGAACAAACCTGTCCAAGCTCAAGCTTTATTTTGTCTCTTTTAAAAAGCTTGCGTTAAAGTTCTTTTCATAACTACAGATAACACTCAGATTTCTCAATCACTAAAGATATATTAAACCAAAATGTATGGCAGTTTATACTCCTTTTCTCTGGTAAATTAATTTTAATGGCAGCTCTTCTTGTAACTAATTAAAAGCTAGAAATGTTATCATACAGTCAGAAGTGAAAATCTCCTCTAATTAAGAAGTGGAAATACCAAATCTCAAAATTCAATATCATTTCAACATTATTGTGCATTCTTTAACTTGCAGATTTTATCATCTGTTTCATTAGGATGCTCTAAGTATATTGCATGAAGAATGCAGCTTTAGTAGGGCTTTATGAAAAGCATTTCCTGTTGAGCATGTACTCAGAAATGATTTTTCAGTGTAAAGATTGCCTTCCCACAATGCAACAAGACTATTTTTATTTAGCAGTGCTCTGCCCAGTTCAGTATTTAATTTCACTTGTTCTAGTTCATTCCATCAAGTATATATACATATATACAGACATACACTTTTTTCAGGCTACTTACATATATTAATAATTCCAATTAGAAACTTCACTGTAGAAAAGACCCTATATGTTTTTCTTGGTGATTTTCTCAAATCAAAAACTACGTCTTTGAATTTTTTTTAAGCAGATGTCAGTAAGATAGGGTTCGGGTCTCATCAGGCAGACATATATATGAGTGCCTCTGAAAACAGGGTTTCTGAAAGATGTGAATTAATATGGAATCACCTTTCATGGTAGCAGTGAGAAAATAATTTGACGTAGCTTTTTTTTTTCTTAAAGCATTAGCTGTTACTTTAATTAATTTATTTTTTAATACAGCTCTGAGTCAAATAAACAATTTGCCTCAGGAATTTGTACTAAGGATATTTTCCATACTTTTCACAATAAATTTAAATGACATGTGTAAATGCTAAGACAACTGCATAGAGGAAAAAGAGAAAAAAAATAACTTCTGGGCAGATTTCAGGAAGTAATTTTTGTTTTATGTAAAACACACCAGGGCAAAGCTGTTGATATAAAGACCCTGAGGGGAAAGAGTCATTTAGGAACACAGCTCTGCCATCCCAGGGTACAGGCAGTAACAGAAAGCAATTGGCTTTTTGGAGACATCCTCACAAAATGCCAAATTGCAAAAGATTATTTTCAGAAGTGTCTTTGTAAGGAATTCAATAACCAACAACTAATAAAAAGAGAGAGGAAATCTGTGGTAACTTCTGGAATCTCGATGCTTTCTTACAGTCAGGAAGAGGGTAGGTGAGGCAGAACAACAGGGTTGGGACTGCAGAGAAGGAGGCATCTCAGCACTGCAGAGCATTTGCTGTGTGTCAGCCATTCTGCTCCTCCAGTATAAAACAAAGATCATAATTCTTTTTCCTGGCAAACACAGTTCCAGTGAGGCATATCTGATTAGTGGTTGCTGACTCTTCTTATGGTGTGTCAGTGAGTGCCTCAGAAAATAATTTTGGAAGACCACAGTGACACTGAATGAAACAGCCAAGACAGAGAGGTTACATTAAAATTTTCAGCAAGGGATAGTCTGAAAGAGAAGATAAAATGAATACTATGACTGTCGTGTAAACTTCCCATTACTTGTCTCTTTAGGCTTAGTGTGTGAAAACTTTTCACTTTATTGTGCTCATTATGAAAAATAATTATCAACATTGCTGGCATTATGACTAGCAAAAAAATAAAAATAAAAAATTGGGGCTGAAAAAATGTGGAAAATGAATCTTTTTTTTTTTTTTTTTTTTGGGAGAGAAATCCACTTTTTCACATACTTAGAGGAGAAGCAGTAAGTGGAAGGTTATGCCAATTTTATCAAGCCTATCCCCTTCAATGTAGCTGCATCCAACATTCTTATTTCAAGTGTTCAGTTAATTACAAGTCTTTTAACTATCCAAAACTTCACAGTATTAAGGGTTTGGAGGAGTGTTTTTAGCTGTCATCAGTATCCTCCTGACTGTTATCTTCTAATGAAAGGAGAAAGGACTTTTTTCTGCTCTGAGAAAAAGAAGTCTGTTTAGACTTGACTTAACTGGGTGTGCTAAAGACATACAGGACAAATCTGACGTGCTGTAAATTGAACATACCATTCCTTTTATAATTCAAAGGCATTCCTCCAAAAAGCAATTTTCACAAATGTGTTGAAGGTTTTTATGCCACTCATCATTGTGAGATACTCTCTGGAGTAAAATCACTGGTGCTTCTAGATTTCATCTTCAGCTTTTAGGTTGTATTCCCAGATGCGCCGTTCTTTGTTTTTACCCATCTGTTCTATTGTTTACATCCTACCTATCTCTGAAACACATTAATATGGGCCTCTCTGAGTCACAAAAGCTCTCCTGATGTTTTTTCCAGGACATTTCAGTGCTGTATAAAGATTTCCAAAGCATCTTTAGGAAAGATTCTAACTCATGCAGCAGTTCTCTCAAAAGCTTCACAATAGCCAACCTCTAGCATGTGGCTGCTTTGTCACTTTGCTGAAAATGCCAGCCCAGTCTGCACAGGCAATAATCCTAGAATCTTCTGGAACACTATCAGTAAGCTTACCCACAGTAATAATGGTAGAACTGGTGGGAAAAATTTGGAAAGTTCTGAAGTTCAAGCAAGATTTTCAGTACCAAAAGATCTGAAAGAATTCTCAAACATGCATGGTTTGTAGAGTACTCCAGCAAAAATTGCTAGCTTATTTTCTTCCCCATCAGAGTTTTTCTTTTGGCATTCTCACTTAACTATTATACTTAAATGATTCTAAAGTTCAATACACATTGTAATGTGAACATAAATGCTGTTTCTTCACAAACTTGTGCATGACAACTTTTATACACTTCATTCAAGAGAAAAAGATGTAGTAGTGAATAAATATCTATGATTAAAAGGGCAACACAGAGTATGCCCTTAATCAGCAGCAGAGTTCTACTCACTTCATTTCGAATTGTCACCTGAATCAGAAAGTTGCCAAATGCATATTTTTTTCTTTGTTACTCTAAAGATTTTAAAGCAGACAGCAATTAAGGAACAAGTTGCACAACTGTACAGTATTCCTATTTTCACTAGATTATTTTTGGAAGATGAATGAAACTGGAGTGAATCTATTTGCCATTTCCCCCATCACATCCTTATCTCTAAATTGGAGAGATATGGATTTGCAGGGTGGACTATTCAGTAGATAAGGACTTAGTTGGAAGGTCACAGCCAGAGGGTTTTGGTCAATGGCTCTGTGTCCAGGTGGAGGCCAGCAGCGAGTGACATTCCCCAGGGGTCTGTCTTGGGACTTTTTAGCATCTTTATCAGTGACATAAATGATGGGATCAAGTGCACCCTTAGCAAATTTGCTAATGACACCAAACTGAGGTTTTGCACTTGGGTCGAGGTAATCCCAGATATGTATACAGCCTGGGAGAAGGACTCTTTGAGAGTAGATCTATTGAGAAGGATTTAGGGGTCCTGGTAGATAAAAATTTGATGTGAGCTAGCAGTGTGTGCTTGCGGCCCGGAATGTCAATGGCACCCTGAGTTGTGTCAAAAGGGGAATGACCAACAAAGCAAGGGAGATGACTGTCCCTCTCTGCTCTGCCCTTGTGCAACCTCACCTGGAGTACTGTTTCTGGATCTGGGGCCCTCAGCAGAGGAAAGATGTATAGCATTTGAATAGAGTCCGAAGGAGGGCCACAAAGATGATGAGAGGAGTGGAGCAACTCTCCTATGAAGAAAGGCTGAGGGATCTGGGCTTGTTCAGTCTGTAGCAGAGAAGGTTCTGGGGAGACCTCATTAAGACTTTCCAGTATTTAAAGGGAGATTATAAACTGGAAAGAAATTAGCTTTTTACATGGGCAGATAGTGATAGGACAAGAGGGGATGATTTTGAACTACAGGAGGGGAGATTTATATTAGATGTCAGGATGAACTTTTTCACTGAGAGGGTGGTGAGGTTGACGAGACAGACTGTAGGTGTCCCATCCTTGGAGGTATGGCCAACCCGGACAACGTGGTCTAGCACCTGATCTAGCAGTTGGCAACCCTGCCTGCAGCATTGGAACCTGATTATCCTTGAGGTCCCTTCCAATTCAAGCTATTCTATGATTCTATGGAGTGCTGGTATGTCTTTTAAAAGATGGGCAGAGCTTTCTAACTTACACAGTAGCAGCCATACATCTATGATGATGAGAGGGGTCTGAGACACAGTGACTCATTTATTGCTTATTGCCCTTGAGTGGGATATGTGAAAGATCTTAATTTTCACATGAAGTATCCCACAGTTACTCCAGATACTGGGCTTTTTGACAGTATCTCTGTTTATTGCATGGATATAGGAGCCTTGTTAAAGAGGTTGAGAAGGGCTTTCTGTCTTACAGAGCTCTCTGAACTTTGGTTGCTGGATCTAGTCTGAATTTCCACAGCCAATCATTGACACATGAAAGATTCTAAAGACAGACTTACTGGCTAGAGACAGCAGTTCCGTGGAGAGATGAGACATGAAGGTTTTATCAAAATAGAGGGGTGAAAAAAGGCCTTTTGCAGTAGCATGGCTAAATTTGCATGTGCTACAAAAGTTAGTTTAGTATTGGCAAAAAGTGCTGCCTGCAGATGAGAGAGCATAGTCAACAAACATCAGTCATTCTGCTTACAATTTCTTTTTGACCAGTCAAAATGCTACAGAGGAACTGCCTAAGCTCCAAGAGCTAAGGTGAAGCATTTTGTATGAAAAATAGGGAAGAAGTTTAATAGGTGAAAAACAATTCAGAGCAGTAGGAAAGGAATCACTAGATAAATTTTCAGGAAGTCTAATTGGAAATCATGATACATGGAGAAGGAATGGCAGCATATACGTCTTCAGATACAGGAGATGTAGCTGAAGAATGAGCTGATAGCACTGGAAACGTTCTGGTAGTTGTAACCAGAGTCAACTAAGTTCAAGTGTAGGTTAAAGACCATCTGCAGATACTCCTAATGCATAAAGAAGCAATTTTCTTTTCTAGTCAAATAGGCAAAAACTAGAATTGCTAGGTAGGGCAAAAGGCATTTAAATTAAGCTATAAAATGAGTTTGTCAGAACAGGCAGGAAGGGTGGGCCAGGAAACATTCATCAGAGCAAATATATGAATAGCAGGGCAAATTCAGGAGGTAATTTATATTAAAGAAAGACAAAAGATAGGCAAAAAAAGAAAAAAAAAACTGTCAGTATGCATCAGATAACAAACCACAGGGTGGAAAAGAAAACCTTGTACTGTAATAAGCATCAAACAGAGACATCTGTCTGTCCAAGATGAAGTTATGGCAAATAGTCTGTTCTATTACATCCTTCATCCAAAAGAGAACAAAATTACAGCAAGTAGTAAGGTGGTCAGTAAAAGATATTTGCACTGCAAAGTCCATTATTAACATAACAAATTTCTGCACTTGCTTCAATCAGTCCTTATCCAAACCACCATAAAATATTAAGCAGAATTAAAAAGGTGAAAGTTTTCAGGAGCATTACAGAAGTGGTGTAACAGGAAGTAAGTATTTTTGCTGCTTTGAAGTAATAACACCTATTTCAAGTTCTGTAAAGAGCTTAGACTTTAGTAGTCTGTGGTAGTGATAAGTAAACCATGTTTTCTAGAATTTCAAGTCTGTACACTATGAGGAAGTAATTTATTATAAAGATGAAGTATTGTTCTGAATTTGCTGTCTAAAGTGTGAGGTTTCTGAAGGGTGGCAGAATAATATAGCTTTCTCAACAATATCTCACATTGGTTAATTAAGTATCCAATGAGAGTCCATTTAAAAAGTGTTTAGGTAGGGGACAGTTGCCTTCTACCAGTCTGCAAAGATGTAAAAATCATTAAAAACAACATACACCATAATTCTTCAAGTCCCATACTGACAGAGTGCAATATCAAAAACTAACCATAAAATCACTGATACCTAAAGGAATAAACACAATGGAATTCATACTGGTAGTATATCTGAGAATTACAACATGCAGTACTTGTAAAAGTAAGCATTCAAAAATAAGCGTTGCCTTTACTAAAGTATTGCAGTAGATGTCATCAATCCTAGCTCTGAATAGAAATTGTGATAATTTTCCCGACCAGCACATGGAATTTTAACAGATACCATCATTTTAAGGATCTTACTATCTTCTTCTCAAGGCACAGTGATCTTGTAGCAAAAGGTGACAATGTCATTCTGTTTTATCATTACTGACCACTGTGCCAAGTGGGAGCAGTATCACACACCACCCTAGTGACAGGATTTGTAGAGTTAAATTTGAGACTTTTTCCTGTCTGAAAGCCTGTAATCTGTCTAGTGATAATCAGAGCTCTCAAGGGATTCATGGCTTGGATGCTAAATCATTGTCTTGCCTTATATGATGAACTTTTTCATATCTCCCAAGTATTTCCTTTTACTTCATGAGTTATTGTATGAGTCCCCATTGGGAAAGGAATAGCAATTCCAGCCAACAGGGAGTGCAGTCAGCCCTTCTCAGCCCCCATGCCCCTGCTCAGCTTGACAGGTGCTGACCCAAGAGCCATGGGCGTGCAGAAAAGGTAGGCAGAAAGGGCTGACACATAGTCCAAGAGAATTATCAGGGAGCTACAGGACAGAGATGTTCAAGCCTGCTATTTATGCTAACAGGTTAGCTTGAGTGGAGAAAGGAGCTGGAGGAATACCTTCAAGGAAAGCTGCTACAGGCACCTGTCCCAAAGGAAAGCCAAATATTTGCATGGATGGCAGACCTGGGTACAACACACCCACCTCTGGCATGTGCAGTTCCAGCTCCAGCTGAACATGTGCCTTGGAAGAGCAATCGTACTGGCACTGCCAGTACTCAGAAGGAAAACAAACCAATCTGCAGAATATGTGACACAACTTGTAGGTCTGCGAGACATGAGAGGTTTCAGGCATGAGAGACGCAACAGTTCTTCACAACTGCTTCATGCTCTCGTGCTCCTCCTGCAGCAAGTTTGTTCCGGGTGTTGTGTAAATTAATCCTGCCTGCTACTTCAGTGCCAACCAGAAATCTCAGTGCAGCAGAAAAATTATTAGTAGCTCTCTCTGTTAAGCTCATTAGTAGCTTATTTAGCACATTATCCTCTTTGTGTTGTCCAAGTAACGTACAGTGAACAAAGCCCATATCCTAGATCTTTTCCATGTTTTTGTAGGATTATGATGTGTTGATAGGTTTGTGGAATTCAAGCCACACTGTCTACTTAAGAAGTACAGATTCACTAAAATCATCTAGGAAGTACTTTTTCTATACTTCGCTTAGGTCAGCTTTTTTTCTGTGATCTATGAACACACACATACACAAAAAAAACTAGTCCATAAGACTAGCTTACGAAGATGCAGTTGCCATTAATGGTGCAATGACCATATGCCGCTCTGCAGTGTCTTCCAATTGATATTTAAAACCATAAATGTAACCTTTGCATATCCATGTCAGGGACTTTGTCCTCACTGTGACTACGGAGCTTTCCTGGATCTGTGAGAGCCAGTGTGTGATCCTTTGGCAGCCTCTCACATGCACAAGGGCAGTGTCAATAGCTATGTTGAGCTTTATACCATGTACAGAAATGCACTTTATGAATATAGAATTCTTTGAGTGTCAAGCCTTTCCAATGACAATATTAATTTAGTGCTTTGCAAATGTTATTTAATCTTCATAACAGTGTTTGGATGTAGTACAGTTATTTCCATTGGAATGGCCTTGGATATTGTGCATTCTAATACATGCAGACCTGGATTATGCATACAGACAATGTTTATTAGAAAGAAAATATCTCTCACTGCCATGAGAGAGAAATGTTTTGAAATCTGTTTCTTTCTTAGGCACTAGATGCTTTTACAGTATAATTATTTCATTTCTGAACTTGGTATATAAATCTTCTTTCCAACCAATCCTCAGCAAGCTGATGAGCTGGAAAGTGCAAAAGGCTTCGGTGTAGATCTTCAGCAGCGGTGGTAGAGCAGTCAGGAAAACAGCAGACTCTCAAAAGTATGAACCAAAAAAAAAAAAAAAGAAAAAATAAAAAGGAAAATAAAATGAAAAAGAAAAAGAAGAAAGAAGAAGAAAAAGAGAAAAAGAGAAAGTTTCTTTCCATCTTTTTAAAATACAACTATAGAAATTCTCTAACTTTTGCAGGTATTAACCAGTTAAACAATATTTGAAAAGACTTGCTAGCTGGCCATAGTATAAGTGACCTATTTACCTTTTCCAAAGTTTTCCAGGAACAAATCTGCCATCCTCTGCATTTTTAGATTTTGTGGAGATGGGATCTCTCTGGATACAAATATACAGACCCGCATAAGGGACTCCTGTGACTGCAGAGATTGATAAACTGATAAGGAGCCATCCAGGTCCCCATGACACACTCACAGCGTTTCTGCACCTTTCGGCACATTAGCTGGAAAATTCCAGCACACTGACCTAATGCTGACTCTTCACTGTGAAAACACAATGGAATCCATCCTTCTGTCACGGTCAAATTGCACGAAGAAAAACCATAGTATGTTGAGTCTCCTCTGAATATTTAGACCACTTTAGAAGTAACTCTTTTGAGAATGGAGAATACTTTCTCCCTTCCCCCTCCTTTTCTCCTTCCTCCTTTCAGAAACCCATGGCAACATACCTATCATCTCTCTTCTGTATAATACTCTCAAGCACCACCCTGATTCTTTTCAGTGCTTTGTTACTTGGACAGGGACATGCTCTCTATTCTTTTATACCTAGTATTTACTCTTTGATTATTCTGTTCACCCGTCCCAAGTCCTTTATTGCACCCTAGTTCTGACAAAGGTGATAAATGAGGGGCTCTAGGATCACATTTGACAATAATAGTTATGCCAGATAACTGGAAGAGGATGGGGGTAGAGAATTACTCTGAGTCAGAATCTATCAAAATGGAAAAGGATGACATTCCAGGGCTGCAGTTCAGTGAAATCTTGTGATTGTGAATATGTCAAGTGATATCCATCTTGCAGATTACTGGCATGATAACGGGTCTGATAATTGCTAGTTTTTTATCTATACTATTGCCAAACTGTTTTGACAGAGCCAAAAAAAAAAAAAAAAAAAAAAAGCAAACAAACAGAAGCCCTGACAGGTTAATCTTCTCTCCAGCTCTTTCTGACTTCAAGGAAAATCCAAATATAGAGACCAGTTCTGAAGATGAATGAAATTGGGTGGATTTAAGGTGGAGAGATAGAACTGAGGATTTGAGATAGAACTGAGGATCTGAATCTCACATGGGGGTACTTTCGGTTCCTAATCCCAGCTTCTATAAAAGCAGAAGTCTTGTCGGAAGGGCAGAAACAGAGCCATATAGTAACTAAAAAAGGGCTTAATCTAGAGCTCTCTGAACTGGACAGAAGTTCTGTTGTCTTCAGTGACTTCAAATCTAAGTATCATGTGAGAACTTTTTTTCTTGTGACAGATTATAACCTAGAAATTCAAGTAATATTTGAAAAATTCATATGGATAATTTTGTGATAGTAGCCTGGTTCTTAGTAAAAAATTAGGATATTCATAAAAACAGACTAGTAAATCATGGTTTATTATTTAATGACTTGGAAACTGTAGGATGAAAGCATGTTTTAAATGTAGTAGCAACTTACATAAAATATCTTCTTTGTGTCTTTTTGTTTGTTTTGATTTTGTCTTTGTAATATTGTGTAAAAAGTTGTATAATGTAATCATTTAGTATTTATTTTATTATGTGTACCTTCTACTCAGAGGGTTGGCATTATTGTTCCTAACAGTGATGGATACAAGCAGATCATGCCCTATGACCTCTACCATCCCCTTCCTCGGTACGTAAAACAATCAACCAGATGCTAGGATTAGCTAATATGTTTATTGATTTTTCCTCTTCTCTGCAATTCTGCTTTGCTCTCAAAATAAGATAATGGATGCTGCTTTTTTTTTGCTGTGAACTCCTGCAGATTAACCTAAAAATGTTCCGCCACTAACCTGTTGTTATATATTCTATTGCTGCAGAACTGAAATATTCTAACTGAAGCAGTAATGTGGCTTTAAGTGTGTGGTCCCTTTCTCTCTCTTCCCACAATATTCCCCCATCCCTCCATCTTTTTCTTCCTCACCTTTCCTTTTCCCTCCCTTTACTCATATCTGAACATGACTGTGCAATGAAATATCAGACCTTCTATCTCTCTGACGTTGCTGTTTCTTGCATGCCTATAAATTGTGAGATTTTGATTTCAGACAGTATTAGTGTTGTGTCCTGATCCAGCAAACCCATGCTAATGCCTTTCCCAGGGGCATTAATCTGCTCCTCTGACAACACAGAGATCAGGGACAGGAATAGAATCAAGGTCTGATGCATATTATTAATTATCTCACAATTAAAATGTCTTTAATGTAAGACTTGAGATTTTAATGAACATAATTACATGAGCAATTACTTTTAAAGCAGGTAATAAGGTTGGTGCTGGTAAAAATGCATGGTAAATGAGGGATAATAACCAGGTGGTTCTGAAACACTGCTGGGACATGCAGTAGTACTGAGTTAACTTATTGTGTCCCATGATATCTATTATGCCACAGAAAAAAACTCTGCCATAATATTAGTCTCACCTTGGTAAGGAAATGGTCTCCCTCAAATCGCAGTGGGGTCTTCCTGCATAAGTGTGCAAATGCAGTGTATTCACATCTAGTACAGGGTCTACAGCAAATCATGAGTCTATCCCAAACTGACTGAAAAGACGAGGAGAGTAGCTTATCTGACAAACTGTACCTGCCATTCATATGAGCAATCTTTATGTGTGATGAGTCACTTGTAAGCGTATATAGGTTGCTCCGGAAGTATGCCTCCTAACTATTCCCATGGAAACAACAACAGATACAAATAGCACAATAGCGCTGTTTGATAGAGCAATTTTTCAGCTACAAAACAGACTCTTCAACATAGTCACCACCATTAGCTCTTCATTTTCCTCAGTGATGAAGAGCCTGCATGCTACATTTGTAACAATGTGCACCAGCCGATGTGACCCATGTCCCTGTTGTCACTGCTGAAATACACAGTCCACCACCTCACTGTGCTCCTACCCACTGTTTGGTCACCATAAACATTCACAAGTGTCAGTGAATGTCAGTGGGTGCCATTTTTTTTCTGCACAGAGGAATTCAGTGCCAAAGCTTTGCTTCATCTGCACTTCCACGTCAAACGCCATTGTGTCAGAGTGCCCCTCTGCTGCCATCTGTCTCACAGCAGTAACATGTAGCGGAATATTGGTGGGAAGGTTCAGCCTCCACTGCCATACCACCAACATCTACGTATAGCGTTGAGGGCCAATACAATAAAATAGAAGGTATTATTTTCAGAGCAGCCCTTGTATGTCCAGTAAATATATTTAATTTCCAGTAATTTTCAGATTATATTTTCTGTGTGTTAGGCTTGCCTGTTGGCAGCTAAATGCTTAGGGTTGCATACATAGATTCGTTATTACTACTCATGAGATGTACTCATAAAATTTAATCCTGCCTTTCATTCCTTTTCTTCTGGAAAAAAAAATTTCTGTGTTTTTTTTTATTAAAAAACAAACAAACACATAACTACAAACCTCAAAAATTAAACCTCTGTTAAGGAATATAGAAGCTACAATATTCATGCAGGATACAAGACCAGCTTTGAGAATGCTGTATTTTATTTCCACTGTGTTCAAAGGCCTTGCACGCTGACAAAAACAAGCATGTATCAGAGGATGATTCAGCAGCACTTAACAGTGGAAGGATTGTATTTAAGGAAAAAGCATCCTGAGCTGGCAGCTGGCCAGAGGCCTTTTTACATCTGAAGAAAATCCAAAGTGAAGGATCAAGATGCCCTGAGGTGTTTGGCTTTCATTAACACTGAAAGTGATCAAAAGCCTGCTACAGTTTCTCAAGCTTTTCTGTTTTATGGTCTCACCCCACAACAGTCCCTTTACATCCATTCTCCTGGCCACTCCTCTTTCAGCGTTTTTACCAGCAGCTCAGGCTGCAACTGCTGGCTGAGTCCTTTACCCCCCTTCCTCTCACACATCTGATCCTGTGAACCCACAAGCAGGGCTCAAGTCTCCCTCCCTCAGTCCCAGAAGGAAGACACAGTGGCAGGTCTCTTCTCCGAGCCTCAGAGGCAGAGACAACAGGCCCTGGATAGGCCGCAAGGCTGGCATGAGTCAGGGCCAGGGCCGGGGGACAAAATATTCCTGTCCTCTCCACCCGTGTACCTCAAAAAAATCCCACAAAGGAAACAGAAACGCACACACAAAAAAAGGCCCTGGTCACACCACCTGTCTGAGGCTGGCACCTGATACTGGGGACAGAGGAGAGTAGCAAACACTACAGGGGAAGTGAAAAGGAAATTTGGGAAAGGTTCTGCAAGATTTATCTACTGCTCCCTCTGCTTTGGGTTTTATTATGAAATAAAGGTATGGTTCAGCGGATACAGCTCTCGCTTCAGTGCAGTACTATGTCCTCTCACAAATCCTTAGTCAGTGCTGCCCATTTTGAACTCAAAAGGGTTTCGCCTTCAAGAGCTGTGTGGCTGAGAACTCTTTTCTATCTTACACAGATACAAAACCCGAGGACCAAACTGCTTGCCTAGATTTAAGCATCTTTGTATTGCCAAAGTTACCAGAGGCACCCAGCAGTCTTTCCCAACAACTGCAGAGAATTCCAGCCACAGCAGCCTCATGCCTGGCTCAGACTGGTGGCAAGAGTTTCTGCTGCTTACCAGTTTCAGTTTGAGCTCTCTTCAGTTCCATTTATGATACTTAGAAACCTTATCTGAAAAACTTGTCCAGAAAATCCACAGGTTTGAATTAAAAATGTGATACTCATCTGTGACATATGGGGCTTACAGAGCGCGCACCATGACATGATGTAAACATTGTTCCACCACTTCTCTGCGTTCAGACGTAGAATTAGTTGATGGCTTTACCATTCATAAACAACTACTAATATAAGCCATTTAACACAGTGTTTTAGAGCACTGTTAGCCATTATCCAAGTGTGGGTTGTGCATAAATGTACTGGAGCTGATAGGAATAAGATAGGTTGATATGATGAAAAATCAGAGGGAAAGATAGTGGGTTTTTTTATTTTGTTTAACAACTTTGATGATCATGTAAGGTTAACTTAATGAGACAAATTACTTTGTTGTGACTACAAGAAAAACATCCTCACCTGTCACATTTTTTCTTTTTTGCCTGAAATAGGAAGCAGATGGGGATCTTTCCACAACAATATTTTAAAATAATAATAATTAAAAAAAAATAACTTGTGACCAAAATAATATTTCAAATATTTTTTTTCAAATTTCCTCATTAAAAAGAATAGCCACACTCATAGCTATTGTAACTGTGGTCCTGTATCCTCTCTGTGACAGCAGCTTGAATATAAGGGAGGAAATACCAGTCTGCATTTTATGCAAACAGATATATATGCATATAAAACAATACATACATTCTTGTATATGCATCATAGTGGGGGGAGAACCAAAAAAAAAAAAAAAAGCTTTATTCATGGCTTTTCAGAGCATTCACGTTGCCATATGGATTTGTCATTAAAATGTTCAAATGGCACCTGTTGAGAAGATAGTGTCTGAATTCCTCCCCCTGCTTCAGGTCTAAGAAAACAAGGCCTAAGTAATTTATCCATCCACGGCCATATATCCTATCAATATAGCTTCTTCTCTTTGACAATTTCCTCCAATCTTCTCATTTTTTTTCCCTTTAACTCAGTTTTCCACCTGTATTTTTGCCAGTTGTAGCAAAAGTAACATCATAAGTTCAAGAACGGACTGAACCTCTAGTAATTTGTAACAAAGATTTCTCAGAATGTGACAAATTGTGAAGACATGATAATCCCATCAGCGAAATAAAACAGATTATAATAAAATCAGCAGTCACAGAGTTAATGTGGAGAGGAGGTTTTATATTTAAGTATGTAAATTAAAGATAGCACCCATCAGAGAGCTTTGTTGATATCACCACTTATATGTAATTTTTTCTGAAAGTAAACTGAAATAAAAGAAAAACAACTGCAGGTAACAGTTAATGCATTTATGGGGCTGGTAATGGGAGCATTAGGGGTTCTTTTTGCTGACTCTTCTCTGTCACATTTTGCTTATTCCCAGATGGGAAAGTACACCCTGGACTGCCTGCTCCTCATCCTGTGGAGGGGGCATTCAAAGCCGCAGTGTCTCATGTGTGGAGGAAGACATTCAAGGGCATATTAGCCCCGTGGAAGAATGGAAATGCATGTATACTCCAAAGATGCCTGTTGTCCAACCTTGCAATATATTTGACTGCCCAAAGTGGCTTGCTCAGGAATGGTCACCGGTAATCTGTTTCACTTTGATGGTTTCTTATTTTGTATACTGAAAACACATATTAAATGCAGAGAATAATAGTTCAGTGAGCTTGTTGAATTAGAAACTTTTATTATTTTACTTCATCTGTTTCAAATCACGCTATTTGTGTAAATACAAAGTAAATGCACAGGCTGTGTATTAATAAGATTTAACAGGGTTAGAGAGTGATGGAAAAACAAATCAGATTTGAAACGTTGATTAGTGATCCTCTACTAGCAGTAGACTGAGTACGTAATTGCACACTACAAAAGCAGTAAGCTGTTGGTGATCAGCTAATAGCATGTGTCCTACATATTTTCAGCCAAAAACTGAGTGTCATAAATTTCTAATAATTTTCCAGAAATTTATAAATCCATAAGTGACTCTGTTTTTTTCATGCACATGACTCTCCTTTATTTTTCATGCACAAGAAAATGCCTGTTTTTTTAATCTTGAATTTGGTTTCTCACCACCCCAGTTTTTCTACAAATGAGATGAGTTGTTAGAAGTTAAGCTATTATTTTATCCACAGATGAGGTGTTCTTTATTGATTGCAAAGTGTTTAGCAAGCTGCTATCTAAGAACAAAGTAATGCTGGTACCATCCATAGACCTTCCCACTGGTTGTTAGGTTTGATCTTGACCTGTCCAACCACTTCTGAAACAATCTGCACGGGGGGAAAGAGTGAAGTACCTTACCAAAAATAAATGAAAAAAGACATAAGAAAGTGTCTTTGGGAAGAAAGCCTAAATAGTTTCCCATTCTGTTTGGTGTTCCAAAATAGCCGAGTGTCACCTCTCTTAACCCGTAAGCTCCAGTACTTTGTCCAAGCAAAGCAGAGTGGCTCCAGATGAAGCTGACAGGGTGTTACTAAGCATATCCATTTTGGGATGGATGGCCACAAGCCAAATAGCCAGTGCTGAGAGTGTGGCACAGCAAAAGAATTCCAGGGGCTAAAAGTCCATGCCAAATATATGTGCAGAATAAAAAGGCAAATAATTGTGTTGATTTTATGCATTATCCATAACTGCCAAATATGATGAATAATGCATGAACATGGTTGGGTGTTTCTGCATCATCTTTTGCCCTGTGATGTACGTGTACTTCTGTTGCACATTCCCTTTTTATGTATTGCTCCTACAACATACTGCAATCATTCCTTCATTTCTCCCGTTTTATTTTTCCAGTGCACTGTGACCTGTGGACAAGGGCTCAGATATCGTGTGGTCCTTTGCATTGATCACAGGGGGATGCATACAGGAGGCTGTAGCTCTAAAACAAAGCCACACATAAAAGAAGAATGCATCGTACCCACTCCTTGTTACAAACCCAAAGGTAATGACAGAAAGATTCTTATGAATTTTTGTGTCTCTATACTGACTACTTTATGGAAATTTCAGGGCTACAGCAATGTAAGTAACCTTAATTTCCCTGAATTAGAGACTTAAACTCCACCAGAAGAAAAGAATCAGTCCCTTTTGAAAAAATGAATTGATATCTTGGTGAATATTAAGAGCATTTATTATGCGAAATGAGCATGACCTGTGACCTGATGATGTTCCAGGATGGAAGAACGAAATTTGGAATTTTAATTTCTGTGCTCACTGTCCTATGATAGACAAACTTGTCAATTTGCAAGATTCCAGTTTGTCTGGAGCATGGGACTTCACTGTATCTGCCAGTCAGCAAAGTGGCAAAACTCAGATGCAGAGCCTCAGGAAAGCAAAGGATATTTTGTACTGTGTTCTGCTGGAGGACGTGAGCTCACTCAGTCTGCATCCTGGGATGAATAAAAGGCTCCACTACCACAACTGAGCTTCATCTGGAGACACGGTGGCCTTGTGCTCAGTTGACCGCTGAATCTGTGAGGCTTTATCCATTTATCACATTCAGAACCCATGTAAAGAAAGCTGCTGTCTGCTTGTGGCATGCAGTGTAAGGAAAATGCATTAAGATGCTGAAAATCAGATGATGCATACCACCCACAAGTGAGTTCTGCCTAGGGAACCTGGAAGGCTGCAAGACTAGCTAGGAAGGTTTGCTTGCATTTGTCAAGACATCTCTTCCAATGAGATTTGTCTAGTAACTGTGCATGTTTCCTGGAGGTACACTCTTGCAACAGAGTGTCATCTTTACCAATTCTTGTGCTGCCCTTTGCAATATGTAACATTATTAATATCCGAGTAGAGATGACTCTCGCTTTCTTCCATTTTCTCCCATGGGATAGGAAGATCTTTATGAAACGTGGTATTTTGCTAGGATTCGATTTTGGTCTTCATCTTGGTTCCATAATTTTTCCTCCATAATGCAAGGGGTAATATTTGAAGATACATGTACCTGTACTGAAAACTAAATCATACTTTCTGAAAAAAGCTGGACCAGATAGTCTCCAGAGGTCTCTTCTAATACAAACTATTCTATTTGTGTGATGGAAGTTTGTCTTTTTCTAGGTCTTGAATCTAGCATTATAAATTTAAATTTAATTGTTGTAGTAAAGTACCTTGCTTCTGTTGAATGTTTTAGTCTTAGTTTGCCTTTTCCTTCCATACCTGGAATAAAATAAAGCAGGAAAACAATGTTCTTAACTGATTGAAATAGCAAACATAACATGTGGAATACTCTTTGCTAAAGAAAAACAGAATGCAAATAATTGGTGTAATTTATTTCATTTAATTTATTCATGTACTGAGGCACTTTATCTTACAACAATAATGGGAAAATACAGGATAACCCTAGATTAAGTAGTAATTTTCAATTTTTATTGAGAATACAAATTTATTTAATTAAACTTTCTGTAAAATGCAGGATCTAATGTTTTTATACTCTCTTATAAAAGTAGAGATTTTACTTTAATCTCCAAAACTAAAAGTTCTTCGTTAGCTTATATTGGGAGTGAATTTCACTCATTTTTTGTCCAAGCATACTGCACAAAATCAGCATTTCTCATCCTCCAAATCATTTTACTGTATAGATGGCAATTGATTTTATCTCTCTCCTGCTAAATACACATCTTTAAAAAACAAAAGTTATTTAAAAAGCCACATAGCAGACAACTGTATGTGAGAGCTTTTGCTTTTTACAAGCACTTGAATCCAAGGGAAAAAAAGCATAGAAGTAATATCTGGCTTTCCAAAACTCATAAAGTGGGCTACAGTGCATATAAATAGAACTATCTCCTACATATTTTGGATAACAAAAGTGGTAAAATATAGATTAAACTAAGAGCAATGCTGTCAAATATTCATCCTCAAATGGCACTAGTAAATATGTTAGAGTAAGAACTTGGCAAGATGTGTCTGGGAGAGAGATATAGTTATTATATTGCTGTCCCTTTTTTCCTCAGTTAACATCTTGCTCCAAGACAATTTGTTTGACAAAAGTTGCAGTAGCTGTGAAATCAAGTTGTTAATCATTTTTCCTCTGTGATAAAACTAACAGTTTGCAAATTTGATGTGCATGCTTCTTACTCACAACGAAGTTATTGAAAAATCTTAAATATTCTGGTGACATTAATCTGTTCTGACTGATGAGTACAAAACTACATGTTTCTTAAATCAAAAAGGTTTAGGTAGTTTGTGAGTGGCCAATAAGCCTGGTCCTGGCTCTCTTCAGTGTTCTGAATTTCATTTTGTTGTATTTGTGTCTTTTCCTTGATCCTGACCCAAAATATTTTGTTAATATGCAGAGCTCATTTTCAAATTATGGTGCCAAATTTGCTCTTACGTTATGCCCCTGTAGAGTTAAAACAGCTCCAGTGCCTTCAGCTGAAATGCTCCACTTTAACACTGCATGAGAGCAGAATTTGGCTGAAAGAGTTGAATGGCCCCGTACTCCCCAGAACAGAGCAACTCATTATGTTGTGTGCATGTCCTGGATGGGAGAAAAAGCAGCCCCACTGTTTTTCATCAGAAATGACAGAAAAAATATCAAGCTCATTTTTTTAAATCCACATAGCTGATGAACTGATAAAGTTGAAAAGTATAACTTGATCATTTTATTACAGTTTCTCTATTTTTTGGGTAACACTCATCAAATCAAGATTTTCCTCCTTTTTATAATCTATCAAAAGCAGGATTAATGCATCCTCTGAAACTATAAAATTCAAGCATAAGCGCAAGGATTCTATACATTTTGTCTTCAAAGCATCGATGAGGGTCATTACACTTCCAAGTCTCACTCTGAAAAATACTTGCTAAAGTGCTCAGTTTAGTAGCCCAGTACTGCACCATCTGTAAAGTAGCAATCTGGACATATAACTAACCTTGTGACCTTTATAATCCAGCTCACAACTGCATAATAACAACTCCATAATTCCATTCCTCTCCTCCTTTCTCTTCTTGAGCTCAACCTCAATGTGAATGGAGGCATGTGTATATTCCAAGCGCACTCGGTGAAAGAGCAAAGGCTGACACACTTAGGAGCATTGCTGCTGCATGGTTTCTGTTTTCATGTACTTGCATTTGTTCTGTAGAGAAACTTCCTGTGGAAGCAAAGTTGCCGTGGTACAAACAAGCTCAAGAGCTGGAAGAAGGAGCAGTGGTGTCTGAAGAACCTTCGTAAGTCTTTAAAAAATTTTCATAGCAGGCATGTGTGAGATGAGGATCTGGAGCTTGTGCTGAACAGATGTGGTCTCTTGAAATTATATTTGGCTTTCATTGGAGGATAAAGGCCAAATCTAGCCCCATGGAAATTGGAGGACTTAAGTCTGTGTCACACTTAGATGAGAAGAGGCAGAGTTTAAAGGACAAATGCGCACTGAATTTGAACAAATACATTTATGTTTTATTTAAGTTTATTTACAGTGATATTACAGTGAGAGTCTGTCTGCCTGAAGCAGTTTTACAATCCCCACTACCACTGTATCTCAGTGCTCAGCACCTTTACTTATTGTCACAATACCCCTGCGTAGTAACAGGTAAAGTACAGGGCAGCCAATGAAGAAATCCTCCCCAGGAACAGTGTAATATCAGTTAGTGATGTGAATTAACTTTTCAGAAGATAAATTAGAACCCCAGAGCTGTGGTTTGTATTGCTGCATCTCCACTTACCTTGTTTCATGGATTTTCCCCTCCCTGTTCTTCTAGAACAGTCTTTTCCTAGCCGCTTTTGCAAGCGTGATCTGTCAGCACCTTGTACACCATTAGTATCTATGTATTCCTGCTGTGGATCCTCTTTGATAGCAGATAGACCTATATACATATAATGAAAATCCCTTTGCATCCCCTTCCCTTCCCTTCCCTTCCCTTCCCTTCCCTTCCCTTCCCTTCCCTTCCCTTCCCTTCCCTTCCCTTCCCTTCCCTTCCCTTCCCTTCCCTTCCCTTCCCTTCCCTTCCCTTCCCTTCCCTTCCCTTCCCTTCCCTTCCCTTCCCTTCGTCTTTCCTTCCCTTCCCTTCCCTTCGTCTTTCCTTCCCTTCCCTTCCCTTTGTCTTTCTTTCCCTTCCCTTTGTCTTTCCTTTGTCTTTCCTTCCCTTCCCTTTGTCTTTCCTTTGTCTTTCCTTCCCTTCCCTTTGTCTTTCCTTCATCTTTGTCATTCCTTCATCTTCCCCTAACTCAATGGAGTGGAGCTGGCTGAGCAAGGTTTGAGGGTGGGCATTGAGCTGAGGGAGCCAGGGCAGAGACCTCACTGCTCAACTTGACAGGGAGAGAATGATATGGGGAGAGAAAAGGCAGCATGGATGGGAGAGGGGGATGTGAAGCAGGAGGCATCCAGGGAAGTGAAAAACCCAGTGCTGAGAAGGAAGTACTGTGTTCAGGAGAGTGTTTGCTAGAAGCTGAAGTACTGTAAGCTTCTTCAGAAAAAATATGTCTCTGTGATTTTCCAGCTTGCTCTGTAGTGATGTAACAGTGACTGATTTTCTCACTGCACATGGGCAGATGTTAGTAAGGACTCTTTCTTCTACACTTCATCTGATGCCCTTCCTGAGCTCTCTTATGCCATCAAATCACTGCTCCCATTCTTCTCTACAGACAGGGTCATTCTTTGAAGCCAGCAGACTGCATTTTGCCCCCTGACACTGTTATCTTTTCTTCCTTATCATTCTTAGGGCAGAGAAAGCAACTCCCACCTGTAAGAAACTCTGTTGTTCTTCTTAAATGTTTTGTTTGTTTGTTTTTGTTTACTGGAAATTTAAAAGCCAAAGCTGAAAATTTTCACTGAATTTCTAGTGTATTTTGAAGTCTCATATTTGTGAATCTTGTATTGCTGTCTTGTGATTTTAGTGACTTTGTATTACATGCATATTTGCTAAGAAATTGCAAACTATGAATTACGAAGTTTTTATATATGAGCATAAATTTGGTAGGCTTTTTTCGTTGTCCTTCCACCTGTAATTTATGATCATTCTTTAATATGTTCTGTTAGGACTGCAGATACCTCATTTTTACTCCATCTGCATCTCCTGCCTTCCATTGTTTATTTCTTCAGGATTTCCAAAGGAAGCTAGCCTTACAGTGTAATTTTGTCTGTATATGTCTGTCTGTCATTTGCCTTCCTCTTTCCTTAATAATGTCTGAACATATTGCTATTAGCTGAATTGGACAGAGGTATAAATTTATCACAAAGAACTTTACCCCTCTGTCACATTTGGTTAATATTCACAAGGAAATTCAGTGGTTGCATTTCCCTCAGGTTTCACTGAACGATATAGCTAGGTATAAACCTTACACCTACTAACTCCCCTGTTGAAGAAAAGGTTTCTAAAGGACTATGATCCATTAGTGATACCAGAGAATCTACTTGGGCACTCAGCATTCAAATCCAAATCTATGATAAATTGGTCCTTATTTGTTCTGCTGCTCAAATAATTGCTGACAACTAGTTCAGACATTTGATGGCTGGAGGGAACAGTTAAGTTTGTGTTATCTAACCTGCAGCACCCCTAGACAGAGTCAACTAAATATTATTTTTTGACAACTGCTAGGAAATACTGTAGACTGGTAGGAAAATATTGTATCCTCCTCTAGGACAAAGATGCAAGGTGGGAAGTCCCTATGGCAGTCTGTGTATTGTTCCCTTATTGCTGTCCATCTCTGAAGTGACCATTCAACAGTCCTTATCAAAGGGAGAAGTCAGAATATTTTTCTGCCTGACCTCTTGCACTGAAGCTGATTGCACCAGCACAGCATGACGGTGGAGTCAGAAAAAGCAGCAATCGTGATTAAAAAAACATGGCTTTTTCTATGAGTAATGAGATTGGTTTTATGGATGGTGGAGGGGTTGTTTAAAAGATTTCTTTCTCTAACTCTTGAAAAATGCTTTTGTATGTTAACACCATACCCAGCTTTTAACATATTGCCATAAATAACCATGGTGCTAGCCATAAAAAGAAGGGGATAAAAAGAGGGCAAACAATAATATCTGGATGCCAGATGGCACCATCACAGTGATGAGGCCAGTTCAGAAAGAAACAAAAGGAAATTCCTGACATGCATCAGTGGGGGGGGCAGAGCCCTCAGGAAACTGGATTTGGACAGAGAGGTCAGTGTGGCAGAGTCACCCGATATCTCTTTTTTACTTTTCAATAGGTATTCATGTTTCCAAAGACATGTAAACTATCTCATTCTGGTTTTCTCCGTAAAATAGTTCCTATAATTATATTTGTAGCAATTTCACAGGTTGAAATGTAATTTTGAAACTGCTTGCAAATGGTTTACTCTAAGAATTAGGTATGTTATGATTACTGAATTGCTGAAACAGTAGTGGCGCTGCATTATCCTATATCAGAGTCATGTGGTGAAGAAGGAAGTTCAGGGAACTCTTTCCATGTTAAGATACGATTGCGTACAATGAAATTATCAATGCAGTCACTCACGGGGAAGAGCAGCAATGTAGCAGCTAATATCAGGTAATGATTTCTTTCTCTTCATTAAACAAAAAATCCTTTAGAGACTTACCTTTGCCTAGGATTTAGATCTAATATCTGTAGGGGATAGAATCAGTTATCTTCCCACAGGGAGTAAGACACTAGTGAATTTATGGAGAACACCAACAGTACAGAGTGATCTGACATAATGCTGAAGGAGAAGATTGTACTTAATCTGAACTGAAGAGAAATGGTGGGGGATAGACTGTAATCACTCAGATAGCAATCTAACCCATACAGGAGGCTGTGGTGCTATTACTCTTACAGATGGAGCTTTTGGGGATTTTATTGACACGTAACTGTGGCTCTTTCACTCCTCTGAGCAACAGCACCAACTACACAGTTTCTGTGTGTAGGCATTCTGCAGTATTAAATGATATCCTATAGAAAGGTGGATCCTCCTGGAGAAGAACAGGCTCATATTTCAGCTAAAGACAGTAAGTCTGGAAGTCTGAACTCAGTTTCCAGTTCTAGCAGAGAAAATTTCTACACGTTTAAACAAGCCACGGAGCACTATTACCTCACCAGTTGTATCCTGGTTTTAGGAACTTAAATAGATGAGTGTCTGTGCCTTCAAATACCCAGTCTTACTGGTATTTACAGTTTGCAGAACTGTTCAGCCTTTGGCTGAACAATGCATTTAAAAATGGATGATATCAGTCTCTATACTGTCTTTCATTTTTGTACATCTCAAACTCAAAACACTGTGATCTGTGAGGAAGTTCTCCCATTACTGAGCACTGAACCTTTTTGTTTCAATTCTTCTGGTTTCCCCAGTTATGTGTATGTTACCTTATGGAGAGGAATATACAGACTGGGAGGAGCAATTCTTCAGAGTAGCCCTGCAGAGAAGGACCTGGGGGTCCTAGTGGATGAAAAACTTAACATGAGCCAGCAGTGTGCTCTTTCAGCTTGGGAAGCAAATGATATCCTGGGCTTCATCAGAAGAGGAGTGGCCAGCAGGGACAGGGAGGTGATTGTCCCTCTCTACTCTCCCCCCATGAGGCCCCATCTGGAGTATTGTGTCCAGGTCTGGAGCCCTCAATACAGGAAAGACAGGGAACTGTTGGAGAGGGTCTAGAGCAGGGCCACAAAGATGATCAGAGGGCTGGAGCACCTTCCCTATGAAGACAGGCTGAGGAAGCTGGGCTTGTTCAGCCTGCAGAAGAGAAGGCTGTGGGGTGACCTCATTGCAGCCTTCCAGTACCTAAATGGAGCCTATAAACAGGAGGGGAATCAACTCTTTACAAGGGTAGATAATGGCAGGATAAGGGGAAATGGTTTTAAGTTGAAGGAGGGAAGGTTTAGGTTGTATATCAGAGGGAAGTTCTTTACTGAGAGAGTGGTGAGGTGCTGGAACAGGCCGCCCAGAGAGGTTGTGGATTCCCTTTCCCTGGAGGTGTTCAAGGCCAGGTTGAATGGGGCCCTGGTAGATACTGAGGTTGGCGGCCCTGCCTGCGGCAGCAGGGTTAGAGCTTGATGATCCTTGAGGTCCCTTCCAACTCAAGCCATTCTACCATTCTATGATTCTATGAATGTACACTGATTCTAATTTCTGCCTCAGCTACTCTACAGAAGCTGGATTTTTAAATGCATTCCCTTTATATGTTTTAAAGAGAAGATGTTTTTTTTAATTACTAAATAAATTGTAAACTGAGAAAAGCATTCTCAAGTGCAAATGTGAATAATAATATTTACAAATGCAAATAGTCTTTGCAAAATTGAACTGGGAAAGTGGTATCTACACAGTATCCATCCATACATTAAATTCTGTGGATAGCTGAAATTAATTTGTGTTTATAAGTAAACTGTATATGTGGTGCCCAGCCTGAAGGCTGGACTCCAGTGTCTTTCACAATTTGACTAGTATGTTTGCATTTAGTGTTTTATGTACAAACATTCATGTTAGTTTAGCTCTCATACTAAAATTTACTTTAAAAGTATTCTCAGTGACTGTAGTACACTACAAAAGCAATGAAGCTAAACCTGTGCTTTGCCACATCTATGTGACTCCTGCAGAAGTCCACTAATCTTGGTAGCATTATGTTTCTTTTCCTCTGTTCCCAGAACATGATGTAGGCCATTGTAGGCTATTGTGCATATGAAAAATCATGGAATAATCAATTCCTTTCTGCTAAAGTTGATCTTGGGCACATTGTGAAACAACAGCTAACAAAAAGAAGAAAAACACTGAAAAATACAATACCTCTTTTAAATACAGAACTATTTTGCCAACATGTTCATGTAGAGGAAAATGGTTTCTAGTCCATTACTGTAAGCGTCCATAGGTCAACCAAACAAGTATAGGTATTTGTTTATTTACAAAGAACATCCATTTTTAACTCCTAGTTTTCTTATGAGAGTTTTCCACCTTTCATTCCATTCTGTTTCCTTTTCCAGCTTTAAGAGCAGTGCTGAGTACGGAGATGTCTTGGAGACGGCAGCTAGAGGGGCCCTTCAGCCATCACACAGCTGGGTGCCACAATGAAGGCAGCTCTCCAATAGCTGAGTAGTAGCAGACACGATTAGGTTAGTCAGAACCAAGTAACATCACAGAATAATATAAACATTAAGGCTGGAAAGACCACTAAGGTCATCTAGTCCAACCATCAAGTCATGACATTCCCTTCTTCCAGCTTTCACTTCATTTAGTAATGCTCTCTCTAAAATAGGGGCAAAATGCTCCTCTTTGAAATATTCTACAGAGCCCTCAGAATACACCAAATGCTGCACTTTTCCATTAGGGAGGAAACATTGTTGTGCAGAGGACAAAAGTTCATCTTTCGTGCTATAGTAGCATGCTAGTTACTGGAAAGTATGCTAAAGGCTATAAAATACTCCAAGTAATCTCTTCAAGGCAAGAGTCATCATTTTGGTTTTTATTTGTACTGCAGTGAGCACAGGGAGCTCTGGCGGACAGCTATCATTGTAACACTACAGCAACCAGATATTGAGACTGTCTTGTTTATTATGGCTGTTTTTACAGAGATCAGTATTAAAGCAGGATTTAATTAAACAATGTGCAATGAAATCTGAAGCACCTGCATCATTTTCTGTTTTCTGAAATTCTTGCTTTTCAGCAAACCTAATCCACCACTTCGGTTTTCAGAGGACACAGAAAAGCACAGTACTGTGCAGTGGAAGATACACTGTATGCAGAACGAATAACTTAAAACCTATGGAATTGTCTGCTTATCATTCACATACTTTTTAAGTTCTGTGCTCACCATTTGGCAACATTTATCATTAATGGCCACATAAAGATATCTGAAAACCTTCGCAATTTCCTGGTTTGGGGGAAAATTCAGAAGCAGTGTATATTTATACTGTACATTCATATCACATAAATGTTCAGTATCTGATGACAACCCCTATATGGAGTTTTGGGGTTTTCTTGTTTTTGTTTTTCCCCTCTTCTCTGCTTTCAAATCTTTTGCTTCTACTAATACCTCCTGTGCTTTAACAGCCAGCAGTAATATTTGAATTAAATTATCTTTCCAAATTTATTACTTAAAATATATAAATTTGGCCTAGAAATCTGAACAAAATACACTGTCCTGAAGATATTCAAGTGCTTTCATTACAAGTTGCTGACAAGGGTAAAATACGATAATGTGCGGTATTTGTAGATCAAGCCTCATTTTAAAAAGAATCCAGTCAGCTCTATTGATGTTCTTGCTTCTCTTTTGTTTCCTTTCTCTTTTGTTCCTGTGTTTGTATGGGTGATATACATCATGTGTAAATATTCTGAGTATGTAAAGTATCTCTGCCTTTCTAATCAAGTAATTTTAATGCCTGGCAAACTATAATACCTTTTGGTTTGTAATTCAAGAGTTCTTCAACAAAGAAAATCTACACAACAATCCAAAATGTTAAAAAAATGCAAGGAATGCAGCTTTTGAAGAAAACATCTGCAGTGCCTTTTCTTGTAACCTAGTTAGGATTTTTGCATCTTAGTTTGTCAGGTCAAGAAGCCGTATATTTAAATTAATCAAACTGAGTCACAGCAGTAGTATAGTCTTAGTCAAAACAGTAGAGTGGCCTACTCATGCTGTTAAAAACTATAATCCTTTCAAAATTAAAAATAGCCATCTTTGAAACAAAACCAATCTTTATTTACCATTTGTGAGATAAAATGTCTTAGAGTATGGAAATGGAATAAAAAGCATCACTGGTTTCTCAGATGCTTTCATCCAGAAATAAATCTTACATTCTTTGCAATAAGATTATAAAAAGATTATAATAATATACACAATTTCCATTCTATTACTTTTTGTATGTAGTGCTAGCAGTGAATATCAGGGTTTTAAGAAGATGTTATGAATAACCACAAAAAGTGGGTAGCAAAATACACAGTGTCTGCCCTACGAGACCAAGCTGCTGCAGTCAGGGATCCTGGTACATACATACTGAGGGGATACCACAGTTCTTGGTTTTTCACTCAGTAAAGTGAAGGTTCTTTTGTCAACTAGAGAAAGGTAGTTGATGGGGGAAAAAAAGTGCATACAAAAAGTTTAAAAACTGCTGATCACAAAACTACATTTACATTTTCTCCCTATCAGACCGCATGGCATTCTCAATGTAAGAAATGAGTTTCTGATAGCTCCAAGCTAGGCCTACTCTCTAGAAGAAATGTGTGTATTGTTTTCTGCCCTGGGCAAAATTGTCAAAGTTTGTTGTGGACTGCCTTAAAACCAAAATGAGAGGAATACTCTCAGTGGCAGCTGAGATTTTGATCAAAAATACACCCTGTAAATTATAATTTATTTGATAAAGTTAGCTAATGCATATATTTAGGTGCCGACCCATCTGTGTCACTGTCAGGCTGTTGATCCTATCTGACCCTAATAGACATTCTGTTCATTAGAATAACACTGATTTGAATGTAGAAAAAGTGATCATGCAGAAAAACATAGAAATTATTCCACTGCTGAGAAAAACAGCACACACACACACAAAACACACAGAATTTGATCTGTTGTGCTTACTGTAAGATGGCTGTAAGTTGTTTTGATTCAAGTATGTATAGGTATTCAGAAGTCAAAACCTGGGATGAGTAATGGTTCCTTATCAGAGGGGTAACTGCCAGGGAAAATTGGGTTAGAAATGGAAATAAAATGTGCTGGGAACATGAAAGAAAGTTAATGAAATGGCTTTGAATTAAGGCTGAAAACAGTTTCCACAGCATGAGAGCAATGGTTGAAATTACTTTCCAAAGACTACTGTAAGAAACCTTTGTAGTGTTTTTTAATAACGTAAGTGCAGAGTCAACTAAAGGAAAGGTGGTAGAGGTTGAATCCTAGAAAAACAGTAGATAGTAGGATCATGACATACATTAGGAGTCTGCAGGATTAATTGCTCTGAGAGTTTTTAGGATGAACATAGGGCATATGTTTTCTTCTGTGGATATGAAGAACTCCAAAATTTATTGAGAATCCTTCTACTGTTGCTACTGAGTTGCCAATTCAACATCATCAGTTTCACGTGTATTTCATAATAGCACTGTGATGAGGTGAAGTAAATTCATTGAACGGACCTTGTCTTGGACAGATCTATGCTACTTTTCCATGGCTGGCTGTTTCTGACATTGCTCAACTTGCACTCACTCTTCTTTTCACAGGTTTATTCCTGAGGCTTGGTCCTCCTGTAGTGTCACATGTGGAGTGGGCAGCCAGGTGCGCCTTGTGAAATGTCAAGTGCTTCTGTCTTTCTCTCAGTCTGTGGCTGACTTGCCCATTGATGAATGTGAAGGTCCCAAACCTGTGTCTCAGAGAGCCTGTTACAGTGGCCCCTGCAGTGGAGAAGCAGCCGAATATACACCTGAAGAAACGGATCTGCTGTATGGTAGATTGCAGGAATTCGATGAGCTCTATGACTGGGAATATGAGAGCTTCACTGAGTGTTCAGAGTCTTGTGGAGGAGGTAAGTGCAGTGTTTTGGTGCTGCGTGTGCTTTCCCTCTTCAAGTGTGTGTTTTGTTGTGAACACTGATGGACTTGCTGCTTTGCTACATCCATGTGGAAAGGCTTGTATGAAAACTGTACAATCCCCGTGTGCATAACATATTTTTTACTCAAGACCTTCAGGCTCCCTTTGCAGATCAACACTTAGAACAGTTGGTGTACACATATCTCTGTTTTCCTGTATCATCTGGTCACACAGAACGTGCTTACACAAAAACAGCTGAATGTTACAGTGGTCTCATGATACAGGCAGGAATCAAATGTCATTGTTAGTTTTCATCTCTTGGCTTCTGCTTTGCAAGTATAAATATGTGGAAATGGTACTACCATAGCAGATGCATTTGATTATTGACATTTTGAGGGCTCAGCTGGTTCCCTAACTCTTGTCATTAAGTGCCACTAGCTCTGATCCTCCTGCTAAAGAAAACATACGGTAAAAAAAGTACTAATGGTGTGATTGCCTGAAGCTAGCAGGCTTGGCACTTGGAGCTTCTCAAAGTTAATTAAGGTCTAAGGTTCCACGTATTATGAAATTCTAATGCACAGTTCCCTGATTCTCTTTTTTAATAATCAGTTTCTCTAACTAGTTCTGAAAAATATGCTTTCTCCAGGATTGTTTTTTAATTAAACCTAGACTTCTACAACTGCTATACTTTTAAATGAGAAGTTTTCAGCTATTAAAAAAAAAAAAAAAAGTTTACTGTAGATAAATACAGAATACATATTATAAAACTGGAAGCCACTGAGTGATTCATGAATGCTTAACAGATAGATCTGTAATCACTTACAAACTTAAAAAAAAAAAACAAACAGTGATGAATAGAAAACAATGCAAAGGGTTTCTGAGCTTACTTTTATCTTGCTGATAAGGCAGCTCACAAAGAGTTGTCATACAGTTACCCCAATTGCTTTGATTCCGACATAAAAAATAATAGATGTTAATCTTTGCTAACTGGTAATGAGCACTGACTGTACAGTAGCATCTGTCATGCACTGAGTATACTAGTGAGCACTAATGATTTGCCACATTTGCCTTGTGAATACTGAAACCTGAATAACTTCTAGGAATATCCTCTTGAATTTAAGTAATTTACCTGAACACAGTGATTATGTGCATATTTTAATTTCACATAGGCTGAACTAACAGAGACATTTTCCTTTATAAACGCAATCTTTCAATTGCCAGCAAAAATTGGTAGCTATTTTTTTTTTTTTCTGATGTCAACTCCAAAATTTCCAGATTAGCAGATGCTAAGTCTGATACTTTCATAGCTATAGGTGCAAGACAGGTCAAACTAATTTTATTGGTTTGGGAGTCTCAAGAGAAGAAATTGGATAGATGCAGAGGTAACCTTTCACCTCCTAGAGGTAGCAACCAGAAGGAATTAGTTAGTCATTTAGTCTGCTGTTAGTGGCTGCATATCCCAGGGCTGTCATCAAATATCATGTAACAATTACTCTATTCTGGTAGATATAAACACAGAAAAATCTCAGTTGATGGTATTTTGAAAGTGAACTTAAACTGCTTAGATTCATGTCCCACCCTTATACCCTTTTGTATTGCAATTCCCCATTCATAACTGGTTTCTTATTTCAGGGAAAGCAATTTTAAAGAGGACAGCTCTTGTTCTAATAATGTTGTGCTTAGAATAGTGCTTAGAATTAATTTACTTGAATGAGAAGCAAAATTTATGAACTTCACACACTTATTTAATAAAGATAACAGAAGTTCTGACAGAGAATAGACAGTCTATAAAGTCTTTAAAGATTCAGTGATCCATTTGTTGATTTAAAGCTTGTAACCAATCACTGCATTGACCAATCAAAAACAGAGGGACAGATGTAAAAATGATTTGGAGTGTGTTTTTTTCCTGCTAGAGCAAGCTAGAAAATATTTAAGTCCTTAGCATGAACTGTGCAAGCCAGGAACCTCTGTCAATAGCCATTCTAGACACTACAGAGTATCTAAATTCAGGAGGAGCCTTTTTCTTCAATACCGAGGCTGTCAGACAAGACTATTGTTTATACTGGAATCTTTAAAACGTAAAAAGTTACACGAATTCTGAAAGGTGATTCTATTTAGCAGAGTAGAATGCTAGTATAAAGGACCAAAACTGTTGAAAGTACAGTCATAGGTGGTGTATGTGGCAGGAATAACTATGGCTAATGAACACACTGTAAGTTCTGGGCAGGTTGTATACTAAAAGTTGAAAACAGTATTATCAGAGTGTGGCTCTACAAGCTTGGTAATGCAAAATCATCTAGTTTTGGATGGAGAAATGGAATTGAAGCTGAATTCAAGAACACCACTTTGGAATAGCCAGCTCTGAAACAGGCACTGCAAGTGTGCTGAGATAATTTTATAATTATTAGTCAGCAGTTCATTAGTTACACACTTCAGAGAGGAGAAATTGAATCTGTGGAAATACAATTTAAAAATTCTGGTATGAAAAAAAGCAGAGACTCTCATACTTAAGACGTGCTTAGTTAGCCTTATCCCTAGCAGACAGTATAAAGTCACCAGTATGCGTATGACTGAATGATTTCTTTCGACACAGGTAAAAGAAAGTACTTTCCAGGGTTTCACTGTATCTGGCCTAGCTATTCTTTTCCTTTGTCTTCTTCAATTTGACCTTGCTATGAGGCTGCACAAGTGATCAATGCAAAGCAGAGAGCACTGACTTCAAAACAGTGTCATATCCTACTGAGTTGCAATATTTTGGTCCTATTGTGTAATATGATATCATTGTTTGTATGATGTGTGCTCTGGCATTAGAAATGGCAAAAGGTGTTGACAGCTCTATTACAGTATTCTTGGAGCTCTTGGACTTTCTTCCCTATTTTTTTTTTTTCACACTTTTGTCTTCAAAAGATTCTAAGATATTTCGGAAAACTTACTGTTGATTTTAAAAAGATGGCACATTTGTGAGTTCAACTAATCTTTTCCTAAATCAGGAAATAGGGGTGAATATAAAGAGCACGTTTCCATCTTTTTTGAATCGCTGTGAATTAGGGAAATAACCGTCCTCACGCCCCCTGGGGAAGAAGTAAATCCACCAGACTTAATCTAACCAAGTAGCCTTTTCTATAGTGTGCAGTGTTGCAGTGCCTTATTTTCTAGCTTTCTAACCTTGTGATCCAAAACATCTTAATATGCCTATTTACAGGAACAGTGAGACAGAGTAACTGATATGTGTAAGCGTACGTCTTCTGAGTTATAGCCTAATCACCAAATCTTCCAACTTCTCTCACATTCCCCACAGCTACCTCCCTTCTGTCCCAGCTCTCAAATATACCTGACAGTTTTGCATCTCCAGTATAGGAGCTAGCCTGTGGAGGCAGAAGACCACCTGAGACCTGAAATTGCTTTGTTTTTGCACTTAAAGCAATCTTACAGTTACTTAAAACATAGCATGCCAGTGTCAGGGCCATCTTCACACCTTTGCCTACCATGCTGCAGTGCCAATAAACAGAGGAGTCACTGAAGAGCACCGGACATTTCTCTGTCCAGGCAAGGTAAGGGGTGAATGAACCTATGGAGTTTTCACTGCTGTCAAGACACCCAGTGAGGCTGAGAGCATGGGCAAGTAAAAGCCCAGCATCCCACGCAGAGTTCTGATTAGGCCATCTCTACAGTGGCTGGGAAACAGGGTACAAAAGGTGCAGAAGGCAATGTGTGACTGTGTCTGGAAAAATGCAAAAGTAACAACAGAGAGGAGAGAATGAACAGTGGGGCTGTCTCTCCCTTGGACATCCTCTGCGTGCTGAGAGCTGGCTGTGACCATACAATATTGTCTGCAGGTGTCCAGGAGGCTGTGGTGACCTGTCTGAACAAGCAAACCAGGGAGACTGCAGATGAGACACACTGTGTAACAAGCCGCCGTCCTCCACAGCTGCTGAAAGCCTGTAGTCTGGACCCCTGCCCTCCAAGGTACACTTCCTGTATCTTATCACCAGGTGTATATGTTTGGGCGATGTAGGAGAAATGTGGTTATTGGTGGAGCTGGAAAACTAATCTGCAAAGTCTCCATGAAACTAAAGCACTCAAGGTCCATCTGACTATAATGTTTGGCTCTGGTCGTTAATGAAAACCTGGAACATGCGAGTACAATGTGTAGATAAGTGCCTGAGATGCTCTTTAGGTCGTGGTACTGTAGACTGGTATATCTGAGCTCAGCAGATCAGTTTAACTCCCTCAGGATTCCTTATGGTGGGCATGAAGTGAGAAAAGGTAATGAGTGAGAAAAACTGTATAATGCAGGAGTTCAGTCCCCAGTAGCTCTGATGGCTGTGCAGTGTTGTTAGCCTAGGTGAGGATATCCAGGCCAGGGGCCTTCAGTTCCATTTGGACCTCAGATAGTGGATTTTGAGAATTCCAAGGAAATAGCAAAAAAAAAAAAAAATTATGCAAGTGTGAAGTAACTGTAGTCTGGTATGTTGTCCAGAGCCTTTAAACTACGCTGTTAAAAAAAAATAATAATTAAATAAGCCGTGACCCCAAACCAAATGGCCTTTCAGTCTGGAGGCATGCACTGCCTCACACATGCTCTTTCTTGAATTACAGGGGCTTGCAGCCTCTTCAGGCCTTAGAATTATTACCTGGGAAGTGCGAAGCAGTGGTGAAAACAAAGGGCAAATTTCAGACTGCCTGCACATTCAGGCCCTGCTGCCAGATATTTTATGGATTAGCTTAACTTTACTCAGAATCAAAAAAAGTTTAGGGACACTTCTGCAACTTCCACTTTTACAGAAGACTTGCACAACCTGTTCCTCCCGATCTCAGATTGCTTCCACAATCTTGACACTAAAAATAGCAATTGTTTGTCTACAAAGGTCCACATCTGTACCTTCTACAACAGAAAATAGCTGTCATGAGGTTCCCCTGGTTTGTTTAAGTAGAACAAGGGCTGTCAGATCTTGAAAATATACTGCATACATATTGTCTTTACTCCCAGCTGCACACAGGTGCATTTACTCTCTTGTGGTAGCGTGGCAGATTTGAAAGAGACTCATTTATAACTTTGGACTGTTTAAGACAGTGTTGTCCAGGTGGTATTTTTTCCTTAGACTACATATTGGTGGTTGTATGTATTCTGTGTATGAAAGCAGTTTATTCCAAAGTGTATCATTATGTGGATTAGTAGACTTTGCTATGCAGAGACTGCTGATGTCAAAAATCAAATATGGCCAGCATCCAAGAATGATAAGAGACAAAAATAATTGTTTAGTTGGGTGGTAGGTATTTTGAATACAGTACAAGCATAGAGAAATAGTCTGACATAATTCACAAAACCATTACAAAAGTTACTTAGCAGGATACTGCAACCCTGAGTTGGTTAAATTGTCTGTGTTGCTGGTGCTAAAACAAAAGCAGAAAGTATCTTTGTAGTTGGAAATCTGTAACTGACAGGGAGCACTGTCACTAGAATGAGGGTGTGTGGTGAAAGACTGACCATCCATCAGCTCTGACATGGAAAATAAATATGTACAGTTTAAAAAAGAAAAAGAAAAGAAAAAAGATACATTCACATAGGCTAGTACTTGGGTGATTTCTCTTGCAAAAGTCTTCTGGGAATTCTGCTGAGTGTTTGCTGAATTAGTCTGAGTGTTGCTCTGTACCATTGTGATAATCATACTACTGGCGTGGAGGTAGTTTAAAACTGACTTGGGTACATGGTTTACCTCTCCAACTACAAGGTGATTGTGATGAGGACTGTGACATGGAGCTGTAGTTAAAGCAGGATGAGGAACGAAAGGGGCACAGATTAAGAAGCTTTCATCTACCCCTAGGGTTGCAACCGAGAAAAGGAGAAATAGCTCCCTTTCTAGTATATACAAATCCTGTCCTACAGACCCCTAAGTCTGGAGGAAATTGCCTGTCTGCAGAGATTTAAGCAGCCCAGGCAGAAGATCAGCATGTGATCTCCAAAATGGTTCCTCTGGTAAGAGCAAGAAGACCTACAACTCAAGATTGCAGACCGCAGGCAGTGTGAGTGATAGAAAGGAGGAAAGAGGAAGGTTGATGTGTCTCCCATGTAGCTCCTGGCAGGCCATGACAGGGTAACTTATTTCCTGCAACCTTCTGAAGTCCTATATATACTAATAGCACTGTATTAAATGCAATTGCATATTAATACTCATTAAGCTGATAGCATTTAGTATATAAATATTGTTGCTTTATAACTATTAATTAAAATAATTCTAGGCTTTCTAAAGAGACCAAATGAAATGAAAAACAGATTTAGGATTTTTTTCTCTTTGTTTTAATCATAAGTAGGTGCTTCAGGAATCCTAATTCAGGAAATCCTGATCTAGGAATCAGACAGAAAATTAGGCTAAAATCCTGTCCTTATGAATGTTGATGAAGGTACTACTATTAACTATCAAGTCCAGATCTTGAGATGTAGCTGTGAGCTTAGATCCCTGTTACAGAAGTTCCCAAAATGTGATCTGTGAACCACTGATACTTCACAGAGCTTTTGCTGATTGTGTATTGAGAGAGCTGGCGGGTCTCATAGTGTTGGCTCTTCCCTCTGTTTTCCAGCTGCTAAAGTACATTAGCAGAAGCTAAAAATATAAAAAAAAACACTTTCCTAAAATGGCTGTGATATGTAAGTGACTGTTGAAGCATGCAATTGTTGCATATAGAGGAGGCAGTCTGCTGAAAAGGCAACTGTTAGGGTGAAGAATGCCATAGAAGACAAGGCAGTTGTCCACACCATGAGAAAAAGCTGAGAATTCTTTCTCAAGGGAACAAAAATTCCTTCCTGGTATATTTAGAGAAAGTGGCACTTCTGAACCAGAACAACAGGACATACTGAACCAGAAGATTAAATTCTATGGCTAGAATTTAATACAATTCAAGACTTCATTTAGTATAAAAGTGAGAACATTTAAAAATTAGAATTTCCAAGCTTAAAACTACTTCTGCTTTTATGGGGTATTCTTCATTTCCTCTCAAAGATTTAGCTCTGTAGGCCTTTCCTGGTCAACAATTCCTTGTGTTGGTTTAATGTACATAAGCAGAAGTATTGAACAACAGACACTAATCACACTTTCTGGAGGATAAGATGGTTCATACCTCAAGACAGATAACCTATGAATTATCAATGAAGAGTAATGATTTCTTTTTCATTGTTTTTCATCATTCTTTTTGGACACTTAGGATGAATTATGCTAAACAGATCTTCACTGTTGCTGTTCTTTTTTGCTCCACACTGAGAAAAAAGGTGTGTAGACTAAAAGTCTGTTCTAAAACTTGAATACTTACTTGATTTTTCACTTTGATAACAGTCTACGGTATCCTTGTCTTCTTTTATTCCTAATTGTTCTAGTTTCTATGATATGATATGATATATTTTATATCATATAAAATATGATAAAAACTAGAATATACTGACAAATTTTGGATTTATGAAAACTGAAACATGACAGTGCAGGTATAGCGCCTGAGAGAACTTTATAATTTCCATTGAAATTCTGGCTTAGTATCTTAACACATTCCTGTTCTGATTCCATTGAAGAGAGACAGAAAAATTAAACTGCAGAAGTTTGTGTTCAGATGTTTACAGCGATATATAGTCAGCAAAGCCTCATGCCTTATGTTTCTATAAAAGTTTTCCAAAACTGGGATGAGTTTCATACAAAAAATGGAAGACATAATTGATATACAAACCCAAAAGTAGCTGAATATCCTGTGGTTTCAGACTTTACTGCAAGGTTTTTGTGTGTTGCTTCTTGAACAATGGCAGAAAGTAATGGGTCTCTTTTCTCCTGGAAAACACTGAAGCAGAATGTCCCATTCCATACTGAACAGAAAAGTAGTGAAGCACCTTGAAGCTGGTTCCTAAGTTAGTAGCCAACTCTGAGCACAGTAATCATAAAATTCCACCTTAATTAATTGGTATAGGCTTGTTTGATATTTGTATAAAAATATTTATATGGACACTTTTGGTGTATTAGGAGATCCAGGGTGATTTATCCCAGAAAGAGAGGAATTAAGACATTTCAGTTCAGTCATTCAAAGAATCACAGAGTGGTTTAGGTTGGAAGGGAACTTAAAGGTCACCTAATTCCAACCCAATTGCCATGGGCCGGGTTGCCCTTCACAACATCAGGCTGCCCAGGGCCCCCTCCAACCTGCCCTTGAATGTTTGCAGGGGTGGGGCATCCACAGCTTCCCTGGATGAACAGTTCCTCCATGCCCTTTGAGTAAAGTCACTTAATTTGTGTCAGTCAAGGTATACCACTTCCAGAATTATATAGTAATACCTGAGTAGAGCACAGTCTTTCCAGGATTTAATGCAGAATAAATATTCAAGGTCTAGAAGTTTTTTCTTTCAGCTCTAAAATGAAAGGGTAGGTCCATCAGTTTTGCTAATTGATATATTTGCATTCTAAATTACTCCGAAAAGAACCAGAAAAACTCTGTTGCAATGTTAGTTTTACTGTTTCCAACAATAAATTGACTCAAGTCCAAAGAGTGACTTTTCCTCAGCATCCAAAACCCAAAATTCAGAGGTGGTCATCACCTAATCAGATATAATTGCTCTTGCTTATAACAGCATCAGTATGAGCAGCTCTTGTTGAGACAGAAAGATCTACCAAAGGGGGGAATGAGATTGCTGTAATAATTGTGTTATTAATTATAACAGCTCAATAACTTGGTCACTGTGTGTTGAAAGGATTTAGTAAACATGTATGGAGGAGTGAAGAGAGAAGCTAAGCAATGAAAGCCAGATGGTTGAAAATGGAGGAAATTCCAGGCAATTTCTAAAGCTTTGTTCTTGCATATTTTCAAAACTGAACTTATATTCCTTTGGAACAAAGAACAGCTGAATGCTAAAGAACTGATAAATAGAAGAAAAAGCAGATGGTTCTAGGAAGAATAGCACAATATTTCACCCTAGCACTCTCCCTCTACTTCTCCGAGTTTTTTATTTAGCAAGGCAACTCAAAAACATCCAAGTGGTCCTGATACCTGACTGAAGGGTCAGCTCTGAGGCTTCAGCTCATTGCACAGTATTTTCTTTTTCTTTTCTTTTTTTCCCTTCGCATCTGCTTGTTTTGTTTTTGTCTAATAAATTACCAGTTATTATTTGAATGTTTCTTTGAAGGATGCAGTATTTCCCATCTGTTTTGCTCTATTTCTCAGATGAAATCAAACTATAAAGGAGAAAAAAAATCAACATGTTTTTCTGTTCATTTGGAGATGGGAGGCACTAGGTTGCTGGTAGGTCAAATGTGGTGCAAGATATGCTCCTATCCAAAATACAAAATTAAATCAATATGTGGGGAAGGGATGAAATTTTCTCTAATCCATTGGAGGTGACCTCTGTGTGTGGTAGGGTGTCAAATGCATAAGAGTTTTGCATCACTCAGGTGAAATATTAGAGCATCTCTGTCTAGTTCATGAAAAAGATTAAAAGATTTACAAGTCATTAGGTTAACTGATACTGCAGTATAGCCTTACTGGCAGGAGATACCACTCCCTGTTTTGTTGGAGTCTTTTCTCAGAGGTGTAAGTTAGATTTCGCATTAGTGAGGCAGGGGTAGTGTTACTGTCTCTCTTCTTGCCACTGAGAGATTTTCAATCTTTCACAGACTCCTGACTTTTTTTCTCCAGTGAGGTGTATTTAAGTCTATTTTGAACTGAAGTGTATTGAGAATGTGTTTTATAGCCTCTTCAAAAGTAGTCCAGAGAGCCCCCTGGGATCTGCAGTCTGCAACTCGAACCATTGACACAGTAGGTTGGGGGATCAGACATAAGTAATGCGCTGCTAAAAATGACAGATTCACCTTTATTTGAAGCCTTAAGGTCAAGAAGCAGTTTAAACAGAAGTTACTTAGAGCATCTTAATTGTGCTGTTAAGGCTTGCTTTGCTAAATACAGTGCAGTACAAAGACATCCAAACACACTGCTATTCTGAGGTTGCATTTTGTAATGCTGTGCCTGCATCACATGTACACCTTCTCTGCATTACTTTGGTACTTCCGTAGACTTAAAAACTCATTAATACGACCTAAAAATATTTGTGTTTCCCCTACTTCTTTTGTTTTATTTACTCTTCCCTTCGAACACTTTGTAGTTAAGAGATTGTCCAAGATGTTCTTGATGGGCCACCATTCTCTGCACTCTCTGGATACACTGGCTATGGAGGAGAAATAGTTGCATGTTCCTTGATATCTCTCACTCAGCAGTAGCTGCAGTGAAGTCACCAAGTGGGCCCACAGGGAGTTTCTCCTTTCAGCACCTCCTCAGCACATTAATCGTGAAGAATGAAGCAACTTACCAGTTGTTAGGATCAGCAGAATGGCTCTGGAGTGTCCATCACAGTCATTTTTTTCTTGAATTCAGTTCATTCATTAGATAGAGCTCTATTCATAGGTATCTTCCTCCATTTTAGATCATAAAATATTAGATTGCAGCTGTAAATAATTTTTTTTAGTAACATATTGTTTTATTTCTTATGCTGAGGAGTTTTGAGACCAATTTATCAATTTCTGTTTTAAGTTGATTTCTTCTCTTCACGAAGTTGAAGTGCAGTAGTAAACAGATATTTGTTTGACTATGAGAATAAAGTACAATTCTTTCAAGAACTAAGGGACAGTGACCCATGATGGTGTTATCTGACCCTCTACAGGTTGTGAGCCAGATAATTTTAGCAATGAGTTCTTGTACCAAGCTAAACTGAAGCACAGTATAACTGATCACACTATTTACAGCTATTCTCAGGTGCACACATACTAATCGTAGAATCATAGAATCACTAAGGTTGGAAAAGACCCACAGGATCATCCAGTCCAACCATTCGTTTGCCCTTCACCAGTGGTTCTTGCTAAACCATGTCCCTCAACACAACATCCAAACGCTCTTTGAACACCTTCAGGGTCAGTGACTCCACCACCTCTCTGGGCAGCCCACGCCAGTGCCTGACCACCCTTTCAGACAAGTAGTATTTCCTAACGTCCAGCCTGAATCTTCCCTGACTAGTCCTATCACTAGTCACACGAGAGAAGAGGCTGACCTCCAGCTCACTACAACCTCCTTTCAGGTAGTTGTAGAGAGCAATAACGTCTTCCCTGAGCCTCCTCTTCTCTAGATTGTTCAATCCCAGCTCCTTCAGCCGCTCCTCATAAGGCCTGTGCTCCAGAACCCTCACCGGCTTTGTTGCCCTCCTCTGGACACGCTCCAGGGCCTCGATGTATTTCTTACAGTGAGGGGCCCAAAACTGGACACAGTACTCGAGGTGAGGCCTCACCAGTGCTGAGTACAGGGGACAATTACTTCCCTGTTCCTGCTGGCCACAGTATTTCTGATACAAGCCAGGATGCCATTGGCCTTTTTGGCCACCTGGGCACACTGCTGGCTCATGTTCAATCTAGCATCAATCAACATCCCCAGATCCATTTCCTCTACAGAGTCTTCCAGCCACTCTGCCCCAAGCCTGTAGCATTGCCTGGGGTTATTGCGGCCAAAGTGCAGGACCCGGCTTTTGGACTTGTTGAACCTCATCCCATTGGCTTCAGCCCAGCTATCCAGCCTATCCAGATCCCTCTGTAGGGCCTCGCTACCCTCAGGCAGATCAACACTTCCAGCCAGCTTGGTGTCATCTGCAAACTTAGTGAGGGTGCACTCAATGCCCTCATCCAGGTCATCAATAAAGATATTAAACAGGACAGGCCCCAGCCCGGACCCCTGGGGAACACCACTCGTGACCGGTCACCAGCTGGATTTAACTCCATTCACCACCACTCTCTGGGCCCGGCCCTCCAGCCAGTTCCTTACCCAGCCAAGAGTGTACCTGTCCAAGCCATGGACTCCAGCTTCTGCAGGACAATACTGTGGGAGACAGTGTCAAAGGCTTTGCTGAAGTCTAGCTAGACTACATCAACAGCCTTTCCCTCATCCACGAGATGGGTCACTAGATCATAGAAGATCAGGTTTGTCAAGCAGGACCTGCCCTTCGTGAACCCATGCTGGCTAGGCCTGATCCCCTGGTTGTCCCGCACATGCTGCGTGATCTCCCTCAAGACAATCTGCTCCATAATCTTCCCCAGCACCGAGGTCAGGCTAACAAGCCTGTAGTTCCCTGGATCCTCCCTGCAGCCCTTCTTGCAGATGGGAGTCACACTGGCAAGCCTCCAGTCTTCTGGGACCTCACCCGTCAACAAGGAGTGCTGATAGATGATGGAAAGCGGCTCGGCTATCACCTCCGCCAGTTCCCTCAGCACTCTTGGGTGAACATATGCAAATACATATGCACCCACATTCTCACCCTCACACACCTGTGTGGTATGTTCAGGTAAAACCGGGTAATATTAACCCTCAGCAAGTTTGAAAATGACACTAAGCTGGGTGGTGCAGTTGATAGAGCAGAAGGAATCAATGCCATTGAGAGGGACCTTGACAAACTCTAAAGCTGGGCCCATGTGCACTTAATGAGGTTCAACAATGCTCAGTGCAGGGTGTTTCCCTTGGGTCAGGGTAATTTCAGATACATGTACAGTCTGAGAGAAGAACTCCTTGAGAGCAGGCCTGCTGAGAAAGATTTAGGAGTCCTGGTAGATGAAAAACGTAATGTGAGCCAGCAGTGTGCACTTGCAGCACAGACTGCCAATATTACCCTGAGCTGCAACAAAAGAGGAATGGCCAACAAAGCAAGGAAGATGACTGTCCCTCTCTGCTCTGCCCTTGTGAGGCCTCATCTGGAGTACTGTGTTGAAGTCTAGGGCCCTCAGCAGAGGAAAGATGTGTAACTTCTGGAGAGAGTCCATAGGAGGACCATGAAGATGATGAGAGGGCTGGAGCTCCTCTCCTAAGAAGACAGGCTGGAGGAGCTGGGCTTGTGGTTTGTTCAGTCTGGAGAAGTCTTTGAGGAGACATCATTATGGCCTTCCAATATTTAAAGGGATTATATATTTAAAGATTATCAACAGGATGGGTAGATAGTGATAGGACAGGGGGGAATGGGTTTAAACTAGAGTAGGGAAAATTTAAATTAGACATCAGGGAAATTTTTCATTGAGGGGGTAGTGATTCAGTGAATGACAGATTACACTTCTTACTCAGTGTCATGCATAGCTTCATAGACAGTTTTCCTCAAAGCAAAACTCCTGGTGACAGGTTTGCCAAGTTAGTATGTTGTTGAGTTTAAACACAATTTGATGATGGCCTTCCACAGGCTTTTTATATTCTGATTTGTGATAGGATGAACATTAAGCCATTGTAGGGACTGAGTTCCACAGAGGGCTATTCCCCCTCTTTTTTATTCCTGGCATTGTTAGTTTTCTGGTTCTAGTCACCTTAACACAGTCCACTTCTTTCCACTTTTCCCTTTAGTGCAAACTATAATTAAGTTATTTGCTACCATTTGTTATTTTTTGATATTTTGATTAAATGTGCTCTCATTTCTGCATTTTGGATCTTTATTTCTAATTTTTAGTTTGTTCTGTAAATGTATTCTCAATGTTACTGAGAGTATTAATTCACTGTCTCAACTCTCAGCTAGGTCTGTCATATGCAATAGCAGAGCAAGCTGTCTTATTCGTGTTCTTGAAAATCTTTATCTTCAGCTAAGTGATCCTAACTCCTGTTAACTTCCTGAGCTCTCTGCTATCATTGTTAGGCACTGAAGGTCTCAGTGATGGAACAGTTTGTGGTGTGCAGTTATCTATTAAAACACACCCTTAGAAAGTAGGATGCATTAGAATGCACATTCACGGGTTTGCGGCTAATATGAAACTGAGAGGAGTGGCTGAAACACCAGAAGACTGTTATCATTCAACAAGGCCTGGACAGGCTTGAGAGTTGGGCAGAGAGAAAACTAATGAGGTTTGACCAGGGCAAGTGTAGAGTCCAACACCCGGAGAGTAGTAACTGCCACTGTCAGTACAGGTTAGGGGCTGACCTGCTAGAAAGGAGGTCTGCGAAGAAGGACCTGGGTGTTCTGGTGGACAACAGGTTGGCCATGAGCCAGCAGTGTGCCCCTGTGGCCAAGAAGGCCAGTGTCCCATCCTGGCACACATTAAAAAGAGTGTGGCCAGCAGGACGAGGGAGATAATCCGATAATCCTCCCCATCTACTCTGCCATGGTGAGATCACATCCGGAGTACTGGGTCCTGTTCTGTTCTCCCCAGTGCAAGGAAGACAGCAGTCTCCTGGAGAGAGTCCGGAGGAGGGCTGGAAAGATGAGGAACTCCAATGAGCATCTCCCTTATGAGGAAAGGCTGAGAGACCTGAGACAGTTTGGCCTGCAGAAGAGAAGACTGAGAGGGGATCTTCTCAAGTCTTGGGAAGATCTGAAGAGTGGATGTCAGGACAATGGGGTCAGGATCTTTTTGGTGGTGCCCAGTGATAGGATAAGGGACAACTGGCACAAACTGAAACGTAGAAAGTTCCTTTGGAACATGAGAAGGAACTTCTTTACTGTGAGGTTGACAGAGGCTGGCCAGAGAGGCTGTGTAATCTCCTTCTCTGGAGATGTTCAAAACTTTCCTGGATGCTTTCCTGTGTATGAAGTACTGTAGGGAACCTGCTTAAGCAAGGGAGTTGAACTCAATGATCTCTAGACTTCCCTTCCAACACATACGGTTCTATGATTCTGTGAAGTGTAGCTAAGCTGACTTATTCTGCATTGTCCCCAACTACTTTTCTATCTTTGCCATTCACAGCTTTGGGAAAGCTTTGAACCATTAACAGAGAGGTGAACAGCAATGAATTTAGTTACTACCCATTCTATCCACAGATTTGTATCACTTTAACTATATTAGACAGAGGTCTTGTTTTTATTTTTATTTACTGTAGTTACACTGTTAGAGCTCCTAACCTAAACAAAGCTGTTCTGGTATGTCAGATAATTTAATTCTCTTCCCACAAGGAAGCAAACTGTGCTGTCTAAAGCCAGGATTTTCCCCAAGATCTGAGAAACAGTTTCTCAAAGATTAGGGGGTATGTGTTTTAAATTGCCATTCCATAAACTCTGGATTCTGCACACACATATATATATAGTAATAACTATTTGGATGGAGATGCAAAGTGTTTTAGTACAAATTTGCTTTTTTTTTTATTTTTTAATATATTTATTATTTTAACATTTCTGACACCATTTTTTACTGACACAATTTTTTTACTTTTCCTTTCATGTATTTTATGAATCACATTCAGATCTTGGTAGATGCCCCTATGAACCTGAAGTCTTTACCATGGCTGCTTCGGTTACAAACATGGGTGTCAAATGAGTTTAGAACTTCCTCACTATGCATGACGAACTCGGTCTTCTACTGAAGAAGAGTGAATAAATTACTAAGTAGATTATCAGTGGGAGTGTCAGGATCTGAAAGTGGAAATTAAAGAAAAAATTTGGGTCTGGATGTGCCTTCAGGGCAAAATTCTTGCACTATCCGACAGTATACTGCAAAAAGAAAACGGAAGACAAATGAAACATAAGCGGGCACTGGGAGTTTCTTGAGTTTAGACATAATAGCATAAATATATATTCAACTGTTTTCCTCTCTCCCTATTAAAAAAAAAATAAATAAGAAAAAGAAAGAAATTGAGAAAAATCTTGTACACCTGATTTTGAAACACAGCCTGTTTGTACCTTCTGCACTGGTGGAATAGTTCAGGAACAGTTCATTGTAACAAAAATATTATCCCTGAAATACCACCAGATGGGTCAGCAAGAAGCTCATGTTATTTGCTGTCTCTGTGGCATTACTGCTTGCAAAACTTGGACTTGCAAGAATTCCTTAAGCCTAGACTGTTGTCTGAACACTGCTTCATTCATGAATATGATTTCTTTGTCCATTCAGATCAGTGACATCTTCCTTTCTTCTTTCCTGCACTGACACTTTAGGAAGAGCATCCTTGGATTTGAGGAGAGTGCTTTCACTCAGTAGAACAAAACCACATGCTCATGAATATTGAACTTACAGGTCAGCAAGCCAGGTTTCTTGTATGTGCCACTTACATCTATTTCCAAGAATCTGATTTTTAGAATGCTTAATTTCAGACACAGTACACGTTACAAATGATCAGTTCATTGCCCATCTTTCCCACCTGCTGAGCTTCGTCTTTCTTTGTCTTCTGGTGTCTACCGGCTCGTTGATTTCTTCTTCAAGAGCAGCTGTTTTGTAACATTTCCCATATGGCATAAACATAGGCCTATAAGGTGTTGGCTTGCAAGTCAGAGTCTGTCATGAAGAATAGAGCCACGGAATCTTGGACACAAAGAAGCTCTGGCCTGGGCAGCAGAGTATTAACCTCTCCCCCTGCTTCTTCACAGTAGAAGCATGTGAGAGTGCTTTGTAGATTGAGGGTACAATTTATTCAAGAAAATGCATATTATTTTGCATTACTTTGGTGAAGGTCAAGGGATATTCTAACACACTCCACTGTGGTTCCGAAAATGTGCATTCCTTCCTACACTACTTATTCATAGTCTGCAATTTATGTGTGCAATTTCTGTCCCATTCCTCAGATCTTCCTGTGTTACTTCTTAACCAGACTTCCTCCTTTTTATTATATACTCTGCTCTACAACTGTTTCCTGTCTTCATTTTTGAAAGGGGTTACAGAGGACAGTTCTGATGTATTTCACATAAAACACTGAACAACCTTCTTGTAAGAAGTCACTGCTTTGAGCATGAGCCCAAATCTAAACATGAGCCAAAAACCAACTCATTTGTCTATCAAGTATAGTCTGGACTATGTAGCTATATCAAAGATGGCCATTGCTGTCATTTATCTCAGTATTTCAATTAGCACAGAAAATAAAATTCTCTTGTGAGATACTTTTCTGTAGTAGTCAGTATGTCTCCTAATCTCTCAAAATAGCTCTCTGTCAAATGAATTCACTTGAAGTTATCTTTCATGTTGCTCTGTGGCTCACACATTCTGTGTCTGCAGTAGTCCCTCCAAAGTCCCACTGGACAACTTCCTACTGTTCAACCTCCTACAGTACAGCCTCTCACTGTTCAAAGTGTTGGCATAAAGCCACAAACCTTCCTTTCTGACCTGATCTAATGGCAGATAGTCTCTCCTTCAACTCAAGAGGTAGCAAGAGTTGTTTACTGTTAAGAATTATATATATATATATATATATATATATATGTTACTTGAAGTAGGTCAGGAAATTACTAAAGCAACCAAAATTGCCATTTGCAGTATTGTTGCATACTCCATTTACACTCTGTTCTTCATTGACCTCTGAGTTCCTCCTCTGTTTTCCTCCATTTGGCTCTGTTATACAAATACTGGCTCCCAGCCAGTTTCAGCTATAATGAGCTGCAATATTCATTGATACAGATAAGTCTACAGAGTGAATGCAGGCCACTTCTGTCATCTCCCAGAGCACTTTCATTGGGCCTTTGATCTGCTCACGTGTGTTGGCTGCATGGGCTTCTCTTCTGATGGATTAATTTCGCTTACAAGTGAAAAGCATCTTTCTCTTGAAGAAAAGTGTCCTTCTCTTCCCTGTGCACAGTCATCCCCTGAATCTTTCCCTGCCTTTTGCACAGAACAGTTCTGATCCCTTATTGCATTAGAAATACTGAAAATAAAACTACAAGATTTTGTCAGACTAGCCCTGGACAACAACTAAGTGTCAGTTATTTACAGAAGGCATTGTTAAGCACTGGAATAGGCTCCCTAGGGAGGTGATTGAGTCACCATCTCTGGATGTGTTTTAAAAACCGTTTGGATTGGTGCTCAGGGACATGATTTAGCAGAGGGTTGTTAGAGTTAGGGTAATATAGTTAGGTTGTGGTTGGACTTGATGATCTTGAAAGTCTATTCCAACCTGAGCAATTCTATGATTCTATGATTCTATTTTTCTGTTGCTGCTGCTAATTAAAAAATACTTTGCCTTTTAATTTTTATTTCCTTTAGTTATTTATTAATTGAATCGAGTATTTCCTTTTTCAAATATTAGTTAAATCTCACTTTTCCTCTGAGATATATGCATAATTTGTATGCATTTTTAATGTTCCCTGTAATTACAGACTGAGTCATGGAAGTGAGGAAATTACTTCCTACAGACACAGATCCATGTTTTAATGTCCAGGTGGAGGTTTTTGATCTCACACTTCACTTCAAAGGAGGAGTCTGATTTTACAGTGAGTGATTTAACAGCTGAAAGAAAAATAAGCTATAGTTAAATTCTTACCTCTTAGACCCCTTTCTTTGAAACTAGAATGACTATAAAGCCAGGAACTGATCTTGAAGTCTTCATCACAATCCTATAGCCTCACCGGAAACAATTCTTCCCATCCAGGATTAACACTAACTCTCTCTGCTGCCCAAACTTTAAGTTCATTTTCTAGATGATATTTAAGAGTTGACACTGAAGATACTTACTCAACCCCCAAAAAAATCTATTAAAGGAGTCTCAAGAAACCTTTTCACACTTCTGTATGGAAGGTGTGCTGCAAACAGAGCTCCAGATCAAAAACAGATAAGAAAGAGAGAAACTGTGTGCTTCAATTAGACTTCTTGCTGTGCAGGATCCAATGTAGGATGCACAAGTTGAGACGTGATGAGAAGAAGCCATTACTGATGTGGTGTGTGATTGACTTAGTCTGTTGCATGTCAGTACACAGCTGCCACCCTGTCCTTGTACAGTGAGTAACATCTGTATTCAGGGAGATGCTGGAAGTTCAGTAAGCACAAACCTCTTTCCACACAGGTGAATAATTATTTCAGGGAGGGGAAAAAAAAAAAAGAAAAAAAGAAGAAAAAAAAAAAGCAGATTTTTGTCTCACTTTCATATCATATAAACATGTAAAAATGAAAATAATTCCTTTTTTTTTAGAACTGTTTTGTGAGGTCTTTTTATGGGAGGATATTTACTTTTCCTGTGCAGCATTCAGTTTTCTTGGCATTTCTTAAAGGGATTCTCTCAGGATGAAAATTATGTATCTCAAGAACATGTTCTTCACTGACAACACCTAATGACTTAGAATGCTTTGCTTTTTACCATGTATGCTATGAATATAGGGCCTGATCCAAAGCCACATGCTAAACATTGCTTTGGCTCTATAGGCTATACATTTTTAAAGTTATGCATTCATAATTTACTTTTTCCAGGCTACTATGGGGGTGTGACAGTGCTTTGTTCTGTAAAGCAACGGTTCTTTGGGGATAGCTGCTCTGATCCTAGTGTCCTCTTCATTCATGAGCAGCTAGCTGGTTACTCACTGGTGTCATTTTCTGATCAAGCCAGCTAGCAGAATTGCTATGTGATGTCCAGTTTCTCTAGCAGAGAGATTGAAGTTTCAAAACTAATGTACATTGTCACTGCTACTGTCTACAACACACTAATGGCTAGAGGCTCCTGTCCCATGGTTCTGGGCAGTAGATAAAGACAAAGAGATCATCTCTGCTACAGAGCTAGGGCCTTAGCAGATAACAGGGATTAAACCGAAGAGAAAAGGAAGTACTGTTAAGACTGCAAGTCTGAAGCCAAGACACAGAATCACAGAATTGTAGCAGTTGGAAAGCATCTCTGGAGATCATCTAGTCCAACCCCCTGCTCAAGCAGGTTCCCTACAGTACGTCATGCACAAAAGTGTCCAGGGAGGTTTTGAGTATCTCCAGAGAAGGAGATTACACAGTCTCTCTGGCCAGCCTGTTCCAGTGCTCTGTCAACCTCACAATAAAAGTTGAAATAGAAATTTTCTATGTTTCAGTTTGTGCCAGTTGTCCCTTATCCTATCACTGGGCACCACCAAAAAGATCCTGACCCCATTGTCCTGACATCCACTCTTCAGATCTTCCCAAGACTTGAGAAGATCCCCTCTCAGTCTTCTCTTCTGCAGGCCAAACTGTCTCAGGTCTCTCAGCCTTTCCTCATAAGGGAGATGCTCATTGGAGTTCCTCATCTTTCCAGCCCTCCTCCGGACTCTCTCCAGGAGACTGCTGTCTTCCTTGCACTGGGGAGAACAGAACAGGACCCAGTACTCCGGATGTGATCTCACCATGGCAGAGTAGATGGGGAGGATTATCGGATTATCTCCCTCGTCCTGCTGGCCACACTCTTTTTAATGTGTGCCAGGATGGGACACTGGCCTTCTTGGCCACAGGGGCACACTGCTGGCTCATGGCCAACCTGTTGTCCACCAGAACACCCAGGTCCTTCTTCGCAGACCTCCTTTCTAGCAGGTCAGCCCCTAACCTGTACTGACAGTGGCAGTTACTACTCTCCGGGTGTTGGACTCTACACTTGCCCTGGTCAAACCTCATTAGTTTTCTCTCTGCCCAACTCTCAAGCCTGTCCAGGCCTTGTTGAATGACAACACAGTCTTCTGGTGTTTCAGCCACTCCTCCCAGCTTTGTATCATCAGCAAACCTGCTGAAGGTATATTCTGTCTTGTTATCCAGTTAATTGATGAATGATGTGAACAAGACAAGACCCAGTACCAGCTCCTGGAAGCACCACTCGCTATAGGCCTCCTCTGCACTGCTGAACACAACACTCAGCTTTTCCAGTCATCCAGTTCTCAGTCCACCTTACTATCCACTCATCTATCCCACATTTCTGAAGCTAACCTATGAGAATGCTATGGGAAGCAGTTTCAAAAGCCTTGCTGAAGTCAAGGTGGATAATGTCATCTGCTCTTCCCTCATCCACCCAAGAAGTCATGACAACCTAGAGGTCAATTCCAGATTGGTCAAGCATGATTCCCTCTTTGTGAACCCATTTTCACTACTTCTGATAACCTTCTTTTCTGCCTGGGAGAATAATATAATCCAGCCTAGCACTTCAGTGTTCTCATTGTGCTCAAAGAGGCTATTCACAGTCTCACAGGCTAGTCTGTATTCAGCAGTTTTCATCTCAGCCACCTCTGGAGTCCAGTGAAGAGCAGGAACTGGGTCCTGATAACTTGATCCTTCAGTTCTTCATCTAAATTTCTTGGCCACAATATGACTTTGGTATTTTTTGTTTTATCACAAGAAAAAAAAATAATTTATTTCTAATGTTTATTTCTAATAATAAGTAATTGTGTAGAACTATTTAGAAGTTCATGCTCATGTTCAGTGTTAGAGTCTTTTTTCTTTTCCTTTTGAACAGGTTGACATTGGGTTCAAGTCTCCAGATTATTGAATATGTGAGCCCTTACAAAACTTGAAAGTCATTGAAGTGTAACAAGATTAAGTTATTGATTTCAGGCAAGATTTCTGTTAAATATGTCAAGAGGGTTTCCTTTATTAGAAAATAGCATGATTAAGCTGTTTTATTTTAAAGCATTTTTAGACTTGTACTAATGGTACACAATAATTGTGTTGTGATATAAATCAAGATGTTCAGATTACAGGCATTTTTATTTATTTTTATTTTTATGTATGTATGTATGTATGTATTTATTTATTTATTTATTGCAAATTGGAGCTTCATAATTGTTCTCTTTCTTTTATTTGAGGGGTCTGCAAATATTCACATTGTAAAATATACTGAGGTTAATTGTGAAAATTGTTTGTTTACCTGAAATTAAGCCCATGTATACCCACTCTCTAGTCAAGCCTGATTCATTCAATGAGTATGTTTCAAAAAATTGGTCACTCTTTGATGTCTACAAATGAGAATTTTAATTGGTAAAATCAATTACTAGTACATTGCAGATTATTTATCTAATTCATGATATGAATTCACTATTAGATTTCCTAACAGGATGTTTTCTTTTCATAAAAGATCACCATTATCAATTCACAGTTGTTAGTTTGTAGTTCCTGGAAGTGCGGGAAATGTAGTGCTCAGGTTGCTTTGGCTTTTCATTAACTTCTCTTGAGTCTTAGACTAACCCATAACATTGTGTATAAAAAATACCTAAAGGGAAACCATTGACTTGAACTAATTAGTTCAACTCTCTTCATGTTTATTATAAGTTCCATATACTTCACCAACTCTAAAAAAAAAAACTACTAACAGATCACAATAGTCTGCTGGAAGTAGAAGACTGTTCATCTGGAAAGTGAAAAGTTCCTGTAATTAGTTTTGTGTTTTGTTTTTATGATGATACCTGACATAGGCTGTGTTTAAAGATCATCCTCTGCTCACTACACCTTTCCAGAGGAAACAGGTTTTTTATTGATGTTCATTTGAAATGTTTGCTTGTATGTCCTTTCCAGTAAGCCCATCACTGATGTACACACCTCTGTTTCAATACACCTGGCCCAATGCATTGTCTTTTTCCTGCTACAATTCTCATTTTTAGTCATCTCTAAATATCTCTGTGTTTTTGCATTGATTTAGTTTTACTTCAATCAGTTTAAAAAGTCAAGATATCATATGTGTCAGTATCCATGAGAACCTATACAATTTTGTTTCCTATGATGTACAGTAATCAAAATCTTTTGAAATTTTATGTTATACTTAATTACATAACTGCTCTTTAGGTACGTGCTAGAGCTGATAATCTGATAGATCTAAAGCTGGAATAAACCAGAGATTTATGGGAATAGATTTGCTACAGTTCTGCTATAGAAAAGGCTGAAAAGTTGCCATTTCCCTGTTGCTATATTTCAGTATAGAGTTGGGCACTAGAGGCAGAAAAACAAGGAAGGGGTAAAAGAATATTCCATGCCAAAAGCATGCAGTCTTTTCAACAGACTTTGAGAAGCAGTACAGGAAGTACCAACTGAGCTCATCACCACTAGATCTGCTGGGGGAATGGAGTGTAGTGTAGAGTGACAGAGGGAACACTATCACTTTAGGAAGCAGTGGGAAAAAACCTCCAGTTTGTTTGAGAGGCTTGTGGGAGGGCTCCTCAAGAAAGATCATGCATCTGAAAGCTAAGCTAAAGTGCCTCTATACCAATGTACACAGCATTGGAAATTAGCAGGAGCTGGAAACAGTGGTGAAAAACTGTGATTTTATTTCTGTCACAGAAACATGGTGGGATGATTCACATAACTGGAATACCATCACTGAGGGTTATGAACTTTTTAGAAGGCATAGGTGAGGTAGGGAGTTACCCTCTGGGCTAAGAAGTAGACAGCAAGGTGCTCCCTCTGAAAAACAGCCATGAACAGGTTTTGACACCAAGCCGGGAGAGAGTGTTGATCTGCCAGAGCAGAGAAAGGCACTACAGATGGGCCTGGATAGACTGGATCGATGGACCAAGGTAAACTGTATGAGTTTCAAGAGGGCCAAGTGTCAGGTCCTGCATTTTGGTCACAGCAACCCCAGGCAACCCTACAGGCTTGGGGAGGTGTGGCTGGAAAGCTGCCTGATGGAAAGGGACCTTGGTGTACTGATGGACAGTGGGATGAATATGAGCCAGCAGTGTGCCCAGGTGGCCAAGAAGGCCAATGGCATCCTGGCTTGTATCAGGAACGGTGTGGTGAGCAGGACTAGGGAAGTAATCCTGCCCCTGTACTCAGCACTGGTGAGGCTTCACCTCGAGTACTGTGTTCAGTTTTGGGCACCTCAGTACAGAAGGGACATGGAGGTGCTGGAGCAGGTCCAAAGAAGGGCAACGAGGCTTGTGAAGGACTTGGAGAATATGCCCTACAAGGAAAGACTGAAGGAATTGGAGCTATTTAGTGTGGGGAAGAGGAGGCTGAGGAGAGACCTTATTACTCTGTTCAAATACCTAAAAGGTGATTGCAGTGAGAGCGGGGTAGGTCTCGTCTCACTGCTGACAGGTGACAGGATGAGGGGAAATGGCCTCAAGTTGCACCAGGAGAGGTTTAGTTTGGATATCAGGAAAACTTATTTACAGAAAGGGTGGTTAAACACTAGAATAGGCTCCCCAGGGAGGTGGTTGAGTCAGGTTGAATGGGGACCTGAGTAGCCTGATCTAGTACTTGATCTAGCAGTTGGCAACCCTGCCTGCAGCAGGGGCTTGGAACCTACTGATCCTTGAGGTCCCTTCCAATCCAAGCCATTTTATGATTCTACGACTGTTGAGTGAGCTCTAAAATAGCGAGAATGAAGATTTTTCCTGAAGTCCATACCTTAACAACAATCACAGTCAGCTCACAAAGGTTCCAATTCCACTTGCATGAGCTTTCCTTGGCTTGGTCTTGGAAATACCTTATTCGCCTTTTGAAGTATAGGATTATACTATATTTGAATTTTAATTCTGGCATTGTGAACTGCATGCAGGATATCATGTTATTATTCTGTTTTGTGTGCCATACCCATTGGAAGAGTTAGTTCAGTAAAACACACACACACAAAAAAAAACCCAAACCCATCAAAAACAAACAAAAAACAAATAACAGCAACAACAAGAGCAACAACTAGAACAGAAGAGCATGCAGATAATGACCATGTGAAATAAAAGATTAATTATTTGAGCTCCCATTTCACAACACTCTACAAATAAAACTTACTACATAAAGACTGTATTTAAAAAAGGGTTATTATCTCCTACCGTAGAAGTAGATCTAAAACTACTGGTACTAATACTGTCTTACCCAGTTTACAAAGTAGTGCAATCACCTTTAGCTATTATAAAATAATCCTACAGCCCTGGGACTCTATTCTATAAGGTCATCGCTGATCTTCTCTGTATTTTTGTAGGACTGTAGTTCTGCCAAGCATGTACAACACCTGTGGGTTTGGTTATTTGAATATCTCTGTGTTACATTGCACATCCCTGCTCTATTCTCCATTCTTTGCTTTGTATCTGTGAAACCCCATAAAAGTCAAGGGTAAAAGGGAATTTGACCTCATATTTCCTGAGCACATCTAAGGACTCTCCTGCTAAGAGCAGCTGCAAGGAGTTGTGAACAAAGTGATATAAATGATAGGGCAACAGGTGTAACCTGCAACAGAAAACTCTAACATTATGAATAAAAAAAAAAAAAAAAATCCTTTCTCTTTATTGAAACAAAGCATTTCTTTCTAGAAGAGGAAACAAACACTCTCTTCTGCAGAAACTAAGACCGCCAAAGAGTGTATGCGGACTACTAGACACAGATGTGAACTGCCAACGGAAACATTGTGCTCTTATACCAATAGCAAACAATGTGTTGCTGGAGGCAACATCTATTACCATCACTTGAATACATGAAACTTTGGCAACTACCCATGAATGAAAATAGATTCTGAAATAAGAAAATGCCTTCTTTTCAGCACCTACTCAAATATCTTAGTTTAGATTGTGCTGAAACTAAAGGGTAGCTGATATCCACATTAATTCTGACTGACAATTTTATGGGAAAATCTGGGAAGACCTCTCCCTCAAGATCATTCATATGGAGAACATATTCCAGATTAGCCTAACTGGCTGCCAGATGTCACTCCTATTCCACTGCTAAATAGCTCTGAGTATCAGACTTAAGTGGCCGTCAGCATATTGCAACCTGGAAAGTGGCCATGGAAACTTCTAGCTTGGTATGCAGGGTTTGTTCATTGTTAGAAAGGGTTAAACACTTTTTTTTTTTTCTTTTTTCTGCTTAAAGCACAATAGTGGTGGGGCACTTAAGGAAGAAAGGGTAAATTTCACTACCAAGGGTGTTGTTTGAGACCAAACTAGAGTGTCATTATTGCATAATGCTAATGCTCAGAGCACATCCTGTCACACTATAAAATCAGACAATGTAATCAGCGGCTGGAGCACAGAAGGGGAACAATGTGGCTTTTTGGTCCATTTGCATTACCATCTGGTAAGGAAGAATTATTTCTTACCTACAAACTTCTCCATTTGTTCAACTTAATAAAATGAGATGTTAGAATAGATATGTGACAGTAGGTGATTGAGTGTTTTTCCCCAAAGTATTTACTAACATGATGTATCTGAAACATGCTGAGCCGTTTACAATGACTTCTGACTGTAGACTGTCAGAGTTTTTCCCCTTAGCTCCTTCACAGATTCTGCTTCATGTTGCTGACATGTTTCATAACTTTCGTTCATTGTCTGTCCCTATCCTGCTTGGAGCCTGAGGGTGTCTTTCATCATAATCATTCTTTTTAGTTTCTGCCTGGTTTTACTTTCTTCAAGGGCATATTCACTGAGCCTTCCTTGTCCTGAATGTTTAATTTACTCCCCCAGCAGTTTCAGTGACATCATGCAGGAAGGGAAGCTATTCTTCAGGATTAGAGAAAGTGTCAGTATCTGTCTTTTGTACTATCATTTTGGATGTGGGAGTATGCCCATGTCAGTCTAGTGTTTTGTCTAAAGTTGATGGGAAGACTATTACCTTTTTTGTTCACTCTGAATATAGGATTTCTTTGTGTGTGTGTTCTGTATATCTCTGAATTGCCTTCTAGTAGAGTACAAAAGAGAGACCTGACAGTTTAAGCAGTTTTCTGTGTATCAATGTCAGAATTAGTGGATATTTTCAGTACAGCTCAGAAACTAGAAATCTAGCTTTAATGTGATGAACACTGAAATTCAGCCATCAACAACTCCATCGATGCAGGACTTATGCAGCTAGGACAGAAGGGTTTACTCAGTAACAGCTTTTTACTCGGAAATTTAAGGTCTTGCTGCTGTTCTGTTGCATCTCTCGAGGCCTTAGCACTCCTTACCTCCACAACAAGGGAAAGTCTGTCAGGAACCCCACATCTAGATCTTCTGGAAGAAATTCCTGCTCAGGAATTCACCAGTCCTCTGACAAATGTTGTTACTAGCTTTTTTTGTCTTTTGGTTTAAGACAGAAAAGAACCATCTAATCAAGCCCATTCAGTCTTGAAATACGTTAGCCAGGCTCTGGCTCATCAAAAACTGTTAATTTAGGACACAAAACTAATCTTACAGTATTGCAAACTTAAAGTCCGGGAGCTTTTGACAAAACTAAGAATGCAGGGGAAAGGCTAATACTCTTCTTAACCTCATCCAGCAGCTACCAGAAGGTTCACCTTGGTCAGAGAAGGAGGAATCTCTTTCATTTACTGTTTCTTCACACCATCTGCTATTATAAAAAGAGAAAGATCAAGGTTACATTATTTTATGCTAAAGTTTTTCTCTTCTGACTCCTTCACAGATGGGAAATTGGGAAATGGAACACCTGCAGTCTTACGTGTGGGGTCGGATTGCAGACACGAGATGTCTTCTGTTCTCACTTGCTATCAAGAGAAAGTAATGAGACCGTGATCTTAGCAGATGAATTGTGCCATAAACCTAAGCCATCGCTTGTACAAGCCTGTAATCGCTTTGACTGCCCACCCTCCTGGTACACTACAGAATGGCAAGAGGTAAGAATGTATGAGTTAATCTCATTAATTACTGCTGAAAGTAGTCGTTGAATGCATTATCAGTGAGTTGTTTTGCATTAACTTGTCAATAAAATTCTTTTACTGTACTTATGAACTAGTCAAAAAATTAGAAGTGTGTCTTTTTGCTTGTTAGTGAAAACTGAATCAAGGTTTTAACTGGCAAATAATGACTGTTGCTACTTCTAAAGCAAAATTAACTGATAACATTTAATAGCTGACCATAGATTCCAGATGTAATTCTATGATTGATGTGATTGATGGTCAGCTGGATTTGGATTAGTAATGCCAGGATTTTTAAGAATACAAAGCTGCAAGGATCAGGAAGGAGAGGATTTGTAGAACATGCTGAGTATTCCTTCTATTCTCATATAATTTATTTTAGAGCAAGAATCTCTCCTCATCCTTCAAAGTTACATATGAGCATTGGGTACTTCACTTTATGAAACTCATTCTTTATTACAATATTACTGAAAATTCCCATCTACACAATGGATGTGCACAAGGCTTTTCATTAGGCAGCCTGAAATGAGTTTATTTTCTGCCACTTGGTTGCAAAAGAAAACACTTAAGCAATTCAAAAGACCTAAAGGTGCTTATGTTGGATATAATACTTCATTGGAAGAAATTACTCTCTCCCACTGGTGAAAAGCAAGGGAAAAGTCAATGTACAGAGGAGGTGCAAGCAAAAGACCCATTTAAACATTCAGTTCTGCTAGTGTGAAGATTCATTCCCTGCTATTAGAGAACCGTGAGCACTTGGCACTGTACTTACATGTGACTCCCAGTCTCCATCTATAAAATCTACCCTTGACTTAGCAGCCAGGGAGATGTTAATGCAATAACCTAATGAAGCTGTTAAATCTGTGAAACTGTACTTCACAGGAGACCTCTGGATTCGGGCAGCCATCCCAGCAACCAAAATTTATGCCAGCCTGATGTTCTGTCAAAGCTAGATGACTAGCCTATGGTGTTAGTCCATTGTTTAAAACAATTGAGCAATATTTCATGCTTTATTGTTAATTTGTCTACCAATATTCACATACACATATTTGGTTAGTTGTACTTTTAAATATTTCTAGGCTGTACTCACACATAAATGCTGTATTTGTAAATAGCAAGTAGCTTTCTACTAACATAACAAAATAAAGATAAACTATAAGGTGTGCCTGTGTTCATTAAAACCTATAGTTGGCCACAGTCCTTAGAGAAAACAATTTTCTGCAAGTTTATTTTAACAGTCAGAAGAAACATTCATTATAGTATACTGAAAAATTGATGCTCTGCTAAAAATGGCTGTTGGCTGTAGGCCAGCCTGGAATGTACTAAAATAGTTTCTGCGAGAAATATTTCAAAATAGATTTTTTTTCAGGATTTGAATGTCTTCCTCAGCAGTGTAAACATACACATGTCTGCCTGTCTCAAGTAATGTTTCAGGCTTATTTTATATTTTCTCAGGGACTCTCAAATAACCAGCCTTTTTGCAGGAGATGTAGCAGATCTTAGGGAGGATGGAGCCCAATTAAATATAAAGGCTTTAACAAATATATCAATCAGGAATTAAATTAGACAGTTCAGGTTGCACTTCATGTGTTAACCACTGTCTTCTCTGGACTGGGTGGAGACAGAGGATCTGTGCTGCAATTCACTGCTGTGGCTTAACAAAGGGCACGCTGTAGCTCCTCTGCACTTTGTTCCACAGGCTTTGCAGGATGCTCTGCTCTTTAGATAGCACCTCACCATATGGGCGCTGAATATTTCTTGTGATTAACTTTAGGGGAAAATGGCATAAACTGCACAATTCTCTAAGTGTAGACATCTGCCTCTGGCTAGAAGAATATAGTGCAAGAAAAAGCAGATATCCATCAAAATGAATTTCCATCCTCTCATTTTCTTAAAGGCCTTCTGTCTTCCTCTTCTGCACCACCACCCTCTGTACTGTAGTTTCCACCCTGTAACAATGCCAGGCCTGGCAGTTCTGTCAAACAAGTTTCCCATGGATGACCTCCATTCATGAAAACCTGCATCATCAGGACAGTGCATTGCACTGTATGATTATTACAACCACTTGACTTCTGGGACAGGCAAGAGATGATCTAGATGAGATGTTAGTAGCCAAGACATGGCCTGGAGGCAAACTCAGGCTGTGCAACAGGGATACCAAGCCAGGAGGCTGCTAGAGAGGCCTGCAGACCTTGTACCTGCAGATCTTGCACAGAACTCCCACTGCCCTGGATCCCTGAGAGGTGTTTCTACATGTGTGGAGAGTTGTGCAGGAAGGTGCTTTCTCATAGTAAGAAAGGTCCTATGAAGCTTCACAGGCAATAGAAAGCAACATCTGTTCTCCTCATGGCACAGATTGAAGACATTTCTTCGGTCTCATCTATGGAGTTCATCCTTCTTTTCCAAACTCTCAAAATAGATTTTAAGTAAACAAATAAACAGGAGATTAAAACTTCAATACACAGCATTTTCTCTTCTAAGGCTCATTATGCTTGTTAAGGAAGGATTATCTGAATTAAATACCTTTAAAAACCCCAGTGTTTCTGGCAGATAAACACAGGATAATTATCAGTGTAGTAACATTCCGAGTGATTTTTAAAATATCTCTTTTCAGGTCCAAGACTATGTATTTTTGAACAGTTTTCTTTCTCAGCTAAATGCATTAGGATGTTAATCTTGTTTTCAGTAGTGTGTAGCTGTAGGAAGGTGGATATGTGCTTTCATTTTTACAAGCCTTTGGAAATATTTGTTCTTTAGACCTCAAATGGGAGACACTCGTTAATAAATCTTTGTCTTTCTTTATTTTATGACTAAGTGCCACAGTCTCAGTCTTAGTGTTCTTTTTGTCTTGCTCAGTGCTATCTTCACTCCAAAGATAATCAGAACAATAGCTTAACAACAGAGCTAGCATGGGAAAGCTCTTATCCTTTTCAGATATTTTCCTCGCTATTTTTCTCTATATTGTAAATTGTCCTTTCTAAATATATTAGTGATAGTCCTTAGAAACCAGCTGAGAGAAATGCATATTTTCCCTATATAGATGCTGTATCTTGCTGTAGAACCATAGAATAAAATTGATCTTTCAGAGTAAAGACAGAGCTTGTGCTGTCATAGTCCCATCACCTTAAGCCGAGGGCAGTGTGAAATTGAACAGTTTACTCCTTACCTCTGTCTGTAAGTAGGACTGGCCATAACATTACACCCTTTGAAGATTCAGCCATTGCCAAAGGCACCTGGAGGGGAGACCATCTTCCCTGACTCCTGAACATTCTTCTGCAAGGCCTTTGACATGGTCCCTCACCGCATCCTTCTTTCTGAATTGGAGAAATGTGGATTTGAAGGATGGACTGTTCAGTGGATTAGGAATTGGCTGGCTGGACGTAGCCGAAGGGTTGTGATCAATGGGTCTGTGTCAGGGTGGAGGCCGGTCACAAGTGGTGTCCCTCAGGGTCGGTCTTGGGACCGGTGCTCTTCAACATCTTCATCAGTGACACAGACAGTGGCATTGAGTGCACCCTCAGCAAGTTTGCAGATGACACCAAGCTGAGCGGTGCAGTCGATATGCTGGAAGGAAGGGAAGCCATACAGAGGGACATGGACAGACTGGAAAGGTGGGACTAAGAGAACCTAATGATGTTCAGTAAGGCCAAGTGCAGGTGTTGCACTTAGGCCAGGGCAATCCCAGGTATTTATACAAACTGGGGGAAGATCAATTTGAGAGCCGCCCTGCAGAGAAGGACTTGGGGATCCTGGTGGATGAGAAGCTGGACGTGAGCCAGCAGTGTGCGCTTGCAGCCTGAAAGGCCAACCATGTTCTGGGCTGCATTAAAAAAGGGGTGGCCAGCAGGGAGAGGGAGGTGATTGTGCCCCTCTACTCTGCTCTTGCGGGGCCCCATCTGGAGTACTGCATTCAGGCCCAGGGCCCCCAGCACAAGAAAGATGCAGAGCTCTTGGAGCGTGTCCAGAGGAGAGCCACTAAGATGATCAGAGGGCTGGGGCACCTCTCCTATGAAGAAAGGTTGAGGGAACTGGGCTTGCTTAACTTGGAGAAGAGAAGGCTTCAGGGAGACCTAATTGCAGCTTCCCAGTACTTGAAGGGAGCATATAAACAGGAGGGGGAATGGTTGTCTACAAGGATGGGTAGTGACAGGACAAGGGGGAATGGTTTTAAACTGAGACAGGGGAGGTTTAGGTTGGATATTAGGAAGAAGTTTTTCACACAGAGGGTGGTGACGCACTGGAACAGGTTGCCCAAGGAGGTTGTGGATGCCCCATCCCTGGAGGCATTCAAAGCCAGGCTATATGTGGCTCTGGGCAGCCTGGTCTAGTGGCTGGTGGCCCAGAGGGGTTGAAACTCGATGATTGTTGTGGTCCTTTTCAACCCAGGCCATTCTATGATTCTATGATTCTATAAATATTGGCCATTCTATGATTCTATGATTCTGTGAACATTGAAATTGGTGTCTTTGCCCAAATTCTGTGCAGTATATGCATGTGAGAAGATGCCCATAGGCACGTGCTGAGACTGAGAGATGGTTGGCTTTTCCTCTCTACTTTTAGTGGTAACCATTAGTCCCTTGTGTTAATTGTAATTTTTGCCGACTGTTACATGAGCAGAATAGATCAAAGCAATGATTGCTGTTGGAGAAGCCAAGGCTACAGTTCCACCAGCAGTTTAGAGTGAAATGTGTCAGCATTTCTACTTCTACTAATCTACCAAAGGAGACCATAGCTGCTGTGGAGAGCTCTTTCTTGCCCTCACAGTGCCTACTCCCTTGCATCTCTGGAAGTGCTGTGCAGTCAACACAATGGTCTGGCTAAAGCTAGGCAGAAGTATAATTGACTTTAAGCCTAGACTAACGTTCCACTTTGGCTCATTGTGCAACTACACAAATACTTATGCCAGCATATGGGAAAAGTCAGCAAACACCAGCAATGAGTGGTGGATATATGGATAGTCTTCTCAGGCATCAGCCGTGTCTTATGTTTTCTTAACAATTGTTGAACTAGGCAAAACTGTCTCAACGTGGGTAGATGCAGCCCTCAAGGCTAGTACCCTGGCAAGTCACAGATCTCCTCTGAAAGGAATATAGGAACTGGGTCTGCTCAGGCGCTGTGGGAGGTAGGAATACTGGGAGACACAGTGCAAGCACTTCACCTACCTGGATGGATGAGGTGAAACCCTGGCACGTCTCTCCTTCCTGTGACACAAGCACCCTTCCCTATCATAACAGTGCTGTGAGATCTTTCTGAACACAGAGAAAGAGAGAGCACATCATTCAGATGGGATGTGGCTAAATAAGGATCCTCTCGAGAATTACTGCTTCATACCATCTATAGATCCAAGCAGACATTGCAGACATTTCATGAAATGCTCCCTTTCATGAAATAATGTGAGATCTGGAAGCTTCCACTAGAGAAAAGTCAATAAAGATCACAGAGAAGTGAAAAGGTTCCAGGAGTGAAAGATGGGCGCACGCACAGCTCCAGTGCAGTAATCTGGTTCTGTCCTAGAAGAGCGTTCCTGCAGACTGAGAGGAATCTTTTTACTGTGTTTGGCTCTCTCTGGCATTTGGCATAGATTTTAGTATTGACTAGCTAGTTATTCTTTAGAGAACAAAGCAATGTGCGTGACTGAAGTGCAAGAAGCAAGAAAAGATCTGTTTTGTCTTAATATTTTTTATCTCTTAGAAATGGAAGGTCAGGGAGACTTCCTGGGATTTGTTTGACTGACAGAGGGAACATGCTTTTGTTGTGTTTATACAGTGCCTAGCATATTTTGGCCCTGGTGTATGACTGCAGTTCTTAGGCAATTTTGAAATAATATTTTTTATCATATTTTTCTTGATTTATTCTCTCCTCAGAATGAATTGTCCTCGAATGCTGAAAATCAAAGTATTGTCTTACTTGCTTTAATTTTTTGAAGCTTTATAACATTCTCAGTAGAATAAAAGCTTTTTTTACTCATTAAAGGGCAAAATAAAGATAAATACATTTTTCTTTGTGGTGCTCAAGTCTGCACTTCCATTCTGTCTGTCAAGGAAAATGTACATCCTAAAAAATGAGGTTCGTGATGAAGTTTATGCAGCTCTCTCAGAGAAGGATCTTTCATGGCTCCAAGATTTTTAGAATAATTCCTTTCATAGATGTCCTAGTTTATCTTTTAATTTTTCTTCTCCTGGCTTACTACTTCTTGGATATAATTGCTGTGTTGTGAACTATAAGTAACTTCTGGTAATTTCAATATAGTGTAAGCCCTTCCTCCTCCTTTGCCTGGAAAAGAGATAAATGGGGTTGAGCTGCCTGGAATGCACGGAAGAATCAGGAGCCTCCTACCATCCACAGTGAAAAGTTTGTCAGAAAAAAGGGCTGAGCCACCAAGCTTACAAAAATGATTCAGGAAATCTATTAAATCTGCTTGTTCAAAATTTCCTGCCCTGCATGAGTAGAAAATGGATACAGAGGGGGGATATTTACATTAAAGAGAGAGGGGAGGTGGGTTCTGTGGATATTAATCAGCCAGATTTAGTTTTACTCAAATAAACCTTCCTCCTTACCTTTTGGAAAGAGCACGCACTGCTGTCATGACAGCCATAAATATAAAAGGGCCGCGTGGTTATTTAATCGTTTATTATACTAACCTTATAAACCAACTGTTGAGGCCAACAGCAGATTGCAGCTGGAATACAGCTTTCACATGAGTTAAAAATGAGAGAAATGCTGCACTGCAAGAAGTCTTCAAGGACAGGAATTCAAGTCTGGACAGTTTAGTTTTGAACTGCACTGGTAACAGACCTCATGACATTCAGAAATGAGGAATAAGAAAATTACAAACGGAAGAAAAGGCAAAGTGACAAACTAGGGAAACTCTTACTTATCACACTCAAATTTCCATTCGTTTTTCTCACTAATACAAACCCTTTTTCAATAAGTTGAATTTGAATAAATATTTAGATCATAGCTATTGTTATCTAATATGGATAATAAAATTGTGGAAATGAGTAAGGTCTTGAATTGACTTCTTCTGGAGAAGACATTTCCATACTCTCTCAGCCTGCCAGTTGCACAGTTGGAGCTCAGGCAAAGACACTTGAACCTAGATCCTCCACATCCTGTGCAAGTACCTGATTTTCCAGTTGACAGATAGAGGAAAGGGCAACTTTTCCTCCTCCATGCTGCATTTCTAAGCTGTTGCTTCCATGTTTTCTGTACAAGTTTCTGAAAACAAAATCTTTCAGAAATGCCGAAGCAGTTTTTGTTTGTCTGTTTTTCATTTCATCAAAATACATTGTTTCCACTTTCCCAAATATTTTTGACGTTTTAAAGAGAAATTTGCTTTGACATCTCTGATATTTTTTGTTATATTTTCTGCTTGTCGAGAACTAGATGTTGATTTCTACGAAGACTCATTCTAATTTTTGCTGCAATTTGACACAGTGCAAGTGGGATGCAAGGTGACTGACTTTTCTCCCACAGTGCTCGCAGACATGTGGAGGCGGTGTCCAGAAGCGAGACATACTTTGCAAGCAGCGCCTGGCAGATGGAAGCTTGTTAGAGCTGCCAGAAACCTTCTGCTCCATGCCAAAGCTGGTTTCCCAACAAACCTGCAGAAATGAGGACTGTCCTAATGAGTGGCTTCTTTCTGACTGGTCACAGGTATGCTGTTTGTATGTATAAATATTGTGCTGTTTTTGGTGATTATGTTTTTCAGTCACGTGGGATGAAAGAGCCAAATGAGTTCAGGCTGCACAAGGCCTGCTATGCCTAGTTTTGTCCTGTAATCTGTACTTTGTATTCTAGTAGGTGATGTAATTACCAATAGCTTGGTGGTTATTACCTCATCTCTACTACAGATGCAGTTTAGCCATCCAGCCAGAACAATTTATGCCTTCCTTCTGGCATAAACACAATCCATGCTCAAAACAATAAATTCCTGCCTCTGTACGTGTACAGCCTTTTCATCTGTTCATCCAAGACACCCATGAAGTGTAATCTTCACTCCCTCAGGCTTAGTGCTTTTCCTTCCCAAAAAGGGGAGGGAGGGGAAGGGAAGGGAATTATTTCAGACTTTTGTAGGTATACCACTGGAGATGTCAGGCCTCTCACTCTCAGACGCTGATTTTGTAATGTTAGCTGGTTCCTTCCTTCCTTCAATTTAAGGATGGCCAAAAAAACCTCTTCCTACCAAAGTCTTGCATTGCCCAGGCTTCCTTTCCAGTTCCATATGGCTTAAGAAAAAATTCCTTTACATATATGACAGCAAAAAGGGAAATATAATTTGGGATTTTAATGCCAGTAAGCATGAAAAACACTCCCCCTCTTGCAATCTAATCTCTACTCTCTTTATTCTCCTTCATGCAAAGAGGTAGAGAGTACCTTAATCCTGAAAGAAACACCAGTCACCTCATAGAGCCTACCTGTAGCCTTAATCTGATGGCCTATCTTGACATTTTATTCAAATAAACAATCTCATTAATTCTGCATTAAGACACACCCATTCAGGCAGTGAAGATGGCAATTCTACTCCTAATCTTTCCTTCACAAGAAGTTGCAACGTGCTTTATGTTGACATCCATACAACCCACATTTCTGTATGTTGGCACACTTTAAAATGAAATCTGACTTCACTCTCCTTGCCATTTGTCTTAAAGACTGCTTTCTTGCTCTTTTCACCCCGTCTCTTTTCTCCCTCTTGCTCCATCTCCAATGTGGTTCACAAGTGTGTGTTACATTGTAGACATGGGATCTACAGCAATGGGTTTGTATCCCCTACTGGCTTTCCCCCTGCTTGCCAGCACTTTTAGGTGTGGACATCCCAGTGCAATGCCCTGTATTCTCAATTACTGTGATGCTGTATATACAAGCATGAAATAAAATAAGCCTGCTCAAATTCCCCCAAGCAGTGGCACGCCTATACATTGAGCACTACAGTCTAATCCTAAAGAGTCTGAACTCTTCTGTGTAGATCACAATTGATAACTACCAGGCTGAAGTAACTTATTAGTATCTGAAACACGCATTCATAATTTCTACTAGATCTGTTAACACCATTGCTAATGGTTGTCATTCTGTTTGCAGTGTTCGGTGAGTTGTGGAGAGGGGACCCAGAGTCGAAATGCTATTTGCAGAAAGATGCTGAAAACTGGGGGTTCCATCATCATCAATTCCTCCCTGTGCCCACCTCTGCCATTCTCATCCTTGCTCAGGCCGTGTGCACTAGCAACCTGTGCAAGTAAGTGAAAAATAAACTTAGGAGTGTCTGGGGAAAGGGGCCTTGAATATCCATCACTAGGAAATTCATACTGTCACATGCTTTATAACATTCTTTTGCTCTTGTGTTGCTCAGTATTTGCGGAGTGGCTACTGCAGCTCAGTTTTTCTATCTATGAGCCACAATATTCTTTTTAACAATAACACAAGTCACTGGATAAAATTTACAAATCTTAGTGTGGAGCTGAGTCTGAGCCAATGTGCTGAAAAGGAACTAGTCATTTCTGGAAGAACTGGCTCAAAATTCTGTTCCAAATCTAGATCTAAATTTCACAACTGCAATGTAGAGGCTTAGAAATGCAGGATAGCAGCCTGAGCTACAAACAAGCACTCTGCTAGGATAACTACAAAGAAAATGCTTGGTAAGGGATTTTTTTTTTAAGATCCTTTAAAATAGGTATTTTGTCATTTTGTCATTCAGATCCCTACGTGACTTGGGATTCCTAAGGAATCATGCAACATAGGTTGGATGTATTTCATATTGTTATTCCATGCCTTTTCTGTTGCCCTTCACAAGAGCAGTGGTCTCTCTGTATGATCTTCCCTAGCTTGCAGTGAGCCAGATGGATATGTGAAAGACTGAATGGCAACCCTGCTTCAGCTTAGAGCAGACTATGAACTCTGAAACCTATTAAATGTTGATTATGTCAGGGAGAAGATAAGATCTCACATTCAGAACAAATGATAGGGCCAAATATGGTATGGTATTCACTAACAGGACACCTATGCTATTTTGTTTAGTGCTTTGTAACACAAATATCTGTCATAAGGATCTGGAAACAGAACTAATGCACTCTGATAGTATTTACCCCATATTTTTAATCTTATTCCATATAGTTTTGTTCTGTTCAATGTTATTCCTTCAGTTAGCAGTACTTTCAGTCCTCTTTACTGTTGTGATCTGCAAGATTGTCTTGTGTTTCCAATCTGGGGTGGTAAACACTTATCTTTTTTATCTATTTATTAAACAATAGTCTTCAGTGAAATACATTAACAACAAGAACTACCTCTACACTGGATTTTTCTCCTTTTCATAAAGTTATTGTTCCTCGCACATAGGTTTCTGCATGTATCATGGGCAGGACTATTTTTGCATTCCTGAAATGAGCCTTGTTCTTCTTATTGTGACTGTCCCAACTTAATGTTCAGCAGCTGGTGGCCAGTTTCTCCCATTGTCACCTAATGGGTCAAACGCTGCCGGCACGAAAATAAACTGCTTGTTTTGCTTAATGGTACCACATACTAATAGTATTAATGATATTTCAGGGCACACCAGGCCAGCTCATAAGCAAAGTCCTCATATTATGGCTGTAAAGAAAGTTTACATCCAGACAAGGAAGCAGAAGAAGCTACACTTTATTGTGGGTGGGTATGCCTACCTGCTGCCCAAAACCTCCGTTATTCTCCGATGCCCCACAAGGAGGTTCCGGAAGTCACTGATCTTCTGGGAGAAGGATAACAAGAGGCTCATCAGCTCAGCTCACATCACCATTGCACCCTATGGGTACATGAAAATCCATCGTTTGAAACCTTCAGACACTGGGATATATACCTGCATAGCAGGGCCAGCCCAGGAGCATTTTGTAATTAAACTAATAGGAAGCAACAAAAATCTCATTACTGGGCAGCCAGCTGGCATTAGGGAGGAAGAGGCCATGAGAAAGGCCAGCCTAAATGAAGCCTTGCGAACACAGGAGAAACATATCAATGGGATTCTCTTCAATGGGAGCAAGACTGAAAAGAGAGGGCATCTCACTGACCCTAGTGGCTGGTATGACAGTATTGTCTCAAAGCTGCTACAGCACAGGGGCTGGCCAGGGGAAAATCTGGAGTTCTGGGAAGCCCAGGAGTCCACAGAGAGAAATGTGTCCTCAGAGGAAGACCAGAGCCAGGAGTATAGCCTGCCATTTACTATGGTCACAGAGCAGAAACGGTTGGATGATATCATAAGAAATTTGTCTCAGCAACCTGAGGAGCTTAAAGATATTTACACTGAGCAGCTTGTTGTACAGCTGGCTCATGAGATTTTCAAGAGCCACTTGGAGCATCAGGAATCTGTCCTCAAAGCATCAAGACGAAGAGTTGATTCAGCTTCCATGGAATACCCTTTCCACAGACATGTTTCTGGATTTACCAGCTCCCTGAGGACATCATCTGCTGAAGCATTTCTTCCCACCTCTATGAACCCAACAAATGGCTTACACAGCCCTCATCAAAAGCCTGCCATCCTCCGAAAGATTTCAGCAGCACAACAGCTTTCTGCTTCAGAGGTTGTCACCCACCTGGGACAGACAGTGGTCCTAGCCAGTGGCACACTGAGTGTGCTGCTTCACTGCGAAGCAGTGGGAAACCCAAAGCCCACCATCACCTGGGCTAAGAATGGAGAGGAGGTGAAATACAATGATAGGTAAAATGAATTATTTAACTTTTAAGAAAACAGTTAACATTTTTACTCTTCAGTTTCCATGTTTTAAGGCCAGTCAGTCCTATGGGCAAAAACACTTTTTGCTGTAGTCTGATTTCATAGCTGGAAGAAGGGCTTATATATGTAGTGGCAAGCAGGGCAGTGTAACTGCAGCAAGGTCTGGATGCTGAATCAGTCTGGTATGGCAATCCAGACTTACTTTTGTTTCAGTAAATAAAAAGTTATTTTAAGGTATGGAAATAAATAAGTGCTTGGTGCAATCAACAAACCACTCCAAGTCTAGAGGCTGGGAGCTTTGCTGTATTTTCCTATGTGAAGGTACCATATTTCTGATATGAAATTTCTGATATGAAGATTGGTTTTCGTGTAAAAATATTGATGATATCTGGGTTGTTATCAGAGCTAATCCACAAGATGGATAGGGCTGTTTTGTGACTCTGGTGTTGTTTTAGACTGGTTCCAAATTCAGAAGAATATTTGTGAAGTATAGAGTTTCATTACTCATCACAGAGGTACATGAAAATAAATCTGAGATTTAATTTTCTGTCAAGTATCATGCAGTATCGTTCCCTGGGGAAGGGTTCATCCTCTGTTAGAACTGCATTTCTCACAATGTTCCAGCAAGGTCTCTCCACCTGTCTTCCACACAGGTATCCATGTGTAAAATTTCCCCAGGACACAAGTCAGTGGGCACTATAATCACCATCCCCTGTGTATGTTCTGAGAGAGGGTGAAAAGCACACTAAAGGACATAAAGGGAACTTAATATCATTAGAGAGTTGCCAGGTAGAAGGCAACAAAGATGATTAAGAGTCTAAAGGGGAAGACATTGCTGAGGTCCCTCACCTTGTTCAGCCCAAAGAAGAGGCAGAGGAGCAGCACTGAGCTCTGCTCTCTGGTGACAGTGATGTGAAATGAGGGAATGACATGGAGCTGTGTCAGGGGAGGTCAGGTTGAGGATTAGGAGGAGGTTCTTCCCTGAACAGGCTCTCTATGTCAGTGTTCACACCTGCCGGAGTACAGGAAGCATTTGGACAACTCTCAGAAATGCAGTTTGAATTTTGTACAGTCCAGTGTGGAGTTAGGAGATGAACTCGATGATCCTTGTGATTCCCTTCAAACTTGTCATATTCAATGATTCTATGACAGGGATTCTATGGTAGGGAAACATCTTTTGAATTTAAGGATGGTTTCAGATAAACACGATTGGAACTGTATTAAATGACAGAACACAAGCTGGCTACTCCATCTGAAATCAACACTAGTCACATTAGTGGTTAACAGTGTGGAACCATACTCCATGGCTATTTGCAGCTTTCACTGTCATCTCAACATACTTATGTATATACATTACTATTCTGATATGAGTTGGTGCATCCTCACCCATACGAACTTTCTGTATATTGCTGTCTGCCACTGAGGTGTAGTTTGAAAACTTCAGTAACAAAGTACTTCTACCTATGTACCACAAAAATTATTACCTTTTTCCTGTAGGTAGCCTTTATCTTTAGATCACTCCACTTCATTCATCTGCAAAAGCACAAAAAAACAGACTATTTCAATTCTAGTTGCATACTTAATGTGTTCATACCATATGTTTTGCTCGTGTATATGCTTCAGATTTTCTGCTTTTGTGCTGTTCTGTAAGGAAGTGGTATGTAAGTATAGAAAGGTAAAATATGGATGAAACAGTGGTATTAGCTGACATGATTACAGTGAAATAGTCCAAGGATCTACAAGGAGTAATTTCTGCACAGGATGGTAACCTCAGTTAAGACATCTGAGTGTGTCATCTTAGAAATTAATGAGAAGAGACAGAGTCAAAGTGAAAATTAGGTCACATTGCAGTGTATATGAATTGTCAGTGTAGTCTTGATTTAGTGAAGATAAATTGCTTCTTCTGCATAGTTATACAATTAGTTTACTAGTTTCTTTCTCACTTTGGCAGCATAGCAATTCCATAATCACTGCTTTTTCTAATGTGCTGAATTTTCTGGTTCTTTTCTCTCTTTCTATGTCTGATGGCTATTCAGTATAACAGGATTCACATTAAAAAATGAAAATTTTTGCAGGGGGAAGGGAGACAAAGAGCAGGGACGTACCTCTTAGAGAAATCACGTGCAATCTTAATCAAGACTGGGGCCTATCATATCACTTTATTTGGCCACACTCCTGTGAAAGTATATTCTTGGCCCCCAAAAAGTTGCATACATAGACTTTCATTGCCATCGATTACATCCTGTTGGAATAGTGCCATTAAGGGATTTTTTTTTTCTCTCTATGTGAAATGATTGAAAGGGAAGTGAGGTTACATAAAGTCCATGTGTGGTTAACTCTGGATGCCATGTTCATGAGAAAACTGTACGTTCATCTCACAGCATATAAGCAGCCATAGTGTAGCTACAGACATATTTGTTCAGTTGGTGATAAAACAGTCCTATGATTTCTGCACTTTTCATTTGGATTATATATTTTTTTATTTTACATTGCCTTTCTTTTCCGTTCAGTTTGGCTGACATAGGATTAAGATATATGCTGCACTTCTGAATAACCAGTCAACTATGTTAGCTTAAATTTTCTATTATAAAGACTCAGTAAAGCATAGTTTATTTGCAGGTTAGTGGCATTAATCATTGGCCCCTCTTCTTTAATGATTGAGGCAGAAGGATTTTATCAAATTTCTTCTCTATTCATCATTTGCATTTACCCTAGCTTGGGGGGTAGGGGAAGAAATGAGCAGTGCTCTGAGCTTCAGAGATACTCAGCATCTGTAACCTTAGAGTTAATGCGAGTTTAGAAATTATAGTGCTTATGAAAAATTGGTTTGTGAATGTTTTTCTGGGTTCTTCACAGCTGTGCTCTGGCTTTGGTTCAAAATGCTTTTACTGGTTGCCAATCAGCTGTGTAAATGAAAGCCACAGTTTAAGCAGTCTCCCACTGTATAGCAGTAAGCTGCGAGGTCATCTGTGTGTGGTGGTGCGTGGTAAGCTTGAGCTATCTGTCAGCTCTGCAGTTTGTCTTCTTTGTACTCTGCCATCCACTGAATGAAAAAAAAAGGAACTCAAGCTCTACTGAGACTCTGGTTGTACATGTTTTGTGCTGTGATTTTTGGAGTGTAAGCTACCATTTTTAGGGCAGATGATGGCTATCTGTAGTGTATATTATCTCATATGAGAAAAAGGCACTGTCACAAATCACGACGTGGATGTTGTCTTGACATGGCAAGGTGTCCCAGCCATGAATGACTTTCTATTGCTTATTTCAATGAGCAGTGCAATCCACCTTAAAAGTATTTATGACTCCTGCTACATTGCTTCACTTGCAAAAATGAATTTGTTTAGCCTAAGTCTCCATACTGGCACAACAAAATGTAACACAGTCCCAACAAAAGTATTCACTTTCACTTTTCAGTAGAATAAAAGCTATGTGGTTCCAGTTGAAGATCTTTGACTTCAGTCTGTGTATTCAATGTGAATGCATAAATAAGACCTCTTCTAAGATCAAAGTGTCAGGTGGATAACAGCATCTATTCTAAATGCAGCTTCAGAGCATTCTAGTATCTATCCCAAAGCCTGGAGAATTCTATAAATGCTGGAAAATGTTTGGTTTCCAAAAGAATCAGATTTCTTTCCTTTGAAAACTATTTTAAATGTGAAAATATCTGGGGGATTTGTGCTTTGTTCAGTGAGCATGGTAAGACATATCTCTTCTTCCACGAATGCTGTGATTTCCATCAATAGTAACCCTTTGATATTAGATAACTCAACATTTCTGAAAGAGCAGTGTATTTTCCCAGTAGATGTGAGAAGAATCTAAATAGTAGGTGGTACAGAGTCTGTGCTAGGTGCTTGCTACATGCCATCTGAATTAGTCACTGATCTAGGTCATGTACAACATATTTTTTTGTCTTGAAGACAGTGCAATGAGGAGAAACTGAGATGAGACTGATTAAACATTAAGCTGTATTATTTTAAGTCCATTAATGAGTTTCTGAAGACACAGTGGTGACAGAAAGAATTGCTGCAGCTGGTATTTTTTATACTGCTGACAAGCAACTGAAAACCTAGCAAAAATAGCAGTCTATGAGCAAATAGGGAAACCAGCCAAAAATCATTCTATACAAAGGGGGACAACAAAGGTTCTACTTTCAAGAAAAGCAGCTATGCCAAACTGTGACACACAAATAACAGAATTACTGAAAAGAAGAGGACCTTTACTTTCTAGAGAAGGACATTAAGAGTAGATTGAAGAGATAAGTTGGGTCTGGTTTGGAGTTTTTATTTTTAAAACCTGTTGTCTATATGGCCTATTTCTATTCCTAGAATTGTGGAGTCACTTAAAGTACCGGAGATTTACATCAACAAAGCTGATTAACAGCAAATAAATAATCTTTTGTGTTTTTCATGGTATAATATTAAGAATCCTCTTTTCTCAATCTGGAGGGGACGGAAACTTTTCTAAATGTATTTTTAGGTGTTTATGTTTATTTGATGTAGGACGGACTGGTCAGCCCCATCAATATATTTGCACACATGCAGACAGCATATGCGCAGTTTTAACTACTCTATACAAGTTTAATATAACTGGGGTAAACTCTGAAATTCTATGTAGAGTCTGTACAAGTCAGTACTATACAAAAAAGTTTACCTGGGAGATGCTGGTGCATGCTAACACAAGATTTATAGGTAAAGAAATGTGCTGGCCGCTAACATTGTGAGCAGCAGTTAACTAGAAATCTCCCTTTCATAAGTAGCATAAAAAAAAAGAGCCTTGAAATAAGAAGTGTGCAGGGGATTATTTCCACCACTGTGGCTTTTTTGCTGTGCAAGCAAAGATGCAATTTTAAAAATGATTAATGTTTGTATTGTAAATGTGCATTTTACTAGGCACTTACAAAACCTGGTTGACATTAGGCAGCTCTCTCCTCTTATTATTGGTTATTATTATTATTATTATTATTATTACTCAGAAAAGGGTCAAAAAAGAATTTCAACTAAATTCCTTTTCTATAATATATTTTGATGTATGGCCCTAATCTGGTTTGTTTTAGAGAGCTACCACCCACAGTGTTTTGCAAGATCAAGTATCTCCTGTTTTTCTAGACCAGAAGACAACAGTTTTTATTTAAGGAGAGTTGGGAAAGAAGCTGATCAGTTCCCAAATCTGGGTGGACGTTTTTTTGCACGTGTTTGGTAGACATTCTCCTCCCCCACTTTCACTCTTACCACTGTCAGTCACAGCTGCAGCTAAGAAGTTTATGTGGAACAACTGCTTAAAATTTCTGATGAGAAATTTAATTTATCTTTATGACTTAGCAACTGTTTCAGCTACAAATTAAGAGCAATAATCATGGCATGTGTAAAATGAGAGTATGTGAACATGGATGAGAGCCCACAGCCTGAATTCTTGCTTATACATCAAGTACTCATGAAGTTACATCACTGTAAAAACTGACTGTGAACAGAAACAGTTCATTACAGCACTAAGGCTGTATTCATCCCACCTAGCTATGGGCAGTGTGCTGACACCACACTCTCAGGCCTCTTACTGGCAGAGACAGTTGGCTCAGCCCAAGGAGGAGATGAGTATTCTTTTCTGTATTCACTGACTACTGCAGCAGTAACAAAGCTACTAAGTTTGCACAAACTGCCTAGCCATCTAAGAACCTGGAGCATATTTCAGACTTTGTACTTACTTGGAGCTTATGAGACTTTATTCTCCCAGCTTTAGGAGGTTGTATAACTTTTCTTTTGCAATATGATGTCTTTTTCTTTACTACTGCTCATCCTGCTTGGCCAAACTGGAAGACAGACAGGGTCGGCAACTTGACTGATATCACATATGAAGTAACACAGCAGAGGAGGAGGTTTCACATGCCACAGACATGTGTACTAGGCACTGGGCAATCTTTCTCAAATACACGTAGCAATAGTATCAGTACTAGGAATTAGGCTAAAATTTAGTTTTAGTAATCACAACTCACAGCTGCAGTGTAGGATTTTGAATTAATTAATTGTGTTTTAAGTATAGCCTTAAAGCTTGACCTGTAAAAAAGATAAACTCATGTAGATATGTAAAAATCCAACTAAATATATTCATTCTCACACAAACTGAGACCTTTACCTTCTTTCTGCTTTACTCCAGGATGCTACTTCAGCCTGATGACTCCTTGCAGATTCTAGCCCCCGTGGAAGCTGATGTGGGTTTCTATGTTTGTAACGCATCTAATGCTCTGGGTTCTGACTCTGTGTCCATTGCTGTCACTCTAGCAGGTAACAGTTCATTCATTTTGATTGCACAGTTGTCCCTGCCGTTTGTGTGATTCTGGACAGAAATAGTTTGCTGGGGACCAGGTGGGTCTGGAAGATGGGTGGGGAAAGTGGATTAACAGAGATACATAGCTGTAAAAACGAATCCCTGAGTCACAGTCGAACTTTCACAGACAGTTCATGAGATTTGTGTTTCTACAAGAGATCAGTGCTTTTTCTCACTTGCTAAATCGGAAGTGCATTCTCAAGACAGTGCTTGTCCTCATTATTCTCAATTACAAGCAGTGCATTCTGAGCTGTCCAATTTGTATGCTTTGTTTTAAACCTACTGCTGGTCTTTTCAAGTTTGACAGACTGACCCATTATTGTTTGTATCAAGTTTGACAGACTGACCCATTATTGTTTGTATCAAGTTTGACAGACTGACCCTTATTCAGATGTAAGTTTAGGAAACTAGCAAAATACTAATGCTGAAGAACTAGCCCCATGTCAAATCATGCCCTGTAGTGTGGCACAAACATTGCCAACGCTCTCAGTTGCTGGTTAACAAAATATTAACTTCTGTGTTTATATTTCTCTAGTAACAGTTCTGTTCTACAGAACACTAAATATCCTTTGTTAGTTTAGATTTCAGTGCTAAGGAAACCCCGCCCAAATAAAAGACAGGAGAAAATAGTAGTGCATAAAACCAACTTCTTCAAAGCAAGTTATTAGGCATTGTCAGCAGCCTCACAACCACAACAGGATTGGAGTACCAGGAACACAGCGGCAAATGTGAATTAGAAGCTATTGGGTAAAGACAAAGGGATAAATGAGAGTTGCAGTTAAGGACTGTGGCAAGACATTGCAAAGAAGCAGGATCTTACTTGTCACAAAGACAAAAGGAAACTTATTAGGAATGCTGGAAGGTGAATTGACTTTTCATAACTCCCCATTTCATTGTGCCCACTACAGAACAGGGAAGCGGTTAGAGGCCTCCACTGTATATATACATATGTTTTTTACACCAAACACACAGAGATTTTCAGACCGGACAGCCATGAAGAAAATCTAAGTATGCAACTACAGGTAGCACTGAAGTTCTCACAATTAGTAAACCAACCAGAAAGAGGCTCTGTCTGTCCCATAGGAGGAGAACATCAGAATCACTCAAGGCAGAAAAGGGAGAGCTATTTATTACATATAGACAAAACAAGAAACTGATCTTTTTGCACTACTGCAGATCAGGGACAGCTTTGTTGAAGCCAGGACAGCAGGGCAGTAGTGTTGCTGCTATGGTACTGTAGTAATATACTAGAAGCAAGTGAACAACAAACTTCCAATCTTGATGGTTCTATGATTCTGTTTCATTTGAAAATACAGCACTGAGACAAAAACACCCCAACCCTATACCACTTAAAGCAGTGTTGTCATACTGTGCCCATTCTGCCAACATACAATAATAGAATCACAGAATGACCAAGGTTGAATAAGACCTCCAAGATCAGCCAGTCCAACCGTTCACATATCATCAGTGTTTCCTACTGAACTACGTGCCTCAGTACAGCATCTAAATGATTCCTGAACACCTCAAAGGTCGGTGACTCCTACACCTCCCTGGGAAGCCTGTTCCAGCACCTGGCCCCTCTTTCGGATAAAAAGTTTTTCCTAACATCCAACTTGAATCTCCTCTGGTGCAACTTGAGGCTATTCCCTCTAGTCCTATAAATAGTTACATGGCAGTAGAGGCTGACCCCCACATCACCACAACCTCTCTTCAGGTAGTTGTAGAGAGTAATAAAGTCACCCCTGAGCCTACTCTCCTTCAGACTAAACAGTCATAGCTCCCTCAGCTGCTTCTCATAAAGTTTATGCTCCGGACTCTTCACCAGCTTCATTGCCCTTCTCTGAACACACTCCAGGGCCTCACTGTCTTTTTTATAGTGAGGGGCCCAAAACTGAATTTAGTACTCGAGGTACAGCCTCACCAGGGCTGAGTTCAGAGGGATGATCACTTCCCTGCTCCTGCTGGCAGCACTATTTCTGATACAAGCCAGGATCCCAGAACGCTGCTGGCTCATGTTCAGCCAAGTGTCAACCAACACCCCTAGGCACATTTCTTCTACACAGTCTTCCAGCAACTCTGCCCCAAGCCTGTAGCATTGCATAGGGCTGTTGTGGCAAAAGTGCAGGACCCAGCACTTGGTCTTATTGAACTTCAAACCATTGGCCCCAGCCCAGCTGTCCAGACTATCCAGATCCCTCTTCAGGGCCTTCCTACTCCCAGACAGATCAGTATTTCCTGATAACTTGGTGTCTTGTCTTGCCTGCAAAGCATTCTGGCTGGAACAGGGGGCTGCCTTAACATAAGTATGCCACCTCTACTACTACATTCCCCTCTCTCTGAGGTAAACCTGAGTGTCTCTGAACTGTTTTGCGTCATAGTGGCATGCCTCTACAATGTCCTTTCAGAATAAGTTGCAGAAGACCACTAGAATTGCTGATGATGCATGGTTCCATAGCTAACTCCATACAGACAGGCACAATAAATAGGGTGGGAAAGCCTCGATCCACTTGTTCACAGCCATCTGTATGGTTTGTTGCATATGAAGCAAATATCTTTGCTGAAGATAAACAATGATTAAAACATTCACTAACAACTTTAGATAAAGCAAAACTGGTTATTTGATAGAGGTGAGCTTTCTCAACTTATTATTATTAGGAGAAAACTTTTCATTTATGGTCGAGTCTTCCCAATCCCATTGTTTCATCATAAGTTAAAGAAAACATGATTGATGTGTAGAAACAGCTTATGTATTTCTCTACACCTTCTGCACTACTAAAGGAACATTAGTCACCTCTCAAGATTCTTTGTCACCCTAAGTTTGGCCTTTGACAAATGGTGATATTTTGGTTGCAGCATCAGGCAAACATCTTATTGCAGTTTCAATTGTACTGATATTTATTGATTCAGCTGGTTCTCACATGTGTCCACATAGCTTTAATGCTCTTCTTCCTCTGCACTAAATATTCTTTCTCTTTTTTTCCCTCTCTCAGAACAGGTTTTCTGATGGAATTCAGTGCTTTTATATTTTAAAGAGTAGGTGGGCTCATACTTCAGCATTGTCCCTTATCCATTCTGTACTGTGCAGCTCTTTTCATAGAATGTACTGACCGTCTGTCTTCTGTGTCCAGTATGCTGAGTCTGCTAAACCGTGGTCCTTCTTTTATACAGGAAAGCCACTAATAAAGGCATCAAGAGCTACTGTGATCAACACAGAATTGCCTGCTGTCACTGCTGATATTGGAAGCACAGTGAAAACAGTCCAGAGAACTAATGTTACCATTAGCTGCCAGGTTGCAGGTGAGAAATGACTTGGTCTTGTGTGCCGTGCTTTTGGCTGTGAATTTCTATGCAGTTCTTTGCTAAATTGATGTCTCCGGGTGCAACAGAAGTTCTGTTAAATCACAAGGTCTTTGTAGGACTCAGACAAATTTCTCTGCTTCCAGTAACTCATAGCATAGAAGTTGCCCTCCTTTTTACCAATTCCATCAAGAAAAGCATAGAAAGAGTCTTAAGAAAATTAGTCTGGGACAGAATGGCAAGTCTCTTTGTCAGAGATACACAGTTTATTGTGGTTGCAACAAAACAGATCGGCCTTCCTACTTGTTGGGAGTGTTTGGGGAGAGTATAGAATCAGGTCTGACTCATTTCTTCATTGATGGGACTCTCCAAGTACACTGAGAGACCTGGTATATGTCTAAAGACCCAGGGTCAGATCTTTAATTCATTACACTTTCATGTAGAGTACAGTCAGAAAAAGGAGAAGGGAGCAGCTTACAAAACACAGAGGGAGCCGTGCTCAGTGTTGCACAAATATCTGCTATGTATGGTTGCATGAAGTTTCTTGCTTTAGTTTCTCATCTAGCAGCTACTTCATATGATTGCAAATAAACATCTGCACTACAGACATACGAATATCCTGCTTTCTTTACACTTTCTGCTTACTTTAACAGAGTGGTTGTGAGTTTTCCTTCTTTGGGTGCTGCCAAAAACACCATTACCCACATTCTTATGTACAAGGAGTATTTGATAATCTCTCCTTCAGCAAAGTATGCATGATAACTGTGCAAACAGTAGGCTAGGATCAAAATGCATTCATTTCTTTCAGTGAGATTAGTGAAATAAAAGTACAGGGTCATTTTTCCAGTGGTTCATAAAGGAATAATTGCAGTATTCCTGTTGTCCTCTGCTCATAAACACTCTGTTGCATTCAGACTGATTTCTATTTTCTTCCAATGAAGGAGGAAATTAAAGTAGGGTAACCATTATGCCTCAGTTTCCCACACATGTAAGATGGAAGAGGTCAGGAAACTTCCCACAAGGTCACAGTGTTCATGGCAAAGCCAAAAATAAAACCTGTATTCCCTATCTCCCAGTTGGATGTCTTGTTTTTCACTAATTAAACTAATTCCAGTTAAATAATTATCAATATGATTCATGATAATGTATCATATGCAAAGATCTGTTTGCCAGCCTCTTTTTCCTGGTAATTAATGATAGAACACATGTGAACACCACAGAGCTGGGTCATGGGAGGTTCAGACTGGATGTTAAGAAAATTTTTTTTCCCTTGAAGGTGGTCAGACACTGGAACAGTATTCCTAGAAAGGTGGTTGAAGACCTTGGCCTATCAGTGTTAAGAGGCATTTGGACAGTGCCCTAAATAACATGCTTTAGCTGTTGGTTAACCCCTGAAGTGGTCAGGCAAGTGGACTGGCTGATCTACATAGGTCATTTACAACTGAATTCTAATTCTAATTCTAATAATTCTAATTCTAATTATATCCTATTCTAATCTACTCCACTGTTCTACAGTCCACTCTAACAAGAATTGGCTGGCTCAATGCAGCCAAAGGGTTGTGATCAATGGGTCTGTGTCAGGGTGGAGGCCGGTCACAAGCAGTGTGCCTCAGGGTGTTGGTCTTGGGACCAGTGCTCTTCAACATCTTCATCAACAATATAGACGATGATATCAAGTGCACCCTCAGCAAGTTTGCAGATGACACCAAGCTGAGCAGTGTGGTCAATACATTGGAAGGAAGGGAAGCCATACACATGGACCTGGACAGGCTGGAGAAGTGGGCCAGTGAACCTAATGATGTTCAATAAGGCCAAGTGCAGGTGCTGCACTTAGGCCAGGGCAATCCCAGGTATTTATACAAACTGGGGGAAGATCAACTTGAGAGCCGCCCTGCGGAGAAGGACCTGGGGATCCTGATAGACGAGAAGCTGGACATGAGCCAGCAGTGTGTGGTTGCAGCCCAGAAGCCCGGTCATGTTCTGGGCTGCATTAAAAAAGGGGTGGCCAGCAGGGAGAGGGAGGTGATTGTCCCCCTCTGCTCAGCTCTTGCGAGGCCCCATCTGGAGTACTGCATTCAGGCCCAGGGCCCCCAGCACAAGAAAGATGCAGAGCTCTTGGAGCATGTCCAGAGGAGAGCCACTAAGATGATCAGAGGGCTGGAGCAGCTCTCCTATGAAGAAAGGTTGAGGGAACTGGACTTGTTTAACTTGGAGAAGAGACAGTTTCAGGGAGACCTCATTGTGGCCTTCCAGTACTTGAAAGGAGCATATAAACAGGAAGGGGAATGGCTGTTTACAGGGAGGATAGTGATAGGAAAAGGGGGAATAGTTTTAAACTGAAACAGGGGAGGTTTAGGTTAGATTTTAGGAGGAGGTTTTTCACACAAAGGGTGGTGACCCACTGGAACAGGTTGCCCAAGGAGGTTGTGAATGCCCCATCCCTGGAGGCATTCAAGGCCAGGTTATATGTGGCTCTGGGCAGCCTGGTCTAGTGGTTGGCGACCCTACATGTAGCGGGGGGTTTGAAACTAGGTTATCCCTTTCAGCCTTTCAACCCAGGCCATTCTATGATTCTATGATTCTGTTATTTTAAGTTTAGTGCTTTTTCTTGAGATCTCTGCATGGCCTCTTGCACTGACAATGAGCATTACCAGAGTGCAGGGAAAAAAATAATATTGCTCTTTAACTTCTTATGAATGGTATAACCATTGTCAAAATCTATGTTCTGGACTGAGATCTATAGATATTAGTTGTAAGATAAGGGAAAGCAAAATTATCAGATTCATTTGCCTCTGATCTGAATTATCTTGGACTTAAACTCTTCTCTGCTTATATAAGGAAAATGGTGTGGTTTTCTCCAGGCTTGAAAAATCAGTCTTGTTTCATTTGTCATGACTTTGCCACTTCACCTATGGAGGTGAAATGTTTATTTTTAAAACATAACTCAGTGATATCTTGATGTCCCTTCCTACTCATGTTTATTCTGCCATGATTGAGATAAAGCTCAGACTTCTCCAAAACTCAGCCTAACAGTGCACCCATCAGGGTTGTCATCACAGGCAACTCTGCAGCTGCCTGATTTCCAGCTTTAGGATTGTCCCCAGTTTTCATAAAAGCAACCATCTTTCTGGGGTCATTCTAATGCAATAATCAGTTTCACTTCCAAATAGGATGCAGGAGCAATTTGGATCACATCGGTGTCACTAGGAAGCTTTTTGTTGACTTCAACACTTAAAGCATGGAGATACTCATTTGGACACCAGAAACTTCAGTCAGCCAGGCCCTAGTTGTTATTGAAAATGGAATTAGATGTGAAAAGAAAATTTTGTTTTAAAAAATCTTATTCTTAGGGCATTTCTCCATCCTTCAAACCATAAAATTTCTAATAGAGGCAGTAATCTGTAAAGTGTCACGTATCATTAACTTCGTTGAGTCAGAACAGATTTTCAAGAGTGATTTAAAATATATCACCATCCTTCCCTCTGTATCCTTCAGATTTTTCCTATCTCCTAGGCATTTATTTCTTCTGTGTTTCATCTCTATTCTGGAAGCTATATTTTTCCAGTTCTTTCCTTGCTTTATGGTCCGTATTTGTTCCTCAGCTGTACTAGAATCTAATATATGTCAGAATACTATTGCACGGAAAACAGGTCATCACTGCTAGATCACTGTGTTGTTATGCTTCCTTTCCCCAGAAGCTTATGGTTCAGCAAAATCATCCTGATTGACATGCATGCTTCTACTTGCTACATACTCCAGGTAGCCTTTGTTGTGCTATATGTGTGTACAGTGATGGAGGGAAAAGCTGAAGAAAAATAAATATTGGGAAATGATTAACTGTGTAATATCTTACTTGCCCAGCAAAGTGAGACTTGTTTCCATCTGGCATCTCTCAGACTTTCAGTCTCAGTGATTGTTTCTGCAAAGCAGATGCACTCAGCCTTCTGTCCTCTCTTGTTCGCCATTACCCAGCAAAAATGATTGAAACGCTCTTGCTACCCCTTGTGGCAATGTACTGTAATAATGTATTTCCTTGTGCCTTTGCTGGCTGTCTCCAATTCTTATCTTGAAATATTTGAGGCTTATATGTGTTATTAGAGATTGAAGCACAATGGAAAATGTGTCTGCAGCTCCCTGACACATAGAGTACTTCTTATATTCTTTAAACCACACTGTAGAAAGATGGTACAGGTTGATTTCAAGACATCTTTGTTTAGCACAGGAGCTTCACATTAAAGACAGAGGAAGAAAACCCTTTGTACACTAGCAGTCAGAGAAGAGTTATTTTAGAGGCGGTAGACATCATGTAAGTATAATGCATCTTTCATAAAATGAACAGAAATACATTGATCTTTACTCTTAACCCCATCTTGGTTCTTCTCCTAGAGAAGTAAAAACAAGAAGAATCTGCCTTTCTGGATTAAGATTATCTGAGCGGCTGTCTGCAACAAATAGATTAATTTTCCTGTCTCTCTGACTTGATCTATTTACTTTAGGTCTCTGCTCCTGAGGACTGTAATCTTGAGTTTTCATTGTCCCTTTCCCTCCTACTTTACACCTCGCGGTACTCCTCATCCCCCTTGTTCTTCCACTGTTTCCACTTAACTTTCCTTTATTTTCAAGAACATAAAAGCTCTACCCAAATCTTCAAGTTGGAAGAAAAGAAAAGAAAAACTCTGGGTTGAACTGAAGAAATCTCAGCTTTGTAAACCTGTTACTGATCCATTATACTTCTATGCCAAAGTTTGTCAACAGTCATAATATGAAACTGTGCACTATAACAAGCTCAAACTTCAAGAAAGAGTGATTCATCCCTTCTCTAGTGTGGCACTGCAGAGAGGAGTGCTGGGATGTGAGTGTTTTTCCAACTCGGGCTGCAGAACTGTCAGAGTCTCCATTTTCTCCCCTTGTCTCTCTAGAACACACCTCTTAAACTTCCTTTGCTTGCAGTGGAAACACAACAAACACATGGGTTTGAAAAAAACTAAAGGTTTGGTGTTGTTTGCTATCTAGCAGTTGTCTGAACTCCCCTGAGGACTCTGCCTGGATGCTCTGGAATAAATCAGAGCAAGATTTTAAGTGGTGGTCGGCCCACCCATGCCACGTAGGTCAAAGAGTAGCAACCAGATGGAGAGCTGTGTTCTGGTCCTTTCCCAGATGAGAGTTCAGAAACAGGCCAACAGACCAGCCTTTTTAAAAAGTTGTGTTACAGAAACATAAACAAGGGTAAGCATTTGGAAAACTGCATCACAGACAGAAATGATTAATACCTTTGAAGAGTCCAGATTAGTATGTGTTACACACCCTCAGACAAAGGTGAGAAAAATTCTACAGTTTTTTACAACCTATTTCCTGCTACTTTCTGAATGTGGATGAGACTCTCTGCCCTTACAGACCTTCCTGACTGCCAAGCTCAGATGTACTCATTCCAGATGTCTTGGCAGAGTCCACAGGTAATTCTGGGAGAGGTGGAAAAAAGGCCGGAATGCTTTGATGTGGAAGAACAGGGAAAACCTCCCTTCCCCACTTCCATCTGCACATGCTTAGTGAGGAACCTCCTATCATCCAGTCGCTACAAATGCAGACAAATGGGTGGTCATTCGTAGTGAGCACAGACAAAAGTATTTCTGGTGCCAGACCCAGTGCCAGAGCCACAGAACTGACAGATTGGCTTTTGATTTGTGATGTGGATGTACAATCAGTAAGGTACTGGCAGTGTAGAGAGTAATGTGTTGCTTTAAATAACGCAGGGAAAGATTTAGGTGGGCAGCATATACTTAAGAATAGCTGCCTGTAAGCATGCCCTTACTCTACAGTAAACACAAAGAAACTACATATTCATGCAAAAGAGGTTAAGTGCCTCCCACTTACGGAAGATGCAGCAAATGGGAAACTGCTCCCGCAGATACCAGGGTTAGTGATATGCTGCTCCTTACTGCCATGGGTCCATAAAGTAAATGTTTCCTCCCAGGCACAACTACACACTCCTATCCCACCTACTACAATTTCCAGTTCTATTCATGTAAACCAATTGTTTACAGTGAATTACCCAATCTAGTACGCATATAAATTGAGGGAGCTATCCCTGTACCAAGGAAATGCTTTTAGCTTCAAGACCAGCAGTCTTGCTAGCTTGTATCAGAGTACTTTCCTCCAAGAGGGCACCCATTAGACAAGAGCCTTAGGTCAAAGCACATTAAAGGAAGAAATTTTCCTGTAGTGGGTTATGAATCTGTAAAAATCTGTTGTCTGGGCACTCCTGGCTAGACCAGTGAAACTGCATTTCTGAAGATGTAAATGCTAATTGTTTGTCTTAGTTTAGAAAGGAAGATTGGAAGAATTCATAGAAGAGAAATCTATGGTGGGTTCCTAAATGCACAGAAACGCCTTCTGACTGAGGAATTTCCTAAGCTGAAAGTAGCTGGAGGCTGGAAGAGCAATAGCAGGAAGCATTGTGTATACTTGTCCTGCTCTTAGTCTTTATGAGGCACTAGCTTAAGTCTGCTGTTGGAGACAGGATGCTAGGCTAGATACTAGGCTTTGTTATCATCCAATACTGACGTGCTTTTAAGAACGATGAGTTCAGAGTTCACTTGTACAACTTTAGAGTATTAAAAATGAAGACAGTGTTAAAGTTGACTAGACAGTTCTGAACTGCGAAGAATGTCAGTTGAAAGTCATGTTAAAAGCTTATTTTAATGGTTCTATCTTAAACATTTTGTCTGTATGACACTGTACAGCAACCTCTGTGTCTTATGTGTGTTATGTGTTGTCAATATTTTTCCAGGTGTTCCTGAAGCGGAAGTTACTTGGTTTAAAAATAAGGTCAAGCTGTCCCCTGCTCACCACCTGCGTGATGGGTTGTTGCTAATTGCAAATGTTTCCCTGTCGGATCAGGGGTTATATTCCTGCAGGGCAGCCAATCTACGTGGGGAGGTAACTGAAAGCTCCCAGCTGTTGGTTCTTGGTAAGTACAGTGTATTTTGCTTGTGAAGCTGTAGGAATATAGCTGATGGCCTCATTAGCCTTCAGAGTTAATCAGAGGACGTGGAAAGAGGGAATGACATAGCGGCAAGATGTTTCAGGCTAAGGACTACCCCTAGCAGGGCAGAGATATTCAGTTTCATTATTTTGCACTTGGTGGTGAAGAAAAGTATTTATTAATAATTTCTTAAAGTGGCTTTCTTGAAATGAGAGTGATGCGGCTTTTTTTGCTGTGAAGTGTTCTGCTTCACTGAGCAGCATTTCTTGTACATAACTGTGTGGTACTGACCCATTTTATACCAAACAGGTGCGTAAACACAGTGCACTTTTGAAAAGCACTTCCCAAGTTCAGCAAAGGGTGAAGTTTACTTTTTCTTGAGTTTCTAAATAACAAGCATAAAGCCATTCTGGGTGATTTGAAAAGACAGTGTCAGCTGTGAAGTACGGGTAGAAGTGTTACCAGGTGGTAACTGAGCATGTGGGAAAGGGCTTTCCTTTCCTAGTAACTCATCTCTATCATTTCTCCCTGACTGCCAGATGAACGATCCAACCAGACATGTAAATGCATACATGTGATGTACATTTCACAGTGAAGTGACAAAGTCTGTAACCTACTCCATGCTACCAGTACGAAATCATTAAAGCATCCAGTGCAGCTCTTGTCTCTTGTGACTAGAGTGAGCATAGGTCCTGCAGATGAGGTAGCTTACAGATAAAGTTTTAAAGTGAGTTTTCTGACAGTTTCACAGATAACAGTAAAACTCCTTTAATAGTATTCCTAGGATTTCACTATGAATCTAGACTGGCTCTAGAAACTCTGTCTGAAAAATTCTGCCAAAAAAATTTAGCTAGGTTTCAGACTACAGATCAGAAATTCTATATGAATTAAATTAAATACTTTTCTAATCTTTATAAATAGTCATAGTTTTTAAAGGTGCAAAGTCACTCTGAGTTATGCAACCTGCTTATGCTTTGAGGTAAGTCACATTTTTAGTTTCTTGATGGAAAGAAATTGTTCAGACATCCACAACTCATAGTTCTGATGATGAATGTGCTCAGCAGCAGAAATTTTGCTCAGTTTGTGCTGTGATCTTGTTGAAAAGCAGTGAAGCCATTATTCATTTAAATATTTCGTAATTTCTATGACAAAAATAATTGGGAATGGTAGGCAACACAGTCAATTTTTAAATGGTGTTATAGCTAGTAGAAAGACAAAATTCTACAATTCTCAGCATAGAGTGATCCTCTTGAGCTCTTTGAGCTTTTAGTCCTTTGGAGCTCTGCCTAAGTATGCCACAGGATTTGGCTGGGCTCTAACTGTATTTAATCAAGGCTTGATCCAGTTAGTAACAGACATTAAAAAGTTTTGCACTGACTGCCATGGACATTTATATGGTTTCTATGCTGTATAAGTTTGCTCTTTCTTCCAAGCTGCTGTATCTTCTGATACACTCATTACATATGAAAAAGGTCAGTCAAGCAGAATGCAATCGTAGCCTTTAGACAGATTTTTTTCTTATTTTGTGGTCACATTGATCAAAATGCTATTGTAATACTTCCTCTTGTGTTTTAGCTAATATCAAGTAAAGCACACATTTAATAGTTGCCCAAAGTTGTTTTTTGCTGTTTGAAATAATGTTGCAGCATGGCCACTAGCACAGCAGTCAGTAGTGATGGTTTTTCTTATGTCCTTAAGATGTTTTCTGCTATGATGTTGCTCATCACTTCAGTATCCTAATCTGTTACCAGAGCCTCCACGACCCCTTCCTTACCTAGAAAACTTGACAGCAGTGCTTTCCAGCATTGGGACCAGCCCTCCTTCAGTGTTGACCTCTCCTTCAGGAACAAAAATGACTATCAGTCCAGGGAGCTCTGCTCTAATAGGTAAGCTTTATGATTTTTTTTTTTTTTTTTTTTTTTTTAATATTTAAGATGGCCTTTTATGTTACAGGGTTAGATTATTTATGCAGCCTGCTGGCTCTCTGGCCATGCAGTCCATTGGCAGTCATAATCATTGCCAAACTGTTTCAGAACTCAGAAAGTCTTTGTTTTAAATTCATTTAAAAATGGCAGTTCTCTTATTTGTGTTATCCCCCAAAGCTGCCTGCAGAATAAGGTCTCCACTTTGCCACACTTAATAATATTCTGTAGGAAGAATATGATCTGAGGAGCTGGCAATCTTGTTCAACACAGGACATGGAAAACTGGTGTATCAGCTGATCTAAGAGGAGAAATATTTGTGGTTCTAGTTTTCCTTCTGCATCTATGCACTGTTTTTTCTGTCTGTCCACTATTCATGCTCTGTATTATCATACGTCCTTCTTCAGAGCATTTTCTGGGGCTTTGTCTTTGATTTTTCTCTTACAAATTCTCTTTTACAACCTGTTCATTTTATTCTTCTTTGTTATACCACATAACCCGTGTGTGCACAAAAATATAAGGAAATAATCCCTGGCGAACGTTTTTCTTGTATTCTCCATTTTTTTCTGCCTTCTGCATAGTTTTCTCATCCCTGTCTCCATGATAAGTGCAGTAAACTCTTCTCATATCTGTGGATACAGTCTGTTTGCAAAGAGAATCTAATCCTCTTTTAAAGTTCAGAGCATGTTTATTTTAAAATTTATTTTCTCCCACTGATCTTCAGCCCCTGCTGTCAGGCTCAGACAAGGGAAGAGCTCCTCCAATAGCCTTGTTAATACGTATTCTGAAATCTTGTCAAATCCTGAGGTTTCAGTACAATCTTACAGTTTTTTTGAGATAAGAATACAAGTCCTCCAGCAAAGGATCTGTGGCTGACTTCAGTGTTTAAAGCTCTGGTATCTGTACCTTCCCAACCATCTTAACTAACATTAGTAGCAATTTTAAGATTTTCTTTTCACAGTAGAGGCTTTCTATTTATGTTTTTAGTTTTGTAGTGTTTACTTTTCCCCACTGCTGACATCTGCATACATTTGCAATAGCTTTTAGTGTACAGCTCTGGATTACATATCTACATGTACAAAAACTGCAGCAAGATAGCCCTTATTGGGGGGAATATCTGAAGTTATTAGCATTGAATAAAGCAGTTTGAGTAAGTTTTATTGTATTCATTACTGTAAGACTGGGTCCTACTCCTGTTTCATCCATTTCCTCTCACGTTTACAAGAAGTCTTTAGTAGTTGTAGGGATGTTTTACTGTTTGAAAGCTGTGCTTGAACTGCCAAGGGTGCTCTCCACTGCCTGTACATAACCTCTACACTGATTTAATTTGTCCATCTTGCCCTGTACCCTGCCCTTCTGCTTCAGGGACAAAAAACTCCATGAATCTTAATAGCAAAATAGCTAGCTAACTCCCTTCTCAGTGCATATCTCTCACCTTCACTGGAGTATTACTGAGCTGAATTTGAGGCCTCTATTATTAAAACCTGGTGAAAGTTCCTGAGAAATTTTTTCTGTTGAAAAACTCAGCATAGAATGGGCTATCCAATCAGTTAGGAAGCTACAGACTAGTGTGCTGTGCCAAGTTACATCATCAAAACAAGGCCATGTCTGAGGATGCCAGCTCTTTTTTTCCTTTTACTAGAGGGGTATACTCTCCTTCACCTGTCTCTTCTGCCCAATGTATCTAAAGAATCTCGTCCTGTTGTTTTTCACATCCTTTGCCAAGTTCAGTTCTAGCTGTGCTTTGGCTTTCCTGACTCCATCCCTGCATATGCAGACTACAACCCTGTATTCTTCATAGGCCAACAATCCCCACTTCCAGTTCTTTTATTTTTCTATCTTCTTTCTCAATCGGACCAGCAGATCCTTGCAAAGACATGCTGGTATCTGCCTCCTGTTCCTGATCTCTTATTCTGGGGGATGGAGAGCTCTTGCACTCTCAGAAAGGCATCCTTAAAATTCTGCCAGCTCTATTCTGCTCCTTTGTCCCAAAGGACAGTTTCCCAGGAGATCTCTTCCAACAATTCCTTAAACAGCCATGAGTTTTTACTCCTGTAGTTCAGAGTCCTGACTCCACTCTTTGCCCATCCTGCATTCCTCAAGATCACAAACTCAACCAGGGCATGGTCACTGCAGCCCAGGCTGCCTCCAATCTTAACTTCTTTTACAACCTCTTCCACAATGGTGTGCACCAGGTCCAGCAATGCTTCACCTCAATTGGATCTGTCCAAAACCTGAACCAGAGAATTGTCATCAGTGAGCAACAGGAGTCTCAAGGACTTCTTGCAGCTCACCATGTTGTTTTCCCAGCAGGTGTCCAGGTGGTTGAAATCCCCCATCAGGATGAAAGCCTGATAGCATGATGCCTCTTGCAGCTGAAGCAAGAAGGCCTCATCAACAGACTCCCCTTAATCAGGCAGCCTGTATTAGACTCTGACCACTAGCTGTCCTTTATTGGTCCTGTCCCTAATTTTAACACACAAGCTCTCAATCTGTTCATGGCTGTTTCTTAGGGGCAGCTCTTCCAAGTCTATCCACTTCTTAACATAAGGGGCAACTCCCCCACCTCTCCTACCTCACCTATCCCACCTCAAAAGCTCACAGCCCTCAGTCGTGGTATTCCACTTATGCAAATCATGCCACCATGTTTACGTGACAGCAATAAGCTTGTAGTTCTCCAATTGCACCGTGGTTTCCAATTTACCCTGCTTGTTTCCCATACTGCGTGCACTGGTATAGAGGCACTTCAAGCTGGGCTTTTGGCAGCATTACCATCTTCAAGGAATTGAAGGAATTTTCCTCTGGAAAAATTCTGGGGTTTTCCACCACTGCATCCTGAAGCAACAGTGTTCCCCAACTCTTCTCTGTTACTTAGCAGTACATCCCCTTCCTCCATCAGATCTATTTTAAAACCCTGGTGATGTGCCCTGACAGCTTGCTGCCCAGTATCTTCATCATAAGATGCAGCAGGTTGAGAGCCCCTGCTAGCACCTTGTTCCTCTAACTTAGCCATACTGTCCCACACCTTGTCATGGGCAGGCTTGCTATCACCCCTTCTCCCTTCAAACCTTCTTTAAAGCCCTGTCAGTGAGCCCAGACAACTCCTGGGACAGAATTCTTTTCCCCCTGTGACCTTGGTGGATCCCATCAGCAGCCATCAGCCCAGGCACTGAGTAAATCATCGCACAGTTGAAAAAGCCAAGATTGCTGTGGAGGTACCAGCCTCTCAGCCATGTATTTATCAGATGGGTTTTCTTGGCCCTCTCAGTATCCCTCCCTGCCACTGAAAGGATAGAGGAAAATATGACCTGTACTCCCTCTCCATCCACCAAGTCTCATGAAGTCCTTTGTGCTAGTCTTCAGTCCTCTCTCAGTGACTTCACTGCTGCAACCCTGAACTATTAGTAAGGGATAAGAATCAGAGGGGCAAACCTGACTAAGGAGTCTCCTGGTAACATCCCTCACCCAGCAGCGGGGAGGCAGCACACGTCCCTACAGGTAGGTTCTGGGCAGCATATAGGGAACGTCTGTTCCTCTCAGGAGTTACCCTTCTTTCCTTTTTGGCAGAGGCAGTCTTGAGGTGTGGAGATGACTCCATTGCCCTAGATAATCTCCTGGGTGGATCTTCCACCACATCTTCACTTGCCTGTCCCTTGAGTTCCAGACTCCCAAGTGTAGGTGCACCTGGAAAGGCAAGGTAGGTAGGGAGGCAGTTTTCCTGTGATGACAAGATGCTACCATTATGTAAATTCCTAGCCTTTGTTCTGTTTTTATTCTTTAGATAAAATGAATGTGGTGCCAGTCCTAGTACACCATGGCTATTCTAATGAGTATGAGGATGTGACTGAACCTACAAGAAAAAACCAAAGCATTTAATTGGGAAACAGCTTCTAATCCCTTTTATTGCCCAGGCTCCTTGGTATCTGAGCTGTGCTTTTGTACCTCTAAACAGGAGCAGTAACATTTCTCTACCTTACAGAGACATTGGGTTGATGAAAACACCAAAATATACTGATCCTGTCAGCTCTTCCAATACTGGGAATGTATGGTTTTCATATTCCCCATGTTGTCATCCACAGCGTATTTTTCTAGGATAATCTATATCTACCCAAACTTATGTACTGGAAAAAATTTAAGTTAGGATATATTGAAAATAGCAGCGAAGTTTGATGATAAAGTATACTTTTTTTTATGAACCAAAAAGTATAATCAACGGTAAAAAAGGAAATACTTTTATTTGCTGTGTTCTCCTTGATGGCTTACATACCAAATCTGCTCAATTCACAAGTCAGTACACAGCTTTATACTAACTGCCAGCACTGCACATACAGTCTTGAAAAGCAGATTTCTTTTTGGTTTTATGCATTATCCCTAGTGACCAACAGTTAACTGCTATTTCACTGCTGTTTCAGAAGGCAGAAAAGCTGGACTACAAATTCTTGTCTTGCAAATCTCTACACTACTTAGCGTTAAAGATATTCTTAAAACAAAAACTACCTTTAACTTTAAAATACAGAGGATTCCAGTCACCAGGAACAATATTTCCTTCTCATTTTCCTTTTCCAACAATAGTTTATTTCTCCTATTTTCTAGCAGTGTCACTTAAATGCTCATAAGAGGCCCCAGAAAGCAGAATAATTTTAGTAGCCATCTCACTTTCAATGGCCAGATTTTTATTATGAATAAATGGCTTACTCTGAAGGGACTACATTAGAGCTAAGGCACGAAGTTCAGGAGGGTTTTCATTCTAGTCCTCTACACTCTGTGCTCATCAGAAGAATTGACTTAAAACAGGCACACATGACCTGAAAAGAATATAGAGATGTCGTGTGTACATGCAGAGATGGGATCAGGAAAGCCAGGGCACAGATGGAACTGCACTTGGAAAGGGATGCGAAAAATAACAAAAAATAACAAAATTGTCTCAGCCTTCACTGACAGCCAGTCTTCCCACATCTCTTACATCCCTGAACCTCTGGGTAGGAGCTGGGTAAGCAAAATCTTTCACACTGTAAGAGCAGAACAAGTCAGAGACCACTTCATGAAACTAGATGTGTCTTGGGGCTAAACTAAATATCTATGGGGCCTGATGACATGCATCCCCAGGTCCCGAAGGAATTGGCTTATGTGGTTGCCAAGACACTCTCCATCATATTCAAACATCATAGCTGTCAGGCAAAGTCTCTTGTGTCTAGGAAAAGGGAAACATCACTCCCATTTTGAAGAAAGGGAGTAAGGAAGACCCAGGGAACTATAGGTGGGTGAGCTTCACCCCTGTGACTGGGAAGATCATGGAACAGAACCTTCAGGAAGGTATTCTAATGCACACGTGTAAGGTGATGAGGTGCTCTGAGGCAGCCAACACTACTTCACTGAGTGCAGATCACGCCTGACCGACCTTGTGGCCGTTTATGATTGAGTGATAGTAGCATGCAGGCTCTTGTTTGTAGCTGGAGAAAGTTCATAGCTAATTGTGCTTACAGTGTAGACAGATAGTTTTTTGTAGCTGAGAATGTACTGTGTCAAATAGTGTTATTTTGCCCTTTGTACCTGTTGTAGTTTCATGGAAATAAATTGGAGACTTATGATCCTATGATTTCAGTTCTTTTGTCAGTGAAGTGCCGTGCTGCTGCCTACATTAGAAGAAGGAACAGCTCAAATAGTACCACATTCACGGCCAAACTCTTTCTACAGAGCCAAAAATGTTAGTGCTGTTATTTACTACTGTGTGTCTTGCTCTTGAGACATAACATCTGTAAACATAACACTGATTTTTATTCAAAATCAGTTGGAAAAGCAGTAAGGGAACCAGATGAACGTAAGTGATCTCATCAGTATGAATCTCCTGCAATATTTTATTTTGCTTTACTCAAGCAAGAATATCTGTTTGAAACATCAGTAATTTTTCTATGCTTCTTTTTCCCCATCCTCTCCCTACCTTGAACCTCTTCTAAATTTTCCTAGGTTTTTGGAATTACTGCTACAGTTGGAAATTGGATGTAGTAATCCAAAATAAGTAACAATCTGCACAGAATGTCAGTAAATAGAAAACCAATGTTTATGCTCCCCTAAGGAAAGAGGCAGCTGCAGAAGTTGTGCAATAAGAGTCAGATAAAATCACGACTATCTATGAAGCTATTATTCCACAACATCATTTTTCCCTTCTCCTCTCCCTCTGTAATAACGTGGATGTCGTGTTTGAAAAGTGATTCTAATGCTAGAGGATGTTTTTGGGGGGGAAACTTTATTTTATATTAATCATATTTCCACTTTGCTAAAGTACCACATATATCCATGGAATAGTCTGCCCAGTTAATTTGTTTTCCACCCCCTTCCATTTTTGCATCCATGGAAACATTGCTTCATCACACTGTGAAAATTCCTGGGTAAGTTACATCTATATAAAGGTAATAATGAAAATGCTGCCTCCTGTGTAACAGTCCTCTGTGCACCTATCTGTCCTTCACCTCCTCTGCTCTGTGCTTATTACTTTCCTTGCAACACAGGAAGTCTCCTGTGCTTCTGAAATCTCAGGGTGCATCAAATTATCAGCTCAATAAAATAGACCTTTGCAGCTTGGACTCCTTGCTGCGCTGGACTGCACTGTCTCCTTGATGGATTCCTTGTGCTACACTGCTGCTGCTGGGTACCCACTCCATGTGACTGTTTTGAGTGTTCTATTTCTCCTGCAATGGTAGTTGTGCAGTTAGCCTGGAGCAGTACCAGCAGTGGCGAATTTAATCTGAAGTATATTCATTTTCTGCTTTTGCCAGGCACTGAATAAACCCACCAGTTGGGCTGAGGAGGCCACTTCAGCAGGCTGTGTCCATTCTCATAGGCTTTCATTTCATCACTTACCACTTATAATTTTTTTTCACCCAAATCCTTAGTGCTTCAGGATTCTTAATGTGTACGATTCCACTTTTCAGAGCTTTTTAGAAAACAAGCTGTTTTACCAGAGCTTGAAAAGTCCTTTGCTTTTTTAATGGGCCCACCATGTAGCTGTATATTTGGGAATATTTTTACAGCTTCTCTTGGGTAGGGAATGGGCCTAGCTCAATTTCTATTGAATACAGTTTAAATTTACAGTGCTATGTAAATGATATCTAATAACAACAACATGTGTGGCTCCGGGTAACTAATTTAAATGTTTTGAAAACAGTTTAAACGCCATGTTATATGTTTAATGTAGTAAGTTGCAACTGCTCCTTTGGAGCCCTGGATAGTTATATAAAACACCTTATTTTTTTAAATGCTACTGTCATCAGCTGAATTGGCTTATTTCTAAATACATGCCTTTCCTCATCTAACGTAAATTAATGTCATTTGGCTTCCTTTTTTAAAAGCTAAGGTTATGGTTGTATTAACATTAATCCTTTTTTGGGTGATTTCTAGGATCACGTTACCCTTTGTGAGTTTTATTTTACCCACTGTATGAAAGCACTGGGAGGTAAAGTAATATGCATAAAACCTGAGTTAACAGTGTCAGTTGAAATTTACACTGTCTACTGTCAGGGAAAATCTTTACCCTTTAAGAAAAACTGCAAAGGTTTATCTCTTAGTTTTGCCACTTCAGCAAATCAGGTTTTGCATAGGTATTTGAAGACTTTCAGACATGATCTTACCTTACCTGTATTTGCTTTGTTAGCATTTTTTAAAAATTCATAGAATCAGGGAACGTCTCAAGTTGGAAGGAACCCACAGGTATCATCCAGTCCGACTCCTGGCTCCACACAGGACCACCCAAAACTGAGACCATATGTCTGAAAGCATTGTGCAAATGCTCCCTGAACTTCAGCAGCTCTGTGCTGTGACCGCTGCCCTTTGGAGCCTGTTCCATGGCCTGACCACCCTCTAGTGAAGGACCTTCTAATGGGCCCTGTCCAATTTTGTTCTATATGCTAGGTACAAAAAGGAATTAAATTTAGATCTAATGTGGTTTAAATTTAGGTTTAATACCATAGGTTTAGTATGCATTTCTCATTTTAGTTACCCAAGTTAAATCAGGTATGACTTTTATCTCTGAATCAAATTATTCCAAAGTAATACAAATCGAACATCCCAAGTTGCATGGAGAGGTCACCAATGAAGAGCAAGGGTATAAAACGGGCCTTTAATGTACAACTATGTATTGAATGTTAATACTGATGAATCCAGACTGCGTGTTACAGTGTGTGTTCATGTCCGGGCTCTCCTAACCAAACCTATCTCTTAAATAGGAAATAATATCCAAAGATGGAAGTCTAGGCTAGAATTCAATTTCCAGCTCCTCTGCTGGCACTTGGTTTGGCCCTGAGTAAGAAAGTATACATGCATCCTGGTGTCACACTGGAATAGGTTGCCCAAGGAGGTTGTGGATGCCCCATCCCTGGAGGCATTCAAGGCTAGGCTGGATGTGGCTCTGTGCAGCCTGGACGAGTGGTTGGCAACCCTGCACAAAGCAGGGGATTGAACCTAGATGATCATTGTGGTCCTTTTCAAGCCAGGCCATTCTGTGATTCTGTGATCCTCCATGCACCTTAGTCAGATGCAGGCAGAAAGGAAAAGGTACAGCACAGCACCTTCAGGGCTGCAATTGGAAAGCTAACCAGAGCTCAGGCTGCAAGACTATTTCATTTAAAGAAATTTCAAATACCAAAGAGTATTCCTCATCCCAAGTCTTCACTCAGGGTCCATCTTTAATAAATATTGGAAAGGCTGTGGTTGATGAGCAGGTCAATAGTAAAATAGAGAGCTATTTGTCAGACAAGTACAAACGTGAGAATAAATATTAAGAATTTTAAGGATTTTGAAACACAGTTCTGTATTCTTTTTCCTTCTGTTACAAACTGTCTTTAGTAACTGCATTATTTATTTGACATTTTCACCATTGCTTCCATTCAATTCTGCTGATTTAAGTTAGCAGGCTTATAGAAGGAATTCTAGAGTCAGTAGCATTAACACATGCATGGTTCTGTAATTTAAGTCTGCAAATGAAAAATGAGTGTCTACACGCTACAGATTTTGTTCACTTAGCATTAGCAAAGTACCCCAAAATCTTTCTATGACTACAGTCATACAGTGAGCGTTGCAGAGGTGTAACAGGGACTTGGATTTCATCTGCACTGTGCATTTACTATTTCCTCTCAAGAAATGATTTGCAGTGTTGTGAAATGTTCTTCCTTTCCCAAATATCCTCCTGTTATCCTCGAAATAATAACACTTTTCCAACTAAATGATGTAATTCGTATTAGATTTCTGTTTGTTTCTCCAGCTTTTCCACATTTGTGACTGCTTCATCCAGGCTTTGAATTAGTTCACAGTCATGGAAGACTTTGAAAGGGGGGCTGAAGGCAGTATTATTTTCTTTCTCTAGGAAGAGCTGAAGGAAAAGGTCCCTTTCATGCCACAAGTTTTGCTGCTCAGAATTAGTCTTCCCAAATTTTTTCTTCCTACTTCCCCAAGGTCATGGTATACTAACAGACTTACAGACTGCAGCAGTCTGTTTGGAAATAATGACTTTTTTTTTTTCTTAGGCTGTTTGTTAAGCTTTGGAAGGAAAAAGCCATCAGTATTGACAGGGATGGGTGGGAATAGAGAATTAGGTGTTGTGAATATGCATTAAATTGCATTAAAATTATTCCTGGGAGATGAGAAAGGGATATTAATGGAAGATTTTTTTATTATACTCTCACTTGATATGCATAAAACATTATCCCATACCTTATGTGTCCATACATGTGGGAAACATGTAGGAAATCTTGCTTGCAAAATGTTCTTGTTCTGCATACAAAAATAAGGAGTATCCATTACATGTGAGTCTCACAGGTGTTAGTAAAGTTTTACTATCAAGGAAAAAAATGTAATAATTACTCACTGGTGTAACATATTTAGGGACTTCATTAGTTGTTTTTTTTTTTTTCCCTTCCTTTCGTATTATTGATTACTGACTGTTGCTTTAGCTGGTATCATCATATACTTATTATGAAAGAAGAGACAATATGCAAGCAAAGGAAATAGTATCAGGAAGACTACACTGATTTGATTGGCAATAACATTTTTAAAAGACAAACAGGTGTGAGCTACAGCTAGTTGCTTACTGAGGTCGATTTCAGTTCCTCTGCATTTAACATCAAATTGACCTTTCTGCTTTCTTCATTTATCCTTTGTAGACTGTTTGCAAATGCCAACAGTAAAACTGAATTCACAGCAACCCTTTGTCAGTTGTCATGGCTATGTGCTGACCTCTAGAAATCTCTGCAGTTCTCTTAGAAGACAAGCAAACTATAAAAAAATATGGTACCATAGGGAAAAGTCATACAGCCACTTATTGTTAAGTTTGTCCATTCCCTGAGTATTCCTTTATTTTCCTTTCCTTTTAACAAAGGCAACCTTAAACCAGTAAACCAGTTAGGCTGATACCTTTCACATCACTCATTTCAATAAGAAAGAATATCTCCTGGAAACTGGATGACTTGCTTCTCTGGACAAGAGCAGGAAAAGGCTTAAGTACTCAGAAAGGACAAAAGGAATAAGGTAAAATGAAGCATAACATGAATAAATAGAATGCTTACAGAAATAGGAAGAAGGAACAGTCAGCAAAGAAAGCTGTGTCTTTGTGGTCAGGAAGTGTAGCATTAGGAAGAGAGCTGCGAAGGGTAAAACTGCATTAGACCTTGCCAAGGAAATTAAAACGAATAGCAAAGACTCTTATCCTTTTAAATGAAAAGAGAACAAGGGAAGAGAAATGACCACTCTGAGCAATGAGCACTCTCTCTCCATCTTCCTTTTTCTTCTTTCTTTTTTTTCTTTTTTTTTTAATAAAAAGATTTTGCTGCATTAAATAGTCCTCTACCAGGGAAACACTGCCACTGTAACTGCACAGGCTACTGTGTGTACTACACACCTTCTGCTGAGGACTCCTTGCCCTCAGTAGTATGCATTTAATACAGGGTGAACAAGCCCCACACAGCTGTTTTACCTGGGCAGCACCCTGCCTTTCTGTGGATGCTGACTGGGGGTGCCAGAAAGAGGGAAGAGAGCTAAGCTGCATATGGCTACTGTGCCGGTGGGAGATCAAGTATGTACCCTTCTGAGTGGAAGTCAGCCTAAGAAGTAGATCTAGGTGCTATAGATGCTCCCTCTGTCTCTCAGCAAGCGAATGTCTCAGGCGTGCTATGTGTCACCACTGGGTTTTTTTTTCTGCCTTGTATGAATTCGGCTTTCCATGAACAAGACAGCTTCAGTTCTTGTGTAAAGGCAGCGTCTTCTACTCTAGAGCAGAAAAAAGGTAGACAAGTAAGTAGTACAGTAGCCAAATTCCTACTATTACTTTAGGGATGTGACTCAGAAGGATAGTATTGAGGGTCCTTATTGCAGAGACAAAAGGACAAAAGTAATTTGTTATGCATTAGTAGCAGTTTAAACACAATAGCATGAAGCTATGGTACAACAAACTAACAACCAATGTACATTGCCCTCATAGAAACTTACACAGACTTTTTATGTATCAATGAGGTGCATAGAGATGCAGGACAACCTAAGTCACAAGTAGTCCAAATATTCCCTTGAGCATGGCTTTTCTGGCTCCCCATCTCTGCAGTTGATGGGGATGGATTGCGTCATAATACTTGCCCAGTTATTTCTTTTTCCTCCAGGCACATAAGGTAACTTATCTAAATCTTTCCATTGATAAACAAGTCTCACAGTTCTTCTGCTGTGTGTGATTCATCACTGAAACCAGTAAAATATACCAAAGGTATGAGGACCACAGGAAATAGTAATTTACAGGTGCTCTTCCTCCATTTGTTCAACAGGCAAAGAATTGGCTGTGGATCTGAGCTTCATTAGTTGTCCTCGTGGTCCATAAACACACCCACGTGATGCTACCCATATGATGGCATTTTGTCCTTCAGTTACTGGGTTTGGCTGGTTGTTGCTCAAATAATTGGTCATCATGGAAATAAGCATTTTTCAATTTATTTTTTTATTATTATTATTATTTAATAACAAAGTAAAATGTTAGTTTTTGCGTAACTAAAACTTCTGATTTTTAATTTATTACAATAAAAAGACAAGAAAGAAAAGGTGGTTAAAATAGGGTTGCTGGAGAACAAGTTCTGTTTGAGATACTTCTCAAACTTACTTATAGAGCTTATGCTAAGCGTGTAGCCTTACTATCCCAGTTTTCTCAGTACTGCAATGAGGATGATCTAAAATAATGGGAGTCTTAGGACTATAAATATTTCCAAACTGATCCAATATTTTCATGTGACTGATTAGCTGGCTTTTTGGAGATTTTGTGGTGTTTTTTTTTTTCAACTGAAGAGAAGGAATATTATTCATGTTTTTCATTCTAAGAAAATGGGAATGAATTTGAATGCAAGTAACTCCTGTATTTTGACCACTTGAAGTGATTTTGCAGTATGTTCAATCCTCAGTGGGGTTATTTCATCTTCTTTTATTAGGTTGCGCTGTGGATGGCCATCCAACTCCAAATATCACCTGGCTTTACTCTGGAAAGCCTCTCAGTCTGAGGCATCGCTTCCTAGCAGCAGGACGAATTCTTCAGATACTGAACATCAGTGATGCTCCTGAAGGAGAATTCAGCTGCCTTGCTCAGAATGAGGCTGGTTCGCTCTTACAAAAAACTTCCCTGGCAATACAAGGTAACTTTCCAATTTCTGTGCTTCTCTCCTGTGAAGCTTTTGACATTGACTTCCCTGCGTTGCCTTTCTTGTCCTAAATTTCTTGGCTCTGAAGCCAAGACTGTGATGCACAGCAGGAAATGAGTGTTTTGATATTCTACCACTATGGATATAAATTTGCAGGCCTAGCAAGAAACTTGCAGCATCTTAGGTTTCACTTGCAGTGTCACTTTCCCAAAATGACAGCTGATACTTCTGGCCTGCTCAGCAAATAGCGTGCTTTGCTGATTCAAGCTATACTCATGGCTGCTGCATTAACCTAGAATTCCAGACAGAGGTGTCACAGATCAAACCTCTGAGATTAGAAACCCCTCTGTTAATCTTCTAAGGTCAGTGTTACACACTGCTCAAAAACCCTTTGCTTGCAAAACTGCTGTAAAAATAAACTGTGTTATTTTTACCCTAGAAATTAACTGAAGGTGACAAAGCCACTGGACTGAGCACTGTGAATGGGTTGGAACAGAATATACAGCTTTCATTTTTGCAGTTGACAGGGATGGATTGGAGAAGAATTCAACTTTTCCTTAATTTTTACAATAAAACTTTTTAAAAGTGTTGCAAACCCCTCAGTTGCCCTAGGACAGATGATCTCTGTGATCAGACTGTTGTAAGAAAACACTATTAACTGCTGCTAGCTGTGACTTCTCTAAGCCATACTCCTTTACAAATATAAATGGTTAAGAATTAATCCTGTGAATTATTGCTGTGAAAGTATGCACACTGTATTTTTGAATATATGGATTTGAGTTTGAAAGTGTGCCTTTCGGATGTTAAAGCAGATTAATTTTATAAACCCACTTCCTTTCTTTTATTCTCTTACTTTGGGGTTATCCAGTCTTTCCAATGGCAGGATCTAAGGACCTTCCAGAAGACTCTCACAGTCCTTCACAGGACAAGTGAGAGCAGGATGGGTGTTTTTAATGCTTGGCAGTATCTGCTGAAGGTGGATCTTCAGCTCTGTCTCAGCCTCAAAGCTCTCAGAGAAATGAAAGGCAAGGTGGGATTGTGTCATCCTTACAGCCCTCGTATTTTCCCACCACAGTTTTGCTATTTGAGCTTAAACGTTTGTTTTAATTTTATTTAACTGACCTTCTGAAAAGTCATGAAAGGATATAATGCCAGGAGGATTAATACAACTTTTTCATGAACCAAATGGAAAATCTGGCTGAATATAGTAGGAAGAGATCCCTAGGCACACACAAATCTAATTTAAGGGAAAAAAGTCCTCATCATTTCCATTACAGATGTGTACTCTACATACCAACTCTGAGGGTTTCTGCAATGTCATGTTTGGCTGCATACCAGGAGCGCACATGTTTGCCAATGCCATGGTGCCTGCTCTCATTTTCCCAATGGCTTTCTGAAGTTCCTGAATCTATTCCACAGATAGCTAACAGATAGCTAATTACCCACCTAAGTCTGTATAAATACTAGGATTTTTAATGCCCCGCATCCCTGTCATTTGGTATTACTGAGAACCCTGGAATGTCATTCACCTTCTATGTCTTGTGCTTCTGAGCACAAAAAAAAAATACAAGGGGAGATTTGTTAGTAAATATAGGCAGTGCCTTACGTAAGCTGGAATTCTGTTCCTTCCTTGTACATTGCCTGATGACTTGCAAGCATAGTTCCCTTTGTGAGACACTGAGTCTAAACATTTTATCCTGGAGAACAGCTCTGACTCTTTTCTAACGATTTCTCACTGACAGTTTTTAAGTTTTAAAAAGTCTCTCACTTGCTTTTTGGCAGACTACCAGTGGTCAGTGGACAAGCTGATGGCTTGTTCTGCTTCCTGTGGCCACAAAGGAGTGCAGCTGCCCCAACTGAGGTGCTTACTGGATGGGATTGAAGTCAATATATCCAACTGCAAAGACAGGCCCAAGCCAACCCTGCAGCCCATCGCATGCAATAGGAGGGACTGCCCTTCACGGTTTGTCTTTATTATACGAAAATGTCATAGATGCTTTCAAGATGTACTTCAAGAGTTCTTTGCAATGGACAGCATGCCCTTGTAGCCTTGCTGCTGCCTGCCTAGGACAAAGTCATGGCTGAAAGGGAATTTCTTATTACAATTTATTCAGTTTTATAAAAACCAAATTTATGAGTGCTTAACATAGACAGTTGGGAATTTTTAGCAAGATTTGTGAAAAATGTTGGCAGTACACAGTATATAAGGAGTGTTTGCCCCTACACTACTTAGGTTAGAAAAGAATGAAGGAACTGTTTCCTACTGTTTATTAGCAAAGGTCACAGCTTCATGGTTCTTTTGAATCCTCCCTGATAGTGTGAATAGTCAAGAATGCTTTTCAGCATTTCTACACTACGGTAGAAAACTGGATTTCCATCTCACTAGTCATTTAAACTTATAAGTTTCACTATCTGCTGATGTTACCTGGGCAAGAAGAGATGGGGAACAATGCCTTCTGCTTATTGCAGTACTTCATGAAAGAAAAGCATTCATCCTAAACTGAGCCTTCAGACATTGCTATATGTTGAAACTAAAATGTAAAAGAAATTTATGTGCTTGTCGTCCTTCTCCTATTAAGAAGCAGCAGATTTTTAGGCTCTTAAAGGTTAGTTCCTCACTGAAGAAAAAGCAATGATGTAGTATCTTTGTATTTTAGTAGTATAAATTAAATACTCTTCACTTACTAATGACTAGAAAATGAACAGAAGAAAGTAAGCCTCAAAATTAATAATCTGGACCCTTGGAAACAAATCTGGGCCTGGATCCCGTACCTGTCTTGTTTATCATCTCTGTCAGTGACCTGGAGTGGGGGATGAATGACACTTATGTGAATTCTGCAGGTGACACCAAGCATGGGAGAACACTCAATATGCCCAAGAGTGCAGCTTGCTGTCAGGGGAAACTTGAAAGAGGAGGGCCAACAAGAACGTTAACGGGGACATACACTGAGCCCTGCAGGACATTATTTGCTACCACCCTTTAGGTGGAGTAAAGTCAATAAACCATCACCCTATGAGCCTCATCATTCACCCCATGTTTTATTCAACTCATCCAGACTATTAACAATGCACCTTGGATGTTAGACTACTGAGGGAGACAGTGTCAAACACTTTGATGAGGGCTAAGTAAATGACTTCCACTGCCCTCACCTTGTACTCAGGTCTAGTCATTCTTTCCCAGAAGTCAGTCAGCTACCTTCAGAATTTTCTTAGGGATCAAAGTAAAATCAAATAACCTCTAGTTCCTTATATATCATCCTTATAGTATTTTTTTGAAAATGAGGGAAACATTTGTCCTCCTACTATTGTCAGGACCTCTCCAACATCCATAATCATTCAAAGGTTATAGTGAGCAGCCATTCAGGAACATTGCCCTGTTCTCTCAGCATCCTCACCCATCTGGCCCTAACACATACACTTGTACAGTCTGAGTTCTCTTGGGTAATTTCAACCTTACCCTGAGTTAGATGTAAATTTTATGCCTGTTCTGAGCTCTGTACACAAGGGAGTCTCATCACCCAAGAACTGCAAGATCATAAGATTTTTCTGTCCCTCACAGCTTTTTACCACTGTATTTCAACAACAAAACAGGCAAGAAGCTAGACATAGCAGCTCCTTTGGGGTTGCTGTTTTCCCTGAGTTTCTGTTTTGCCTGAATGTCAAAACAAGCAGGATTGCAGATGCGGCTGTAAAGCTGAGAGTTTCCTTAGCACAGTGGAAATGTCTTTTGCAAGCAAATCCCATTGGACTTGGTGGGCATGAAGGGGGTCAGACTGAGCTCTGCCTCCTTTTAGTGACATGGTTTCCTTGTAACCCACTGCCCATGTAATCCCTCACTTTTCAGTTACTGGCAAACACAGTGGAGTTACAACAGCTTGAAAGACTTTTGACTGTGTCAGCATCTTTCCCCTCTTCTGCTGCATCCACCCCACAGAACACACTGACAGTTTCCTCCTTTCACACCCTTTGGTGTAAAGAAGACTACATTCCAAGCGTCTGATCTGAAAGACAGTTTTGTGCTCTACTCTCACCATGTTTAAAATGCCCCAGTTCTCCAAATCAGTGACTCCTTGGTTGAGATTTGTATAAGTGGTTTTTCTGTATTTTTCTGGTTTTTCAGTTTCTTCTCTCCCTGATTTTTACAGTGGACATAATGTGTTTGAGTAAACAAATACTTACAAAGTGGTCAGGATCTCAAGAGAAATTTAGTACAACTTCTCTCACTCATCAGGGTGATTTGAGACTGGCTTTTATATTAAAAAACAGTCTAATCTGATGTCAGGAGAGGCGCTAAGTAACCTGATGAGAACTAAGCAGTCAGATTTACCAGTCTGGTTGTGTCTTGGGTATATGGCAAGATTCTGTTTAATCACCTTTTCTATATATGTTCCTAACCATTTTTGAAGGCAACTGTTTTCTGAGTTGCCAGCTGAGTCATAAGAAGGAAACCAAAGGAGATTTGATGAAATATAAAACACACTCGTTAACAGCACTTTGTGTTAGTGATGGCAGTAAATTCCATGGAAATAGTTTATGTCTTTTTATACCCTTCCTGAACTGTAATGCGACCCATGCTCCTTTCTGAGTTCCTGAGAAAATGTTGAGATGTATGCTTGGAAATTAAAGTTGATTGAAATGCAGAGCAGAGCTTTACAATGGAGGGATGGGAAAACTTTAGTTTCAATCTCACCAAAGAGCAAGAAAAAAGTAGTTGTGTCTTTATTTTCTTTGTCAGAAGTATATCTGTTTATATACTTGTTTCTGTAACTACAGGAGTTAAGCACTTGCAGAACACTCAGAAATAGTAGCAGATGCCTTTCCATGGGGCTGGAAAATACCTATTGCTTGTTTTGTGAAATACTCATAAACATTGCCATTAGAGGATGAGATGGGCACTATTTTCCTCCCAGCAATACAACGCTTTTGCTGGGAATCCTGAAACTTAATGACTGCTGGCTTAACCATAAATCTCCTTGGGGAACAAATAATCAGTGGTGTCAGTCCTGTTCCTATCAGTACCTCCCAAATCCAGTGGTATGAGTCTTCCAACTAATGATAAATATGCAAGATCTTGTTAAGAGTTTGTACCTTTGGCCATTATAGTTTGGACAAATAATTTGGATAATTATTCTCTGTCATTAGTGGTTTTTTATTAGTTATTCAGGATTTTTTAAACCCCTGCTAATACGGGATTAGAGACTTAGTCTCAGTTGTCAAGTGCACAGTCCAAGCTCAAAAGGAAAGTAAAAATGTGTCCTTTGTCCCTGTGTTGTCTGTACACCAACTCCATCCCTGCACAACCTTCAGGCTTTCTTGGATTACTTCAGTTGTCGGGGTGATAACAGAGCAGGCCAACAGGCCCTAGCAACTTCTTGGTTCCTCTGTCAGCAGCAAGTTCAAAGTGCCCTGAGAGCTACAGCATCAACCGGGACAGTTTTCCCTGCCAAAGAGTGGAAATGGGCTGTAGCCAGTGACTGCAACCTGTTGTCAAGGCCCCTGTTGTGCAGTGGCATGAGAACAGCCATGCCAAACCACTGTGACTGGACTAAAAATATTTACTAAGCTTTTAAAAACAACCTTAAGAGGAAAAAGTGGATTCTGGGCCCAGAGAACACTCAGACAGATACTAAAATGAAAAACGTACTCTTTGCTCAGCTTTCATCTTATGAGCAGTTTTCAATGGCTACTACAGGGGTCTGAGTACAGTACTGTGATGCAGATCATTGTTGGCTTACTTTGGGCCAATACATTAAGACCTGCTGACACTGATGATATTGCAGACACTTACAGTGCACTTACAGCACATTAGCATGTATTTGCCCCCTGACCTTCTTGCCTTTCTCTCACAGGTGGATGGTAACATCATGGTCTCCATGTACACGGAGCTGCGGTGGAGGAATCCAAATGCGACGAGTGACATGCCAACGACTGACAGCAAAAGGCAGCTCTGTCCCAATGTCAAATGAAGCCTGTGCTCAAGCGTCCAAGCGCCCTGTGGACACACAGCACTGTAACAGGCAACCCTGTGTTGAGTGGGTGGCCTCCTCCTGGGGCCAGGTAAGGAGCATGGCAGCAGTCTGAAAACAGACTCGTTCTGTGGGCTAGAAAGAGGTGATAGAAGATGAGAGGCTATGGTCTGCAAGCTGTACTCTGCAGGCTTTTGAGAAGGCAGGTAATTTGCTTAGCCCTTTCAACTCTGTATTTGATACAATGCATGTTTGGGTTTCTGTACCTTCAGGCAGTCCCCAGAAGAACCACGTGTGAATGGGATTTCTACTGCAGACTCCTCTTTTGTCCCCAGTGGAAAGGTCTACCCCCAGACAGATTACAAGTCTGGGAAATAGCGTTCTGCCTTCTCTAAGTCTACAGTTGCTCTTTTCACTTACGGAATGTGTTTTGGTTTTAGTTCTCAGGAGTCAGATCTGATGGCTATGGTATATTTGATGAAGGGTTTACAAGAAAACAGTTCTAAAAGATTCTATTGTTGCCTGAGAAACTTACAAAATAGAGGTATTCACCTCATAACAAAATGCAGGAGAGATTATGAGCCTCCCCCTTCCAAAATTTCTTTCTTCCTCATATTAAAGCCACTTTCTTCAAACACCTTGTCTGTTCTGGAATATAATGTCCAGATACTCATCAAGCAAACTGTTCACTAACTGTTGATTTAATTTAAAAGAACAGAAACACATGCTTCATATCCAGAACTAATTATGATTTAATTGAAGGAGAAGATGAGAAGAGTTAAACAGCAAGTGTGCAACTGATACGCTTGAGTAGGTTAGGATGGCTTCATTGCTGAAGCATACTTTCAGATATGCTGCTTTTGACATGCTTTCTTTTCTTGTCCTGCAATACTTTTTTTTTTTTCTTTTCCTTTTCCAGTGTAATATATTTTTGGTTCAATATGTTCTTTGTTATTAACAATTTGCTCATAAATTGTGGTAGTACAAGCTGCAAAATGCACAGTAAAAGGAATGTATCGAGATTTCCTGTATGGATCATAGGCTCTTGGCTAATGATGTGAGAGCATTTTATTTGCCCTACAGATGTATTTAAGATTGAACTATTGAAGAGGAGAGGGTAATGAATATAGAGAGCAGATACAGAAATGCTGTTTCAATATAGCTGGAGGGGGTGAAGTAGGACAAATGATAATTGTGTGCTCAGCCTCCAAAGTGTGCAGAACTGCAGGAAATTCTTGAAAGCTGCACAGTTACTTTGTGGCAATATGCACTTTATTTCACCAGTAGTCTTATAAAAGGAGAACATTGACTTTTACCTCCATTAAGTGATTTTCTGTTTTCACAGTGTAATGGGCCTTGCATTGGGCCACGACTTGCTGTACAACACAGACAGATATTTTGCCAGACAAAAGATGGGACTTCTGTGTCATCTGATCAGTGCAGTGCCTTACCGAGGTAGGACAGAAATCTCTTACACCACTATTCTTTGAGAGAGTTTGAATAAACTGGAGGTTTAGCAAACATCTTTTGGGTTTTCCCTGAGTTTTGGTCCTACTGCAGCCTGTTTAATTATGTGCCATAAACCACAGTAGGCTTAAGCCAGGACTTCAGCATTCATTCATATCAGCCCCAGAGATAATAAATACATAAATAAAAATAAACTTAAGAAAATAATTTTAGAAAAACACACAAGAGCTGGCTAATAATTGAAGAACTAGCATACTAAAACCTAACTGAAACACTATGCTATCTCTGAGAGTAGGAGCATGTTCACTGTCTGTTAGTGATGAACTTCCTAAGCTTCCAGTCTCCCTATCTCTCAATTCAATACAACTGGTAACTGAATAAAAATGACTCCACAGCATTTGTTTTCCTTCAAATAAACTCCACTGTTGACTTCCTAGAAACATATTTATTTTCCATTAGACTGCACTGAAAGGAAAAAGAGATCATACAAGAACATGTTTTGTTTCTTGTTGTTTGCAGACATCAAAAAGTAACAAACCTCTGGTGTGTTTGAACGGGTGCTACTTCATTCATTACACCTTTTTCACTGGCATTCTGCTGTGGCATTTATGGGCTGGTGATACCCTCCAGCCATTCAAATTTTTGTTTAACTCCAGTTGTCCTAAACCAGTTGACAATATCTGAGGCTCTGGCCCGTGAGTGCAATTAAAAATTGCTTTTCAGTGCACTGAGCTTATTTCTGCTTGTGCACAGTGAAGACAGTGCTCAGAATAAAGAGTACTTGGGGCATGCAAGGCTTGCAGTAGCCAGGACTTGCACAATGCCCAGTGTGGCACACACTTCTCGCACAGTGCAGTGAGTGACTCGTGCCCCTTTCCTTTTGCTCCCAGGCCTTTGAGCACTCAGAACTGCTGGACCGACATCTGTGGTGTGCACTGGAGGGTCAGCTTGTGGACAGTGTGTACAGCTACCTGCGGAAACTATGGCTTCCAGTCCCGGCGTGTGGACTGTGTGCACATCCGTACCAACAAGCCTGTGCTCGAGCACTACTGCTCCTGGAGACCGCGGCCGGTCAACTGGCAGCGCTGCAACATCACGCCCTGTGAGAACAGTACGTTTATGAGCAAAGGGGTGGGTGTGAGGGAGGGGGTAAGCCTGCGGGTCTTCCCTGTGGAGTCATGTCTCCAAAATGCAGTGCTGGGCATCGCAGCTCAGCTTCCTGGAGAACCTCCAGCCTGAATGCATGCAAAACACAGCGTCCAAAGCTCAGCACCTTGGTGGGAGGGCATGGTGCCCGCTGTGGTTTGTTGGCAGTGGTGCTGCCACCAGGGTTGCATCCCCTTGCTAACCATTTAAAATGGCTGATGCGACCTCAATTTTCTGTTAATGCTACAGATAGGAGGAAAAATACAAGTCACAAGCAGTGTTCACTCTATTTTAAAGAAGTCTAAATCCACTGAGTAGGTTAATGCTGGGAATTGCTGAACTGGAAGCTGCTTGCTTGCAGGTGACAAGCAACAGATTGTGCCTGCAAGAGGAAAAGAGAAGTTATAAATATTTATAATAATAATAATAATAATAATAATAATAATAATAATAAAGAAGCAGCAGTACAGATGTTTTAGTTGTTGCTGAGCAGTGCTGCACAGAGCCTGAGGTGTTTGAGCTTCTCAAGCTGCCCTGCCAACAAAGTGGCTGGGCTTGCACAAGGAGCTGGGAGGGGCCAGAACCAGGACAGTGACCCAAATTGGCCAAAGGGATGTCCCATACCATGTGGTGTCATGCAAAAAAGTATGAAATGTTGGGAAGTTGGCTGCAAGGACAGCCACTGCTTGGAGGCTGTCTGCATCATTCAGCAGGTGGTGAGCAACTGTGTTGTGTATCACTTGTTTTGCAAATATGCATGTATAATATTATCATTACTGCTATTTCTCTTTTCATTTTCTATCCTAGTAAATAGATTTTATCTGAACCCATAAGTTGTACCTTGTTTTTTTCCCAATTCTCTCCCTCATCTCACTGGGAATGAGAGGAGCAGTACTGTGTGGTGCTAAGCTGCCTGTCAGTTTAAAGGGCAGGGAGTTAGAAAGAAGCTTCATTGATGATCTAGTCCAGCTTCCTGACTTGAGGTTTTTAGAGCTGCTCTGCTGAAATGAATTTCCAGTTTCATTTACTACTTCACCTTCTGTTTAACAACTGTTACAAAACTCTTCCTAGAGCATCAGATGGCAAACTGTGCTGGAGTGCACAAACTGTGCTGAGTGCTGGAGCAGCTTCAAAAGCCATCCTCACAACCTGAAAGCCATAGCTGCCCACTGCATTCCCCTTTGAGCCTTTAGTGCCTTACAGTCCCCAGTGTCTGCAGCAAGTCAAGGTTTATGCATACAGTGAGACCTCCCAACATAAAACTGTTTTGAATTGCTCTCAACTGAGAAAATCTTTCTTTCATTGCTTCATCACCATCTCTCCTTTTTTGTTTCCCCTTCGGCAGTGGAGTGCAGAGACACCACAAGGTACTGTGAGAAAGTGAAGCAGCTCAAACTCTGCCAGCTCACCCAGTTCAAATCACGCTGCTGCGGGACGTGTGGAAAAGCTTGAAGGCGAATGCGATGAAAATGGAGGAACAAGGGGATCTCAGCTTTTGCTTCACTGAGGCAAAGACTTCTACAGAAAATATAAACGGAATGGAATTCTTTTTTTTTTTTTTTCCCCATTTTATTTATTTATTTCCCTTTAAAAAGGAAAAAAAAAAGAAAAACAGAAGAAAAAGAGGAAAAAGAAAACCCTTTACCAAATCGTTGTTGTATAGAGACTTGACAAGTTTTCCCTTTTATAAATCTGGGAGACAGAATGCAGCAAAACATGGTCATGGAGGGTAGATCACAAAGATTCATTGAATCCCATGCCACTGGGCCTGAGAGGAGTGGGACTGCCCCATAGTCCACGTACACACTTGGGAATACACCATCAGACAAATGGAGAAGGGGATCAAAATCAAAATGTAGCATTATATTCAACCACCAAATCAAACAAATCAAACAGTCTGATACATGGTGGGGTACTGCAAACAAAACAAAGAAAAAGACTAGACATTCATCAATGCAGTACACAGACTTAGACTTAGACACGTTTGTCTTAGACTAATTTGGGTATATAAGCATATGATACTGCTTTATAAATCTATCAGTTACATCCAAGATTGGATTTCTTTTTTCCTTTCCATGTCCTTCTCATCGCAGGCCTTCAAATGATCTCAGTGGGAGATCTTGTTAATCTTTGAGAATCAAGTCTGGTGTCTGAGAAAGTTGAGCAATGTTGTGTAACGTAAGTGAGTCTAGAAGGCATCTGAAAATGTTCACAAGTTGCATTTATATGGGAGGGCTGGAGCTAAGAGTGTTGCCTCCAGCATAAAGGTGAAGTGATGATGTCAGCTATTATCTAGGAGAAGGAAAGAAAGTATGATAAGTATGATCTGCTACGGGCAGGCTATAACACAAACCTGCAAATGCTGTCCTGTACAGAGCACAGACAGGAAAGATGTGGAAACGAGAGCTGCTTAGCATCCTATTTCCTACTAATGCTTACTTGGTAGGAGTACCAGTAGCCAGAGTTAAGGTGCTGTCAGAGCTGGCATTGCAGTAAGAAATTTGAGGAACTGGGTTTTCCTTTTCTGCTAACATGAATATTTTCTGTCCTGATGGCCAATTCTTTCAGTAAAGTAGTAGCAAATAATCTATTTTCTGATACTGCTGGCTGTTCCTACTCAGTAGGACCAGAATAGATTCAGCATCAGCCCCAGAGGACTAACACTAAGAAAGTTTTAAAAATTTGCTCCACTATGGCTGTGTTACGTAACTAAATGAGTGCTATAAAGCTGCACATTTTTAAACCTGGGTACTACACCCTAAAGAGAATTTCTAAAAAGTGAGCCTCAAACATCGCATATTGCATGCTGTCTGTGAATCATTCTCCCTGGTCAGTTGCAGTGGTTATTCATCCAGTGAATTGCTTCGTCCTCTTAGTTCCTGGACAGTCCCTTCTCTACTCTGAATAGAGCCTTAAAATTAGAAGAGATTTGCAAAGGAGGGAGTTTGAGCATTGTAAGAAATTTAAAGGCGATCTGTCTGGATCTGAGGTCTTGGTTCAAGACCATCTCTAAATTAAAGGCTTGGTTGTGCCTCATTCCCTGTGGGGCTCAGGCCTTGTGGTGCATTACTGAAATGCTGTTCAAGTGCTGCTGTGTTACAGCTTCCATGATGTGGCTTTTTCAGAAAAACTAGGAGTCCACTTTTTAGGTCAGTGTCATGTTCAAGACACTGACCTGTCTCTGGTTGCTTCAGGACACATATGTCAGTGGTAGCTCTCACTACAAATGGGTCTTCAAGAAATAGTTTTGCTAAGCTTCAGTGTAACTTTTTATTTAAAAAAAAAAAAAAAAAAAAAAGAAGAATGTCTTTCTATGTATGTAAATGTATATCTTTTCTGTATATTTATTAGGATTTCTTGTATAAAAAGTGCAATATTAATAATTGTACATTATTTTGTCCAGATAAAACTATTTGTTTGGGTTTTTCTAAATCTCCCCAGAATTTTGTTCCTCTCAAATCAATGGTAATAGAGAAATTCTCACTTGTTTTTAATTGAGGATCTGCTTCACTGTGCACAGAGTGCTTTCTAAAATATGATGTGAGGGAAGGATGATATTTTTAACTTGTGAATTGATAGTTATGCATGGAATGAAGGACAATTCCTTAACACTAATAATAACAATAAGAACAATAAGAATGTGGTGGATATTTCTAATATAGTAGTTAACAAAAAGCAGCACAGGGAAGTACTCACATTTTTTTGATTGCAAAGCATATTGATATTCATGTGGAACAGCAGATGTGTAACTGTGCCCAGGATAAACAAGGTGATTAGATCTGGAGGAGAAGTCGTGTCATCTCTGCACAGTGTGACTTTAATTTCACGTTTGTTCTGTGAATTGTGACTTGGCAGCATCTCAATAATATAAGATTTCTGGATAGTCTACAAAAGGACACTTTCCTTTTCTAACAAGAAAGCAAACCAGCAAACTTGTATTTATATAATTTTTGTACAGGTAATGCAGGTTACTTACTTAACTACTGCTGTCTGATGTGTTGTTAATATTAAGTTTAAAAACAAAAGCCAAACAAGGAGCATGCTGTCCTTATTCTGTATTACAGTGGTAGCAAAATGCTGTTACATTAAATACATATGATCCACCATCACCCTCTTTCCCCATGGCAGGATCTACCCTGTCATCATTTCTTTTAAAAGTCTCCAGACATTAACATTCTGCACCCAGTCTCAGAGAACTTTCTGAAATCTTCATCACCCTTGCTTTACTCTTTTCCACCTCTACAGCTCTTCTAGGCGTAGATCGCCATCACTGGTCCTAGGTTCATGGAAATCAGTAGAAGTGTATTCCTTTTTCATACACAAAACTCTCAAAGACATCTTGTAACTCTCCTCAGTAATCTCTGGAGTGAAGCAACACCAATATTCAGTCTTTTCTTATAGGTCTCTGCTGCCTTCAGTAGCAGAGCTTGCAACTCCTTGAAGCATCAAGAGCATACTTAGAAGAAATCCTAGTCATGACCAAAATTACTGGGGAGCATTAGGGAGGGTGGGAAAAGCAATAAAGCAAAGACATTTTCTCTTAAAAAAGACAAACACAAGTTTTGAAAACTAAGTTGATTCTTCTGTCTCCCTTTTAAAACAAACTTTGTAATGTATCTTCTAAAAAGGAACTGTGATTTTGCTTTGATTTACTGAGAATTTACCCAGTATGATGTTCCTAGTTGTACTTTTGAGACACCTGCACTGCAAGGAAATAATACCTCACCCAAGCACACATGCAATTGCAGGCTGAAGACCAGCCCTGAGACTTCCAAGTGATAGTACTGAATGTAATGGGAATTTGTAATGGTAATTGGTCATTCATTTTGAGTAAAGCAAGTAGAAAAGCTGGTGCTGATGTAAAATGAAAAGCAGACCAGCTTAGATTCTCCAGAGAACAATTATTCCCATTTTATACATATGGCTCTTGTTACCAGTCAAGTCAGAATGCTTTCAGAACCTTCAAAGCAAGCTTCCAGTTTTGTTCTCCCTACTAATTTTCACTGAGAAAGAAAAACAGTTGCGCAACAAGCAGAGAAATGCAGTGCTGAAAGGTTCCCAACAGGAGACTTACCCCAGCCTCCTGTTCTGTGGAAAAGTAAGCACATCTAAGCTATTCCGGACATGTATGTCTACATACATGCCTTTAAAGCCACAGAAGCCATGGGGAGAGCTTTCTGAAGCAATCATTAGCTGGAATGTTTTCTCCTACTATCTTCCATCTTGTAGGGTGGAACCCATTGGTTGCCCTTCTTTCAGAATTTTGGTTCTCTAGTCTTCCCCTCCCATTGCTTTAGCTAGTTTATCTGCACCCTCTCTCATTTTTGGTTCTTGTAGTTGGGCACTCACTCCAATGCATAAGTAGCACCAACAACTGGAACACGGTCTTGAATGATTTGCATCCACACTTCAGATCAACACTTCTACTTGCAATTGCTTCATTTTTTGGCTTGTTCACTTCGTAGCCCAGTGTTGCTGCTGACATACCTCATCTATTAATATTAGCAAGACCTGAACCCTGATTTTTGCCACTGGAAATACTATTATATCACCAGTGTGACATAACTCACAGAGCTCTTCAGTGTGTTCTTTATTTCAGCTTTTAAGTACTAGATGTAGGGGAGGAAGTACGGAGGTTTCTGTGATGTTAACATTTGAAATAGCCACTACAACTTGTCAGCTTCTTTTTAGAGACACCAACTTGTTTAGTGAAATACAGATTATTGAATCATGATGTATTCTAAGAAGGATGTGTCAACATAATTACTAATTTCTATCTACTGCTTCCATCTCACCCTCTTTCCAAGTTATCCTATTAAAGACAAAAGTAATGATCACCATAATATCTGTTTTGTACCCAAACACTGATTCATAAATAAATGTGTTTCTGTATCCATGTAATCTGAAACCTAAATCTGTAAAAACAAGTGAGCCAAGCGCTAGCTCTTTTCCAGATTTTCGGGACCATCAAAGTCCTCCTAACTCCTTAACAACTGTCAGTGAGTCACTAATCATTTCAGCTAGTTCATACAAAGTAAGCTTTATTCATTCAGTTATCTGTTTTTTAACTTGGAAGCTTTCAAACTGTTTGAATGCCAAATTTTCACACAGACTACCAGTGTAAACAGATGGGAAAATCAGAATTGCAAATGCTTAATATGTCCCTGCATATCAGCTGCAGGCCACAGTACAGGAATCATCAACTTAACATTTTTCTTCATCCCCTCATTTAAAAGTTTATATAAATTTATCAGTGATGTTATGTATTGATTGTCATGCTCAGTATTTATTTGTGAATACAAATACTTCTGGTTTATCAGCATTTTCATCCACATTGTTTTTCACTTCCACCCAACTTTTTCCAATTGATCAAAATCAAATCTAAAACCTAGTCACATGCCTAGTCATTTTCACATCTTGCTGTAAGACTCTTACTTTTACACATATATTTATACTTCTATAGGTAGATGATAGATATTATGTTCAATAATGTGTAACCTGAAGTGTTATTTGTCTACATTTACAAGGGGAAAAGCAAAGGCACTTCATTTCTTCTTTCAATAACATGTTTCTGTGCTCCCCTACCTCTTCACTGAGATACAATTTACTTACTCTCATTCCCAACTTCACACACTGAGACATCTATGCAATAGTAAATTTTATTTTGCCCTTATATCTCTGAGAAGGAAATAAGGAGTAAAGTCTCATCTTTTCTTCACTGATCACTGATGAAGACTGAAACTAGGAAGTCCATGAAACCACAGACTCCAGGCCTTCTCTTTGACCACTATGGTTATGAAATCTGGAACAGCCAGTAGTGAGCTATCACATGCATTTTGGATGCCAGAGGCAGCAAGGCTGAGAGCTAATAAGAGCTTTAGAAAAGTATCCAAGTGAGACCTATTCAGAAGAGTTCAGAAGAGAAGGAAGGAAGGAAGGAAGGAAGGAAGGAAGGAAGGAAGGAAGGAAGGAAGGAAGGAAGGAAGGAAGGAAGGAAGGAAGGAAGGAAGGAAGGAAGGAAGGAAGGAAGGAAGGAAGGAAGGAAGGAAGGAAGGAAGGAAGGAAGGAAGGAAGGAAGGAAGGAAGGAAGGAAGGAAGGAAGGAAGGAAGGAAGGAAGGAAGGAAGGAAGGAAGGAAGGAAGGAAGGAAGGAAGGAAGGAAGGAAGGAAGGAAGGAAGGAGGGAAGGAGGGAAGAAGGGAAGGGAAGGGAAGGGAAGGGAAGGGAAGGGAAGGGAAGGGAAGGGAAGGGAAGGGAAGGGAAGGGAAGGGAAGGGAAGGGAAGGGAAGGGAAGGGAAGGGAAGGGAAGGGAAGGGAAGGGAAGGGAAGGGAAGGGAAGGGAAGGGAAGGGAAGGGAAGGGAAGGGAAGGGAAGGGAAGGGAAGGGAAGGGAAGGCAAGGCAAGGCAAGGCAAGGCAAGGCAAGGCAAGGCAAGGCAAGGCAAGGCAAGGCAAGGCAAGGCAAGGCAAGGCAAGGCAAGGCAAGGCAAGGCAAGGCAAGGCAAGGCAAGGCAAGGCAAGGCAAGGCAAGGCAAGGCAAGGCAAGGCAAGGCAAGGCAAGGCAAGGCAAGGCAAGGCAAGGCAAGGCAAGGCAAGGCAAGGCAAGGCAAGGCAAGGCAAGGCAAGGCAAGGCAAGGCAAGGCAAGGCAAGGCAAGGCAAGGCAAGGCAAGGCAAGGCAAGGAAAGGCAAGGAAAGGCAAGGAAAGGCAAGGAAAGGCAAGGAAAGGAAAGGAAAGGAAAGGAAAGGAAAGGAAAGGAAAGGAAAGGAAAGGAAAGGAAAGGAAAGGAAAGGAAAGGAAAGGAAAGGAAAGGAAAGGAAAGGAAAGGAAAGGAAAGGAAAGGAAAGGAAAGGAAAGGAAAGGAAAGGAAAGGAAAGGAAAGGAAAGGAAAGGAAAGGAAAGGAAAGGAAAGGAAAGGAAAGGAAAGGAAAGGAAAGGAAAGGAAAGGAAGGGAAAGGAAAGAGAGAGAAAAAAATTGTCAAGATCAAGTACAAAGTAACTCATGAAGTGTACTGCTCATCACCAGCAGTTGCTTCCTGCTGGTCCTTATAAGAGCTCATACTCCTATAAGAGGGCTCTATGCTGCAAGAAACAAGACTAACAGCATAAAATGGCTTCTTATCGGTTAAAAAAAAATCCAAAATACCAGCTTGTAAAGACAATTGTTAGAGATGAGGATGGCAAAGCGTGAGTTCCATCCCCGAAAGTGAAAGTATCTGACATAAAATGAAAGACTGAAGGAAGTTGAAATACCTGCTTCCAATATCACCAGATGTAATCACAAAACAATCAGATGTCTCTTGTTAAGAGAGGGCTTATAAAAATCTGGTAAAGAGACACAATCAAATTTTTGACTACAACCCTACACATTCAATTTGAAAATTCAGAAGTAATGTATTTAGGTCTACTGAAAATGGTGTTGCAAATGAAATGAAAAATTGATTATTTTTGCCATCAACCTTGAGACCTATTCTCAAATTGCTTTATCAAAATGGAAAGCATGGCTGCATATTTTCTGCTATTCACAGGATTGTGAACATATATAACCCTCGTGACAGTTTTGATAGTTCTGAAACCCACCCTTTACTCATTGCTCCTTGGCATTTCACTTTGCCAGGGCCAACAACCTGGAGCCACTACTGCCCCCTGGCTTACCCGTGCAGCTCCAAAGAGCTCTGTGGGTCTGGCAGCTGAGCAAGCGCTCTGCAACCAGGGGAGCAGGAGGCCATTCAGCCGGCTGGAACCAGAGATAAGGTCTGTGAAACTGACAGATGGGGCTTACAAGCCAATACGGTGAACAATCTTTATGCCACTTGTTCACACTGCATTTTCCTATTTTCATGCTAACACGCCTCTTGCCTCTTAGGAGAGAACAAAAAGGAAAAGAAAAAGAAGAACAAGAGTGTTCCTTAAGCCTGTAAGCCCTTTGCAAAGAAAAGCTTTAGATTTATGTAGACATGAATAACAGTATGCAGTTTCATGTGGCTAAAAGCGAAAGGGGCACCAGAGGGTTGTGCTCTGGCTACACATGAACAGTGTTTGCTTAAGTAGCAGCAGGATGTGAGTGACTGTATAGTAAGCACAGTAATGCACACATGATTAAGATGACATGGGCATGGGGAACCACTCCCTGCTCCTACCCTCCTTAATACTATAAAGCAGTCTGCTGCTTTATAGTTCTCACACGAGGCCTGAGCCTACTTTGTCTGCAAACTCACTAGGGCAAACCACAAAAACTAAACTTGAATCAAAACTTCAACCAGACAGGCTGTCAACAGCCAGCTCCCCAAGTGAGGAGTCAGGGGTGGGTTTCTTTTCTTTTAAGGAAATGCTTAATGCAGGCATGTCCAACCTGCGGCCTACTGGCTGCATGCGGCCTAGCCCGGCTCACCCTGCAGCCACCCCTGCCACGTCCCATCATGGCAGCAGCTCCTCCCGCCAAGCAGCCTGGCCCAGACCCTCAGTACAAACCCAACCTCGACATGCTGTTAACCCTACCTGGGCTGAAACCAGGGCATAGGGCGCAGTGATAACTCAACTGATGGCAAATAAGATTATACATTTTGATACACTGGCTAAACACAGTCCTGTGAACAGCAGAAAATATGCAGCCATGCTTTCCATTTTGATAAAGCAGTTTGAGAATAGGTTTCAAGATTGATCGCAAAAATCATCAATTTTTCATTTTATTTGCAACTCCATTTTTAGTAGACCTAAATACATTACTTCTGAATTTTCAAATTGGATGTGTAGAGTTGTAATCAAAAATCTGATTGTGTCTCTTTACCAGATTTTTATAAGCTCTGTCTTATCAAGAGAGAAATATCCCTTGCTTCATAACCACATCTTATCTGTATCATCACTTTTGGGAGCATGGGCATTTGTGACCAACTGTTTTCCAGGATGAAGTAAAGGAAGAGTAGAGTTTCATCATGAATCTCTGACAAACTCAAGAGCTCACTGAGAATTGCAGCCAGTAACGTTGAACCAGACTGATACACTAGTTTCACAAAAACAAGGCCACATATCCCACTAGATTTTGTTGCCTTCTTTTTTAAAATGTTTTAATTAAAAAAAAAAAACATTAAAAATTAAAATAAGTTTTGTTGCTTATGGCAGTAGAGGCTGAACCTTCCCACCAATATTCCATTGCACGCTGTTGCATGTGACATATGGCAGCAGAGGAGCACTCTGACACATTGTTGCCTGATACAGAAGTGCATCTGAAGCAAAGACATGTGATTGAATTCCTCCATGCAGAAATAATTGCACTGATTGAAATTCACTGACACTTGCTGAACATTTATGGAGACCAAACAGTGGATCTGAGCACAGTGAGGTGGTGGGTGCTGCATTTCAGCAGTGGTGATGGTGTCAGTGAGTCACCTCCACGGGTGCACATTGTTATGAGCACAGCATGCTGGCAAAAATGCATAGCTAATGGTTTTGCTTATTTTGAAAAATAGTGTTTTGTAGCTAAGAATTTGCTCTATCAAAGAGTGTTATTGTTCTCTTTGTAGCTACCGTAGTTTCCATGGAAATAAATAGGATGCATTCCTTTTGGAGCAATATATGTATATATATATATACATATATATAAGGCTCAGGACAATTCCTCTTCACTCAGGGCAGCCCAGGAAAGCCAAAAGGTCGGACACCCATGAGTTAATGGTTCTGCTGAGGAGTAATTTGTTTTGGGCTGCATGGAGATTTCCCCCCACACTATTCAGCAGGCTTCTGGTTTTGTGGGTTTTTTTAAGCATAAATTACTGGTTTGAAGAAATAGCCTATAAGGTTGGTAGATGCTTGTTAAAACACTTCACTTAGTGAAACTTGGAATCAGTTTTCACTAATAACGTACAACCTAGTGACTTTATTACCAAAAAAGACAAAGAAAAGAAAAAAAAAATGAAAAGAAAAATCTTGCTCTTAGCCCACTGCATACAGATCACAGTGAATCACATTCAGCTGGGAGGGTCTCATGGGTGCGTTTGTCCGTGAGCAGAAAGCAAAGCATGGCACAGGTCTGCTGGTTGGGAAAAGCAGTCCTCTGAAGCACATGCAGTGGCACTGGGCAGTGCACAGTGGCCCTCCTCTGGTGCCCAGCTGGGAATAGGTCCCTTTGCCACCAAGCACAGCACCAGTGAGATGGAAGAAGCCAGAAATAAAAGGCCCTGCATGCTGTTAACTCTTTAAGAGTTACCCTTTTCCTTCCCTCCCAAATGTATCCTAAAACATCTGTGCAACAGATATCCGAACAGATGGAGAAGTGAAAATCAGGTTGTTCCAAAGTAGCATTTTCCCACAAAAACAAGAAGAAAGGCACAAGCCATCAAATTACTACTTCCAATGTGGGAAAGTGGCAAAGAATGGGGAGGAAGTGGGATTTGTAACAGGATCAGCCAAAAGCAGACTCTGCTGGTGGTACTACAGAAACTTCTTTGTGAAAGATCTCCGTCTCATCAAGCCCACTCGGCAGTTCTCTGCCCAAATGGCTCTTTCCAGCTGAGATGATGTGGCTCCCTCAGGGAGGTCCTTTCCACACATCAGGAATGTTATTTTTTCCCTTCTCACAATTGAAGGGTTTCCTTTTTCATACATTAAGTCCAACTGCTCACAGTCTCTGGAGAACCACGGCCAGTACTGATATTGGTTCTGTCTGTGCTATAAATATCCTCAACTCTTGCTGAAGAATATCGTCTATTTTTCAACACTTTTTTCTTAGTTCTGAAATATTTGAGAGGCTGGTAATTTGCTTTCTGTCTCTGGCAATCTACAGCACTGGTTGATGCCCTTTCAAGAGCTTAGAAGCACATGGGTATGTAATTCTACGGCCACTACAAACAAACTAAACCTGAACTACTAGAGGTGTGTTTCTTTGCACACTGATCTCCTTCACTAAAGCTGGTAATTTATATGGTGCATTATTTCAGGTAAAGGTATTAAATAAACTTTAATCTGATTAAAGCACTCTTTTGCTTTCAGCCAGATTGGCCTCCTGATTATGCAGTCAGACATCACTGATGTTGTTGCCAGCATGGGAGAGAATAGGGGAAAAAATGCAACTGGAGGTGAAACTGCAGCAACCCAAGCTCTAAACAGTTTTCATTTCTGTGGAACCACATCTTTTATCGTTCAAGTAAACTCATTATGTTTCCCAATGTTACCACATGATGGTTTCAATGAGTTTTTTATATACTGTGAGTACAAGTCAGAAAAAAAATCATAGAATCATAGACAGTCATTGGTTGGAAGGAACTTTTAAAGACCATTTGGTTCCAACCCCCACCCACCATGGGCAGGGCTGCCTCCCACCAGCTCAGGCTGTCGAGGGCCCCATCCAACCTGGCCTTGAATGCGTCCAGGGATGGGGGCATCCACAGTTTCTCTGGGCAGCCTATGCCAGCGCCTCACCACCCTCTGAGTAAAGAATTTCCTTCCCCTGCCAACCTTGCTTTATTACTACTAGACCATGTAAAAATTTGTCTCTCTCCAGTTTACAAGTTCCCTATGAGTAATGGAAGAACATCTCCCCACAGCATTCTCCAGACCAAAGAAGACCATCTCCCTCAGACATGTACTCATATATGAGATGGCTCTGACCCAGCTGCAGTACCCTGCACTTGGACTTACTGAACCTCATTACGTTTATTTGGGACCATGTCTAGCTCCAATTTATAGGAGGGAGAGGAGGTTCATTGAAATATGTATGCCCGGTGTGAGATTAAGAAACAACGGTACAAATGTTGGTCCGACCAGTTTATTACAAATGTTAATAAGAAGAAGAAAGGGGAGGACAGACACTATTACGGATTGGGGTGATGGGGAAGGGAAGGCAAGCGATAGAAAAGATAGAAAGAAGCAAGAATTGCATAAAGCGTCCCGTTGCATGACATTCCGATGGTCCGAGACCGAAGGGCAGGAGCAGCAAGGCTGGTCTTCGGCAAAGAGAGGGTGCAGGTACTGGGTGGGAACAGGAAGAAGCCGCAGAGTGAGCCCGGGAGGAAGCAGCAGGTCTCAGGTAGCAGGCCCAGGGAAGTCCATCAGCATGCAGTCTGTAGTGAGGGATCTGATGGCAGACACCTTGAGTCCATCGTGGTGAGGGATCTGATGGCAGAAACCTCGAGTCCGCTGTGGTGAGGGACCTGATGGCAGAAACCCTCTCCTCATGGTTGTTGGATCCTCTTTTATCCTCCTTTTTTCCTGCCTACATGACATCCGTGGGTGCTTGAGCAAGAGTCACCTGCGTACCTCCTGAGATGGCCATCTTCCTCGAGATAAGTCCACACAAAAGACTGTTTCCAGGCCATTATCAGCAGCTTATCCTTCTCTTGTTGCCCCTGGCCTTGTCCATCTGCACTCCTTAAAGGATTTCACAACCTTTTAGCCAGGACCTGTCCATCAGTGTCTTCCAGACAGAAGATTTCTCCACCTTTGCCCAGGACTTGCCTGGACTTGTTCCTCAGCAAACTTTGAATCAATGATATAAAAGAATAATCTCTTACAAACTACTTTTCCAGCTTTTCCAGGCCTGTTTGGATGGCATCCCTTCCTCCTATTGTATCAACTGCACAACCCAACTTAGTGTCATCAGCAAACGTGCTGAAGGTGCACTCAATCCCACTATCCAGGTTACTGATGAAGATATTAAAGCATACCAGTTCCAAGACAGACCCCTGAAGGACACCACTCATGACCACGTTCCACCTGGACACAGAGCCACTGACCACAACCCTCTGGATGTGACCATCCAACGAATTCGTTATCCACTGAATAGTTCAGCATTCAAATCTACTTCTCTCCAAATTAGATATAAGGATGTGGTATGGAATCATATCAAGGGCTTTGTAGAACTCCAAGTGAACAACATCAGTTGCTTTTCCTTTGCCCGCTAATGCTATTACTTCATTATAGAAGACTATCAGGTTGGTCAGATATGGTCTGTCCTTGGTGAAGTCATGCTGGCTGTCTCAGTTCACCTCCTCAACTCACATGTGCCTTAGCTTACCTTCTGCAAGTATCTGTTGATCTTCTTGGACACAGACATGAGGCCAGTCAGCCTAGTTTCCTAGGTCTTCTGTTTCAGCTTTCTTAAAAATGGCAATGATGGTTCTCTTCTTCCAGTCACCAAGGACTTCACCTGACAGCCACAACTTTTCAAATGTGATGGAAAGCAGCTCAGCAATCACATCAGACAGTTCCTTCAGGATCCTGGAATGCATGTCATTTGTCTTCATAGACTTGTACACATTCAATCTCGTGAGGCAGTCTCAGACTTGCTCTGCTCTTCCAGTGGGATGGATTTTGCTCTCCCATACACCTCCTGGAGGTTCAGAAATGTGAGAGGCATGGAAAAGAAGCCTGACTGACAGTGAAGACTGAGGTAAAGGACTTGCTGAGTACCTCTCTCTTCATATTTTCTGAAGTGACTTTTCCCTTCTCATTTATTGGAGAGGGTACACTCTTCTTTGCCTATCTATTCTCACCGATGTACCCGTAGAACCCGCTCTTGTTATTTTTCACATCCCTTAGCAAGTTCAGTTCTGTCTGTGCCTTGCCTTTCCTGATCCTCTCTCACAACCATACAGCATCCCTGTGTTTTTCCCAGGACATGTGTCCCTGCTTTCACTACCTGTGCCTTTCTTACACCTCAGCTTCTCAGCAGACATCCAAGTGATTGAAATCCCCCATCAGGACAAGAGCCTAAAAGCATGATGCCTCTTGCAAGTGAAGCGAGAAGGCCTCATAAACAGGCTCCCCTTGAGACAGCCTTCAGTGGATCCCCACCAGATGTCCTTTATTGGTACAGTCCATAATTTTCACCTACAAGTCCTCAAAATATTCATGGCTTTATCTCAGAGGCTGCTCTTCACAATCTGTCCATTTATCAACATTTATTCACATAGAGGGTGAGTCCCCTGACCCTCCTGCTTTGTCCATCTCTTCTAAAAAGCTTGTAGCTCACAGTCATAGTATTCCAATTGTGTGATTCATCCCACCACATCTCTCTGATAATGATTAGGTCATGGTTTTCTAGTTGCACTATGGTTTCTAACAGCTTCTGATTATTTCCCATGCTGCATGCATGGTGTAGAGGCACTCCAGCTGGGCTATTGGCTGCATTACCCCATCTAATTACAAATCTGGGACAAATTTGAGGTTTTCCCTGCTGCTTCCTAGAGTGACAAACATAAATCTTAAAAACTCTTTACTTGGTAATTGCACGTGGTGTATGTATGTGTCTTTGACAGCAGTGAAGGACAGGGTCAGATCTCAGACTTTGTTGTCTGGGTGTTACTTTTAGCTGTGATTTTGTAGCATGTAATTCACCTGCAGAAGTCATTATACCTCTGTCATCATGGAAGTGCCTGAATTCTTCTTATTCTAATAATTAACTAACACCGCTGTAAGTTATCTTTCTTGCTATCTCCTGAGCAGGTTACCTCTTCCAAATAAAAAGCAGTAGTTGGAAAAAATTAAAAATATACGGAGAGAAACAAGAATCAATTTGTATTGTCCTTGGCTTTTAAACTTTTATTTATACAACTGATTCAGAAAAAGCCAGTGTTTGCATATTAGGTTTATTTTTAAATGTTTTCAAATACAAAATCATTTACTGGTTTTAAAGAAGGTTGCAAAAAAACCAAAATGTTGTTTGCAGCTGCTTCAGAGAAGCCCTGCTCTTTGAATCCATTCCCCAGAAAACTACTTCCACTCTCTCTTTCCTTCAGTGGCAACCTTGTAGACATTCTTCTTCAGAAGCAGGGACATACAGTTTGTGACCATCAGCATTGGTCCCCTCAAAGATGTATCCAGGTGGGTTTTTGTAAGAGGCTAAACATCTAACAATACCCTTTGGTGTGTAGCTGGTAGCATAGATGGTTTTTGCACCTAGTGGAATGTGAGGCCTAGGGCCTGGCCAGGGAGGTTTATAGCTCTTAGTAAGCGTGAGTGGTTGAGGCAGATAATGGGTCCGAAAGGTAGTCAAATAATCCACTGGTTTGTTTGGGAAAGTCAGCTCGGGAGCATGAGTGATAGGCTTTACTCTCTTGCACATCCAGGGCTTATAGTCTTCTTTCATTGTAGAAGAGGTGTTAAATGGTTCTGTACTTATCTTATGCTGGGCCAGTGGTAGACACACCTTGGCTGGCTTGCCATTTAGGTGCCTGTAGTGTAACTGAGTAGTGGTATGAAGGTCCATTTTCTCCACAGGGGGAACATATTCAACAGGTTCTTTGGTAAATATGGGAGGCTGTGGCCAGGGTTTGTATTTTTCCTGAAACTCAGTTGAAGAGAAAAATGGATCATGGAGTAACTTTGGCTGGTATGGTTTTGCCAGTTTGGCTGGCTCACCAGCCAGCCCCTTGTAAGAAATTTTGTTAGTAGTGAGGCCATTAAATGGGGCCTCACTGGGCTTATATTTCTCATACTGATGGACATAACGTTTCTCCAGAGGACGTAGCACATAATTCACTCTATAATCTGTCATATTCTCAAGGGGAGCCTTGCTCTTCTGACTCAGATTCGGAGGTTTGAAGCTTTGAGTTTCAACTGGTCCCCTGAAGAAATACTCATCTTGGGCAACAGTTCTGTGGTCAAATTTTGCTTCTGATGGGCGATACCCATGATCTGGTCTGATCAGCTCTGTCTTTGGTTCATTCCACAGCATATAGTCATCTGAAACATAAGAGGAATCTAAACATTCATCTGAAGTTCTTTGACAAGATTAGGCATTTAGAACATTATAGGTTTTTTTATTACACTTTCTACTGTAAGAAATATTTGTTGGTGTCGTAAAAGTTGACAAATCATGTCAGAAACCCACTGAAAGAGCCACTTTAGAAAACTCCTGCAAATGTTTAGTATCTACACAGAAAAGACAGCAGGTGTCATGAAAATAATTCTGTACACAATGCTTGCCTACAGAGATGGTGAAATTCAAAACTGGAAAACTTAAATAATGTTCTAAGTCTTGCAGAGATGTTTCCTTCAGGTAACTGAATGCTGTCCTCATGCTCAGTCAACTGGAAATCATGAATATGAAGTACCATGGCAAGAACTTCAGACTCCTGAATTTATACTGTGGCTAGTTTAGAGAACAGGCAGAGTATGCCTCTATCTGCAGGAGGCCATACAGATGTCTCATTAGTACTAGTAGGACAAGGAAAACAAAATGTCTGCCATTCCACTCTGAAGACCAAGTTTCAGGGCTGCCTTTCTTTACACCTTCTCTTAGGATGATCTGCCTTCTAAACTGCACAGATGTGATCATTCTGCTGTTGGCTGAATTTAGAGTTTTGCAGTGCATCCTTGTGTCAGCAAGCTTGTATGCTCTGTGGCATTTATTCTGCTTTTGGCATTCCTCTCTGTGATACTCCTGCCATCAGCACAAGGAGGAACCAAGCAAGATAGAGCTGGTATACGTCTCCAATTCTTTGTTACTAGCAAAGCTGCAAGAATTTGCAGAACAAGACTGCCCTGACCTAAAGGATTCTATCATATCACTGAGATGGCTCCTACTCCTAATCCTGCTATCTAAATTCATGACCAAGAGAATTTCTAGGAGGCATTTTAGGGGTATTCATATCTTCCTTCCTCAGCAGTACGGCAGGCAAAGTGAGGCAGTAAGACTTAAAAGATTTACACTCATTCACATTAGAAATCTATTGCAAAGCTGCCTAGCTCTCAGACCAGTGCTGCAGCCACAAGACCATCTTTTTTCCTTCCTAGGAATCTTGTGCAACTTCCCCTAGAGATCAGTATGGTTACTGGTAGGAAGTTGAAATGAAATAGTCTTGGAGCAAACCCAAGCCTTTTTTTTTTTTTTCATTTTCCCCTCCTCTTAAACCACATAGAGAGTCATGAGGCAAATAAGCTTCCAGCTGACTGCACAGGAAGGAAGTCTGGATTTCAAAGTACTAGAGGGTAAATGATGCAATGAGGTATCAGGATATTTGAACTCTCCAATCCAAACAGAGTTATTCCTTCTGAATAGCAGTGGCCACAGTACTGCACAAACACAATTACACAAAGGATATGTTCATTACAATGTGAAGTTGACCAAAAAAGTCCTTTCTTTGCCCCAATTAGGTGTTCATTTAAAGTCCTTATGGTTTAAATCAAGCTGCACTGCCTTGGCACAAGAGAGGAAAGAACAGCCACAAGAGCTGCACTTCTCCCAGCAAGAACAGTGGGGCACACACAGGTCCTTGCAAGATGGTGGAAGGGAAGATGAGGCCTGTCAGTCTGGGGAGCTTCCTGCATTCTGTGTTCAAAATCCTTCCCATATGGAAGCCAACAAAAAGTTTCCCAGATTCTGTGGGATAGCATTTGATGCCACACCAGGAGGAATACTGCCCTTACATGAACAGCTAATTAGTACAGACAGCTGAGAATGTGGGCCTGTACAACAGCACACATACTCATTTGCTGCTGCCAGTGGCACCACAGCCCAGGCCTTGTGCTCTGCAAGTTCCAGTACCGTCAAAGCACCCCAAGTGCTCATGCTTCTATCAGGGGAATAAGAGAGGTCCAGGCACCACCCACTGGTGGGATCCACACCTTGTGCCTCTGCTCAGAGTTCGGCATTATTCTAGAGAGATGTTTCAGTAGGGTGAACCAAGAGTGTGTACAGACACGGAGCATAGGACCTGTTAACTAGTGTCAAAAAATGAGAGCTAATGAGGCTGGGCCTGTCTCTGAGCAAAGGCTGGTTCAGAGATCTAGCAGTTCAGATGACAACCATAAAAAACTATCTGTATTCCGCCATCCTTGGTGGAAAATACTCAGTGCATTTTGGATGTAACCACAGCTTTTACAAAATATTCGAAATACAACAAGTGAGTCTGTCTTCAATTTTAAACATTTACAAGCTCTACACATTTGGAGACCTCATAGGCATTATGAATTCATTTTATTTAGTGTAGGACAATAGTGCTACTACTCTTTCAAAATATGTTACAGTTTTATTGTAAGTCTAATTCTTATCCCATAGATATTAACAGTTTCCCATGTAGCACAATCTTGAAAACGTTATGGGGTACAGAAGGGAGCAGAGGATATGAACCATATGTTGTTGGAAGGTTTCACACATCTCACTGCAAGCAAGACAGTGTTGAAATTAGATTACACACCTCCAAATGGATAGAAAAAGCTACACCTGTAGTTGTGAAGAGATGAGAATTTCAAGATGCAGTTATCTGACATGAACTGTGATATGTAACATCAGCATCTTGAACCTACAGTTTTATCTGGGACATGGTGTGTGTAGTGGAAAGAAGAATAATATAGTTGGAAAGCTAGTTTAATACCAATGCAACACATTCGTATGTTTTATATGCTGCTTGAATTTTTGAATTATGATAATTAATGGAATAGCATGCTACAAAATTTCACACTTTGAGTGGCAATACCTAAAACCTAGTAATGTTCAGAGATCAGCACAATGAGAACTTACACTTTTATGAACCTGGGCCTTTAAAAGTGAACTAAATCAGTATGAAACTTGATCTTTCAGGTGGTTTGGATGAAGATTTCCATTTGCAGTGTTTTGAAAAGTACTGCAAATTATAACCAAATGTGGCTATGTTACATTTTATTAGAGCTCTGGAGTAGCAGTTGAGGTATTGACCTAAACATTGATAAAACACAAAGATACACATGCGATTCAGATACAGAGAAGTTAAGGGCATCTAAATACAGAAGGAAAGATTCTCTGTTTGTGCAAAGCAGCCTCTTTGTTGGCTTCACTGAGGCTATTCCAATGGACACCATCTGGTGACGTAGCCTATACATAACAAAATGTTCAAACTTGTGTAAATGTGGGTATTTTACACCTGCAGGTCATAGGCTTCATAAGGAAATTCATTCTAAATAGACAGTATTTCCTGTATCCTTAATGTAAAAATTCTAGTTCCTGAAATTGTAAACATGCAGCTGTATCTAAGTCTGGCTTTCAGTCATTGCAGATGGGTAATAATAACACTGCATGATTGCATTCATATACCTTCAATTTCTTTACTTCCTTTATCATTCTGAGTTATAAGAAAGATTTGTTACTGTATACTGGCATAAATTTCAATGCCAGCCACCAGCTTTTATACCCATACTGCACCAAAATAAATAAATAAACAAATAAAATAAAATAAAATAAAATAAAATAAAATAAAATAAAATAAAATAAAATAAAATAAGAAATATAATAATGCTGTCTGCCTAGCAACATTGGCTAGCTGGAAGTTGTGCAAAAGGGGACTCCTTTTGACCAAAACTAACACCATTACTGTGACTATATAGCTGAAATCTTTCTTCCAATGCATGTAAAAAAGAAGTAATTCTGGTGGAGAGGTAGGAGCAACACCCCCTAAAGCCAAACCAACTACAGCTAGCTTCTGCTACTGAGAAATAAGGGCATAGTTACACACACAGTTCCCTGTTTTACCAGGAGATCTTGAGTGCTTTGAACATCTGCATGGAGTCTGGATGTCCGTGATTCCCATACATGTCTCTAGCACATCCACATATTAACTTTGCAGCACACAAAAAATCGATGCCATGCTTCATGACCTGCTCAAACCCACTGAATTCTGCACATCTAAAGTGTGTTCAGTCTATCCTAAGAGCAATGCTGACTGGCCTGCATCCTGGAGTTCAGAGGGCCTGTTTCTACTCAGATGCCTGCAGGCCTGCCAGACATGGAAAGAAGGTGAACTCATAGATAGATAGATACTCATAATGTTGTCATTAACGTGAGGCTGAGTCAGCCTCACCTTGTATCTCTGTGTGCAATTTTTGTGCATCTCCAGCAGATCCAATCTGTTGCCGCACCTGCACAGAATTGCACTCTATTTCAACCTGCCTTCTTCAAAAATGAAACTGCTTGTGAAGTCCTGAAAGAAGTTGCGAAGATACATACCTTTATAAGTGGATTTTGTGTTCATCTTGGCACTGGAGATTTCTCTTGTCTCACAGGGGAGGCAAGGAGGTACTTGACAGATAGGGTAGGAATTATAGTCTTGTTTATAAACAGAGGTCAAATCCATACTCTCATCACTCTTGACATGCGTTTCAGGTTCTTTAATTTTCTGTGGCAACACTTCATGAGCTACATAATCTCTCCTGTGAATAATAAAATCATTAAGTCTTTTGTTTTAAGTACAGAATTATGCTCTTCTCCTGGACCCATATAGAAACTAATACTTCCCCTTGTCTCCACAGACAAATAAAATCTGGATAGCATACAAACTGTAAAGAAAAAACAAAAGCTCTTCAATTTTGGAAATCTGGACTGTGAAAAAGGAACTTAAGCAGCTCTGGACAATCCAAAGGAGGCCAGATTTGACAGATTCCCTCTTCTCTCCACCCAGTGAGGTTAACAGTATCATACAAATCTCTCTCTGTTCTATAGCGGAGTTATAGAAGAAGACATAAGTTCTTTTTAAAAGCCCAGTAATTACTGCAGGCTATCTAGTATGCATGGCAAAGGGAAAGATAGCCTTCCTAGACAATGTATTGTACAGCAATTCAATTGAGGATGGGGAGTTAATAACAAGTTTAACAGCAAGACAGTAGTTGACGAGATAATTATCAGCACAGCCAGGCACTCAGTTTTTTTTTCATGTACCACATAAAAGAACTATTTTAAGATGTTGGGGTAGTGTGATCAAAGATTCTCTGGCAATGGGAGAAATTTTTCTCTCCTACCACTGCAGTACAACAAAAACTGAGGTGGAGATGACAGAAGACAGATTGCTATGCCGATAACTCAGCATTCCTATAACCAAGGCACCATAATGAATGGCACTGCCTGCAACTCCTGAACTTTAATCAGGGAGGCTTGTTGCTTCTATGTGACACCTATCAGCAAAGGCAAGAATGAGATAGTCCATGAAGACAAAGGAGGTAATCAGTAAGATCAGACAGAAGCTTTTGTTAGGGGAAAGTGAAGCTCTCGGGTTCATGTTAAATGAATGGGTTCCCTCTTGACTCGTTTTTTAAGTTGGACAAAACATTAGCACATCAACCTATCAGAAGCAAGGAAGGGCCTTGAAAGTTCATTTCATCGGGGAAATGGGCATAGTGCAAGTGTAGGGATTTCTGCTGAACAATAGCATGCAGCTGTGTAGCTGAGAAGCATAAACAGCCCAGCACTTCACAGAGCATACCTTGAAGAGCACACCATAACTCCTTTCCAATCACCAGCTTTTACCATATTCATAACCCCTTGGAAACTACTCATCCAGGTTACACATACAAAGTCCCATACATAACACAGAACAGAAGAAAAATGCTCCTCCAGTATGATCCATGGTTTCCCAGGCAATATTTCTGCTTGTTTTCCAGAAGTCCACCCAAAATACAAAGTGGGCAAACTCCAAGATCATGACTCTGCCAGTGTGGTCCATGTATTCTCCAGTCAGACAACATCTCTATCTTGGGGAAGGGCAAGAAAAATGACTGCTTGCCTCCACTACCACAGCTAATTACAGGTGTTTGTACAACACCAGCATGTAGTCTTCACATTCTCCTAGAGACAATCATTTTTGTTCTCTCAGTTACCCATCTCTCACACATATATTCTCCAATGCACAATCCTCACTCTTATTCACTACTTTTCATACTTTGTCATTGAAGTGCCTTCCATGGGTGTCTTTGCCATCTCGATCTCTGCTTTTGGTTTGAAAGAGTCTCTGGGAAGAGTGTTGGGATAAAGGGGGTATTTCTCCATGTACTCTGACAGTGCACATGGCTTCTCACTCTTCTCAAAGGGTTTGGTGAGCAGATGTGGACAACGGTGACATCTGCAAGGGAAAAAGTAGAACAGAATTCAGTGTCTCACTTTTTTTTTATTTTTATGACAGCTTATTAAATATGCCTTGTGTAAATCAACCACAGGGTGCAAATACAAAATAATTGTAAGTGGGTATTACAATAACTGCTACAGCCTTGATTATTCAAACTGGAAAAGCACAACCTGCAGAAACAATGGATCGTTTCTGCCTTCTCCTATAGCCTGCAGTCACAAAAGTCAGTGAAGCCAACAAAAGCAACCTAAGAAAAACAAGTTCACCTAGATAAAGAAAAAAGGCGAATTATTCTGAGATCAATCCAAGTACCTCATTTTGTGCTGGAACGGAAATTATATTTAACGTTTCTTTTGTTCTATTTCTCAATAGTTTACTGTCCTACTTTGCACTCATATTGAGCTCACTTGAGTAGACGAGTGAGAAAAACGGGTTGTGTGTTGGGAATATCTATTCACTCACAGTTGGGCAGTACTGCTCTGACTGGAACACGTGCAGGAAAATACACACATAAGCCATAATGATCTGGATACGCTTTCACCATAACTAGTTGTACTTGTCCCAGGATCAGCCAGAGTATCAAAAAGGTATCTCCTGTGAAAGTCTCAGCAAGGTTTGTACTTGATAAGCATGTATTTATCAGGCTTCTGAACACCTATAGAATTGTTCTAAAGATTAAAATAATGGTATGAACAATCCCGTCATATTTTTGCTTTTTACTATTCTCTCAGTACCTTACAGAATCCTTCCTTTTTTTCAAAAAAAAAAAAGCCTGTAGTGAGCAAGATCCAAAGTAGTTCCATCAGCTTCAGTGATCAACGATAGATCAACACCAGGAGCAAGGACCGTCCTGGTGCAGTAATGCACCAGTAATGCACCTGCTGGCTTCACACTTCCCATAAGTGCACTTTTCCACCCCTACTCTCTTTAACTCTGTGACACAGTATACTAGTCTTAAGCTTGGCTTTGGAGAGTGCCCTTATGTCAGCATTCTATGACAGAATTCATTCAAACACGGTGGGAGAAATAGCCATGCCACCTCTTTTACCGTAGCCCTGTATGTGCAGACACTGGCCAGTGGTGGCATTTTGCAAATCAATACTTAATAACACGTAATTAATATTATCAGGTAGTATCCCATTATAGCTCGCCTGCATACAGTCTTTGGAAGGGCTCCTGCAACACCAAGTTTCCAAGTATTTTTGAGCAGAGGTTTTGTACAGCTCCCTGCCTACGCTAGACAGGCTGTGCTATAAGCACTGAATCCTGCATCCTGAGGGATGGAGCCTCCACCTGTAGCACTGTTGGTATGGCAAGATGAAGGGTCCTGCAGATAAGCGTGATGAGGGTGGGTAACCCACATGCCCCTCCAAAAGACCTCACAGCAGTAGAAAGGGAAAAAGTTTGCTGAACCAACATTTATCCACTTGCAAACGCTGCTGGCAATGCGTATGCTGGGGGTCTCCTGAAAAGTGCTGGATGGAACAAATGCCAGGATCTCCAGCAGACACCATGGCTTCCAAGCGGTTTGCCTTCAGTGGGGACCAGCATAATCTTGCAATACAGATGGCTTTATACCTCAATTGTTCGTTCCCTTTTGGGGTACATTTCTGCTTTCCCTGCTGAACTTCAAGCATGAAACAGCGACAGAATGAGACGTTTCAGAGTTACCTTTTAAGAAAAGCACTTTTCCCAGAAATAAATTCCCCACAACACAGCAGAAAGGCAAATCTGAATCTGAAGTCCGCCATTATTTTGTATTAAATTGTGATACATGCCCACAGATATTAGAGTAACATTCACTAACAGTACAAGCAGAATATGACCATCTTTGATAACTCAGCACCGGTATATGATATACATAACGAAAGCTTCAATTATACATTCAGAAATATATTCTTGAAAACATTTACCAGAGATTGATGTAAATAGCAGAGACTCTTAAAAACAAGGAGTGGAAGAATGCTAGACCTTGGAGCTTACTACGCTTTTCCAATCCTGCTGGCATAATAAGTATGTATTAAAGAACTACACGATTCTCCGGTACTGAAGTCACTGTTATGTGGCTGAATAAATGAGAGGCTGCCTTACAGTTGCTGGTGTTTTGTATTTGTCAGACAGCACCCTGTTTTCTAACTGCCACTGAGACTGAGATTTTGGAACTGTTCATCTTGACTGTTAAGATTTTTTTTTCTTCTTTGGCTGATTCTTCTCTGATTTTCACCTGTTCGAAATACTCTTTACTTGATTGTGGTCTACTGAGTTAAACTGCAAAATATTTGTAATCAAACATGATAAGAAAAGGCATAGGCTTTGTAGGCTGACTAAGAATTATGGAAGAAATCTGGTAGCTATGTGTGAGGCCTCAAACAGATGCCGTGAAAGAGCATGGCTTGAGGAATTGGTTTATTTTCCCAGTGAATAATCTGTACCCACTTCCCTGTATCTCAGAGACCTCCATTGTTGCAATACATTTTTAGGTATCGTTTTCCTAAGCAAAAACTAACATCAACATAAGTTCTGCATTTTCAAGAAAAACAGCAAACCAAGACTTGAAAGTACATTAATATAATGATCACCTGTGACCTGTGGTAGGTGTGTTGGTTCTCCTACCGATTCTGAAGATCTATCTCAAATTCATGGAGATTTCAAAGGCATTTAATACAGTATATGCAAGCCTGGAGAAAAGATTAGATAAAGACCAAAAAGATAGGAACTGCACTTTAAAAACCTTAATAAAGAGAAACAAATCAAACACAGTTGGTTACATCACACACTGAGCTGATTGCTGTGCTGACTGATAAAGGTCTGGAAGGCAAAACATTCAGAACTAAGAAGTTATTTCCACAGGAGATATTGTAACTTGTTGCCACAGGCTAGCACACGTTTCCGTGCCACAGACAGGATATTTGTAGCTTTCCCGTGTAGCTGTTTACTCCATGTTTAAGGATGTTAGATTTGGTGGACAGCAGATCATATGTTGATTAGCAATTCATATTTCTCTACAGACTCTCTCAGTGCATAAAAACAGCATCCACTCTTGGCTCACAAAACAGAAATCTTCAGCCCATTCTGCTCATTTCCATCTCATAAACTGCAGCCAAGCAGTTAGCACCAATCTCTGCGCTGCATCTGCATGGCTCAGACTACCTCTGATAGTCAAAGCAAGATGGAAATCAGATGAAAATACATTTTGAAGCCTTCAAGAGCTACAAACTTAACTTCCAAATAGGAGGATGAATTTGCACTCCTCTGTCTTCAAAGGAGTTGGGTTCATTTAAACAGAAGCTGAGATTCAATACATAAATAATTTATCAGCTCGTGTTAAAATCTGGTCCTGGAGCCCAGGACTAGAACCAGGGTATTTGATTTCAGTTTCTACATTCACCAGGGTCTTCCCAGTCAGCACAGTTCTTTCCCAGCTGAAGATAAAATACAGCATTCTGCAGAGATGGAGGAAGGACACTGTAGAATACATGCCTTTCTCAAGATGAACTTCTTAGAAATATCTGATCTCTAAATGCTTGTGATGACCACGGAGGACTGAAAGTACGTGTGGAATGGTGATTTCTACTATTGACATCATAATTTTATCAGTTATGGGAATTACTACTGCCAATTGTCATCCACAGAGCTCACGAATGCCCTGGTATTACTACTTAAGAGGAAAACACGAGTCATAAATGGCTAAACATTCAGGAGAATATGGTTTTCCTTTGCCATCATATCTGGTGCTCAGATCAACACATAAGTAGTACGTATTATACCACCCCCTTGGTCACGTAATCTGCTTCTTGCACCTTCTCTAGCTTCCACGAATAATCAGATCAAATCAGTATCATGGAAATCTCCTGTTTGTGGGGAACTGTAACACTGTCCAAAGAAAAACAGGAATATGAAAACACACCAAAGAAATGGGATATGTTCTGTAGCAAGAACTGATGGCCAATGGCAAAGAAAATCACTGAATACGAGTCTTTATTTGTGCAGATCTCTTCCAAGCAATGGAGATGAAATCAGAGGCCTGGCTACATGACTGCATTACAGATGGATGGACAGTCAGTAGATGTCTATGAAGGGGAGTATCCATTTGCAAAGTATGAGAGCATATCACATTTAAGTATTGGATGTGGTAATAGTGTCAGAAAAAAAACGAAATCATATTGTGGACAAGGCATATGGAATGCAGAAAGTTCTGCTTTTAGACAGCGAGCTGTTTTGAAACAAAAAGCAAATGACAATAAATACTAGAGATCAGGGGAGAAAAGCTTTACAAACTTGTGACCATAACAAACCCAAAACTTCAGTGTGACACCTCTGGGAGGTTAACTGAATTCCCACACAGCTCATAAGCTTTTTCTTTTGTGTCATACTAGAATGTTGAACTCTGGATCCCAGACTTCACTTGTTTCTCTGCAGATACATTCACCCATCAGACGTTAATCTGTTAGACTAGATGGATCAGTGATAACCTACACATGAATAGAAGTGGAAAAAGAGAGGCTTGACACATTTGCATGTATGTAGTCTTCAAGGTGAGTTCAGGTAAAAACAGAAGAGAAACACCCATGTGTAGATATTCAGTGCTTAACAGCAGGAAAAGAATGAAGGATGAGAACTCAGAGTCCACCAACTTCACCCACATCAGAACGCCACCACTGGAACCTATGACATCAGTAAGGAGGCCAGTATGGTGGAAGAGGACAAAACCTTGTTGTTTGCTATTACATGTTGTTGGTTGTGTCCCTTTCAAAAGCCACATGCATTAATTGTGGTCACCCTTTTTAATGACTCAGTGAAGTCCAGGTAAACTTCTATACTGAATTCACTATAGTCTTCACAGTGACTCCTGCCTTTATCTACATTGTTGTCTTACTTTCTGCACCTGAAACCAAGAAAAAGCTTTGATACAATCTTCCTGCCAATCTCATCTCAAATATCCTCCGTGAGCAAATGCTTTACTGTTTCTTTAACAGTAATCAATATTGTTTTAGTAATAATGAACACAATTTAGAGGGCTTTGTAGTCTTACCTGTACTTTAGTATTTGAACATTCGTAGGAGATAATTTTCAGGAGTAAATATATTTCTACCTCTTTCATACATGTCTTCTTTGAAGTAACATGAGAAAACATTAAGCAAATTGTCATATTTAGAACAGAAAGGAAGTTTTAAAGATCCTGATTGTCACCATCTCAAACAAAATCTCTGCAAATGCAGGCAATATTGTTGACTGCATAAATATTGTTTTGTCAGAATTCATTCATTCTATGTACTTGGAAGAAACAACAGAGAAACTGATGCCAAAATTCAGTTATGATTGCTCCTGGAGCTGTCATGGTGAGAGCACATACTAAACATTTGTGGCTGCATTACTTTTGGCAGCTGACCCAAGACGTTAGCAAAAGAAAGGTCCAATCAGACAGATAAATGTTATAAATTATTTGTGGAAACAGTATTCTTTAAAACTGGAATACACTTTCGGTAGTAAACAGATTGATACCTATGTCCAGGGATGCTATATTAGGGTGGTAATGGGCTTAACTCTCACAGAACGAATACAATGATGTCAGAGTTCTCCAGCTGGGAACTAAGTTTCATACCCCTCTCAACCAAGACAACAGATATAGTGTAATTAGACCTGTCACAAAGTACTATAATGCCATCCTTACTTCATGCCTGAAAGCTCCCAGATTTCAAGACATTAACACAATCACTGCGTATCACATTCTATGCAAACTCTTTATGACAGGTCTGGTAACTTTCTACAAAAAGTTCTACTGAAGTCCTTCCCTGTGCTTGCACACCCACTGCACCTAACCAGCAATGATGGGATGGAGCACATACCTCATTCACATCTTAGATTGTATAGTACTACCACACATCAAGTAGAGGCAGGTATTTGTTATCTGAGATGAGACAGAGAGCACAAAAGGTATTTCATATGAACTAAAAAATAAGAGCTTTACATATTGGTCCTCACAGAATTGAGGTCTGTCACAGTCTGTAGCTACAAAGATGAATTAGGTTGAGTAGACAATGTTAATGCCCTAGATGAAGCAAACTGCCTGGATGTTTAAAGTCAATACTGTTACCACAGATAGTTCCCAACAAGCTGTGTTGGTGTTTAGGATGCAGACCAGCCAAGTGAATTCTAACTGGGGTGGCAGAGGCAGAGACAAAAGAGGGACCACTTACCCACTCAGTACTAAGCTGCACAACTGCATTTCAGGGCTATTACAGACCAGGAAACGGTATCTTTAGAAGTGTGATAGGCAAGTATCCAATGCAGGCAACTTCCCTTCCAGATTGACTTTAAGAGTCGATTGTACAGATGTAACATTTTATCTTGTCTGCTTGCATGTTCACACTCTGAAGGAACAAAATTCATGGATATAACTACTCTAGCAGTTTGGACTTCATGATTTAGGAGGGCTGCTCCAAAAGTAATACTTCCTATTTTACCATATTGGCTCGTGACGCCAGAGGCAGATACTGGAGGCATGACAGCAATATTCCCACCAATATTCCATTACATTTTGTTGCCATGTGACAGATGGCCAAAGAGGGGCAGTAGGATGAAATGGTGTCTGACATGGAAGCACATATGAAGCAAAGAGATATGGGTCACATCCATGGGTGCAGATTTTTACGTGCACAGCATTTAGGCTCTTGTTCATCTTGTTCATCCTAAACCCGTAACTCCTTTCCATTTTGGTAAACTAAACATAATTCATGCCTGCAGTGGAAATAAGCACTGATGCGGCAGACAGAAGGGGAAAAGCAAGAGAGGAGGTCATAGAGAAACAGTCACTACACATGAATCTATGAATTAGGATTACTAACAGAAATGAATTAGCCCATGGCAGGGGTTGGAGCTTGATGACCTTTACGGTCCCCTCCAATCAAGCCCTTCTATGATTACATGACATTATTGTATCTCTGCTCATAGCTTCTCTGCCAGCAAATCTCACTTCGCCTCTCAGCCCCACTCGAAAATGAGTTATTACTGTCTAATTTTTACAAGCAGAAGCAGAAAAAGACCAAGTCACACTGCAAAAGCTGCCAAATACAACTGTGTTTAAACCAGTGGCTGCTGAATTCTGGTCCCATCATTCTGTTCCATGCCCTTCATGTTGTTTTTCCTTCCCAAATACTACACCAGAAGAGTGCTGCAGCACTAACTTTTTGACAGTAACAAAATACGATCAGAGCAATCCTAAAGAAGGAGCCAATTTCAGTTACTCTTTGTTCAGTCAGCTAAGGACGCTCAGATGTGAAGGTCAGCAAGCTGTGTTGTCATAGCCTCTTCAGCCACTCTGGCTAAGAAATGCTGCACACTCCTGCAAGCCAGAAGGAGTCAGAGTCCAGTCACAAAGGTGGTGTGACCTTTGCTATGTGGAATGGACACACAGCTCTAAACCAGAACACATCCAACTACACTTAATGGTAGGCATCTCCCTGTGCAAAGCTTTAGAAATGCTATGTTTTCAAAAAATAATTCCACTGGCTCATTTCTTTTTTATAAAAAGGAGAATTGACTTCCTTTGATCTTGAGGAAATACAGTAATTTTAATGGAGAGGCATCTGGAGAGGTCTTTAAAACTGTTGTAGACTCAGAGGAACTGGAGCAGTACCTTCTACAGGTAATCCCCTTTTACATTATTGAAATAAGGAGCTATTCCTCTGCAGTTAGTAGATTTAAACTGGTGTACAACAGAAGGACTTACTTAAGAGAAAAATAACTTTCTGTGTTCTTCTAACAGGACCTGAGCTTAATACCATGCTAAAAATGAATGCTTCTGCAAAACATATTCTAAAAGCATGATTTCACTAATAGATCCAGCATTCAGGAAGCATAAAGAGTTCTGATGAAACTTTGCCAGATCTCCAACATCTGTTTGCTCTGATCCATGTCATTAGACTAGTCCAGTTGGAAGCAACCTACACAGGTCACCTAAACCAACTGCCTAGGCACTTCAGAGAGAGACAGAAGTTAAAGAAAAGTAATGAAGGCATTATTTAAGTGCCACTTGTATGCTGATGCGTGGGGCATCAACCACCTTTCTAGGAAGTCTGTTCCAGTGTTTGACCACTACCATGGTTAAAAAATAAGAAATTCTGAATGTCTAGTCTTTAACCTCCCCTGCTGCAACACTTTGCCAGTCCTGTGCATCCTGTCATTCGTAACCAGGAGCAGAGCCCAGCACCTCCCTCTGCGTATGCTCCTCAGGGAGCTGCAGAGAGCAGTGAGGTCGCTTCTCAGCCTCCTCTTCTCCAGACTGAGCAGCCCAAGTGCACTCAGCCTCCCGTCACTGGACACACCTTCCTGCCCTGGTGCCCTCCTCTGGGGATGCCTTCAAGGGCACTGACATCCTTTCTACATTGTAGAGTCCAGACCTACAAGTTATACTCAAGGTGAGGCTGCACCAACTCTAGATGGAGCAGGAGAAGCCCCTGTTTTGACTGGCTGTGCTGTACCTAACGCACCCCAAAATTCGATTTGCCCTCTTGGCTGCCAGAGCACACTGCTGGCTCTTTGCTGAGCCTGATGTCACTGACACCCAGATCCTAATCTGCTGAGCTGCTCTCCAGCCACTCATCTTCCAGTCTGTATCCGTGTCTGGCACTGCTCCACCCCAGGTGCAGAACCTGATATTCTCCTTTGTTGAACTTCATGCTATTTTTGATTGCTTAGTGCTCCAATCTATTGCAACCCCTCTCCAAGGCCTTGTCACACCAGGGGGTTTTCTAATTTCTAAATGTAAGCCAAGAATGGAAGGGGTACTGAGAGGAGGGAAGATTTACAACCAACTCACTTGCTCCTGCATTAAATTTGTTTCTCACTCTGAGAAGGCAGTTTTCCACCATCTCTACTGTTACATTAAATTTACAATCTGAAATAAGGAAAAGCCTGGTTAGCAATACAGTCTAGCAAAATAAACCATAGAGAAAGCAGAAACAGAAGTGCAGGCAAATTTTGGCTGTCAAAAGAAACAGTCACCTGCCTTGCCAGGACAGAAGATCTTAAGCTATAAAATACTTTGATGGAGAAAAAAAAAAAAAATCAAATGGAGTAAACTAAGCCTAGGAAATCCTAAGGCTTCTCCCTGAATAAAACAATTCCAGCCATAAGGAAGCTGCTGGAAATCCTAGAATGCTTAACATATTTCCATTTTTGGAACTAGCAGCCTTTTTTTTGTTTGTTTGTGTTTTTGTTTTTTTCTGTTGATGGGTGAAGAGCTTCTATAATTTCAAAGAATCAGCCATTCTGGGGAGAGAATAGTTTCCTAGTCAATTCTTCCCTTTAATAACATGGCTTTTGCATTCTGATCTGTCTGATTACATCACCAGAGTTTCACTGGTTCCAAGTTAAAACTGAGTTCGTAATTACTGACAGCCCTTCTTGGTCAACGTTCTGTGTTCTTTTACCCTAAGAAAAGAGACAAACAAGAAAATATCACGTACATGCTGCAAAGAGGTTTTTTAACTTGAACTCAGAAGAAGCCTACATTTCAGAGGGAAACTCCAAGCAGTCCCACTTTCTGCCAACAGATACAAACACTTGACGTCAAACTGGACCTACTCGTAGTGGATTCATCACCTCTAAGCAACAGTTGCACAGTGGTACCTCCCATCTCTTGTGTATTTATACACTTCTGTTACAAGTATGGAAACGGTAAGTGAAAAGATTAGCCTCATGTAGGAACATTTGATTTGGTTTCTGCCATGATGATAACATTGGATAACTATATTATTGTTGCATGTGGCTATCTGTGCTCTAGTTCTAAAAGTACAGATAGTAGTTGATAGTCTCTTTATCGTGAACAGATACGGACTAACAAGGTTAGATCCCAGACAGAACTGGGTATCAGAAGTGTTGTTATCACGCATCAACACCAAGACTGCCTGTCCTGACTACTTCAAGCTACCTTTTACACCACACGTAGAGAGGTAGGAAAATCAGGTCTGTAGAAAATTGCATTTTGTTTGGTTTGTTTCAATTAAAAATATAGAAAAAATAATAAAAAAAAGTTTTATTAGTCACATACACTAATGATATAACCATATATGTAGCCTAAGACAATTCATCTCCATTCAATGTGGCCCAGACAAGCCGGAAGGTTGGACACATTTTAAAAGAAAGACAGAGCATTTCTTGGAGAGCTACAAGTTTTCCTTGCTTCAGTACCATCAGTAGTATTTTCTAATGTTTCTAAGAACATCTACCAGGATGCAGCACAACAGAGTACTCGGTCATGAGGCAGTTGTTTGAGCACTGAAACAAAGAGTAGTAAGATTTATGGAAGGATCGGAGGCATTTCACACACAGAATCTGCATGAAATACTTGCTCGTACACCTCAAATTTTATTGGAAGGGCATTTACATAGTTAAAAGATTATGGCTTTGTCTTTGTCTAGCACTTTCAGGGCATGGTCCGAGAGCTAATTTTTGCCACTGTATGTGCTAGAATTGATAATCTTGATTTCATAACAACTTCAGAGAAACCTAAGGTACTTCCAGATCAAACCTAAGATGCTTCTGATAAAGGTAACCTTGCACAGAGTGAATTCCAGATCCTTCTCAACAGCCTTTTGTAAGAATCTGAATTGTAGAATCCCTTCAGCAGAAAAACTCTTCTTGGACTGTAAACGGGATTTGTAAGACTGGACAGAATTCATCTCTGACAAGCTTTAGGTTGGTTTAAAAATATCTTTTTGTTATTATAACCAAATTAAATAAGAGTCACCATAGGTTTCAGTAGAGGAAAAATACATTTTTTTTTTTAACTAAAGCTGCCATGGTATTTTCTGTGTTTCCCTACCTGAAAACTGTATATTTCATTTAAGATGCTAGTTTTTAAAACCTTTTCTTTACGAAAACATATACTCACAAGCACAACATATCTAACACAGAAGCCAAAGAATTCCAGGCTTTCCAAACACCTGGCAAGAAGTGCAGCACCCAGCATTGCATTCGGCTTTGGCCAGAATAATTAGCAAACATCCTGCCATAGAGCAAATTAAAAACGTAAGTGCAGGGGCACCACATATGCCTTCCAGGCCATCCTCCTGTTCCCTAGGACATATAGCCACTCTTGAGAGCTCAGATGCAAATGCTCTCTCTGAGTGGTGGACCTAAGCTGTAAGACACCGAGGACTGTAGGAACCTCTTCATCTGTGTTTGAACAGGACATGATGGGTCTGACCAGGTTTTGTGTGGTACCAACAGTGCATGGATATGGACTGCAGCTTCCTGATTGGCTGTACAGAGGAAAAGGGAAAACAAACAGAGACTACCAGAAATCTACCAGAAGCAACAGATGCCTGCATACCCTCACCTTACTCAGATAAGGGAATGCAGTGTTAGGCAATGCTACTTTATGCCTTTTGAACCTGCAAACAAAAGACTCAGTGGTGATTCAAAGATACATAGGAGATGCAGGAAAACGACCTCTTGTTCTCTTTCTTTTGCCCTGCCAGGTCATTCTACATGTCAAAGAAAGAATCAGCACTGGAAATATTGCACCTTCCCAGCTCAAAGATCTAGTCAAGCTGCAAAACACTTCAAATCCTGACTGCAAGTTTGCACTGCTTCCCAGTGGTTGTGTGAAATAGGCCTTGGTCTTCTTCATGACAGGTGAGGCAACAGATCGGTCCTGTACAGTAGTTCCACTGACAGGGGCCCAGACCAGAAAAGGTAGAGGCTAAAGGCTCTGAGGAGGAAAATCAACATTTTCCCTTCATTCTTTATGTTTGGCTCCATGCAAGATCTGTAGGACAATCCTGTTGTCTCTCTTTCCTGAATAGTCAGTAGGGCACAAGACAAAACAAGGAAGGGCAAGTATCTGAAAGTGAAACTTGCTCACTCACCTGCTGAAAGAGATGGAGTGCAGGGTTGGCAGCTGTAAATGCAGAACAAATTCTACTTGAGTTTGAAGTAAAATAATGGCTAACAGGTTGTCCACATCAAATCCAAGTCATTTTTTCTCTTCAAAAATGAGTAGCTATGACTAAGAAATGGAAGTCTGGAAACCTTACATCATCACAAGGCATTTCATAGACGATAGTTTCACATTTGTCATACGGAAATTGAAGCTCACCCAGAAGCACCTTTCGTAACTATCTTGACTACATCTAATGGCACTTAGTTAACTAAACAGAGCAGTTGTCACTAACCTCATACACCAAATGTGTTACAAAAAGTAAAGAGACCAGAAAGGGACAAGCTGGTACATTTGGCAAATATTATGCCTTGTTCACTGAATTTGAAAGCATGATTCTGCAGATTTCCCATCATAAGAGACTGTACAGCAGGCAAGTATGTGGGGGGAAAGAAGATACAAGCTGAAAGCAGATGCTCTCAGATGCACCAAGAGATGGGAGAAACATGCTGGGAGGAGGAGGGTATTGGAATCCAGTGGACTTTCATGATGGAGTGACTACATCAGAGGACAAGAGAAAAGGAATTTTTGTCACCTACCTCAACTTCTGAAAGGTTCTGACAATACCCCACAGAACATCCTCGTCTTTAAATTGAAGAGATGGGTTTGAAAGTTGGACTATTCAGCAGATTAGGAACTGGCTGGATGGCTGCATTACAGGATTACTGGTGAATGGCTCAACTTCCAGGTGGAGATCAGTGACGACCAATATCCCTTCAGGATCCATCAGTGCTGTTTAACATCTTTACCAACAATGTAGACAGTGGGATCAAAGTGCATCCTCAGCAAATTTATGGATGACACCAAGCTGAGTACTGCAGTTGAAAGGATAGAAGGAAGGGTTGACATTCAAAGGGACTTGGACAGGCTTGAGAAGCAGACCCACACGAACTTCATGAAGCTCAACAAAGCCAAGGGCAAGGTGCTGCATCTGGGTCAGGGTAATCCCTATCAGTACCAGCTGGGTGATGAATGGATTGAAAGCAGCACTGCAGAGAAGCTGAGGTCATTCAGGCTGGAGAAGGCTCTAAAGATACCTTTTTGTAGCCTTTCAACATTTCAAGGGGGCTTATAACAAAACCAGAGAGACATTTCACAAGGCTGTGTAGGGCAAGCAGTAATGGGTTTAAACTGAAAGAAGGGAGATTTATATTAGATACAAGGAAGAAGTTTCTTACTCAAAGGGTGATGAGACTCTGAAAAAGGTTGCTGTGAAAAAGAGAAGTTGTGGATCCCCCACCCTTGAATGTGCTCAAGGCCAGGTTGGATGCCCTGTAATCTAGTGAGAGATGTCTGCCAATGGCAGCAGGATTGGATTGCATGATCGTTAAAGGTCCCTTCCGACCCAAACTATTACATATCTATGAATATTCACTACACAAACTATTTATTTATTGCTACAAGGGGAAAAATAATAAAACAAAACAAAGAAACAAAAAAACCCAACACCTTTGTTTCTCTGGCCACCACAGCTTATTTTCCACAAAATATCCACCAGGGCTACTGAACTCCGTATTTTTCAGTCAATATTTACTTAGTCTTCTCATCAAAATCAAATTTTCTTTCTGAATCATACAATAGGAGAAGTGGAGAAAGAGCTGGAGCTGATGCCTTTTGCCACAGAAAATGTCACCCATATTAAATTCAAGTTTATTGCCAAGCAAATTAATTCTAGGAAGAGAACGAAACATTTTCCTGAACTAAAAGGCAATATACAATAAATGCAAACTAATTTAAGCATCAGCTCTACCTCCTTTGATTTTCCTTCCAAAATAAATGCTCTTGAAAGGCCACCAACTGAAACCCTAACACTGAGGTTTAGGAACAAAAGCCAACATTTGCAGAGGACTGGCAGACCAGGAGCAGCCAGACCTACAAACCCACAAAACTGCTTGACACGCAGAGCTTTGAGATGTTGGTTTTCATGCTGTGGCCTACAGTAAACTATTTGGTTCCAAATATTTAGCAAAGTATCTCTGTATTTATCCAACAGTAAGCAGTCGAAATATTTGTGACTGACATTAACCTGCTGCCATCTTCTGGTGAAAAATTCAGAATGTTAACAAACAATGGGCAAAACAATCAATTCTTGCAAGCTCCCATTATCTTGGGCTTTTATCTTATGGTAAGCAGATGCGGCATGACTCATGCAGCAGTATTACTTTGAGAGAAGCAAGCTGTTTAGAATTGTCTCCTGTGAGATCACGAAACAGTGATCTCACAGAATAAGGATCCTTTTCACAAATCCCCTTTCATCCACCGTGCCAGACCTAGAATAATCTGAACAGTCTGCCAGAGTAGCAAAGCATCTGCAGCAGTACGTAGTAGCTGTTATTCTACGTGGAAAAACAGGCCAATCCAGCAACAAGATATGCATCAAAAGGCATCTATTTACATTCACTGTAAGTTGAAAAGACAAAAAAAACAAAAATCAGGGGAAGTGGAACTCAAAATAGTCCAAATTAGGTTATGCTAATCAAGTCAGATCTGCAAGTATATACATGGGTGCACTACTCACTTCTCCTACCACTTAGTCTTGAATTTTGCCAGTTCCTTGCATTAAGTGTATGCAGCTCAGAAATGTTCCTTGCAGTTTGACGCATCCTGGGATATGAGAAACCACTGTGTAGTGACTCCAAGGGGAAATCTAGGATTCACATCCCCAAGTCATTTCTTTCCATATACGCAATAAGGAGCAGCAAATGCCTCATCACACTTTGTCTAAACTGATAGAGAGGGAATTAACAGAGAGGGACAGCTACATTTAAGGGTGCTAGTACGTTAGTTTCAAGGCTTAGAATATCCAGCAGAAAGATATCAACAATTCGCAAATCTTTAGACCATTTAAATCCAACCATAAGTAGGTCACAGAGACTGATTCACACATCAAACTATAATTTAGAGAGCCACTATTTCAAATATTTAGAACAACATGGTTGCAGCAAATATTACTCATAAGACACTACGGCCACAGTTCAGCTGAGTGTCAAATATTGCTTAGGGGTACAAAACTCCGGTCTGAAAATTACACTGGGCAACCATGTAACAAAAAGGCAAATGCATAATGTGCAGATGGCTACGAGTCTCATAAAAATACAGTATGTATATACAGTGCAGTCATTCTTTTCCTGAAGGGCATACAGACTTCCTGGTGCACTCACAAACATGCTTCACCATAGCCTTTTCAGGCAAAGAATGGATTCTAGAAAGGAAATTGAAAATCGATTGAAGACCACACGTTCCTAACTGACTTAAGAAAGCCAACATCTGTACAGTACTTATCTCCAAAACCCTGCCAAGAGCAGTTATCTGTGCTGTTGTAAACTGAACTGATTTTTAGGATTCAGTCAGTCTGATTGGAGGATTAAGAGGACGACCAGCTTCTCTCATTAGAAGGTGCAGTTGTTCAGTGGTCCATGAATTTATTTTTAAGCAACTTAATGATGCTAATTTTGTTTGATACTTGTTAATCTATCCTCTAAGTTTCCTTCTTTAGTAGCTTAAGGCTTTAATACTTTATTCCATTTTCCAGAATGTTATGCTTCTGCATTGTCACATTTAGAAACCATCAGAATGTCCAACACCACAAAAATTCTTCTCTTCTTGATTTTGAATTTTGAAATAACAGATTAATTTCCTCACTCATATCTACCCCCCACACCCCCAACAAAAAGGAAGAAAAATTTGCCAAAATGATAAACTGTAAATTGATGATAAACTGTAAATTGATGAAGTCAGCTTTGCTGACAATTAGCAATCCCCATCCCATCAGAAACAACGCTTATAGACATATGTTGCTAAAACTGGTCTTGGTCTTTACTGGTAAAGCCTTGGTCTTTTTAAAAGCCTTGGTCTTTACTGGTTAAGACTAAACTTCAGCAGTTCTACTCGCCTGCAAGCAAAAAAAGAAAAATTCATACAGTGCAGGGCAATTTTATTTTTGCTATCTTATATAGAATCACCAAGGTTGGAAAACACATCCAAGATCATCCAGTCCAACTGTCCACCTATCACCGTTTCCCACTAACCCACGTCCCTCAGTACAACATCTAAATGCTTCTTGAACACCTCTAGGGATGGTGCCTCCACCACCTCCCAGGAAACCCCTCCCAGCATCTGACCACTGTTTCAGAGAAATATTTCCTAACATCCAGCTGAATCTCCCCTGATGCAACTTGAGGCCATTCCTTCCAGTCCTATTGTTAGTTACATGGGAATAGAGGCCAACACCCACCTCGTCACAACCTCCCTTCAGGTTGTTGCAGAGAGTGAAAGGTCACCCCTGAGCCTCCTCTTCTCCAGACTGAACAATCCCAGTTCCCTCATCTCTCTTCACAAGCTCTGTGCTCCAGACCCCTCATCAGCTTCAGTGCCCTTCTCTGGACACACTCCAAGGCCTCAATGTCTTTCTTGTACTGATGGGCCCAAAAGAGAACACGGTACTCAAGGTACAGCCTCATCAGTGCTGAGTACTGAGACACTGGAAATTGTTTACTTTCCGTGATGATCTGATTCCATGCACCATGTTCTTCACCATTACTTCTTAATTCAGAACTGCCAATTGTGGCAGCAACCCACATTCCAGTTGGATTTTTCATAACACAGGCCATAGCCAAGGTATTATCTACACCCTATTTGGCTGCTCTTGCAAAACATCCATCCTAGCAGCTTGTGTAGCTTCTGAAAGATTAAGTGCCTCAAAAGCAAACGTATACATTATTTGGATAGAGTAAGAGGATCCTTTTCAATCCATATCTGATGCTTTAAGTTTAGGTCCTTGACACCAAAGCCCACTAACAGAATAATCAAAGCACTGTTGTCTTTCTTTAACACAGGTCTCAAAGTCCAATCTAACCACTTAACAAATAAAGGAATAATGCATACAGAATGAAGAATAGAAGGAGCAGAGACACTTGCATCTTACAAATAAGACAAATAAAAATATTTAGAACATGCAGCTTAGTAACAAGAAATACTTTTCTTTCTGGGGTACATGTATTTATTATTCATTTGTTATCCATCGTGAGTAATACATTCCAATCTGACATGAACTCTCCATCAGCATCTTATACCTTTTCTCTTTATGACTTTACAACTTTACAACGAACTTATGAGTCAATTTTTTCCCCGCTTTACCTTTTTTTTTTTTTTTTTTTAAACTTGCAAACATGAGAAAATGGGTCTTACATCAGAGGGCCTAAAGCTAATTATTGCATTCAAGAGCTTGCATACATTCACAAGACAAAAGCACTAACAAATCCTGCTGTTTTCAGTAGTCTCATCTATTTGCTAAGTCCTCACCTTTTCCATAATTTGCACATTTACAGAGGAAGCATCACTTTCACTAATTTAAAAGCACTCAAAGTTAGTAACATGTATTTGAAAGATGTATTTGAAAGCAGATTTGTGGCCAAAAAGTTAAATGCTTCCTCTTTAGAGAGGCAATCCATGTAAAAAAAAAAAAAAGAAAAATGGGAAGTCTCCTTGCCATTTGTATACTTCTACAAAAAAGGAAAAAGGAAAACAAGAACCACATCATTCAATACACCCTATATGGAAAAAAAGGATTCATAATTTTCCATTTGTAACTTAAGAGCAGTGAATAACATCTGTAGCACTGATGAGTAGTGCATCTTGTTAGCCAGGAACTTCCGTTCCAAGTTCCTTCCCCCATACTCTTTTACATACCCACAGGAGCACAGTTGACAAACGCATGTCTTCAGGGACGGCACTGAGTGCAAAGGCACAGGGGACACTGGACGCATGTTTGGTAAGAAAAAGGTCTTTCCCAGCAGATGCTCTAGAGCAGAAAACCTCTTCAGCAGCAATCCCTTGAGACAACTACGTCAAGAAAAATCTGGGAACTTCGAGAAGCAGATCATATTGTCAGAGCGCATCTGAACTGATCAGCTCCTTCCCTGGCTTGCATTACCAAGCTCCTTTGCCAGCATCCTGACCAGAGCTCTGTGGTTCCTGCTTTCAAGCATTTTCTGACCAGGGCACAAGTACTTGGGTCAGTTTCCTAGGGAGCCTTTGTGAAGTCACCACCACCAAGCTCTAGACCTCAGGTCTGCAAGGAACACAGCTGTGCCTATTTCAAACAGTTGATAGCTATAGTCTCAAGCTGTTAAACCACAACTAGATCAACATGGAAATGGACGATCATAATGCTATTGTCAGTTACACTGCAGTGTCATAAACATAAATGTATACATTACACATAGTGTACACATTTATATAAGTCTACTAGGGAATATCTACTATTTGAAAATAAAATAGCATAAAGTCTACCAGAAATCATAGTTTGAAACTTCAATTTGAAATTTTAGTACAAAGCCTGACGGAATTGTACTAGAAATTCCATTTCAGTGGAAGAAATTTATTAAAGAAAAGGGTTTTTATCAACATCGAAAATTGATGGTAATGCTTGACCATACATTTCAAGAGGACAGAATCCAGTATAAGCAGAGCACCAAATAATTTACTATTTTAAAGGGGCAGGATAGAGACACCAAAGATTTTGCTATTTTTCCTTTGAGTCTTTATGTAATTTTAGAAAACGGAAAAACATTATTCTTTAACATCTGCTATTTTCAGAGCTGTGTTTACAAAGGAATATATCATTTGGTACATAAGTTTTGAGTTTTTCGCAGAAAACTACTATGGGTGACTTGAAATACAAGGAACCAAAGCAAGCAACTGACACTGACAAGAAGTCTGACACACAGGCTAGGCAAGAAATAGGAGTGCAAGCTCTCATCTGGACAGTGCTTGGAGAAGTTATGAAGCACTCAAGTGCACCACAATTTTAATACTAGCATTGTTCATACGCTTTACAAGTTCTATAATGATGATGGTGGTTCCTTTGTGCTCAGCGTCTCATTCAACTCCTCTTTATCTGGAGGAAAAAAAAGATGTATTGGTTAACATTGTGTAACATTCAATTCAACAGAAATACTGTCCTGAAAGTATCTAGCATGTATTGAAGAAGTACTAAAAGGTTATTTCCAACTTTGATAGCCATGTAATGTTCAATTAACTGACAGAAAATACTGTTCCAACAGTATTTAGCACACACTAAAAAAACATGAATAAAAGAGCACTTCAAGTTTTGAAAACTGTTCTAAGTCTGATAAAATCATCTGTTATCAACACAGTCACAATTTTATGTTACTGAGTTACTTACATAGCAGAATTAAGAAGAAAATACACAGCATGAGAGCTTATGCTCAATTTTAAGAGAAAGTTTGGAAGCCCATGTAAAAAATTTTGGAAGAAGCAAAGAATTAAGTAAGATTGCTGCCCCGGACTTCAGGAGATCTTTGACTTTGACCTCTTCAAAGATCTACTTGGAGGTATCCCTTGGGCTAGAACATTAAGGGGGCCCATTAGAGCTGGCCAACACTTAAACACTTCTTCCAATCTCAAGATCAGGTATTCCTGATACTGGATACCCTCTCCAAGCAATTGGAAGAGAAGAAGGTTATCAAGATTAGTCAACATGGATTCACTAAGGGGAAATAATGCTTGATCAACCTGGTAGCCTTCCATGATGTCATCACTGGCTGGGTAGATGCAGGGAGAGCAGTGGATGTTGTATACCTTGACTTTAGCAAAGCGTTAAACAGCATCTCCCACAACATCCTTCTTATGAAACTTAGAAAGCATGAGATAGATGAGTTGACAGTAACGTGAACTGAGGACTGGCAGAGTTCAGAGGGTTGTCATCAGTGACACAGTCTGGTTGGAGGCCTGTAACTAGCAGCACCCCCCCAGGGTTGGGTGCTGGGTCTGGTCTTGTTCAACATCCTCATCAATGATCTGGATGAAAGGATAGAGACCAATCTCAGCAAATTTGCTGATGATACAGCATCTGAGGAGTGGCTGACACACTGGTAGAAGGTGCTGCCATTCAACAAGACCTGGACAAACTGGAGAGTTGGGCAGGGAGGAACTTGATGACATTCAACATGCAAGTATAGAGTCTTGAATGTGAGGATTAATAACTGCAGATATCAGTACAAAGATTAGGGGATGACCTGCCAGAGAGGACCTCTGCAGAGAAGGACCTGGGTGTTCTTGTGGACAATAGGTTGGCCATGAGCCAGCAGTGTGCCCTTGTGGCAAAGCAGGCCAACGGTACCCCAAGGCGCATTAAAAAGAGCATGGCCAGCAGGTCTAGGGAGGTGATTCTCCCCCTTTACTCTGCCCTGGTGAAGCCACATTTAGAATACTGTGCCCAGTTCTGGGCTCCCCTGTGCAAAAAAGACAAGGATCTCCTAGAAGGATTCCAACAGAGGGCCACAAAGATGATAAAGGACCTGGAGCATCTCCTGTAGGAGTAAAGCCTGAATAACCTGAGTCTGTTCAGCCTGGGGAAAAGACAACTGAGAGGAGATCTGATTCACGTTTATATATACCTGAAGGGAGGTGGAAGGCAAATGGATGAGGCCAGGCTCTTCCTGCTGTTGCATAGCAATAGGACAAGGAGATGGTCTAAAACTTGAACACAGGAAGTTCCATACAATCATGAAGAAGAACCTCTTTATGGTAAGGGTGATGGAGCAATGGCACAGGTCGCCAAGCGAGGCCGTAGAGTCCCCTTCTAAGGAGACATTCAAGACCTATCTGGACACCTACCAGTACAACCTATTGTAGGGTGCCTGCTTTAGCAGGAGGTTGAATTCAATCTCTTGAGGTCCCTTCCAACCCAGCAATTCTGTGATTTGGTATCAAGTTGCCCCTTACACTGGCAGTAGATTAGACGAAAGATCCATCTACTCTGCTTCGATACGAAAAAAAGCAAATGGCACTGTCACTGTCACACACTTACAAGGTCTCTTCACAAAACACTATGTCAAAACAACACCAAAGAAGTGTTAATTCACACAGTACAAAGTGGGTGAGGAAAGATTGTGTCTTAGGAAGTCAGTCTAAGTTATTCTTCTGAAAAATATCTTTCAGAGAAGTATCCAGCAGATGCACTGCAGCGGTTTTGTTTCTCTTACTCCAAGTGAGGTAAACTAAGCAATATAATCTTACATTTACAAATAATGTGGGTCATTGCATATAGGAAGCTTACCTTGTCAAGCATTACTTGAAAAAGCATCACTACCTTCTGCCTGATTACTTAAAGTGGCAATCCTTCACAAAAAGCATAAATCTCACTGTTCCCTGAGACTCCTAGTATATCACTAAGAACATACGTTTTAGTGGAGTACAGCCATTACTGGCCCATCTTTATTTATGTACATCAAAAGTTAACCTTGTGTTTCTTTAATCAGTGCTCTAGTGGTTAAACAAAAGACGACATATAGACTACAAATACCTAACTGAGACCCCCACAAGTTTACATTGCCTACAGTATATTTCTAAAGAGCTAAATACGTTCGGGGTAAACATATTATTTCAAATCAACTTTAAATTCTCAAAATTTAACTTCAGATGACTCTGCTGCTAGAGCACCTATAGTGGTTTTTATTGTTGGTTTTTGTTGTTTTTTTTTAAATAGCTGTAGATTTCCTTAGAAAATCAGATATCTTTTTTCTTTCTTGAAAGACATACATAAAAGTAGAAAAACAGAACACATTTGCTTTGCTTTTGTCTCATCTTCTATAAGAAATAAGCATGCAAATAATCTGCTGTCCAACAATTTTGCAGCAGGGTTCACAGGGTGTCAGAGGACACCTGTGGTAGTACAACTGGTGGCAAAATGAACAAAACCTGGTTGCTAAAGTACATGGACACTTACCCTTCAATTTATTTATCAGGTCTAATGGGATTTCATGGATATGTGATGCTGCTTCTTCTAGTTGTTTAGAGAAGGTCAGCAAAGATGACAGGGAAGGATTTTTGTCAGGAAGAGATACTGGTGATATTATCTCAGTAAACTCTTCATCCAAGTTGAAGCGTTCTAGAGATAAGCGCAAATCATCTCTTTCTCCTTCTTCTGGAGTAAGACTTAGGTCTGAGAAATAACTTAAAGATTCTTCTCCAATAGGTATCTCATGCAGTTCCTGTTCTTTTCCAGACATACTTTTTTTCAGCATTTCATATCTGCTGAGCAGAAAATGTAGATCTGGCCTTAAATTTTGAGTATTCCCTTTATTTATTGTATTATCTGGTATAAATATGCTGTCTAAAAAATCAAAAACAGATTCAGACTTCACAAATTCGTTAGGACTTCTGCTATTAAGCTCTTCTGAAGTAGTCTCATGCAGCATCCCAAAATCATGAACTTCACAACTATCAGAACTTAACACTGGAGACGCACTGCACTGCAGATCTTTATCCATTAAATCCAAAAGGTGGTTTGAGGGTAGAGTATTCATTTTACTACTGTCTTCTGAAGAAACACAAGGAGTACTCAAGCTCTTCTCTACATATATGCATGATTGTTCTTCTGTTTTTCCTGTAAAACTTCCTCCATAAACAGTGTCCTCTAATTCTTCTTCTTCACTGCTCTCATCCTCTGGCATTCCAGGTATTTCTTCACAAAGCAGAGATTCACTGATTTGATTTATCATCCTCTGCTTCTGAGCTGTAAATTCTGCACAACTTCCTTGGGACTTTTGTTCTGACAATGGATAACTGAAGTCAGGTACAGCAGATGAAGAGGAAGCCCCATCTAAACTAATGGCTGCCTTATCCTGGATTGTACAACTAGCATCCACTGGAGCGTCTATTATTTCTTTGGTTGAGACCAGCTCTGCATCTGACAAGTCTTCAGACTGAATAGCTTTTCTCCATGAGTTTCTAATTTCAGTAACTAATGAAACAAACACAAATATATTTTTTTTATACTCCCAACCAAATTTTTCTACTGTTCATTTAGTAACATCAGCAAATCAGAAATATATCTATGTCCACATAGATAGAGATAGACAGATATATTGATATATGTAGATATAGATCTATCTATATAGATATAGATAGATCGATATATATATGTAATAACGCCTTTATATTTGTTTATGCTTAGTCTTCCCAGACACCTGCCCCACAGCAGAAGGGGATTCTACATGGGAAATATTTATGTTAATGCAAATTCACAGTACATGTTCACCCTGTGTTACACAAGTGAGCCGTTAGGGTACCATGCAGCTTCACAGAGTGAATTATTCTTTTCTTCTTGTGTGAAACGTACAATGTCAATGAGCTAGCTACATTTGTCATTAGTGATAACATATTACATAAACAGAGCATTTTAGACTTACGCAGATTTTCTGGAGTTCGGGGAATTTGTTTCCTTGTCAAAAATGGGTTGAAATCCAGTGAGCTGATGAGATCATCTAATGCTATTCCTCTTTCTCCACCACTCTGAGGTGACTCAGATGTCACCATTTTTGCGATCTGTAGAATATTACAGAAGAGCAAATCCTGAGAATGCAGAATTATAACTTCTTTACTTCCATTAGCTACGGCTCCAAGCAAATCGTATTCTCTAAGTGATTGGATTAGTTTGGAACCTCCTGATTATTCTGCAATTTAGAAATCAGGCTTAAAAGGAGAACAGTACCCTACAAACACAAAATTCAGTTATGGAAGCAAAATCAGAATTTGATTAGAAGCTCCCACATGAATCTACCTTTACAATGAAAAAATACACTCAAAAGATATTTGAAATATTGGTCAAGAATGGTGTAGGCATAAAGGTTTGAGTTCCAAAAATAGAACATTTTAACAGATGACAACTAATTGCCCTCTTTCAGTGAAAGAATTTCATTTTCAAATCAAGATATGGTGAATATAATAAATAAGAAATTCTTCTAGAAGAATGATTAACTCTTAAAATGTCAAAACAATAGTTAAATCTTTGCCTAAAATTCCCTAATTCTGTCAAATATTCGAGCCATAGAATTCAGAAACAAAGAAGACTGTTAAATTCTAAATACAGGCAGTGGTTCAGAAACTAAAGCATGAAATGTGTTAAAAATCATACTATGATTCTTCTGAAAGTGCTATTCACTTTACAATGGCTTAGAAATATTCTGTGCTTCACTCTGCACTTTCAGATTGTAGTTGATTACGCCATCATCACTCCTAAAACTCAGTGGCACCTGCCTAGCAGGGAAAAAAAAAAACCTTTTATGTACACACATGAAAAGAACTACTTTACCATAACATTTTCAATTTCTTTTCTGAATGAATATTTATTTAGAAAAAAAAATTAAAAAAAACAACTTTTCCCAACCTGTTCTGCCAATTCTTCTCTAGCTTTCTCAAGAACATCTTCCTTTTTGACAGAAGCATCTGCCTGGGTAACAGGACCTTCTGAGTTTTCCTGTGATTCCAATAATGTAAGCTCATCTTCTTCATCCTTTGAGATCTCTGGAGGCACTGACTTTTCTTTCCCACTGTCTGGCTCAGTATGCAAGTCCTAGAGCAATATACAGTAGTAACAGAAAGTTTTAAATTCAAGTCTCAGAAAACTAGCATAAAGGAGATGCTGCGCAAATTCTGAGAGCAACAAACTTGGCATTTATATCAACAAGAATATTCAAGGTTTGAATTTCTAACTAAATACAGGTTATTGTGACACTCTTTTGTAGAACAGAAGTAGTGGCTACAGTAAGGTGTCATTACTGAACACAGAGGACATCACCTGCAACTATCTTCAACAAACTGCAATGAACAGTAGTACACTGGACAACTATGCATACAATTTCCCCTTGGGACACATTATATCTCTTATTTTTACACACAATTTGAATGAACATCCCAGTCTGACCATCACTTACAACGAAAAAGTCAGTTCTGTTTTCACAGGCAGGAAATCTGTGACATACTGCATGCTGTACTAGAAGTCAGAATTAAGTTCCCATATTTCCTATTGCTTGCCTACTGCTTAAGGAAGTTCAGGGCAACTAGTTTTCACAGTTTAGGACCGATTCAGAAGAACAGTTATACTGACTTAAAAAAAAAAAAAAAACAAAAATCACAGAAAAACGTTCTAAGTCCAGGCTTCAAGTAATGTCAAAAGCAAATATTACAGACGTTTAACTTATTTGACAGGCGATAAATCACTTAAGAATAACCTTTTCAGTTAACAGGTCTTTGTTCTCAGATGCTTCTGACAACTCTGAAGATTTTGAAGAGACCCTTAAAAAAAAAAAAAAGCCATTTTAGAGAAAAACAAAACAAGTGGCATGCAAGTCTTAGTACACAGCCATTATATACTTGTGTGCCCCGTATCTGTCCGTTACGATTTCCCTCAATTCGTCCCGGTCATCAGAAGGCAATTTTACTATAGGGAGAACATGTGACAACTAGAGCAGATTTAGCCCTATTTGTGTATCAGCCTCCCAGACTTGGTAATTATGTAATTTTTTCCCTTGATTAGCAAAGTGAAAGAGAAGGGGTGTTGCGTTATGTTTTGTAAACGAGTCTTCCATATTCTTCTAACAAAGGCAACTGGAAAATCTTCTGCAAACGTGTGTATGAATATTTAGGGGAAAGAACATCATCACCACCTGATTACCAAATACTCAAGTCTTATCATTTGTGATTACCACCGTGTTAATGGCAAAGCTCTAAAATGTAACATACAGATCTCACTTCTTGGGAAGACAGCCTAAAATTTCAATACTTACTGTTGAATGTCCTTACAATCATAAACTGACAATAATCCATGCTGTAACAAGTCACTGAGAAAAATTCCATTAAGCAATTGGACAATTTTTGAGATTCATATGCAAATCAGCTACCGATGTCAAAGTACATGACGTCAGCATTGTTTTTCTTTGCCAACTCCCTCTCTTCTAATAGGTAACATTCAAATATTTGTAAGATTTCTATCTTGCGATACCATTATTCGAAAGTTTATTAAACTTCCTAGCATAATGAAATATCATGTCAAATCCCTTTAGAAGACTTCAGAAAATATGTTAGTCCCGAGTTTTAATCTTTTTTTTTTAATTATATTTAATTTATTATATATTAAAAAATGTAATTTTTTAATTATAGTAAGTGACAGAAAAAAAGTGATTTTAGAAGACCCAAGTCTGGGATTTCTTTTGGATTTGTTTGTTTAGGCTGTTTAGCTTGTTTTTAAACACAGAAGCAAGGCTCCTGGGAATTCGCGTTTTCTTATTCTCAAGCTATAATGAACATACATCTACCTCAACCTAGTCTGAGAAAGAGAATTCTTCAGTCGTCCCTTTGCCGACTAAAACTTAAATGAATGTAGTTAAAAAGCTGCAGCTAAAATCTTGCCACTCAGCTGCTGCACACTGTCAGCCAATAGTTGCTCACTAGTCTCCAGGTGCAGAAAGCCATAGTTACTTTACTTTTTACTTACCCCATTAGGTGGACATAACAAGTAAGGAGAGTGCTACTGAAATATTCCACTTATGCTGACAAAACAAGTTTCCATAATTTCAACTCATGTTGGTTGTTAGTTTGTTGGGTTTTTTTTTTTCATCAATTTCTTGTTAAAGTCATACCGTCTAGTTGGTGTTAACAGTGAATCAATCATGCTACTTTTCAGTGTCCCATCACTGTCCTCGTAACTTAGGTCCCAAAGGTCTGGAATATCTAGAAAAGCAAGTCAGTGTTTTAGTATTGCTTCTTCTTTTGTTGTTGCTGAGACTTTGTAGCTGATACAAGTAACTCATACCACCGGTGTAGGACAGGCTTCTCCAACACTTAAAGAAATTAACATAGCCAGTGCAGGTGAATCTTAACCCGTTTGCTCATTAAGCTCCTGCACGCACAGATACCACCAGCAGCCAGCACCCATTTGTGCTGCTCCTGAATGCATGTTCAAGAGGCATGATTCTATCTGCTCCCCTGAATGAACTACGTTGACAAAATGAAAGGCAATTATTATAAGTATTCATTCACAACTAAATTACCAAAGTCTATCAAAGAAACCTGCAAACAAAAAGCAGTGAGTCTTAATATTGGTGGTAGTTGGATGGTTGGGCAGTGCTGTATGATCTCAGAGGTCTTCTCCAACATTAGTGATTCTGTGATTCTGGGCTCCATGGAAACTCATAACAGCCGAGGTGGGGGTGGGGAAGCAGGAAAAGTATCTCTAGTCCACAAACCTGAATCTGATCCTGTATTTTGACAAAATACATCATCTTCACATTCTTTTTCTGCTTCTGATACAGCTTGCAACACAGCCAGATCCTTTCAAAACAAACAAACAAAAAAGTTACACAAGCAATGAGAAAAAACTGTGTAACATCAGCAATTAACAGGCAGTGATTTATAGTAGCATTTCTGCAAATGAGAAGCCAGGCTCAACACGCAGCTTTTGCTCACTCTGCTGAGGCAAGGATATAACCCTAGATTTCTGAACAGATGTGAGCATCAGAATGGAATCTCTGCTGTTCATCGAGGAGATCGCTTTAAAGTGGAAAATACAACTCAGCAGATGTCCAGTGATAGCACATAAAGGCACAATTTCTACAGCAGAGGGAAAAAGAAGTATGTATTGTTGATACACAAATTAATCCACTCTTACTCGTGCTGTCTCAACAAGGCAGTTCCACCCACTACATCAAATGAAGTTATATCAGCTGTCATTAAGGTGAACATTTTTTCTTCACAAAGAAGAAAAACTACTTCAGAAAGCAATTTCTGCTATACTGTGCTGATCCACTAACCATGAAGTTCAACAAAGATGTACAGCATTATACTGCAGTGGAAGAAACCAGCTTAGATGTACCTCACCTTCACCCCTTCTCTTCCCCAGCATAAGATGACCTAAACACTACTTACTAAATTCTGACTGTAGAGTGAAGACCAGCCAGGACAGCTTTCCCACTTCTTTATCCACTCTTTCTGTCTTCTAGAATTTGATTCTTTCAAAATAAAGTTCTGCTTTTCTATTCTTAGTCTGCAAAGAAAGAAACATCATTATGTTGGGATAAAAATTCTACTTAAAAACTGAGATAATCACGTTCCCCTCATCCTACAAAACCTCCGACATGCAACAACTTATTCACAAATTCGTGCTTGCACTAAAATCTAACAGAAATTCACAACCTAAAAAACAGCTGCTGTGTTGTATTTATGTTTCCTTGCAATGGAAGAACTACATTCAAATATATGCTTAAACTTTCCCTGACTCAGTTTCAGATCATATTTTGCAATCTCAGAACTTATTAATGTAATGTTGAAAAAGCAGATCAGCTAATTAATCAGGTCCCCCGGAACAAACCCTAAAATATCCATGAAGCAAGGGCAAAAAACTGAAGTTACTTAACAACAAATTCCAGTTTAAAAATTATACAGATGGATCAAGACAAATATGAATTTGTCAAAGGCAAAAGAAAAACAATCAAATTTACACATTCTCACTATAAGCAATTCTTTTAGAAAAGACCCAAGGATAAGATGACATGATTCTCACAATAAAAAACAGAGAACCAGACAAAAACTCCAGATAATTACCTCACTGCTTCCAAATACAATAGCATTTTATTTTGTAATTTAGTCATATTCACAATGGGCTGTAAGTAGTTTTCCGAGTCAAACTGAGAGCATTCATCTCTTAAAATTCTTAGGGCTTCATTTAATAGTTGAATGACTGTTAAAAAATTCAGCTTTTCATCTTCATATAAATTTCCCGTACACACCTTGAAATATTGCAAGCAAAAGGAAAATGTATTATTGAGCAGTAACAACACATCAATATAGGAAGTTACGTCTTCTGTATTGGCAGCAAAGATAATGTTTGCGCTGCGATTCAAAGTTTGCACTTCAATTCGGTTCCAATTGTTTCATTAAAAAAAATAAAAATGGAAAAAACCCACACCCCTGATTTAAGCCTCAGATTGGTTTTCTTGGTTAGCATCATCTGCTTGAAGGCAGCCTAAAAAACAATGTGAACTAAGAATGCTTCAACTAATGGAACTATTCCATTTAACCACTGCCTCAAAGGATAGTGCACACCTAAATAGCACCCTATACTTCACACTGAAAATGAAATCAATCAGGAACTATAGTTTAAATGACAAGCTTAGTTTTATAGTGGCAGATGGACAAAAATTCAGGTACTGACTAGGCAAACCCAGCAATGCAGTTACTGCATTTCAAACTTCAGAAGAAAATAATTCAAAAACTGCCGATATACAACAGCAGCGTAATCATACAAACTTCTACAATCATTTTACATGTTTTGTTCATCCATGCAACCATCTTACTCATCTGTGAAAGGTATTTAATTCTAAAGTATCTAACTACACTCCTGGGGACCAAAAAAAAAAAAAAGGGCAAAACACAGTTTAGCACAGACAAAGATTACTTACTTCTTGCGTTCCACTTTCGACTTTGTCAACCAATAGATGAGGGACGTTGACATCAACGTTAGTTCCATCAAAAACGTACTGATCAACACGACCCTCAAGAACAGAATCTACAATTTCCATTTCCTTTTTCAGAGACATAAAAGTTTCAATTATCAATGCCCACATGCTGCGAACCTTAATGGGAAAGAAGGACAAAAATTCTATGCTAAAACACCTATCATAATACAATATCACAGTAACAAAACAGCATACAATCAGATGAGATGGCTAGGTAGCATAATCACAGGTACACAAGCAGGAACACCAGTATGAAGATGAATATTGCACACATGTTAGAAATATGGTGATCATCTGCCACAAGGTGGGGGAGGAGGGGTGGGACAGGGCAGTTGAAAGGGCAGGAGAGGGCAAAAGCTCACCTTTTGAATTTTCTCAGCTCTGTCTTTTTTGTTTTGTTTCTTTGGTTCCATCCTACATGCAAACGCAAGACAAAAGTTCAAGTGGATTACAATAAAATTGAAGTCCATGATATTTCATATAAATTAATAAGAAATTAATTTTATTTTTTAATGTAGTTCCAAGGAGAAATACTTACTTCTGCAATTGTTGCTGGAGGTGCGCACACTCAGATTTCATCTGTTCTATTTCTTTAATTAAACACCTAAAGAAAAAAAAAAAAAACAATCAGTGTCACCTCACCACAGATGCTCAAAATTCCAGGCTTTTGCTTTGCTGCTTCCAGAATTTTACTCACTAAATGATTATATTCTTTCCAGATCTGAGCAATGAAGCTATTTTGGAACAATGTAAAAATTGTTACACAAGATCCTTACCACAACACTCTGAAGAAAGACAGCCAGAAAAGCCACTAACACATTTGTAAATTAAGCCATTGCAATGGCTTGACTCTTATTAGACCCAAAGTGTATTTTTTCTAAAAATTTCTTTGTTGTTTATCAATATAAGCCTTTAAACATATTCAGCAACTGTACATGGCCCTGTCAAGACCAGTCTTGAAAGTTGTGTCAGAAATTCTACCACCTATTCAGTGTTTTAACTGTTTTCACATGAAAAACTTTTTTTTGTACATCCAGTTTCCCCCCTGAAGCATCATGTGCTTCTTGTTCTGTCAGAGTAAATTCAAGTGAAGTACCTCCATCTTTTCTTTAACTACCCTTTAGATATGGGAAAAGTATGATTACAGATTAAGTAAACCCAACTACAATCTTTCCTCACATGCCAAGTTTTCAAAACTTCTAAGCATGGAGGTTCTGTTCAAGAATCTCCCTAGTTTTCAATGTCCCTCTTCAATGGGAGGTATCAAAACTGAACACAGTATTCCAGGTGTAGTATAAGTAGCACAAACCAGAGTGAAATAAATCCATCCTATCTTCTGCTGCCTGTACTCCTTTTACATACTCCTTTTACACTGCTTTTAGTGGTCATCTCCACTGCCAGGGCACACTGCTGGCTCCTGCCCAACAAAATTCTCACCGCTGGCTTCTCTTAGCAGAGTTGCTTCCCTGTCAGTAATTCACCAGCTCAACTGGCTGCTTAGGACTATTCAGTCCCAGATTTCACACTCATCCTCACTAAACTTCATACAATTCTTGTGGATCCAGTCTCCAAATCCAGCAGGAGCTGTTTCTGTTCTAGCATGACTAACTTTTTTCACAAGGCATCATCTGCAAATCTGCTGATTGCGCACTCATCCCAGTCACCCAGACTCTTTATAAAAGTACAAAATAATATAAACTCAAGACCAACTTCCAGAAACGGAATAATGCAGTATCAACTCCAGAGAAACTCCACTCATGACCAGCTCCCAGTTAAGACTTCTAGGCGTTGCCACCCTTTGAGTGGTTTAAATGTATCGCTGCACACCTGAAAAGTATTTCTATATCCTTATCTGGAACACTGTCACCTTTTACGCTACTTACTAACTTCTGAATTTTAACAGTAGCTCATTGTTTCAAAAGGTTGCTTTCCTCCTGTATATGCTTTTCTTACTTCCTTAATACTTAACAGGATGGAGCATTTCTGAGCTTCAACAATGATTTCTCTGAGAATATCCCGGAACTTTTCAAACACCTCATAACAGCTGCCAACTGGAAATCTGCTCTTTACTTCAGTGTCTTTTCAATTCCAGTTGTCTTCCTCACATTCCCTTGGATCTTAAATTCTGTAATCTTGGCTGTTGACAGTTGTGCCTGCAGACAAGTTTCCCTTAAGTCAGTCCAAAATAATTCCTATTCAGCACATTCAGTGACTGCATTAAAATCATCCTCAGGGCAGTACAGAAGTTGCCTAGATTGTTTATGCACCACTGCACAGCCTTTCCAGGAAATAACAGCATAAACTGAAGTCATCAGTATGAATCGGGGTCTGCAGGCCTGAAATGTGTTTGATTTGTCTGAAGAAGGCTTTATCAACTTTCCCTAATCAAGGAACGTGTAACAGACCCACCACAATGCCACCCTTCCATAGTGACATCACTGATTCTGATCCAAAGGCATGAAACAGACTGGTCTCCTTTCACATAATTAAGCTCTATGCTCTGAAACTGCTTTTACCTACATTGCAATCCCTCCCCCTTTTCTGCTCTTTTCTAAAAAGCTTGCAACTGCCCACTACACCTCTCCAATCACGTGAAGTATCTCACCTAAATAATGTATGAAAAATTACTCTGTGTCTGTATACTGAGTTCATTATTTTTTCTTATCAAACTGGGAGCAATTTTCATGAGAAAGAATAAATCACTGAATATCCCAAGGTAAAAAGGGACCCTCAAGGATCACTGAGCCCAACTCGCGGCTCCATGCAGCACCACCCAAAAATAAAATATATATATATATTTCTGACAGCGTTAGGTAAAGAAAGAACAGCAAATTTTGGTGAATTAACTAAGAGTTATGCAAATAAAAAGTATCCTACATCATAAAGCAAAGACTACAGACTATATCCTGAAACCGTTATCCTCCCATGTAAGATCTTTCAAACAGCACTACACATGCAGAATTCCATATGGTTGCATCTTCCAATATACGGCACCTCCTAACTGAGGAAGTAATTTCCTACAAACAGTATATTAAAATTAATTAATTAAAGGAGGGAAATGGGAAGCAAAGTAGTGAATTCAGCACAACTCACAAAGAAAGTGAGATACATCCTGCTCAAATCCTTTCAAAAGCACACACAGAAAGTAAGCTTTTATGAAAATACTCTGTTTCTTCGAACACATTACTCACTGAGATGTTTTCTCATATTTTTGGATGATATAATCCTTCCTCATCAAAATCTGCAGAAGTTCATTACATGCCGCTCTGCATCTTTCATTTGCCTCACACGTATCCTCAGGACTGCAGCGTATAGTTTCAACAAAAGGTTTATTGCTCTCTAAGAGAAAATTAATATTTGGATTGTATGATTCACTTTTAGTAAACAGATAACTTCCCAGTCTCCCTAGATTTAATTAAAAGAACCACACACAAGGTTGCCTATTTTACCTGGACTGAAGCAGATTATGCATATACTATCTTTTTTGTCAGTTTTCTCCATTGTGTACACTTTCCCTCCTTCTCTCTCACACCTTTTCCCTGTTCTTTATGCCAAGAAAACACAAAACGCCTAGAACAGATAGTCTAGATCCTTCAGAATCCCTCAAATTGTGAAAAAGAGTACATGACAAAAAAACACTTCTGGAGTAAATCATTGTGTGCATGCACAGACAACATTATGTACACAAACCTAGGACCAAGATCTGCAAAGTAACAGTAAGCCACACAATCTGTATTGTTCTACGAGCTCTATGCAAGCAAGCACACAGCAACTCTGTGAAAGATATTGAACTAAGCAACTGACACAGACCTACTTTCAGCTTTTGGCATACATTCACAGCTTCACAGATTAATTGTCAATGATCAACAAAATAATGTTACTATGTCATGACAGCTTACCTGCAGAGCTCTTTCTCAGATCCTCAACTACTACATGTCTTGCAAACCGATACATAAGATGAATAAATTTACCACCAGCAGGAGAAAGAAACAAAGAAGATCCAACTTGAGGAACACCACTTCCCTCTTCACTCTAGATGAGAAATTGATTTTAAACACACAATTTGCCAAAGAAATAACAGTTACAAACTGCTACCAAACACTTTTGTACAAAGAGCACAGAAGCACTGCATCCTACTTGCTAGCAAGCCCAATGAAAAGCTAATCTGCTTTGTCACTATATCTGATGATTATTCTAGTCCAAGAAAGAAACTAACATTTTCTGAACATTCTTCCACCACCCTTAGTTCCATACAAAAAAATTAGGCTCAAGGCAAAGTCTAGTGTTAAGTAAATGCCAGAAATTTCTGTCCTCCCCATTCCTACCAGTAATCTCTACCTTACAGTAACATTCCGGCTTTCCTTCACATTTTCTGCTGAGATAACTTATCTGTGTACTTCGTTCTACTTTGACCTTACTAAGGTTTTTTTTTTGGATAGGCAGGTTTCATCTTGGCCACCACTACTTGAAATGAAAAGCGCTTGAATACACAAAGACCTGATTTTCAGATCTCCTATTAAAACAAATACAGCATGAGAAGGCTTAGTAAGTCAAGGATATCTAAAACAAGAAATTTTGTTGTGTCTCTACAGAACAGTTCCCTTAAACTTTACAGTCAAATTTCCCTGCATGTAAAGAGCAATCTTGCATTTTTCAGGTACTTGAAATCACTTTTATAGTAATAAATACCTTTTCATTTAATTTTACCAAGTATCTCCCAAGTTAGAGCAAATTACAAGGGCTGATCTGAAATTATTAGTCTCTTGTGCTCTTTTTATCTGTTGTAGTTCCCAAGGAAACAAGCAGGAGGCAGTACTTTCAGAGCAACCTCTGTAGCCTCATCCATACAAGGATTCTCATACGGGCTTTTGGATCCCTTCTAACACAGTATATTCTGTGATTCCATAACCACCAAATATAATCCCCCAGAAGCAATACATAACAGTTCTTGGATCCAAGATTCAACCTCTGTCATAACAGAGCTTTTCCACAACTGAGGAAGATATGATAAACTACATGAAATAAGGCACCAGTTAAAACCTAGTCCTTTGATTTAAAATTCAGTGATATTCATTCAGAACAAGCAAAAACAAAGAATGACGTCAGAGAAAGCAACAGACAATCAGTTTCCACTCCTCATAACACTTACTGAAATTTGTTTTAGCCATGAGCTGCACAGTTTCCTGAATTCAGGATCTGCAGGTTTTACATCTGGAAGCAAACAGTTTCTTTCCATTTTCAAGAGGCAACAGGAGAGGAGAGAGGAAAAAATATACATATATTTTAATATATCTTCAAGTATTCAGTTACACAGTTCATATGTTGTAAAGAAAGTTTTATCTGTGATGCCACACAAGAATGATGCCTGATGCCCAGACCAAGAACAGCAAGAAGTTTATTAAACAATAAGATTTTTCTTGATGTGAGAATTATGGACTTTTTCAGAGAGAAATTTGTCTGTACTTGTTTTAGACTCAGAAAAAGCAGCCTGAATGCTTATAGCTTTTGTAACAGCAATCTTCCCCCCACAGTTTCTTTAATGGGTAAGTTAAAGTCATTCAGTCATATCAGAAAACAAAGATATGACTCTCATCACACTGAAGATTTTCAGCAGCAATCTGTAACCTGGGAGAAATTATTCAACGTTTGGTGTGAAGAACAAAAGGCAGAAACAGATTGCTTTGCTTCTGTACATACACTTACTAAACTTACCAAAGTACAGCCATTATATCTAAGGCAAGTCTATAGAATATTGATAAAGGGGAAATAAATCCACTGAAAGCATGACATTTTCCCACAGTATTCCTTAACAGAGGGCTTTTTTCCCTCACTCACTGCTACACCATATTCCTTATGACACGCACAGCATGGACTGAACAAGCTAAACACTCACCTGAAAGTGTCTTCTGCCCGTTTCTTGTCCAGCTTAGTGAACAAGAACTGGGCAACAACGTGGAAAGCGCTGTAGTTTGGCATGTCAAATGCATTCCTAAAAACAGACATACAGCCACATGGGAAGGAGCAAAGCAGCCAAGCTTAGAGAGCGTTTAACCCAACACTTAAGAGTAACGCAGAACGTTATTTTATGTTAAAGTGTTAAGGATTATAAATTAAATACTGAAGCAACCCAGACACCTCCGCGCCACGCACCACCCAGAGCCCTGGAGGGCCATAGAGAACCCCCCCCGGGAGGCGAGGAGCCGCGCCGGCAGCAGAAGGACCCCTCACGCCCTCCTCCGCCCGAGCCCTCCCTCGGCCTTACGCTCCCAGCAGCAGTTTGGTGCCCGCAGACATCTCGGCAGCCTTCGGATCGAAGCCCAGCGCCAGCAGGTAGAGCCAGAGATGTTCCTTCTCCCAGTCCCACCCCACGTCCATGGTGTCTGGAAGCCGTCGGAACACCTTTCGGTTAAGGAACACGCAGAACGGACGCCGGGTCGCGGACGCCTAGCCCAACGGCCTCCGCGCCGCCATTTCCCGCTTCCCGCCCGAACTCGCCGCGCCGCGGAGTCGCGAGACCACGCGCGGGCGCTGATTGGGCAGGATCGAGGCGCGTACCACTGGTGGTGACGCCACGCTCCGAGCCCCTTTGTCGCGCTGCATGATGGGAACTGGAGTCCGGGCACAGCCGAGAGCGATGGCGCATGCGCAGAAGGGCCCAGCCGCCGCCGTGCCGCGGGCCGAGGGAGAGCAGAGGCCTACCGTAGAGAGGGCACCGCCACGCCTGCGGGGGTGGGCTGGTATATCGGGGCCTCCCTGGCTTAGGCGATTGTATAATCTCACCGGGAAGAACAAGTAAAACTCGCACCGACAGCATGCTCTGCAGTTCAGTCTTTTATTTCAAGGCATTTCGGTGGCCGGACGCGGCCGGGGAGGCGGTGCCGGGCCCATCCCCAGACGCGCTGCCCCTGCCGCCGCGCGGCCCCGCGCCCGGGCGCGGTGTGATCCCCAGAGAAACGCGGCGAGCGGCGCCCGTCCGGCACCGCTCACTCAGGAAGCGCCGTGTGAGCACTAGCGCGGGTTCGGCACTTCCTAGCCATTAGTTAACCCAGAGTTTGTTTAATCATGAAGGGATTACCACTGGCAACAGAAACACCCCTACGTTCCATTCGCTTTTTTTTTTTTTCTTACCTTTTTCTTATCGCAAATCTGCTTCTACCTTACCCTTCTCTATTCCCTCTCACTTCCCAGTATCTTCCCCCTCCGTTTTAAGCTGCCATCGTTACTTCTGCTCCACTCCCTTTTTAAACATTTACTCTCTCCTGCCCTGAGGCCTCACAACAGTCAGCATCAGCATGACCAGCATTTTTGCATGCAGAAGGCAAAGTGGAGAGAAGGAACATCCTGTTGTGCACAAAGCACCCATGCCAAAGGGATTCTCCTCGATGCTGTTAGGGCACAGAGCCCAGAAAAATGAACCTGAGAGAATCTGAGATGGCCAAAGCCTCCTGCCCCTCCCAGCAGCAAAGAGGTAGATGCAGAAGAGCTTTTTTGGGAAGACTGGAAGGAGAAGCTGTGGGGCAAATCCTCATAAACTCCTTTTGTTGGCAGCCCTTTATGCAAAGCACTGGGGTGTTCTCTTGGCTGTTGCCAACTGGAGAACAAACAGCTATACAAATATTTAACAAATACTAGAATATTGGATATGCTTGTTAGGCTATACCTGGCTTGTAGAGCAGGAGCTTGACACAAAAGCTGATGAATTAATCTAGCATGCAGTCCTTAGAAGGAGTAGTCAGAGTTTTGATGCAGCTAGAAGAAACAGCTCTGATTAAAAAAAAAAAAAAAAAAAAAAAGTCCAAAGCTAAGTAGATTCGACTTTTAAAAGGAGAAATATAAGTTAAACATGGCAAAAATGCAATGTATCAAAAATACATTTTTTCTGTTTCTCTTCATTCAGCTCTTTGCCCTGTAGTGTATGGGCCATTTGTGCGTGAAAAGTCTTGTTGATCTTCTTCGTCCAAATCCAAGACGTCTGGGATATCATCTGACTCTGAAGACAGGTCTGTAATAGTGAAATCTGGAACCTGTGTAGGAACAAAATTTAAATAAATTCAAAAGTAGAACTAAATAAATGTAGTACTCCTGACTGAAATCAAGAGATGAAGATGCTCAGCATTTCTTGAAATCAGACCCAAAATACTAAATACAGGGTGAAATATGTTCAGTCACAAACATTAAGGCCAAATATTATGCAAGCTATAAATCAGCTACTTAGAAGATAGGATTTATTAGTAGACATGTAACAGAGCTAAACAGGCTGTATGGGGCCTTGGGCAGCCTGATCTAGTGGGAAGTGTTCTGGCCCAGAGCAAGAGTTAGAACTGGATGTCCCTTCCATCTGAACCACTCCACGATTCTGTATTCAGAATGAGTAGGGCACATCACCGTGCTCAGTAACTATGTCTGATCAGTGATAATTTTCTCTATAACCTAGGAACAAGATATTTCTATTATTTCTGAACGTGTTGATCCTATTGATCATAGGGTAATCAACCTCTCTGACTGAAGTTTGTGTTGTCTTATTTAGCACATACACTATAAGCAGTTAACCCCATTAACGTACTTGTAAGATGTTCACAGACATGAAACAGTTTTAAACTGGAGTGTGTTGGTGCAGCAGAGCAAAACAGAGTTTGTCTCAGTATCATTTATCTGTTTTGAACATGCTAAATATTTTAAAAGAGAACACATTACTATCTGCACCATTGTAGCCAAAGCAGTGCAAACTCCTGATGTTATAGGCTTGCTTAGGTAAAGGACCTTCACTTTCATATCATTTTTGTCTTTAGTTATGCTCTCATTTCATAGCTGATAAGATGTTGGAACAAACTAGTAAGTCAATGTATGCAACAGAGAGTAAGATCAGATAGGACCCTTCTTCATACCACTTCTCCATAAGATTCTGTTAGATCCTCTTCTGTGGATTAGCATAAAGCTTACAGAATCACAGTATGAAATTATGCAAAACATACTTCAGCAGTTTTGCTCTCTTAGAAACCAAATGCTAATGTCAATATTAACTTAATTTTGAACTCATACCTTCTTTTTCTTGCTATTTTTTTTTTTGAGCTGAGCCACTAGCAATTCAAGAGGTAGTTCTTATTTTGTTTGCTTTCAGAACAAGAACTTGTCTTTAGCCAGACTGCATTATCCAAAAGAGATCTATTTTCAGTCATAGTAATTTAACAAAACTTTAACAAAACACTGCACGATACCACCAGCAAGCTGTACGTTTAATATTTGCTGATTTGCAAATAATGAACAGATCGTGCTCAAAAAGTAATAAAATTAAGTTCAACTTCCTGTTTTTATGTCTCTTTTTAAGCAGCTGCCTTAGAGGAGGGTTATTTTGTATCCTTTGGGGTTTTTTGTTTTGACTGAAGAGCTGTTTATTTTTAAAACGCAGAAATGATCTATCAGTTGTTCCCAAATTCTTCCACTATTTCACTAGCTCCATAGTATTACTGTAAGCCTCAGTTTAGAGAATACTACAAAAAGTCATGATCTACAGAATTGAAGAGATTTCTCCCTCTTTTTTTTTTTTTTTCCTCTCCAGTTTGAGGCAAACTAGCTGTAACCCAGCAAGTCTATTGCTTTCACAAATCTTGTAATTTGGATTTTGTCAATATGTATGCTGCTATGGACATGCTTGTGAAGCTTTCATACCATGTGGAGTTGTTTTTTTTTTTTAACGAATGCTTGTATTCAGTACTTTTCAGCCAATTATGATAAGTAACAATAGAACAATGGAAAATGAAAAGGGAAGTTTCAACTAGCATAAATGGAACAAGATATTTGAGGTCTCTTCCAACTCAAGCAATTCCATGGTTCTGTAAAATGTCAGAGTTCTCTAGCCCAAACAAAACCCTCGTGTTTTTTTGAACTAAAAGTATACTAAGATGATGATAGTAAGTTTCTGTGTAGTGTATCTGAACTGTTTGCATATATGCAATAATTAAGAAACATGTAAAATTACAGGGACAATTTATGAGTAGGCTCTTATTAATATTTTAGGCTTCCTTCCTTCCATTTGAGTTTCCAGCAGTTACTGGAACATCAATCATTTACTGCTGCAAAAAAATATGACTTTGGAAGATATCTAAGTCATCCTTAACTCTAGTGGGCATTTTAGTAGACATTCTTTCAAGCTGTGCTATAAAAGGTCACAAAGTTTTATCCAAGTGTTGTAATTACAACAGAGTCCAAGGATAAACTATCTAGATTACCAGCAAGAACATATCCACACAAGTTACAGTTCAAATTCAAGCACCCAGTGCTTTCCTCATTAGGAAAAATCTAATAATTTAAATCCAAGGACTTGCATTTGATATAATAAATCAGGATCTTATTAATTCACTATTATTTAGCCTTTTCTTCCACCAACCAAGGGCTCCTAATTCCTTAATATTCTGTACACTTGCTTTCTAAGCAAGTTAAAAGAGAAACCACAGCAGAATGATAGAAATTTTTTGTAGTGTTTTGGTACAAAAGACTGTCAGCCCAAACATTATATAAATACTTAACCAGACATTCCTCTGTTTGTGGACACCAGTTGTAGTTCAGCTGTAAAAAGTCAAAATAACTTACGCAGAAGCCACACAACAACACACAGTGAGATGAACATTTCTCAGGACTTGGCAAGAAAAAATTTCCCAGTCTTCTATTTTGTCTTCTTGCTGATCATTAGTAAAGCTAGATAACCCTCTAAAAGAGTATGATCCTGCACTGCAACTTAAGGCAGAACAGAGAGATATTACTGTAGCAGTAGTATCAGTTACTACTGTTTATTTCTCACTCCTCAAACAGTGAGCCATTTATATATCTCATTTGATTCATCTTTTCAGTATGAAGGTCCACAGCCATACCAGAGCTTTAAAAAATATGCAAAAAAATGGGGATTCCCTACTTTGAATTAACAGCTGCTTGCAAACCTGATTAGCCCCACTCTGCTCCAAAGCATTGCAAAAAGGGTGCAACCCTATAACTCTTATTACAAACAGAGATTAAAAAGAACTTGGTCAATACTTAAAACAGAATTAATTGCTGAAAGGATTACAAGAGGCTTAACTCAGGCTCTAGATGGAAAGATATCTTGCTGCCTCATGTTAACTTAAGACTTAAAAATCCCCCGTGCAAAAAAGCAAATATTTAAGGCTGGAAATTCTGGAATCTTGATCTATAGTCCTATGTCATTACAATTTTATTTACTGTATTTTTTTAAAACATTCCAAAAGTTCTAGTCTACTCCCATAAGAAGACCAGAGTGTATATAACTTGTTTCAGTGCTCATAACCATACCAGAAAGGAGGTATTGCTCCACATACAAACATGCCACCTAAATGTATCTTAGCCTAGGTGTCAGACTTACTTTGAACTCCAGTTTTGCATCACACTCTTTGATGACCTCTATGAAACCAAGACCATTGCTGCTACACTAAATGATTGCAATGCACAGTGCAGAGGATTTACCTGGAGAGCTCTAAAACATGGAAGCTTATTTCTGAGTAACAGCAATTCCCTTCCAGAGCAAGGAATCACAAGACTTACTGGTGAACAACTCCAAAGTCTTGAGTGTTAAATTCGTATCAGTCAAGTTCAAAAGGGTAGATAAAGTTAAAAAAATAATTTATACTGGTTATAGGGAGCCAGCAGTCAAAGCAGTTAGCTGGGAGTCTCATACTCAGAGAACACTTAAAGGGAAGGGAACGCTGACTTTTGTCTATATCCTTTTTAGTCACTGTAAGACCATTTGCAAGTTCACAGCTTAGATCATTAAAGGCAAGTAACAGTAAGCACCAAAAAAAACACAATAGTAAAGCAAAGACTGAATGGAAGGGTACACAAGAACTCAAAAGGAGGAAGGAAATGCCGCAAGACATTACTTATCTACACACACACAAACACGTTTTTAATGTCTACTTTTACATTGCAAGCTTGCTTTCTCTCAGACCCAGATTGAAAGAGTCACAGAACAGCAAGTTACATGTTTTGCACACCATTCAAATGGAGACAGACTTTGGCTGCTGAAGCATTTATTACTAAGGTACAAAATGAATTACAAAAAGTTGGCTACAAAAAAAAGCATACAACAGCAGGCACCTGGGTACAAACAGCATGAATCTTTAGACTGTGTTAAGAAAAATACACTTTGATAATGTTTTAGTCAAGTTGCTGTGTAATACAATTGTACTGTTAGTAGTAAGAGCACTGGCACAGCATTTAAGTAACTCCAGCTGACTCAGTCAGAAACCCCACTTCCTGCTATGCATTTCTGCACTTATTTTTATGAATTAGGTAGCAGTGCATTTAAGACAGCCAGATACAAAATAATAATCAAATGCATAATCTGCAGCAAATACGGAATTTAAGTATACCTAGCTAGAATCCAAAGCTTTTAAATACATTTCATAGTATGTAAGGCTGTTATATACTGGACTTCTACAAGGCCTTTGACATGGTTTCCCATCACATCCTTATCTCTAAATTGGAGAGATACGGATTTGAAGGGTAGACTATTTGGTAGATAAGGACTTGGTTGGAAAGCCACACCCAGAGGGTTATGGTCTATGGCTCTGTTTCCAGGTGGAGGCCAGCAATGAGCAGCATTCCCCAGGGGTCTGTCTTGGGACCAGTACTTTTAAAAATCTTTATCAACTACATAGATAACTGGATTAAGTGCAACTTCAGCAAGTTTACTGATGACACCAAGCTGTGTGGTGCAGTTGATACGGTAGAAGGAAGGGATACCATCCAGATGGACCTGAAAGGCAGGCCCCTGTGACCTTAAAGTACAACAAAGCAATCCCAGATATGTATACAGTCTGAGAGAACTTGAGAGTAGCCCTGTCGAGAAGGATTGAGGGGTCCTGGTAGATGAGAAAATTTAACATGAGCCAGCCACATGCACTTGCAGGACAACAGTACCCTGGGCTACATCAAAAAAGAGGTGGCCAGCTGGATGAGGGAGGTGAGCATCCCTCTCTACTCCACCATTATGAGGCCCCATCTGGTGTACTGCATCCAGGTCTGGGGCCACTCACACAGAAGATACTGAGCTTTTGGAGAGGGTCTGAGGAGGGCCACAAGGATGATGAGAAGGTGGGAGCATCTCTCATATGAAGACAGGCTGAGGAAGCTGGGCTTGTGACTGTGGGGAGACTTTGTAATGGCCTACCAATACTTAAAGGGGAATTATAAACAGAAAGGAAAGTTTTTTTTTTTTTTTTAAACAGACAGCAATCGGACAAGGAGGAATAGTTTTAAACTAAAGGAGGGAAAATTTAGATTAGATGTCAGGCAAAGTTTTTCCACTGAGAGGGTGGGTGAGACCCTGGGGAACAGGTTGTCCAGAGGCTGTGGATGGCCCATCCCCGAAGGCATTCAAGGCCAGGCTGGATGGGACCATGGGCAACCTCGCCCAGTGCTTGATCTAGCAGTTGACAACCCTTCCTGCAGCAAGGGGCTTGCAACCTGATGATCCTTGAAGACCTTTCCAACCCAAGCCATTCTGAGATTATTCTGATAAGAAATTAAAACAACTGAAATGCTTTTAATTGCAATATATATAATTTAGAATAAAATGATTAGTATCATTAATAAGCAAGGTGAGGTTTCTTGACTACAGACAAACAAGGCATCCTGACAACTGTAAGCTGCCAATTCTTAGGCACTTAATCACATTTGTTTTAGAATAGCTTTACAATTCATGTGTGGGAGAGTGTCTCTTCTCACCACTCCAAGTTTTTTCCTCCAAGGCTTTTTGACAGCTACAGTTGTTGAACATCACTTGTTTGGCCAGTCTGCAGGGTACACACATGCTGTGCAGTTTACTCGCTATTGTGTTCAAGCTGTTTGTCTTCCTGGCTGGAATTTTTCTCCCCTTCACCTTCGTTCTCAGCATGCTGAGTGCCAGGCAGTTGTGGGTAAAAGGGACCTACCAGCCAGTTGAGCGGTGTGTTGTTAACAAGATAATCCATCACATCATCCAGAGACTCCTTCATTTTCTTCAGCTGTCCTTTGCTAGTAGTAAGAAAGCTGTCTGATAGTTCCTGGAAGGAGGATGCCGATCGGAAGATTTCGTAGACATCACCAGCCATTGAGCGAACACTGTAAACCTGATCCTGCACACTCTGTGGCAGCCCCTGTATGCTTGTAACCAGTGTGAGGCAGGTGGTCTGAAGCTGCTGAGTGAGACTCTGCGCAATAGCTAGAGTTCTTGACTCAATGTGCTAGAAATAAAAGCATGACAGCCCATCAGTATATTTTTAATGACTATAAGTAGCTTCATGTTGCTCAAGAGACAAAGGAGAACAAAAAGGATAAAAGATATAGAAGATAATGTAATAATGTTTAAGAATGAAGAGTCAGATAACTTGAAAGTACTTGATTTCTTTAATGTTCAAGTACTTTGTGGAACAGAAACAGCTTCTTCCTAGCAACAGATAAACAAGCTCTTGTTTCATCTCTGGATTAGAAATCACAGCAAGTAGAATATATTCTAGTCAATGAGCCACTGTTCAAAACTACACAATGACTCTATTCCTCAAACTGCTATACTAACAAACTGCCACTTCTGGTCTGGCTAGGGAATCCTACCCAATCTAGGTACAGATATCTAAACAAGCTCATATGTTGAGCAAGATGACTATTCTTTTGAAAAGACAATGAATCTAGTAGTGCTTGCAGAAAAGTAGGCTTGTTCATGAGTCAGGATGTCCCCTACATTTCACAGTAATCAAACAGTTGTCCTGGGCTTCAGAATTCAGGTTCCACATTTGCTCATAAGTATTCTGTGCTGTTAAGATGTTGTGCACTATACAGACTGTTAGTTTGCCAATATTACCTTGACAGTATGTAATGCATTTATTTCTAGTTTACATTTACATCTATTTACCTCAGCACTATGCGATTCATCACCATCATTTTGACCTGTATTTTTCTTCCATTCTACCCAGGATTGATAAAGCTTTTCCTGAGCACCAAGAAGTTTCTGATTGGCACTATTCATGTTCTTTCTGGCATACTCGATCTGAAATACAGCCAAACAAGGAAGTAAAGAAAGAGTCCAAAACAGTTTCATTAGGGCTTTGTAAACCTTTGAGCATCTGAAGTTCAGGATAAGCAATTTTGGGAAATGTAGCACATTGCTTCTCTTCAAAAGAGAAAACTAAAAAAACTGGAAGCAGTTTACTACTTCTCTCTACCTGAACTATTTACACTCCCCCACTAACTTCCTACACAAAGAAGTTGTAAGTACATAGAAGGCCATAACTTTATGTACAGTTCATGTTGTACATAAAGTTATGTGGATCAGATTACTGAAGTACCCAGGAATGCTTAAACACCCACAGCAAGAAGAGCAAGCCCATGAAGCATCCAACTTTTTCTTTAATATAGAGGAATTAGTTAAAGCACTAAAGTGTTTCCAAATTGCAAGACACTTTCTTCACTAAATTGTATCAAAACAGTAGTATCTTTAACATGTTATTTCTGTTTCTGCAGTGCTCAAAATTAAAAGCAACTGGTAGTTTGTTTGCAGATCAGTTTGACTTAGGACCTCTCCTGTCTGGCTGTGAAAAGCACCAAGAGTGAAATTCTTAATATTTTGAAAATGCATTTAATCGGGGAGCAATCCCATTTTCCCATGTCACTTTTCTCTGTACTCTAATACTACACCAACACTTGCATTTTATACCTGAAGTGAAAGCTTAAACTCACCAGACTAACAGTGTTGTGGAGCTGAGAAATTGTCTCCTGGCTTTTCTGTTTAGCATCTCTCACTTTGTTTAAGGCTTGTTGGTAGGCACGTGCACGGAACTTTGAAGACAGAGATCCTAGTCGAACATAGTAGCTTGGCTTTTGAACTCCAACTTCAAAACCTTCAACTTTCGCAGCTTCTCTTTCTGGGTAATTGGAAAGGAAACAGGTTGACCAGTGGAAGAAAGCTTTAGATGTGTGAGACAACTTTGCTTAGTAACAACAGAATACTGGACTAGCTCACAGTCTTAACTAGAGATTTAGTTGATAGAGTTCTGAAGTATAGTGAAGTACAGGAGTCTAGCATTTATTCTGCTTGACTCTCTATCAAGAAGGCAAAGTTCGGGAAGCACATGCTCCCTCTCCACTATGAACAACTAGAAAACAGATGATTGCTTGTTTTTCTCCAGTATAAGTACACCAAAATTAAACCTTGAATTGGCCTTACCTAGTTCTGCTTCTGTAAGTGGGAGATACTGGTCTACAAGAGTCTCTGATTTAGTGAGAGCACTGTCCATTCCACTGCTCATCATTTGCACCACACGACTTCCCAAGACAGTGTTAATGCCACCATTGACAACAGACTTAGTAATTTCTACACTGTCTTGCACTGCTTCTTTAGTCTTGCCCACAACTCCAGTGATTTTGTGAGCAACAGTTTCCTTGGCACCAGACACAGTGGTTGTTACAGCTTCTCTGGCTCCAACAACTACACCCTTAGCATTGGCAACAACCTGCCAAAGAAAATAGGTTAGTTCACAAAAATAAATAAAATTTGCTAGGGAGAGCTACATAAACCCAGAAACAATTATTCTAAACCTTTTACCAATCTCAGTTATCTAAGAGCAAGCTGCATTAAAAGCATACAGATGAGACAAAAAAAAAATATTACTACTATGCAGCCTTCAGCTCACAACTCTTCAGTAATGTAAATCACACATCCTGCTTCATACTGCAAAGGAAAAAATACTCAAAAAAATAGATGCCCACCAGTGAAGAGTACCTACACCTATGTCAAACAGTGGGCTAACTGCTTTTAAAGAAAAAAAAATAAAAACGGGGCTTAGTGATCTTCCAAAAGGAAGAAGCTGTTCTGTCTGAACACCCTTTATCTCCTCATGGCTTCTAATCTGTGAAGCAAGTGTGATTTATAGAAACTCTCCTCCTTGCATTTTTAGAAATAACAGAAACTACAGACAATATACATGTTCTTCTGCTTAGCATATGTACATAGAAAGGACTTACCTTGTCAGTGGGTTGATTCAGTATAGGAAGTCTCTCTTCAATTTTATCAAGACCTATACACGCATAGTTGTTGGCAACCACAACTATAGAAGAAATAATAGTTGATTTAAGGTTCTGGTTTGCCTTAATTCCAGCTGGTATTTCTTCTTGAAATGGAGCTCACACAACAGCACACTTAAAATAGTCCCCCCCCCCCTCCCCCCCCCCCTCCCTATTTTCAGTGAGACTTGAGGCAACTAACCCTCAAAAAGATGGCAGCTTTTACCATGCTGTGAGCAAGCTCACTTGTTGACGTAAAGTCTTTTCTTAGACCTTACAAGCAACTGCTGTAACAAGCTGAGGCACAGGGCCTTCTGCCAGAATTGGGAAACTAAGGGTCCTCATTACAACAGCCTTGTGTTTAAATTTGGCAACTGTGTCACAAGTTGTTCTCCCTGAGAGAAAGTACAAAGTAGCACTTGAAAGTAGATGAAAGGCCAAGGAAGGTGTGTTGAGCAAGAGATTACATAACCACCTTGTAAGTTGAGAGGAGCCAGTCCAGTGTTACAAAAGCTGGAATCTGCTTAGCATTTAGAATTCCCCCTCCCAAAATCATACCCATCATGTAATCAGTTACATTAGTTACTCAACAAGCAATGCAACAGGTTCAGTCAGCTCCAAACCATCACAGCCGTGCTAAACTGTAAGCACATCTGGATACAAAAAACAATCAACTGAATTAAACTTATCAGCAGCCCCATATTAGCCTTACTTTGTGGTTCCAGTTTCTGGATGATAGGCATGGCACTAGTCATGGCTACTGAAGTAATTGTCTTCACTCCTTTCTCTGCTATCTCACATACTGACTTCAAATAGGGATGGTTATCCTTCGTGGTGATGTAGGCTGTAGACACCATATCATAGGTGGAGCTCACCAAAGGAAGGTTTACCACCCTCGACACGATGTTCTGTTTAAAAAGAAAGAGGTTAATTAACTCATTTTTCTAAGCTAGACAGTAAAAAAGAAAACTACTGAGCTAACTTGAATTTACCTGTTGTGGATCAATTGCTGCTAATGCCATTTTTTCAGGTCTTGAATCTTACAGAGCCTATGAGAGGAGCATATCAGAGTTAGAATATCCTCATGAACAACTTTAACTAAACATCAGGCTTTCAAACTGATAATTCTTTTGTAATCAATCTCAAAGATAAAGAGGATTAAAGATGTGAACTTTCTTGCAAGCAAGAGCTACACTTCACTGTATTACTTTGAAGTTCAAAAGCTTTGTTTCTTAAGTGCTTTCTTTGGGTTAAGCAATACAAGTAGGACACAGGTTTGGGGCAGGGGGGCTGGAAGACTGTATGGAAGGAATGGACCTAGGGTGTTGGTAGATGCTTTGCAAAACATGAGCTAGTGTGAGACACCACACACACAAAAAATATATACCCTCCTTTTGTCTCAAAGATTGCTGTGTAATGTAAGGACAACCAGAGGTGTCTCTGCCTACACAGGAGCGTCAGGAACAAGGAAGATAAAGGGAATGTCTTGACACCTGTCACATTCCAGGCTACTCCCAAGATGCAGAGGCTCAGCTTTGTGTGGGGCTGCAGGCTTCTCTTATGTTGATAAGCCTGCAACAGACTATACAATATATATGTAAGGATTCCACAAAAACAAAGGCACGCCCTTCTTTTTCCTGTGTTGTGTGTTCCCAGAAACACGGAACATCACAACACTGGGGTGGGAGCTATCTCTGCATTCATATGATGAGCCCTTTCTTTTATTTGTTATCTTTTTACTATCACTTTCTTCATCCCTCTTCCCATCCCCAGGCTTAGCTAACCAAGACTTTAATAACAAATTCACTGGGCAAATATTTGACTTCACTCTGAGTCTTAGTCTCAAGTTGGATATACATATCACAAACCTTCTTGTTTCTGATAATTGAAGCAAGACAGCCAGTAGTGTGTCCAGATAGCCAAGAAGGCCAATGGCATCCTGACTTGTATCAGAAACAGTGCTGCCAGTAGAAGCAGGGAAGTGACCACTCCCCTGTCAGCTCTGGTGAGGCTGCACCTCAAGTACCATGCTAAGTTTTAGACCCCTCACTACAAGAAAGACATTGAGGCCATGGAGCAGGCCCAGAGAAGGGCAACAAAGCTGGAGAAGGGTCTGGAGCACAGCTCTTATGGGGAACAGCTGAGAGAACTGAGAATGTTTAGACTGGAGAAAAGGCAGCTCAAGGCAGACCTTGTAGCTCTCTAGGCAATACAAGAAAGGAGGTTGTGGCAAGGAGGGAGTCAGCCTCTTCTCCTGTGTAACTAGCAACAAGACTAGAGGGAATGGCTGCAAGTTGTACCACAGGGGGTTCAGTTGGACATTAGGAAAATTTATTCTCCAGAAGAGTGGCCAGGTGCTGGAATGGGCTGCCCAGGGATGTGGTTGAAACACTGCCCCTGGAGATGTTCAAGAAGCAGCCAGATGTTGTGCTTAGGGACATGGCTTAGTGGGGAAATATTGGTGGACAATTGGACTAGATATCTTGAAGGCCTTTACCAGCCCTTGTAATTCTGTGATTCTATGATACACAAGAAACAGGAATTGAAGTACTACAGTTCATCAGAGAAATATAAAAAGAATTGACTTGTGGATTAGTTCATTTTTCTTGGAGAAATGCACATAATTGGTTCTAGCTGTAAAGCCAGTTAGGAAGAAAAGTCACACAGTTGTTCTTAAGTTAATAGTCCACTGAACTTCTAATTTCACATGTCTGAAAGAGGGATGAGGCATCTGCCATGAGTAGCTTTATTCATTACTCACTCCAATTAGCATAATTGAGTCGAGTTTGAAATGTGAGCTATCACTGTTGCCCAGATCTTGAGAACGCTTGGAAGACTGCAAAGAATCACCAATAATGTCAGTACAATTCTCGCTCAAGTTATACTACTGAAGGCTCACACTGTTCACCTTGCCCAGAAGTTGCCTCCCTATAACATCCAGAGCACTGACTCTTCCATGACACAAAGCAGTTTTCCCTTTATGCCAGTTCAGAATTGCTTACTAGTGAGCCTAGACCGAAACAGCCCATGGAGAGCTGTCAGTAAGCCTACACTATTTAATTATCTTCCAGTGTGCACTCCCATGGAGAAAATGCTAGTAGTTCTTCCCCTTCAAACCTGATAAATATAGAAAAAGAAACAGATACTGCAGTATCACATAGGAAGTCACTGTGTTCTCGTTATCATCTTGTGAATGCAGAGAGGCTGAACTGAATCTGCCAAGATGCAATCTTTGCTTTTATGGCTCCATACAGCACTTCTTAAGCTCCAGAAGAACCCGCATAAACAAAGGCAAGAAAACTATGTGCAAGAAGGTAGCAGCACACAGATCTGAAAGCTCTATCAAGGAGCAGAGATTTTCTTTTCACACATCTGACAACATCGGGATGTTGTTATTTTCTCCTTCGGGAGAAATAAAACTCCTCCTTCCCTTTACACGACGGAGAACGACAGAGGAGTGCTGCTGAAGCCTCCAGTTAGGCCTGCCCTCAAAGGCAGCACAGAAGCCCGGGACCCGCACACCTCCACAGCGGCAGGGTCAGAACGCCCTCACCGAGCAGGCAGGACGTACACAAGGGTGTACATCGGTGCGGACCAGAGAACGCAGCGAGCAGCGGACGGGCTCCCGCCGCCCGCGGGGGCAGCAGAGCGGCCCAGGCGATGACGGAGGCAGCGGGGGCGGCCCCGCGGCGCGGGAAGCCGCAGCCCCCGGCGAGGCCGGCAGGCAGCCGCCGAGCTCAGCCATGTTGCGGAGCCGACCTCGAGGTCGCCGAGGGCTCCCGCAGCCCCAGACGGCCGACGAGAGCCGGGCGGTACTCACCCGCAAAGAAATACGCCGTCACAGCCGCCGCCTCCCTGCTCGCGCGCCGCCGCAGAGTGCGGAGGCCGGGCCGCGTCCCTCTTTTTATGGGGAGCGGCCGCCGTTGGCCGCGCGCAGCCGCGCTCTCGCGAGAGCAACGCCTCCCCGCGCTGCGCGTCACCACCGCCCTGCACCCCGCCCCGCAAACGTGAGGTGCCGCGGTGCGGCCCCTCCTCGCCGGCTGCCAAGCGCTTAGCGCGCGGCGCCTGCCCGCCGCCCCCACCAGCCCGGCCAAGCGCTGGGAGGGCTTCAACTGCTGGGAGTCACCAGCAGGCCTGGGAAATGGAATTACCCGTGTTGCAATCGAGCGTCTCAGCAGGAGGGTAAATTCTAAACCAGGAACGTAAATAAGTATGTTTTATTAAAGGAAACTCTTGTTCAACCGGTCTTACAGAGAATCAGATCTTTGTACCTTAATGCACAAAAAGAATAGAAGAAGTGGCCCATCAGACCCCTGGCCAGGCACAAGGTCTGCAGAGAGCAGAGCCAGGAGAGGGCAAGTTACACACAAAACTCTTGCTCTCTTGTCACATGAAGCCTTCCAGCTTGTCCGTCTGGGCAAGGAGTACAGCAAGACATTGGGCTGCAGTAGTCTGAAATCAGGAATTAACGTTCGCCTTCCTTAACCCAGCACCTCCAACCCGAAACCACCCTCTCTGGAAGTGGGAACAGCAGTGGGCCGGCCAGAGCGCAGGAAAGGTCTGCAAATCCAAGCACATCCTTGGTGTGCCAAAACTTCTAACAGTGCTCCACTTTTGACAGGTAAACAAACCTCCAGTCCACAGCACAGCTCTGGGATACCAAACAGGCACAGAAAGCCATTCTGGGCAGGGATCCAAAAGCATCTGTGCCATTAAAGTTGCATTAGGCTGGTTGTTGCGATAGCGACAGGGAGCTGGGTCTGTTGGATCTGCATGACACAACAGATTTGGGTCTCCAGGGCCCGACTGCGCTCCATGTGCTACAAATATGTATGGACAATAACATGTACGTGTTACTATCGCACTGATATTTTTCCTAAGTGAAATTTTAGCTTCCTTGCCAGAAAGCTTTGATTTTTTAAAGGTGAAAAATGATGAAAACTGGTTTATCTCTAAGACATAAATACCAGGTTTCCCTTATGCTCTTTCTAATCCCTTTTGCTGCATCCTAACCAGAACTCAGCCGAACAAATTCTGATTACATTATTACTGCTCAAAGCAAGTAGACCTCTACCTCTTCTCACCAATGTCAGGACAGCAAATTCCTCCAACACAGAGCAGTACAGTAAGAGTCATCGTTATCTGCCCAAAGGTGGCACCTTTGCTCATTAGACTGACTAGCAAGATCCAAGCTCTCTACATAAGGAAAGGAAGAACTTTTGCAAAGGCTTGCAGCAAAATATGCAGATCATCTCTCCCTCTTATTTGCCTATTGCTCACATGTTACAGTATTATAAAATATCCATTGTCCCAGCTAACAATACAACTGCTCACCAACTGATGCCACACTAGCAAAACCACATCTCACATCCACCAACTAAAGAGCAGCAATCCCCAAGAAGCAGCTGCACCCCAGCCAACTCCCTACAGCTTGATAGCCTTCCACATGAAGGCTAGAAGGCTATCACAGAATCACAGAAAGACTAGGGTTGAAAGGGATCTTAAAGACCACCTAATTCCTGTCCCCCTGCACTGCACAGGATACCACCCACCAGATCAAGTTGCCCAGAGCCTCATGCAACCTGGCCTTGAATAACTCGAGGGATGAGGCATCCACAACTTCTCCAGGCAGACTGTGCCATTGCCTCACCACTTTCTGAGTAAAGAACTTCCTCCCAATAACTAATCTAAACCTCCCTTTTTTTAGTTTAGAACCTTTCCCCTTGCCCTATCACTATCTGCCCATGTAAAAAGTCAGTCTCCCTGCTGTTTATAAACTACTTTTAAGTAGTGGAATGCTGCACTGAGGTGTCTCCAGAGGCTTTTCTTCTTCAGACTAAGCAAGCCCAGCTCCCTCAGCCTTGCTTGGTAGGAGAGGTGCTCCTGCTCTCTAATCATCTTCATGGCCCTCATCTGGACCTTCTCCAATAGCTTCATGTCTTTATTGTGCTGAAGGCCCCAGACCTGGACAGAGTACTCTGTGTGATGCCTCACATGGGCAGAACAGAGTGGAACAATCAGTCACTTCCCTCATCCTGCTGGCCACCCTTCTTTTGATATAGCCCAAGATACTGTTGGCCTTCCAGGCTGCATGTGCATACTTCTGGCTCATGTCTGGCTTTTCATGCACCAGGACTCTCAAGTCCTTCTCTGCAGGGCTGTTCTCAGTGAGTTCTTCTCCCAGTCTGTATGGCTTCAATCTAAGTGCAGCACCTTACATTTGGTCGTGTTGAACCTCATTAAGTTCATGTGGGCCCTCTTCTCAAGCCCATCTAGGTCTCTCTGGATGTCACTCCTTCCGTCTATTGTATCAGCTGCACCTCTCAGCTTAGTGTCATCAGCAAACTTGCTGAGGGTGCACTTGATCCCACTATCCCACTTGATAAAGATGCTAAAGAGCACTGGTCCAAAGACGGACCCCTGGGGAACACCACTCATGACCAGCCTCCTCTTGTATTGTCACTGACGGTAACCATCTGGTACAACCATCCAACTAATTCATTATCCACTGAACAGTCCACCATTTGAATCCAAATCTTTCCAAGGTATAGATAAAGATATGGTGTGGGACCATGTCAAAGGCCTTCACAAATCTGGGTAGGTGACATCAGTTGCTCTTCCTTTGTCTATTAATATCCATGACAGAAGGCCACCGCTAGATTGGTCAGGCACAATCTGCCATTGGTGAAGCTGCACCTGCTGCTACAGATCACTTCCTCATCATGCATGTGCCTTAACAGGATTTCCAGGAGGATCAGCCTGTGTTACCTGGTCTTCCTTTCTACCTTTCTTTAAAATGTGAGTGATGTTTCCCTTTTTCCTGTCACTGGGAACTTTGCCTGACAGCCATGAATATTTGAGTATGATGGAGAGTGGCTTGGCAACTAGGTCGGCCAATTCTTTCAGGATCCTGGAATGCATGTCATTGAGCCCCATGGACTCATACACATTGTAATCCATTTCTAAGCTTAGCAATCCTGCCTCGCACAGTTCTGTCTCAACACTTGCAACTATCTCCTTACCCACTTAAGTTGTCTGTCTACTTTACATCTTGATTTCTTGGTTAAGTCTTTTGTATACCCACGTATGAAAAGCTTTCCCCTGGTCTTGGTTAATTATGTCAGTAGCTTCCCTGACTTTTTCCCTCCTTTGGAGGGGATATCAGATCTGTGAAGCATGATCCTCCTTTTGTGAACCCACATTAATTGTCTTTATAAGAATGCTATCCTTATTCTACTCTGCCCAGGAGTAGAGACCACTCCAACCTTTTGTTTCTGAGCAGTATGATCTGCAGGTTTTCTCTATTACATGCTCCTTTTCCTTTTGGAATGTTCTGATCTTCCAATGTGCCTCATTTTTTGTTAGCTGTTCAAAGATCATTACCTCTTACCTCTTCAGATGTGACTCAGTTAACCTGACAGCTGATTCAGGAGAGAAGAATTGGGTGAAAGGTATCCCTGCTATGAACTCTGGAGTTAAGACAAAGGAAAGCAAAAGTGTAGCAGGCATGTAGTAAGTACAATACCACCTCCACACCATATCCGGGATGCTTGATGATGACAGGAATAAGTTACACATTACACATACCTATGTATCGCACAATAATTTTTTGTGTTTAACTTTACACTCCATTTTCTTGCAATTCATACCCATGCCCAATGTCTTTGGAAAGCTATGCAGCAATATGCTGTTGTTATATGTAGAACTTTCAGAAAGATCACAGCAGGTCTTCTCATCTCGTGTAACTTACACATTATAACTCCCATCAGTTCACAAACAGCCCCGTAGTTTCCAAGCTTGATGTGTTCTAATACACTATGTGAGGCCATGACAAAAGTTATCAATGTGGCACTTAGCATTAAAAGAGAAATTACTTCATAATGACATGCCACCACCGAGAAAAACTAATATTCTACTTATTGAGCAATTATCCAAGTATCATCAGCTAAAAAAAATACAACAAATGTTGTGCTGGTGTTTACATGATCCCATTATTGTTTAATTTTATTGTACTAAGAGCTAGAAGACAGACAAATGACTAAAATGCCCAGGCTATATTCTAAAACTAAGGAATAGACGTAGTCAGTTTTCAGGATGCTTTGCACTTTTCTCAAGAAATCAGCATTCCAAAAATGTTTCTGTGTATTTAGATAAAGTTATCATGGCTTATTCCTCTTTGAGATTGTCATGTTGTTTCACTGATGCTAATTACCAAGTCAGTACTTCAGCAGTTCATATTTATCACCTGTGATAACAACAACATTCAAGACTTCTCAGCACAATGTGCAGGAAGAGCCTCTTGAATGTAACTGGGTAATTTTCCTACTATTTCATTTTTAAAGAATTTAGTCCTGGTTTTGGATTTACAGGTAATAGGACTTAAAAAAAAGATTTCTTCCTAGGTAATAAAATTGTGATATATTTACAAAGTTGCATGGAACAGTGGTTACATATGCATTCGACAGATGCAGAAGGAGAGTTGACTACACAGTGCGTTATGGATTATGCCATTACAGAAGGCATTACTCAGTCATTTTAGTCACTCTAGTACTTTTATTCATTTCACCAGCATGCCTCTGTTTTACATTATATGCTATGCCTATGAATAGCATATTTGCTTATAGGTAAAGTGTTCTCCGAATGTATTGCATAATCAAAGAACACTGTTGGATGTTTTCAAGGAATTCTGGTGTGGAAGTTATTTTTAAGAGTGGCACTGTCATTTCAGTGTGTTAGGGAAGGACAGGGAGTTGATTAATAATCTAATATTGGTAATTACCCTGCTAAAGATGTATTCTCATTTCAGAGATCAGTACATTCCAGACAACAGACAGGTAAGAAATATCTGTTTCTGTATGTTTTATTTGTCAACTCATGGTCTGGCAACAACAGAAAAGGTACAGTAATTAAACATAAGTAACAATCAATGATTATCATGTTCACTCAAGAAGTTTCATAAAATCCTTCATGATGATGAAGCCTGTATTAGTCATAGAATCATAGAATCATAGAACGGCCTGGGTTGAAAAGGACCACAATGATCATCGAGTTTCAACCCCCCTGCTATGTGCAGGGCCACCAGCCATTAGACCAGGCTGCCCAGAGCCACATCCAACCTGGCTTTGAATGCCTCCAGGGTTGGGGCATCCACAACCTCCTTGGGCAACCTGTTCCAGTGTGTCACCACCCTCTGTGTGAAAAATTCTTCCTAATATCCAACCTAAACCTCCCCTGTCTCAGTTTAAAACCATTCCCCCTTGTCCTATCACTATCCATCCTCGTAAACATCCGTTCCCCCTCCTGTTTATACGCTCCCTTCAAATACTGGAAGGCTGCAGTGAGGTCTCCCCAGAGCCTTCTCTTCTCCAAGTTAAACAATCCCAGTTCCCTCAACCTTTCCTCATAGGAGAGATGCTCCAGCCCTCTAATCATCTTAGTGGCCCTCCTATGGACCCACTCCAAGAGCTCCATGTCCTTCCTGTACTGGGGGCTCCAGGCCTGAATGCAGTAGTCCAGATGGGGTTTCACAAGAGCTGAGTAGAGGGGCACAATCACCTCCCTCTCCCTGCTGGCCACCCCTTTTTTAATGCAGCCCAGAACATGGTTGGCCTTCCGGGCTGCAAGCGCACACTGCTGGCTCATGTCCAGCTTCTTGTCCACCAGGACCATTCTCCACAGGGCTGCTCTCAAGGAGATCTTCCCCAGTCTGTATAAATACTGGTGTTGCCCTGACCCAAGTGTAGCACCCTGCACTTGGCCTTATTGAACCTCATTAGGTTTTCATGGGTCCACTTCTCCAGCCTGTCCAGATCCCTTTGGATGACTTCTTTTCCTTCCAGCATATCGACTGCACCGCTCAGCTTGGTGTTATCCGCAAACTTGCTGAGGGTGCACTCGATGCCATCGTCTGTGTCGCTGATGAAGCTGTTGAAGAGCACTGTTCCCAAGATCGACCCCTGAGGGACACCACTTGTGACCGGCCTCCACCCTGGTGCAGAGCCATTGATCACAACCCTGCATCCAGCCAGCCAATTCCTAATCCACTGAACAGTCCATCCTTCAAACCCATACCTCTCCACTTTAGAGAGAAGGATGTGGCAAGGGACCATGTCAAAGGCTTTGCAGAAGTCCACGTAGATGACATCAAACAGCAACACTTAGAAACTGTAATACATCAGAACAATAGCATATTAACGGTAGTTGCTGATTGATCAGAATTTCATCTGGAAAATTATTTGGGTGCAGAACTAGGATATTCCTAGTGGTTAAATGCAGGAATTTCTAGTTAAATGCCAGGAATCAACATGTGCCAGGTTACTTTTGGGGACAGAAAGCCATGAATCAAGCATTGACCCTGAACAGTCAGTGCTCTCAGTGGCAGCATACAGTCCCACTGGGTCTAAACAGGGTCCCTGAACAGGGAGAGTTTGGTGATGTTGGCAGGTCCCATCAAAAGTCCAGTAGTCATCAGATAAGGCAAAGTAATTAATCATGTATTCGGTGAAGGCAGGAAATGGAAGCAATTCAGGAGCAGTAGAAAACAAGAATGAAGAAAGGCACATCAACAGCCCATCTCAAGCTTGAATTTAAATGGGATGCCTGGGCCATGGTGATGGTATCCAGTGCATAGGCATTTTGATATCAGGCAACACTTTGCACTCAACTTCAGTAAAATTCACCCTGTTGATTTAGATAATATTTCCAATATATCTAATAAGCCAAGCTCATTTAAAAAGCTGATACTTTCATATTTCAGTTTATTTATTGTGGAACATATTTCTGTGTGTCAAGAGGATGAATGCCAGTGTAACATGATACTTCTGACAGCCAGAATAACATACTTCAGACAGCCAGAGTAACATTCAGATGCCCTTTATAAGTATGCAGTGAGTTAAGGGGTTTTCCACAAGACCTGTTACTATTCCTCAGATAACTCCTGACCTTTGCAATATGATAAGGTGTGGCTGAGATTACTCATTACATGTCTTATTCTATTTTCTTTAAGAAAATAAAACATTCTTTTTATTTCTCACTTAGTACTGCAAGAATTTAACTATATTCTAGGCCCACAGAGCTAAATATAATACAAGCCAAAGTAGGAGGACTCCACAAGCTGGAGGATTAAATCCTAAATAAAAAATTAACTTGACAAAGACAATATTTTTAAGATAAGGCTTAAAAAATCTCTGCAGTATTCTAGGAGAAAGCCTACTGAAGCCTAATCAGCTGCCCTTCTTCATGGGTAGGTAAAGAAATTCCTGTTCAGAGGAGAACCCTTTCCCACCTTCTCTGGTACACTCTCAAGTGAAGACTTCCCTACCACAAAAGCTAAGATATGTCCTATAATTCTTCACCTACAACACATTATTATTTTTTTTTTCATTAGCTAAAACATACTAGTGGAGCACACTGGATAGTGTCTTTTTGACAGAACATCTTTAAATATGAGTTACTGATGTGTAACTTATGCATCGAAACATTAACTAACTCTGGTTAAACTCCATTTGGCTTCTTTTCCACAGTCTATAAATAATGACTCACCTTTTGCTGTAGTATGGAGTTCACCAACCTGCTAAATCAAACACTGTTGTTAAAACTGACTGTTACGTGCTTGCTGAACTGTATTGCACAGAGCTGGCATGAGCTCTCGGAATTATTCCACGTGTACACAATATGATGTATTCTGGCCAGTGATGCGGTGGAGTGAGAATCAGCAGACCAAGGTTCAAAATCCACTGGTAATGAAGAGGGCCTATTGCAGGTTTTTTACTGGCTAAATTAAAAGCTGGCCATTTAGAACTTTTATCACAGTGTTATCACGGCGTTCCTCTCAAATTCCTTAGCTCCTTTGAGAGGCATGGCAGATAAGCTTGGATATCCTGTTTCATTAACGCATTTACATGACTTCCAAGCTGCAAATGTTTGTCTCTCAGTGAGACAGGAGCATAAGGCTGTTGAACTGGAATCCATCTGTGTTGACCTACGTTAATTTAATAGAATTTGGGACTAGCTACTTTGTTTCTCTATATCTTATCTAGAAATTCTTCACAGGAATGTTGTGAAATTTAGTGGCTTGTTTACTTCCAAATGCTATTCAGATGTTCAGAAACACAGCCCCTCACTAACTGTGCTCAAAAATGGCAGCAAAGCCATCCCATAACGCTAATGTAACTGTTTTAGATTTATATCCTACTGTGTTGTGTAGTATAGTGTTGCCCTCCTTCAAATGCAAAACCTGGGCTGGGAGATAATATGACTTTTCCTCAGTTGGAGGAACTGCCAGTTGGAGTTTCTGGTTATTCAGCATTTCTGAAAGGCATGCCCAAATTATACATGTAGTATCTGAGGCTGTCTCAGTAGCTGATTTGTAGCTTTCAGTGTCTCAGTCTTACAGACCGTAAGAGAAAAATGATCAGCTCAATTTCTTATCAGTATATAAATATGAAATGCCCTCGATGAGATCCAATCTGGGAAAGTTTTGATGATTTGTTCATTGCAGGGGATGTCCCTTTCAATTAAAATGATTCTGTGATTCTCTATCCAACAAATTCATAAGAGGCTCAGGAGTATCAAGAAGCCAAAGAAGAAAAGGCCTAATAAACCAGATCCTGGTCTCTGATAGCATCTCAGATGAAAAAGGAGTGACTGAAAAGAGGAGTAAGGGAACAATGGACAGCCTCAGGCTTACCAACCACAGACAACTAGACAATGAGTTCTCCTGACTTGAGAAACAGGATTCAATCAAGAATGACTCACATCTAATGAAAACTGATCTGTTTAAGCATTGTGAGACGTGTTTCCTGGGTATGTGCATATGGGCAACAGATTTTATTAAAGAACAGAGCATGCAGGCTGCCAGGAGATAATAACAGTGCAGCTGGAACACAAGCTCAGGACTGCCTGAAGTATCCGTCAGAGGAATACTGCACTTCCTGTAATCTGGTTGTTGAGAAAGAATGTTTTTCACAAGAAATCTGATTTATTAAAGGACAGTAAATAACAGATGTTTTGGCAATGGTCTTAAATTCCTCTTCAATATTTTAATCTAGTTTTGAATAGTCCCCAGGTCCTACGTTTCTCTGACTGAAGTCTTCATTAGAGAATACAATCCAAACATCTGTGCTGTGCTCTTCTGTGGTTTAAATGGGCCAGAGAGTTGCAGACAAGATGCTTTGGAGCAGGTGTTTTATCTCTGGACTTCAACAGTGTACACATCCACTTTTAACTACCACAGAAGTCACATGGATCACGTTGTCTTGTTCATTCTACAAGCTTCCATGTACAAAGACATCATGGATATCCCTCTAGCAGTCTTGAGTGTGCAAGTGCTGCTCTGAAATGTTGTTTTTCTGGACATTAGATCTATGCTGACTCCTCCGTAAAGGACTCCTTTTAGTGATTTCCGTCTTTGCACTTTTTGTTTCTTAACAGTGCACAAGGGACCTTATTTCATCAGCAGCAAACAGCTGGATAACTCCTTGCTTAGGAGTTGCACCAATGTCTACTGAAATAAATGGGAAAGCTCCTGTTAATTTAAGAGGCATCTGTATCTAATCTAGCACTCTTGTAGCTTTGTCTTTTTCATAGTAGCAGGGAAAGTTTTCTTAATCTGAGCAATAAAACATTCTTCACACGGACTAACTAAATCAAAATGAATCATAATGATGAAAAGGTTTTTAGATTTTCAGCACTGAGAGACTGAAAAACCCTGTTCTTAACTGGTTGGTTTGTGTGAATCCCACACCTTTGATGATTTTACAAATTGTTTTTAGAACGTTTTTGTTTGCTTGTTGGTGCCTTTTTTTTCTTTTTCTTTTTTTCCTGTTTGTTTGTTTTAAATGAAGGCTAAGAGACTTCAGCTAGCATCCTTCTCTTTGAAGTGGAAGCAGACATTTTCCTTAGCTGCTTGCCTTCCTCTGGCCATGTGCATATGTGAAGTTCTTTTGTCCTTGGATTTATTGGCGAAGTACTCCCTGGGAGTATTTCTAAATTCACTTCTGGTAAAATCAGTTAAGCTAGCTTACACAGGTTCAAGGCAGACAACAAGAAACTCAGGCTGTGGGAAGGTGCTTCTCAATGTTCTCTGCCCTGGAGTTCAAGGAAAGCTAGTAAGACAGATAGACATTGAAGGTTGTTTCTTGCCAGCTCTTGCTTCTACTTAAAGCAAAAGGAGTGCAGAAACAGGAATTCCACGACAGTCCAAGACTGTAAGAGAAACCATAATGGAGACCTGAAGAAGAAGCAAACAGAATTAAAAAATGATATTTCCACAAGCTTAGTTGAATTTATGAAAGTGAAAGCTGTCCTGCTCTTATGCCGATTTTCTGAAGTTCATTCTAAAAGTTTAAGGTACTCAGTACTCTTTCCTGCATGCCTTACTATTATTCCAACATCTAGCTGTCCGTAACACCAGTGTGAAAATCCATCTGTCATCATCCTTTATTATTGTTTGTTGATAGCTCAGTAATTATGCAACTTGATGTATCTGTTTGTATCAACTTCACACGTAGTTAATGGATAAACTGTATTAATACCCTTCTTGTTAGGGAAGGGAGCAACTCCACATTTGTTTTAGGATGTTATGACCCAGCATTCTGAGACATGTAAAAATTCACTGGAACTGAAAGGCATTTTAGCTGATGAAACCACCAAGGTCGTATTTCTCTGATGCATACAAAATAACAGAGAAAAACTGCTGCTTCATAGCAGCTATTCACTGTTCCTTGCCACGTCAGTCAATACCCCCTTAGATCTGCCCAACGAGCCAATTGTGTAATACCTCCCAGTCCATTTCCATCAATGTAAAGCAGGCTATTTCTGACAGCTTAATAACTTTGTTAACTCATCACACCCCAACTCCTGCGGCTTAAAGAGTGAATATTCACACAAGCAGCTCAATGCTAGCTCTGAAACTGCTGTAACCTTTAATAAGGGATGACAATCTCTTGCACAAGCTCTGGTGAAATGAAAAAAGGTTGTGTCTTTCTCATCCAAAACAGTAATAACCATGGAACAAAACCTGGTAGAATCACTTTTCCACCAAAATAAAACTTCAGATGTGATTAATTTTTTCCCAGGTTTTCAGTTTGAAACAGATATTTCAAATCAAATCTTAGAATAAAGGCTTTACACAGCACCCAATGTTGTATTTGTAAAGCCCTGTTGTGTAACCAGATGAACAATAGATGCTGAGTTGTACCTGTCAGTAACACTGTAACAGCTCTCACGCAAGGTTTTGGGTCAAGAGTAAAAGCAGCTTGAATTACAAGAACAAGAACAAAGCACAGTTGTTGGAATTGCATATTTCAGTCATATAATGCATCATGTAAATAATAGCAGTTTGACCAGAAAAAAAGAAATGTAATGGAACACTCAGTCTCTGCTGGAGAGTAAAGGCATCACCCTCAGCTGATGCTGGTATGGAACTTTGTGTACAGATAAGCTCCCGATGACCATTTAAAAATATGGTGTATCTGTAAAAGCCTGGCACAGTACCTCTTTTTAGGTCAGCAGTTTGCTATAAGCAGACTTAATTTTGGCCTCTAATATCCTGATTCCTTGGGTTTGGATACTCACTGTTTATTGTTCTGTCATGCATATTTACATGCACAGCTCTGCCAGGCTACCTAGCAGTCTGAATGCTTTAAACACCAAAAGAAATGCCCAAACATCTACACATGCATGTATACTAACACAAACAAAACTGGCAAGCACTACTTTTAATCCTATGCCCCATGGAGGAAGAAGTTATAGCCCTTACTAAATGCAAGCACTGTGTGAGAAGCCTTGGACCTGGAGGTCTGGCTGTCCAGGCTCAGGACTGCAGCTATGTGCAACTGTGCAGCCTGGGACATCTGCTCTTCTGCTCTCTAAGGGAGGGAGCTGGGAGCTCAGGGAAGTCCCAAAAGCTTGCCAGCCAAAAAGCTGTCTCACTGTCTCTGAACAAGGTGAGTAGGATGGGACCAAGAGTAGCAGTGTCAACCTAGAGCCCAGAGCACTGGGCAAGATGAGTTGATGAGATGGGGCCAACATCAGGACAGGAATGCAAATCAGCAAATTAGGGTCATGATCATGCTCCGTAAAGGTTTCCACTGATCAACAGGCAAGTCCACAGAAAAGTCCAACACAAGGCTAGGGCGTCATGTGTCAGCATCTGAGCCTAGGTTAATGGCTCCACAGCCAAGCATAGGCAAGGCTGCAATGTAATGGCAGCTGTAGCTCAGGTGGAAGCCATGCACTGAACGCTGTAAACCAGCCTCCACAGGAAGCTTGAGCTTCCCAGCAGTGCTCTCCAGGCGACAGCTGCACCATCTCCGAGTTGGCCCTGAGCCTTTCTGCTTCTGCCAGATACTTAAGGTTTCTATGCTTAAGCTTAAAACCAGAAATATGTTACAAAAGGGATGAAGAGGAAACTGGCCTAAATTATGACATGCTAGCTAAAAAGAGGTAACAGGATGTCTCTTTTTTTTTTTTCATTAGAAAAGTTGGGCCAATAGATTGAGAAATCCATCTCAATTTAGCTGCTTGGTAAGTAAATAGCATTTAGGTCATGACAAGGTTTTTTTGTTTGTTTGTTTGTTTTCCAAATAGGGTTTAAGCCTGGTGTCCAATAAGAATGATGTAATTGTTCAAAGTAGTGATGAAATCAATTAAGAATGAACAAACAGAATCCTCTGAGAGTGTTGGTTCTTTTTTTCCATACAAAGCCCAGCAAACATGTAGTGAGTCCAAGGTGCATACACATCCATTTGAATACCTGTCCTTCCCAAGACAGTGAAGGGAAGGATTCCAGCAGGCTCACTTTCTGCAAATATTTTCTGAATATCTGCTAAGTACTCTGTGGGCAGCAATTTCCCTTGTTATTTTAAGCAGGTCAAACCCCAATTAGTCATTCTTTACAAGGATATCATTGGTATTTCTTTCTGTCACCTAACAAAATCCCAGGCTTCCCCACCTTTTTTATTTTTGTCCCAAAGAATGGTGGTTTTGTTGTTGTTGTTTTTGCCATCACTGATGTAACTCTTCGAAGTAACATTAATATAGACAAAAATTGCATGTCATGTAAGGTTAAAACCCCTACTCTTACTATAGCTTACATCTACTAATAAATCTGCTTTTTCTGTCACATTATTCAGCTATTCAGCAACTTCTGGAGTTCTCTTTTCCTAAGGAGCCACTTTTTCTGTCTGTGAAAGAGCAGTGAGTCAGAGTCAGCAGTCAGTAAGCTTCCTGAGTGAGTCAGCAGACCCTATCGCCTCCTGTTCTGTGGCATTATTGCTCAGTAACATGACTGGATGTGTCAGACCAGCACTGCAAGGCTGCTGGATGTGTTTACCATGAGTGCCTTGGGCTTCATCCTTGACCTTTCCCCGAGTTTCTGTTTCTTTTTTTTTTCTTCTTTTTGTATTCACCCAGTCTTTTGTCTTGCAACCAAAAATACCCTTAGGCTGTAAAAAGTAAATAAATAAGTAAATAAATAAGGAATCAGATTCACAAATAAGGCTGATCTTCCTAACAATGCTGCATTACTTAATCAGCCCTCTGATCAGTAACTACATTTAGGCAAGTATTAAAGGTAGAACTAATAACATAGAAAAAATACAGTAATTTCTTTCACTAAATAATTACTGTCAGTACCCACATTTTTGATAAATCCCTTCAGTTGGGCCCACTTTAAAGATGTCTTTTTGATAAACTGGAAGATGACAGAACTTCTAGCAGAAACAAATACTTTCTTTACAGGCATGTAATGCTTCTCAGAATGGGTGTAACTAAGAATAGCAAAACAAAACAGAACAACACACACACACACATATTTCCTCCACATTACTGCTTCATAAGTACTTACACATTTTGGAACCACAGACAGTGACATTTGTAAATGTCATTTTGAATAAAAAAATAAACTTTTCAATAGCACAAGGATGACCAAGTGATCTGCCTAACATATCTCGAGAAGCAAATAGAGATTCCAAAAGGCACTGCATAAATCTGTCAGGATTTGAAGGCCACTCCGTTTCTATGACAGTTATTCCGTGTTTTCTTAGATTACTGGAGATAATGATTGCTTCAGATCTGAGTAACAGCATAAAAATTTTGTGCTGTAAGATGGCTGGTATTCATAAGCTGAGACACCAAACTGTAGTATGAAAGCATGTTTTTGACTCAAAGTGTGCATTACCAAAGGTGAAAAGGCTTCACTTGCTTTGATTTGTTTTTTAGAATGACTTTCATGCTCACTTTCAAATAACTTTTTCAAAATACCACCAGAAGGGGTTGGTCTCTTCTCACTGCTGACAGGTGACAGGACCAGGGGAAATGGCCTCAAGTTGTGCCAGGGTAAGTTTAGTCTGGATATCAGGAAACACTTCTTTACAGAAAGGGTTGTTAAGCACTGGAATAGGCTCCCCAGGGAGGTGGTTGAGTCTCCATCCCTGGATGTGTTTAAAAACCGTTTGGATGTGGTGCTCAGGGACATGATTTAGTAGAGGGTTGTTAGAGTTAGGGTACTATGGTTAGCTCATGGTTAAACTCAATGGTCTTTAAGGTCTTTTCCAACCTGAGCAATTCTATGATTCTACAGTGCTATGATTCTATGATTATGAAGTTTTACACGTTCTTTAAGTCTACTGTCTTTCAGGCATACACTAGTGCAGACGATATTTGAATAAAAAATGAGGAGAGCTAACCTACTGTCATGGTTTTGTCTGGGACAGAGTCAATTTTCTTTGTAGAGGCTCATATGATGATATGTTTAGAATTTGTTTATGAAAGTGTTGGTGATAACACGCTGATGGTTTAATTACTGCAGAGCAGTGCTTACACAAAGCCAAATACTCTTATGACCTTTATGCAGCCCTGCCAGCGAAGGGCTGGGCATGCACAAGGAATTAGGAAGGGACACAGCCAGGACAGCTGACCCAGACTTGCCAAAGGGATATTCCATACTGTATGGTATCATGGTAAACATTAAAAAATGGGGGAAAGAAGAAAAGAAGGGGTGAACATTTGGAGTGAAGGCATTTGTCTTCCCAAGAAACCATTATGTGTGAGTACTGCTTTCCTTGAAGTGGATGAATATCTGCCTGCTGATGGAAAGTATCAAATGCAGTGCTTATTTGGTTTTGCTTGAGCATGCAGCTTTTGCTTAACCCAGTAAACTGTTTGAATCAACCCTCTCTCCCTGGGAGATTCTCTCCCTGTGGGAGATGAGCAAGTGGCTGTATGGTGCTGAGCTCCCTGCCAGGGTTAAACCACAACATCTGTGGGTTGCTGCAATACCCTTTTTCCTTGTTAGCAATTATGGCTTTAGCAGCTTTTCAACGTTTTTTACAGATGCTTTTAACCCAGCATTGACCTGTCTAGGTTTTTGTTCACAAAGCTTCTATTAATACGTACAAATAACTTAAGTACATTTTCTTCCTTTGTCTTCGATGTGCATTACTGTGTGAGAATTATATTATTTGTTTCATAATAGCATCATTTGCAGATGCATATAATACTTATCAGCGTCAGTGAAGTATAGAAACTTCTGCAGCTGTATCATGACTAGAACACATTCAATGGTCCAGTTGAATGAATTAAAGTGAGTATTCAGAAGATCCTGAAATACATTACAAAGCTACTGTTTGCTTTTATGTAGAAAGAAAGATACAATACAATGAAGGGTAAACAATTTTTATATTGCGTCACCTTCTTCTGAAAATGATAGATGTTTCATGGTGGTGGTGATAGTTAGATATCAGGAGGAAGTTTTTCACACAGGGGGTGGTGACGCACTGGAACAGGTTGCCCAAGGAGGCTGTGGATGCCCCATCCCTGGAAGCATTCAAGGCCAGGCTGGATGTGACTCTGGGCAGCCTGGTCTAGTGGTTGGCGACCCTGTACATAGCAGGGGGGTTGAAACTCAACGATCATTGTGTTCCCTTTCAGCCCAGGCTATTCTATGACTCTACAATTCATACAAGCTCTTTTCCATGCTCTACTTGCTCCTTAAAGCTCCTACAAGCCCTTACATCAGTATACTATTGTTCTGCACCCTTGTGTAAAAATCTTCTTTATAGCTGTATCGCTTTAAGAATAATTTCAATAATAAATTTAAGAAAGGCTCGTGTTCTATTTCTCTTTACAGACATCTTATACAGAAGTAGTACCAAACTAGCTTCTTGGTAGTTTCTAGTTATCTATATACCACTTTAACATCCTGCAACACTTACATTGTTTTGTAATAGCAGGAAATATAATGTACAAATGCTGACAAAACGTTTACTGTAGGTATCAACTGGAAAGAGCCTTTAAGAAAAAAGTGACTGAAAACAAGACAGTGAAAAAACGTTTAATCTTACGTTTGCATGTTGGTTCCTAAATGAAAGCTCAGTATGAATACCTCGTTTGTTTTCTCTCTTTTTTGTTTGTTTGTTTGTTTGTTTTTTAAGCTGTATGGCATGTTGTTCATGCTTCTAAAGAGTACACCACATTCTGGTCGTACGTACTGTAGAAGACGTTCGTAAGTAGCAGTTAAGAATACAATGGGCAGTATCATTTTTGCAACATTACTAATCACTGTGTGTCTAAATATTGTTTCCATCCACAATGCTTTCCAGAACTGCTGGGGCTCAAAATCACTGTGAGAGTCTCTATTCCAACTCCTTGCTCAGAACAGAGTCGGCCACAACAAGTTGCCAAGGACTGTGTAGTTAAGTTCTGAATATATCTGAAGATGAACAGTTTTTCTGGGCATTCTGCTCGAGGGTTTGACCACCACCATAATGAAAGAGTACTTTCTTATGTCAAAGTGGAATTTCCAAAGTATCAGTTTGTCTCATTAACTCCTGACACTGAGAAGTCTGGCTTCATCTTCTCTACTCACATCCCTCATCAAGTATTTATTCGTGCTGGTGATATACCTCCAACAGTTCTCCATGCTAAATAGTCCATCCCTCTGTTTAGAGTATCTTAGCCTTTCCTTATAGCAAAGGGGCTTCATTCCTTTAAGCATTCTCGTGGGCACCTTGTTGGAATCTCTCCAGTAGCTACTTGTCTCTCTTGTACTGGGGAGACCAGACTTGGACAAAAGAACCCAGATATCCCACCAGCACCGAGCGAAATGATCACTGCTTTCAACCAATTGGCAATACTCCATCTAGGGCATCTTAGGACACTTTTGGCCTTTCTTGGGGCAATTGCACACTGATGGCTGGCTCATGGACATCTTGATGTCTACCTGCATCCCAACCTCTGTTTCTGCTGATCAGCTTCTCAGCATATGGTGCCTGGGTTAATTCCACTGCAGATGCAAATCTTTGAAATTCTCTTTGTTGAGCTTCATGAGGTTCTTGACAACCCATTTCTCCAGGCAGCTGAGATCTCTGCAGAAGCATAGCACTGATGTGTACATTTAAAAACATGATATCTGAAGTTCCAGAAGGACATGGAAGTGACCTGAGTTGGCATCTTTGTTAAAATATATGATCTCGACCTACTGACTTTTTGTTTCTGTCTCTACCTCTGCACTTGCCTGCAAAATAATCTGGGTAGCTGCTTAGTTAGTTAGGTTAAGGAATTATTTATTGTGATTTTAAATAAAATATTACTGTGAAGTTACAATCATCACAACTTATATGAACACCTGTACTCACACTACAGATCAAGGCAGTTGGGACAGAATGAAGCAGTAGTGAATATAGTGTTACCCACCTTTTACTATGGCAGTATTAATCTGACTCAGATTAGAGTGCTCATGAAATTTCAGCAATTATGCTTGCATTAAAAATTTTAAGTGAACAAATTAAACAAGCTTGATTCAGCTTGTAGACTCAATTCAGCAACGCTCTGAGAGTTAAGAATATAACTCATGGATTAGGTGAAGTGCACTATAAAAAGGGTGTATTACATAAAAAGAGAACATCAGCATTTTCCATGGAGTTATGGAATGGGACAATGATTTCATTATGCTGCAATGATTTCTTGATAGGTGGCAGGAATGGTACATATGCATATGGAATATACATTACCTTCCTAACAGATTCTAACTGCACTGATTAGCTCTGAAAACATGTTTTCTCCACAGTTTTCTTCTGTTGCACTGAACAAGAGGTTTAGTTGTTTTCATTCAAGATCTGCTCTACTAAGTGCAACTATGCAGACTTGGAAGAGACAACTGTGAAATGCTGGGAGAAGAGCTGAGAGAAATACATCCTAGGGGCCTGTCCACATTCACCATATGTCCATTAGCACAGGAACTAGATTTAAACTCAGTCCCTTGTTTTCGATCTTTATCCAGTCAAGTCATGATATACGTATGTTCTGCATGGAATTGTACCTCAATTGATTCTGAACCTGCCTTGCAAGATAAAAGTCATGTTTGTATTCATTTAAACTGTTATTGGACAGAGTATTCAAGACTAATGAAACAAATTAAAACTGAAGACTCAATTTTGCCTTCAGAATTCAAGAAAGGATGTTTAAGAGAGCTGTGCATAAGATTTCCTTTTTAAGCTGTGTAAACAATACAGATTCAACATGGTTGCAGTAGCATTCTTTTTATTTTTCTAAGAACAGGTGTAAAATAGAGTCGCTTCAGTTGGAAGAGACCTTCAAGGGTCACTGAGTTCAACCATCAGACTGCTTTGTAGCTGCCTCAAAGTTAAATTATAGAGTTTAAAGCATTATTCAGACATCTTTTAACCACAGACAGGAACAAGGCATCAACCCTCTCTCTAGGAAGTCTGCTGCTTTGTCTAACTACCCTCCCAGTAAATAGGTTTTTCCTAATGCCCAATCTGAACCTCTCCTGACACAGTGCCACCATCCCATTGCTAGAGAACAAGTAGAAACGATGAATACTTCCTTTTACCCTCCTCAGAAAGTTGTAGAGGGCAATGAGGTCACCCTTCAAACTCCTTTTCTCCAATCAGGGTTTTCAGCTTCTTCTCACCAGACATGCCTTCCGTCCCTTCCATCCCTCTAACCTGATTTATTGCATTCCACTGGATGTACTCAAGCATTTCTACATACTTTTTACACTGTGGAGACCTGGACTGCTCATGATATTCCAGCTGAGGCCACATCAATGCTAAATACAGTAGGATAATGACATATTTTGGCTGGTTGGCTATGCTATGTTTAATACATCCCAGAATGCAGTTTGCTCTCTTGGCTGCCAGGACACTTTGCTGGCTCATGTTGAGATTGCTGTTGACCAGCACTCCCAGACCCCTTTCTACTGGGCTGCTCTCCATACACTTAACTTTCAGTCAATATTTACATCTGGCATGACTCCATTCTCAGTGCTGAACCCTGCATTTATTCTTGCTAAACTTCATGCCACTTCCAATGGCTCAGTGCCTCAACCTATTCAGATCCCACTGCAAACCCTTTCATTCCTCAAGAAAATTAGCAGCTCCTTCCAGTTTAGCAGTACCAGCAAGTTTACCAAGGATGTATTCAAATCCTGCTTCCAGATCAAAAACCTTGCTAAAATCCAGAAAACTACATCCACTCACTTCTTCCATTGAGTGGGTTATGTACTCATAGTGGGATACTGAATACATAAGACATGACTTTTCTTTCATGATTGTATGTCAGAACCCAGGATAATCTTCTCCATAATTTGCCTAGACTCTGCAGCTAAACTCATGGGTATGTGATTTCCAGAATCTTCTCTCACGTCCTTCCTGTAAATTGGAACAACATTGGCTAGTTTACAGTTCCTAGTTTCTCAAGACCTTTCATATTTTATTGAGAAGGATCCTGATATAAAATTCACTTTCCAAGTACACTGGAATAGTCCCATCAGGCTCAATGGGCTTACAAATATTTGACCACTACAATTCATTCTTTAAAATTTCAGTGTCAATAAATGAAAAGACACTGCTCCTCCACTGATAGTTCAACTTGCAGAACAGTGCAATATTAAAGACAGAAGCAAAAAAAAAAAGGTCATTAAATGCGTCTGCCCTTTCATCATCATTAGTTATCAAACGTCCAGCTTCAGCCAGTCCTTACAGCTTCTCTTGTCATTACAGAGTGTAAAATGCCTTTTTTTTTTTCCTATCTGAAACCATAATGGAGCTTTGTCCTTTCATTTTTTCTTCCTGTAAATGTGAATTGCAGCTCTGTAATCTCCCCGATCTTAGATAGAGAAACCACATGCTTTCTTTTTTTTCTGCTTGAGTTCCACAAGGAGTCCCTGTTTGGCCAAGCTGGTTTTCTGCTCACCCACGTGACTTACAACACGGTGGGATTCACATTTACTTTTAAAAGGTGGCTTTTAAAAACTAACCTGCTCTTAGGAACCACTAAGCTCTCAAAAGCAGATTCACAGAGGACCCTGCTGAATGGTTCCTTGGTGTGTATTCATATCTTTTTAAAACTATCTCTGATGGATTTTTGGATTGAGAAATGTTTTCTTAAGTCAGTTCTTCTGATTGTCTTCAGATATTATGCTACGATAGAGCTGATCTTACCAGTAATTCTGGAACATTATCTTTGGTTAAAGTCTGCAGAAGATACACAGCATAAAACCTGTCACTATCAATCACAGATCTGATCTAAGTTTCATCTGAGATTAAGAGATCTGTTGTGCAATTCCACACACTTCATCGTAACAGAATACAAAGCATACAATCCGTATAAGAGGAAAGGAAAAGTTCAAGGGAAAGTGATTCAGAGATGAGAGTGGAGTGTAAAATATGAGGGTTGCTGGGCCTCCTCCCAGTACCACATAGAAGGAACAATCCTGTAAACCACAAATCCTCCCCTTCCTCCCTTGCTTCAATACTTTTGTGTGTTCTGTGAATCACAAATAAAACTAGGACAGTTGCACTTCAAATTGCAACCTGCTATTCTGAGCAAAGCTTCATTCAATAACATTCTGTTCATACAAAGTGCATGTAACATCAACAAGACCTAATATATTTAAATGCACTTGAAGTGTCAAGAGCTCCCACATAATCCATTTCAGCTTTTTTTTTTTTTTTCAGTGAAATATCTACATCAGAAATATAGGTAGGTATTAAGACCAAAGAGATAAGGGGTTTAATTCAAATGATATTTTAGTGCAGCAAATACATGAAACCCAAACTAGTAAAGTATTAAATACATGGGTTGCTCTGACAGTAATACCTCCTGTTTCATTCTGTTGGCTGACAATATCAGAAGCAGATGTTGGTGGTACAGCAGTGGAGGTTGAACCTTCCTGCCAATATTTTGTTGCCGTGTGACAGATGGCAGCAAAAGGGCACTCTGACAAAATGGTATATGACAAGGAAGTGTGGATGAAGCAAAGGGGTGCCATTGAATACTTTCGCACAGAAAAAAATGGCGCCCACTGAGATCCATCAATGCTTGCTGAAAGTTTTTGGAGACCAACCAGTGAATGTGAGCACAGTGAAGCAGTGGGTGGTGAGTTTCAGCAGCAGTGACAGCAACATGAAAAACAAGCCATGTTCTGGATGGCCATACACAGCTGTCACGTGATGAAATCAGGAGAGCTTATCTGCACAAACTGGTGGATTCTGACAGCTTTTTACAGCTCTGAATATTGGCTTTAATGCACTGGAAACGGTGGTGGCAGGGTTAGAATATTGCAAAGTTTGCATGAAGTGGATCCCTCAAATGCTCATACAGAAAAAAACACCGTATGCAAGTTTGTCAGGACCCTTTGAATCAATATGAGGTTGAAGGTAACAGTTTCCTGATCTCATCGTTACCACTGATGATATGTGGCATCACCATTACAAGCTGGAGTCAAAACAACAGCCCATGGAATGGCAACACGTGAATTCCCTTTTGAAGAAAAAGTTCAAAACACAGACCTCATTTGGTAAAGTTATATATATTATCTTTTGAGATAGGAAAGGGATGATCCTTCTGGATTTCCTGCAACCCTGATAAACCATCAACTCTGCTACACTGTGACACTGACTGAGCAGAAGACTCCAACTTCCAGAATCAGGCCAGAGAGGAAAACAAACTTTCTTTTGCAACACAAAAGACCCCATATCACTCTGAAGACTGCAAAGCACATTGCCAATCTTGTCTGGATTTATCCTACAACACCTACCACACCTACTATATAGTCTAGATTTGGCACCTTCTGACTTACACCTGTTTGGGCTAATGAATGATGGGTGGCATGAGCAACATCTTCCTAGTAACAATGCTGTCACAGCAGCTGTGAAACAGTGCGTCACCTCCGCTGGTGCAGATTTTTTAAGTACAGCATGGAGGCTCTTGCTCACTGTCAGCAAAAATGCACAGCTAATGGTGGTGTTTATGTTGATAAACAGTCTCATGATTCTTATGACTGGATTTTTGAAAACATTTTCAGCTTTTTAGGTAACACAGAAACTGAAGTTTGAAGTTTCCTGTGAACAGCTTATACAAAAAGGCCATACTCTACCTGGGAAAACTGAAAGCGTATCAAGAACAAATAGAGGCGGAGTGATCTTCATGGAAAGAACTGGAATAAACTTTTCCATTCACAGGATTTTTAGCTCCACCTAACGGTCAGAAAGGAGACGATTTTCCTGTCTGCCTCATGTTTTCTGTATAATCGCTATTCGAGAACAACTCACTAGAGTGCATCAAAGCTATACACGCCATTGTATCAAAATAACACTGATAGTGAGACAGCAACAATAATGGAGAAACACTGGCAGCCTTGCTTCATGCAATCAACAGCTCACGAACATTTAGTATCTCTGGAGCTATCTATGTCAATATTCAGCATGGCTGTTCCAAAGAACAGTATACGCCGGCTGTTACACTATTCATAACTTAAATAATAGGAAGGATTCCTAGTAGGCAAAGATTAGCAGTGTTTTAGGGAACTACATGACTTTACATTGGTGTAGATCTGGTAATTATATTCTGCTTTATTTGCTGAAGCTTTGTTCTATGTTGTGTCAGTTACTTGTGCAATGTACTTCCTCTGGATAAAAAATAAAGTCCTTCGTTCACTCTACTCAGTGATCTATGCGCTAACATAGCATAGCTGCATAACATAAACAGCATATAGCATATAGCATAGCATACCATAAGCAGCTGAATTATGATATCTACTTGCTTAGTCACTTGTTCCACAGGGCAATTCTATCCTAGACTGCATGTAAAAGCAGATAACCTTTCCATTTTTTCCCTGCTTTGTAATTCATTGGGAGATGAATATAGTAACATAAGAGCTATGCTGTATAATAAGAGAGGATAAAGAGAAACCAATAACGTATCACAAGATACTTCAAAAAACATTTTATTCACTATTCTGTTTAATAGGTTTATAGCTTAATGCATATTCTATCTGCCACTACAGCAATTGTCTTTCCTTGGGAATTTCTGTGTATTTTCTTTTTAAAAACAACAACAAAAAAAGTTGAGAGGAAGAAAAAAGGGTAGACAAAGGGAATGAAAAGACCTGAGAAACAGGTTAGCATGTGCTAACACCACTACTTGTAATAGTCTGAAAAAATATATATACAAAATAATGCTTTAAAAAATCATAGTTTGTTCAAAATTGAGAAGAAGGAGCTTGTTAAACATAAATTGTTCACTCTAACTTTGCATTACAATGCATTGTTATTAATATAGAAAAAATTTGTGTTTGGAAGAAAATTAGTAAACTCGTAACAGGAATTAGAGAACCATTGAATATACTGAGATGGAAGGGATCCATTAGCATCACTGAGTACAACTTCTGACTCTACACAGGGCAACCTAACAGTTAAACCATTTAACATAGGAGGTTCTCTTCCCCCTCCACATTGCCCTGCTGAGGCCAAATCTGGGGTTCTGTGTCCAGTTCCCGGCTCATCAATTCAAGAAAGACAGGACTACAAGAAAGAGTCCAGCAGAGGGCAACAAAGATGATTAAGCACCTCCCTTATGAGGAAAGGCTGAAAGATCTGGGACTGTTGAGCCTGGAAAAGAGAAAACTGAGAGGGTATCTACACCAATAAATATGGGCAAGTGTGAAAAGGATGGAGCCAGGCTCTTTTCACTGGTGCCAAGGAATAGGACAAAGGGAAAAGGGCACAAACTGGAACACATCTAAACATGAGGAAGAACTCCTTTGCTTTGGGGGTAACAGAGCACTGGAACAGGTTGTCCATAGAAGTAGCGAAGTCTCCTTTTCTGGAGATATTCATGACCTTCCTGGACACTTTCCTGTGCAGCCCTCTCTAAGGAAGTTGCTTTAGCAGGGGATCAACTAGGTGATCACAACAGGTCCCTTCCAAACCCTGCCATTCTGTGATCTCAAAGCATTGTCCAGATTGTTCTTGAACACTGACATTGCTGGTGCTGCGATCACTTCTCTGGAAAGCCTGTTCCAGCACTTGACCACCCTTCTAGTGAAGAAGCTTCCTAACACTCAGTGTGAATTTCCTCAGTACACCCTAAGTTACTCCCTCTAGTCCTATTGCTTTCACCAGAGAGATCAGTGCCTCCCTCTCCACCCCCCACAAGGAAGAAGTTGTAGACCATGATGTCTTCCCTTGGTCTCTTCTTCTGTAAGGTGAACTAACCAAATATCTTCAAGCATTCCTCATAAGTTATAGCCTCTAAACTTTTTACTGTATTTGTTGCCCTCCTTTCAATGCATTCTTAGCATCAAAATATATGATGCTGTGGAATATAACAAGCTAGTCTCACATTAGAGTACATATTGATACCGATTTTAATCACACTAAAGGTCCTTCACATCTTTTTTAACACTGTAAGGAGCCTCTCTATTTTAAACCTTTGCAAATAAGAACACTTGTTATTCTAGAAATGTGGAAATTAAGTCAATTTAGACTTCAACCTACAGTACAGAGCTGTTCTGAAATTCCTCTAAATCACTATGTATATATTACACTGTCCATATATACGCTCATAACATAAGACTCTAAAGGTAAACTTCTGCTGATATATAGCTATTATTTGATTCTGTTTCTCTAAAGATCTTAATGAAATATTGTCATGGTTTTATGATTTTTTGTGATTGTTACTGGTATTCCACATCATAACATCATGTAGTGCACTGGAAGTTATTGTGTTAACGCTCCAGTTCCAGGCACCTGTCTGGAAGACAAGAACTACATTCTCCAGGGAGCTTTGCAGTCAGAGAGGAGATATAACCTCTGGCAAAGTCACCTGATGTCCCCTTTTTCCTTAAGCTCTCCTCCATGCTGCTCGCCTGACTGCACATCTCACCTCAGCGTATGGAGAGGCCTTCAGTTCTCAGACACTCTTTCTCTCATTACATTTGATTTATTAGCTTCAGTTCTAAGTATATTGTATTATAGTGTGTTGCATTCCAATACCATATTTAGTAAATGAGTTTGTTTCTCCTCAGATTGTTGCCACTGTTTTTAATTATTTTGGGGTTCCCTGTTTCCCCTTTCCAGAAGTGTGGATCTGCAGATCCCTCTGCCCGGCCAGTCACAGAACTGGGCCATACCAGCCCGTAAACCGTCAACATTTCTTGGTGGAGAATGTGGGCAAAATCTGCTTTTTAGCTTTTAGAATGAATCTCTCTCTGCTCTCGGAGAGCTTTGTTGGGAAAGTTTATCTCTTTCGCAGGTGCTCACTGAAGACTTGACCTTGAAAGCCCAGGGGGACTGCCAGGTATTCTGGGATATTTGTAAACTTTGAGTGCTGCTATCTTGCTTCTGTGGAGAGAAAAAAAAGAAAAAAAAATTCCATCTATTTTCTCTTTTACATGTTTGCAGAGGGAGCTGCTAATTTTACAGAACTTGTGATTTCTAAGCAGGATCCCAGTCTCCCCTTTGAATCCTTTATGCATTTTTTGAATAATCATCTGATCACGTTGCTAATCTCCCTGAATGTGTTGCTCATTGTTTCACTCAGGATTTGTATTTATCATATTTTGAGGAAGCCTTCCCCAAAACCAGAGAATACTGAGTGTCAGGGAGTGTGGAGAGGCTTGGGAGAGACTTTAGAGAGATAGACATTGTTGGTGTCATGAAACTTTAATCCTGAACACCTGCAAGATCCTGAGAGCCTAAACAGATACTTGAGACAAGGAGGTTGTGGCTCAGGCAGATCTGAGGAGGCATAAATGATTTGGGACCTGGCTAATGATAATCGGGTCTTATTCAGTACTATCCCAGAGAGGGAGAGGGTTTCTGAAATTGTGAGAGGGAGTCTCCAGACAGTGCAAAATGAGCGACAGAGTCTCCACCCCAAAAAGGAGAGTTTCCAGGAGAGACCACAAGCTGAGAGGGAGAATCTCCAGACTGAGCGAGAGAGTCTCCTGGTTGAGAAAAAAGGCCTCCAATCCGGGTGAGACACTCTCCAGTTCAAGAGAGACACCCTCCAATCCGAGCAGGACTCCCTCCAATCTGAGAGAGATGCCCTCCAAATCAAGATACACTCCCTGCAATCCAAACTCAACAGTCTCCAAACTTAACAGGACACCCTCTAGTCTGAATGGGAAGCCTTCCGATCCAAGAGAAATGCCCTCTGAATAGAGAGAGACTCCCTGCAATCCAAACTGGACAGCCTTCAATCTCAACAAGACACCCTCCAGTCCAAGAGGGACATCTTCTAGTCTGAACAAGATGTACACCAAACTGAGCAAGATGCCTTCTAGCATGCAAAATTCAGTCTCCAAATTGAACTAAACAGAATTCAGGCTCATCGAGTCATCCTCAAATCTGAACTAAATAACCTCATAACTGAATAAGACAGACTCTGAGCTGAGCAGGAGAGTGAGAGCATCAGAACTGACCAACCTGATCAACCACAGGAGGCACCAGAATCAATGTCAGTTGCACCTGTAAGAGGATGGAGAATGAAACTAATCTCAACTCAGTCACAATAGAAGAAAGAGGAGGAGGGGAAAGTAGAGGAAGCAGTCACTGTAAGAGAAGAGAAGGAAAGAGATCCAGAGGAGTGGCTCCAAGATCCAGGGGAAGCACCCAGGGGAGGAGCCCTCAATAAGATCACGGTCACCAACAAGAAGTCCTGAAAGAGTAGGAGGTGAGCAAGACATCATTATCGTTACTGATCAATCTCTGAAAATGAATGAAATTCGAGATCTGAGAAAGACTTTTCATGCCATCCAAACGAGTCTATTGTCACCTGGTTACTTCGATGTTGGGGCAATGGGGCCAACAGTGTGTGGCTAGGTAGTAGAGAAGCTCGCCAACTGAGTGGCATTGCCAGGGACTCAGCCATTGACGGTGGTATTAGTACATGCTAGAATGGGTCCTCAACCCTCTGGAAGCAGGTGCTGCCAGCCATAAAAGAAAGATACCCCTTCAAAGACGATCTGATGCCTGATAAAAAGAAATGGACTGATATGGAAAAAGGCATCCATTATTTGAGGGGATACACTGTGGTGGAAATGTTACATAGCCCCAGTTTCATTCCTGATGAGCCAGACCAAGAGCATGATCCTGAGAGAGTCAGGTGTACACCAAACATGTGGTGTATATTCACAAAGACTGCACCAGAAAGGTATGCCAGTACATTTGCAGCAATGTATGGCAGAGGGGAAAGAAGACACTTTGTAAATTAACTGGTTAATAAACTTCATGACTTTGAGTTACATTTAACCCCTCTACAAGCTTGTGTATCAGCAATTACAAAAGTAGCTGAAAAACTGGACAGAATAGAGAGCAAACAAGAAGATATAGTAGACAACCTGTCTACCGTGCTTAATGCTGATGGATGCATGGTCGTATCAGATACATCCAACAGCGACCAGGATTCCCAAAGCAGCCTACTGGAGGGGATGATCAAACTGGCTTCCTCCCAGCCTACATCATCCAGTGGCTCAGCTATCAAAAGAAGACGTCCTCCTGCTCAAGCAAGTGACAATAGTAGGACTACATTGCGTATTGCCTTGTGGCTTTACTTACGTGACCATGGAGAAGATATGAAGAAGTGGCACAAAAAACCCACTCCTGCACTTGAAGCACGAGTAAAAGGATTACAAGACAGATCAACCTCCGAGGTGAACTTCTCCAAAAAGGTGATTGCTCCAATTGCTGCAGGACATGGCAATAGCCATAAGAACAACAGAGGTAACAAAGAGAGGGGCCCTGTCCCCAGCCGGTGGGGGAAAGGGAGAATAGAGTGTATTGGACTGTGTGGATAAGATGGCCTGGATAAGCCTGTGTGGATAAGACGTCAGAACCACAGAAATATAGGGTCCTAGAGGACACTGGTGCAGTATACTCTCATGTCCTTGAGTATCCAAGGGACAGAATCAATCTATATTCATGGGGTGACCGGGGGTTCCCAAGAGTTGACTGTACTGGAGTGCAACAAAATGATGCACAAAACAGCAGTACCGCGCCAACAGGGATTCCTTGCTCTGCATTCATAAGTTGATCCGTCAGCTAGAGAATCAGGGAGTGATCAGCAAAACTCACTCACCTTTTAACAGCCCCATAATGGGGTGTGAGTAAAGCCAACGGAGAATGGAGGCTGATGGTAGACTACCGTGGCCTGAGAGAAGTCACACCCCCACTGAGTGCTGCTGTACCAGACATGTTAGAACTCCAGTAAGAACTGCAGTCAAAAGCAGCCAAATGGTGTACCACCACTGACATTGCTAATGCCTTCTTTTCCATTCATTTGGCCACAGAATGCAGGCCACAGTTTGCTTTCATCTGGAGGGGCATTCAGTATACCTAGAATCATTTGCCCCAGGGGTGGAAACATAGCCCAGCAATTTGCCATGGCTTGATCCAAGCTGCACTGGAACAGGGTGGTGCCCCTGAGCACTTACAGTACATTGATGACATTACTGTGTGGGACAACACAGCAAGGGAAGTTTTTGAGAAAGGAGAGCAAATAATCCAGATCCTTCTGCATGCTGGTTTCTCTATTAAGCGAAACAAAGTGAAAGGACCTGCCCAGGAAATTCAGTTCCTAGGTGTAAAGTGGAAGGATGGATGTTGCCACATCCCAAAGGATGTTATCAACAAATTCACTGCCATGTCTCCGCCCACTAATAAGAAAGAGACACAATCTTTTCTGGGCTTAGTGGGCTTTTGGAGAATGGATGTTCCAAACCACAGCCTCACTGTAAGTCCCCTTTATCAGATGACATGGAAGAAGTAAAATTCTATGTCGGGTCCTGAACAGCAGCAGGCTTTCAAGCAGATTAAACAGGAGATAGCTCGTGCCGTGGCCCCGGGACCAGTACAGATGGGACAGGATGTAAAGAACATCCTTTACACTGCTTCCGGAGAGAAAGGTCCCACTTAGAGTTTGTGGCAAAGAGCCTCATGAGAGACCCAAGGCCGACCCATGGGATGCTGGAGTTGAGCGTACAGAGGGTCCAAAGAGTGCTACTCTCCAACTGAAAAGGAGATCTTAGCAGCATATGAGGGAGTTCAGGCTGCTTCCAAAGTAGTTGGTACTGAAACGCAACTCCTTCTGGCACCTCAACTGCCAGTGCTGAACTGGATGTTTAAAGGAAAGGTCCCCTTCACTCATCATGCTACTGATGCCATTTGGAGCAAGTGGAAGTGATTAAGCAACAAGCTCACATGGGGAACCTCAGTTATCCAGGAATCCTAGAGGTGATCATGGACTGGCCTGAAGGTAAAAAGTTTGGAACATCACCAGCAGAAGAGATATCGCATGCTAAAGAGGCCCCACCATACAATGAACTACCAGAAAATGAAAAGAAATATGCCCTGTTCACTGATGGATCGTGTCGTACTGTGGGGAAGTTTTGCAGGTGGAAAGCTGCTGTGTGGAGCCCTACACAACGAGTTGCAGAGGCCACTGAAAGAAAAGGAGAATCAAGCCAATTTGCAGAGGTAAAGGCTGTCCAACTGGCCTTCAGTGTTGCTGAATGGGAGAGGTGGCCAATGCTTTATACTGACTCATGGATGGTGGCAAATGCCTTATGGGGGTGGTTACAGCAGTGGGAACAGAACAACTGGCAATGGAAGGGTAAACCTATTTGGGCTGCTGAACTGTGGAAAGACATTGCTGCCCAGATAAAGAGGTTGTAAAGGTGTGCCATGTAGATGCTCATGTGCCCAAGAGTGGGGCTACTGAAGAACAACAAAAAAAAAACATCAGGTAGATCAAGCTGCCAGAATTAAGGTGGCTCAAACAGATTTGGACTGGCAACACAAGAGTGAATTATTTCTAGCTTGGTGGACTCATGAGACTTTGGGCCATCAGGGAAGAGAAGCAACATATAAGTGGGCTAGAGACCGAGGGTTGAACTTAACTATGGACACTATTACACAGGTTATTCATGACTGTGACACTTGCACCACAATTGAACACGGAAAGAGGATAAAACCTCTCTGGGAGGAAAGGCGATGGCAAAAGCATAAATATGGGGAGGGGTGTCAGGCTGATTACATCACCTTGCCACGATCTTGCAATGGTAAGCGTTATGTGCTTACCATGGTGGAGGCAACCACTGGATGGCTTGAAACATATGCAGTACCCCATGCTACTGCCCGAAACACCATATTAGGTCTCAAGAAACAAGTGGCGACATGGAACTCCAGAAAGAACTGAGTCAGATAATGGCACTCATTTCAATAAATCTCTTGTAAATACTTGGGCCAAAGATCATGGCATTGAGTGGATTTATCATATCCCCACCAGCTTCTGGTAAAATTGAATGATACAGTGGGTTGTTAAAAACCACATTGAAAGCAATGGGTGGCAGAATATTTAAGCACTGGGAGAAGCATCTGGCAGAAGCCACCTGGTTGGTCAACACTTGAGGATCCATCAATCATGATGGTCCTGCCAGCTCCCTACATACTGTCAAGGGAGATAAGGCCCCTGTAGTACATGTAGAGATCATGTTGGGAAGAGTGGTTTGGGTCTTTGCAGCTTATGGGAAGGGCAAACTTCTTCATGGAATTGTAATTATTCAGGGTCCCCTGCTTCCCTTTTCTGGAGATGGGGATCTGTGGGTCCCTCCACCCTGCTAGTCACGGAACTGGGCCGAACCAGCCCGTAAACCTTTGACAAATATTAATAGCTTTTTCAGTCATTTTAAACAAAATCAACATAATAAAAATGAGTGCACAGCTAAGAGATATGTCAAAGAATACTAGAACACACGTAAAGCTTGAGCTTTTATCATACATACATCAAAAAAAAAAAAGTATCACAGTACTGCAATAAATAACTTAGAAGTTATACTTTTACAGACTGCCATAGTGCATATGACAACAGTCTGTGTTTTCTGTTAAATATAATTACTTTGAACCTGTTATGCTTAGGCAACATACGAGCAAGTTTGCCTACCTTACTAGAGAAACATAAGCCATTTCTAGACTAATTCAAATCAGTGATTTTACTCAGTGCTAACCAGATATTTCTTCTTGCTCTTACCTATTTTATTTGTAAAACAACATTTGCTTCTGGATAATTGAAGGAAAATCTGTTGTTTGTATGTGTTTAGATTATCTCAGATTGAAACAAAGTCTTAGCAGGGGGTTGCAATGTGTCATGCACAAACCCACATGACAATTAATTCTGAAAACAATATTACTTTTCTACCTCATTCCAAAGTTTTCTGGTTAGTCAGTAATAACCAGCACTTAAAGCAGTTTGTTGTGTTTTCATCCTGATATCTCTGCAGATGTTAGAGAGAATATTATTTATACAATACTATAATTAGCATACAGAGATTTTGGGATTCATAGAAGAATCATAGAATATCTTGAGTTGGAAGGGAAACACAAGGATCGAGTCCAGCTCCTGGTTCCGCACAGAACAACCCAAAATTCAAACTATAGTCTGAGAGTGTAGTTCATACCTTTCTTTAACTCCCACTGCTCAGTGCTGTGACCACTGCATTGGAGAGCCCATTCCAGTGCCTGACCACTCTCTGGGGAAGTTTCCTAACGCCCAGTCTGACCCCCCCTCCCCCTCCCTCGCAATGCAGCTCCATGCCATTCCCCCAGGTCCTGTTGCAATCACCAGAGATAAGTGTTAAGCACCTCTACTCTCTTTATACATGCCATTTTAGAAGCAATAGGGAAGAATTAGAAATACGATGGCTGTGTGTATTTCTGGTGCTTTTGGGACATGCTTTGCCTACCAAATTTTTGGTATTTCCTGATAAGATATGCATAAACAACATACATATGGAGCATGTCTGCATATTTCATCAGCAAATAACACCAAAATAATAATGTAATTAGGATGTTTCTTGGCCATGTGATAGGTAACAAAATTGAGAGTAAAGTTTAAAACTAACAAAGATTTAGGAAAAAAAAATGCACAACAACCAATTAATCTTCTAAAAGAAGAAAATAAAATAAAATAAATATATGGAGTAGAAAGAACACAAACTTTTAAGGTCATGACTGAAACCACCACCCATGGTAAACTGCAGAGAATTCTATTTATTTACTTCGGAAAGATGAAAGGCTGAGTCACCCATCAGCCAGTGACATAAACCTTGGGTAGAGTGATATCCTACCTCATTCCTCACTCATCTGATGCCAGAAATATGTCACAAGCAGGAGGTATAAAAACTGAGCAGACAAGTCTCTGGGAAAGCTGCAGTCTTTCATGTTCAGATGAAAACAAAACCTGTAAAGCCTACGAAAACCTGTAAAAATGAAATGGCTGGTTAGTGTTCAACTAGCTGTTTACCTGTGGAGCTCTGAAAGAGAATCACTTCTGCACTTGAACACTCTCCAATGAGATAGAACATTTTACATCTACATACAAACCCGCCTGTATACCCACCCTTTCACATCTGACCTCCCACTCTTTTCCCAGTAAAGTACCCTAGTAGCCTGAAAAGGATCAGTTAGAGGAAAAATAAAACCACATACACACCCACTTGATGTATTTACATATTCTCTGGACCTTGAGACCAAACTCCATTATTCCCACTGACTGATTGTTTTTGCCTTTGAGGGATAGGTCTCAGGTGGATGCTTTCAGATCAAAATTACAATCGTGGACTTAGCTTCTAAACCCACTTATACAATTTACTCTAAAGGTAAGATTTCTGTGTGTTTTTTGTGTTGTTGTATTTTTTTTTTTAAATAGAAGCCCGAACTGTGTGAATGAGGCAGATCTATCTGACGGCCGACACCTCAAACAGTGCTTATCTGCCTCCTCAGTACAACTAGATCAGCTATGAGTATGCAGCTGCTTTTCAAGTGGCTCTTTTTGAAGGATAACTTAAGCTGACTAACTTGGGAAAAGAACGTTTCTGCCCTTGCTGATGCTTTTCTTTTGCAAACAAAAGCACTTGTGAAGGCACAAGAAAACTAAATTTGCTCTCTTTTGCCATATCCTAGTTGCTTGGTTTTATTCACTCCACAGGTATGTGAACTCCTTTGCCAGCATAAAGGATGTAATACAAAAACTGTGAACCAGGCCCTGGGATGTGATGGAGGCCTCCTCCTTTGGCTTGAAGTATTTGTGGAGTCACTGCCTGATTTATTGGGTCTCAGACTGCAGTAACACATCTCTCTCTGCAGACATACTAAATCCAGTCTCTGTTAGTAAGTAGGCAAACATCCCAGCATGAGAACGGCTTAATAGGAAGCTTCCCCCCTCTTAAGTATCCTTGCAGATACTTAAGATACTCCCACTTAAGTAGGAAGCTGAGGTTAGATAAGAAGTTGCAGCAGGGAGGATATGACCAGAGGAAGAGCGGAGTCAGAGGAGAGAAAAGCTGAGAGAAAGCAACAGTAAAGCTGCAGAGTTCTGTGATTAACTCTCAGGGAGAAAATGTCTCACTTGTAGCAAGGAGTAACCAATGTAATACCATTTCCCGGAAGCCTAGATTCACAAAAGACAACCTTAACAACAGTTTCACTTCCCAATCATTTCCACACTCGCTCTCATACAGCATTTTGTACTTTTTTAGTGTAACAACTACTGCTTAATCTCTAATTCTTGAATGCAAACAGCATGTATAGGGTTTAAGTGTGAAGATTCTGGTACAGAGGGACCGTATGATTTGCCTCTGTGGGAAGATGCCAGAAGCTGCCCCTTGTCAGGTAAGAGCCAGCTCCAGCTGCTCCAAAAGGGATCTGCCACTGGCCAGAGCTGAGTGATGAGAAATACTGAGTGTGCTTCTAGAAGAGCAGACTGAAGGAAGGGAAAACCTCTCTTGCAACAGCAGCTGGGAGAGAGGAATAAGATACTGTGAGAGAAACAGCCCTGAAACCACCAAGGTCAGTGCAGAAGGAAGGCAGGAGGTGCTCCAGGCATGGAGCAGAAGTTCCCTGCAGCCCATGGAGAAGCCCATGGTGGAGCAGGTGGTTCCCTGCAGCCCATGGGCACCACCTGGAGCAGATTTCCATGAACAGCCTGTGGAGGAGCACATGGTGGAGCAAGAAGTCTGGAGGATCTGCCACCCATGAGAGGACCCATGCTGGAGCAGTCTGCTCCTGAAGATGGGGTCCTGTGGTACGGATTGATGTTGCAGCAGTTTCAAAATCAGAGAATGGTTTAGATTGGAAGGGACCATCTGGAAGTCTTGAAGAACTGCAACCTGTGGTAAACTCACTCTGGATCTGTCAGTGAAGTACTGCATCCCATGGGAGAGACCTCACAAAGGAGCACTGGAAGAGTGAGGACGAAGAGTGGCAGTGATGAAGCACTAGGAACTGACTGCATCCCTATTTACCAGAGTCTCTTGAGGGGAGAAAATAGAAAAGATAAATAGGATGATGATTTTAGTTTAAATTCAGTAATCACTGCTATTGTTTTTTACTAATTGGCAGGAAATTACACTAATCTTCTCTATGCTGAGTCTGTTTTGCCCATGGTTGTAATTGGTGGGGGATCTCTTTGCCTTAATCTCAATCCATGAACTTTTCCTTGGTATTTTTCTCCCTCTATCCTTTTTGAGGAAGGGAAGTGAGAGAGGTCCTGTGTGGTGCCTAGCTGCCCATCGGTGTTAAGCCACAACACACAACATTATGGGAATGTTTTTGCATACTTCCCCTCATTTCATTTTCTGTTTTGTTCAGTTTTGCAGGAGCATGTCCATTTCCACCAGTATCCTGGGAGTCTTAACAAGAAACACACTATTAATGTTTACAGAGCCTCCTACACGTATCTTTTATCTTTCTTTTAAGGATAAATAAAATAACAGACAAATTTTGCTCTATGTTATGCAATTCCAATCAGTCCTCACCACAATAACAAAAGGCTAGTTATGCAGGCTCTATTTCAAAATAAACAAGTTGAATGTTGGGAGCTAATGATAGATGTTAAAGCCAAGAAAAATCATGAACTCATATCGCTTTCCTTAGTCTACAGAAGTAAACAGCACTTTCCAGACAACCATCCAGAAATGAAATATCTACATTTTCATTTGGTTCCATTGTTTATTATTATACAGTAAGAAAGTATGTAATATTTCTTTGCTGAATTTATATGCCATTATGTTCAAGTCATTATTTCTTATATCTCATTAAATGAAAAAGCCCTGAATACTCTTTGTGAAGGTCATTATTTATTCTAATCAAGACAACCCAGACCATACAACAAACTGAGCAAGACCACTCAGTCTCTCCTGAGGGCATTTTCTGTATTCTTTCCTGAAATTATTACATCTCTAAACTAACCTATGTACCTATCTTATCTAACACTGCTCTTTTCAATATAAAGTGCCAACAATCTTGGCAAAACAGTACTCCCCAAGGACTGAGAACCCTTTCTTCCCTACACTGTCATCATCTTCTATTTAATATGAATTGATAGAATATTCTCCCTACCTTGATTGTTACTTTATGTAGCTGTGTATCATACACACATATGTGTGTAACAGAACCCAAATCAAGTTCATAGTCCTCTAGTTCAGTGCTCTTTGCGGTCCTCATTTTATAACAGAAGTCCAAATGGGACAAATATAGATATCCTGATGTCTATTCTGACGAAAACAGTGGAGACTAGATTATGAGAATTATCAGAGCCTACAGATATAATTCAAGTAAATGAATTTTATTGAAAAATAAATTCAAAATGAGGTCATATTACTCAACATGAGCAATACGACTTAGGTAAGTACCTAGAGACTAGATAGGCATGAGACACAGAGGATCAGCATAAATTGACCATAATTTAAAACAAAAATTGTGTTCAAAGATATTCCTACTATCATATGATAAATTAAGTGAGCAGTTACAGACAGATTAAAAGTCATGTAAGTCATAAATCTAAATGTACTTAAAAAATCACTATCTTCTGGGTATTTTCACTCTCTCAGGCTGAATGGTCAGGATCAGCATGCAGCAGTATATGAAACATTCCGCTGAGAAGAGTGAACAATTGTGTAACAACTAATTCATGAATGCACTAAAAAAAAAAAAAAAAAAAAGGAAAAAAAGAGAAAAAGTTAACAGTGAAGACCAGAAATGGAGATTCCTAGAAGAAGGAGACATTAGAAGAATCTTGTGCTTACTTAAACTGTTTGCTCCAGGTTGACAAAACCAAAAGGTACCATACTCAATACTTAGTAGGAGTAACCTGTCTTTTCCAGATGCTGAGGGCTGATATAAGAAATAATAGCAAATGGAATAATAAGTACTTTGAAGGCAAGTGTAAGGCCCATTATTTTCTGTGCAGAACGCAGAGAGACAGTACCTGAAACTTTTTGGTGGGAAAAGGAATATAACAATTAAAAAATAAAAAGAGAGAGAAGATAAAAATCTTAACAAATCCGGCCACACTTTATGCAGAGAAGATAAAGATAACTCGACTATTTAAAGGAACAGTTTTAAAGTATTCCTCAGTTTAAGCCAGTATTTTAAGCAGCATCTGTTAGTTATTTAAAGAAGACTGTGTAAAGAAAGGAGTGTCTCTGCTCCCAGGCTGGTATTTATTGCCTTGTAGCAAGGCAATCCTGTCTGACTAGGTATTTGGTACTGCAACACAGTAACAGCTAGTGAAATTCTGACAATTTCATACACAGATTGATGGAATTGCTGGAATAGATTTGTCAACTACAGTTACACTTCTAATTGCAGTGAATCAGATATAGATTTTAAGCCGGAGCAATGTACAGCGATAGCCGTATATTCATCCTGTTCATCACTGACTAAATGATAAAAGCCAGGAAGAGCAAGTGAATCTTCAGTTCCCTTCTATCCTACAAGCCAAGTGATACATCGTGAAATCATAACAAGCCACACAACAGGATCAAACACTTAAGTCTCAGAGCTTTCTGTCATATACAGCTATTCAAAAGTAAACAATGACAAGGATTTTCCACTTATTACACTGACATCATTGCTTCAAGCATTTTTTGAACTGATCTCGGCTAGCACAATTGCTTAGGATGTTTGTTTCATTTCCATTATCCACTTTCTGGACAAAACTTCTACTCCATACAAAAGTTCCAAAGGCCAGAGATCACATGGTCTTCGATGTCATGCCCATAAATATGAATATATGACTGTAAAGAACTAGATTAAGGAATGAAAACTTCCAACATGTATAAAATTAGGAAATAATCAAGTACTTAGTCAGGAATCTGTAAAGAGAATTGCATTTCCAAATCGAAGGACTCCAAGTAAGGTTATCATAGGCTCAGCCTGCATAAACCCTCATCTATGCATGTCAGAGGCAGCAAGAGTAAACAAATCGCTTGCTTCAATAGGGCTAAAAGATCAGGGCTTTCTGAGTTGTAGATGTGGCAACAGGTGACAAATTAAAGTAATTTCACTGAAATTGCTTGCAAATTATCTAAACCTACCTTTTGGAATCATTGACTCATTTGCTATAATGTAAGATTCTTAAAATACAGACTTTCAGCATAAGTTACTAGCTGTCTGGCATATGCATGCTACTGAGTATATTGCTTCTTAGATTAAGTGCTCCTGCTGAAGATAAATAAAGATGAATCAAGAAACCTGTGATATTTCAGGAAAAAAAACTGCAAGGAGCAGACCTTAATTCTCTGGACCAGAGAGGTACAAAAGAACATAAATTAGCTGCCTCTGTCTTGGCCTTGTTCTCTCAGTTGTGTAGGTGGAATTTGACAATGATTTAGTGGTTCACTGCTACAAAAAGGATGGTCATTTCATTTTTCATGCCAGTTCTGCTACTCAGTGGCTGAGGGACTAAACCAGCAAAATACGTTGAGTTTCCTATTGTGTTAGTAAATTGAATGGGCTTAGTGCAAGTTCTGGTGACTGTCAAAACTAGTATGCGGCCATGTAAATGTATGGCTAGAAGAGACCGAGGAAGTCCGTATAAGACATGTCTCTAGTAATTCCCACAAAGTCTCCAACACTGATGCAGTCATCAAAAGTGAATAGGTTCTCACATGAACTTGTCAATTTGAGCTGTGCACTTTAACCAATGTCCGTTTCTCTGTTTTCTCTGAGACAAGGAATGCTACTCCTTTTTTATATTGGTAGACTGAAATCTCTTTAAGACTGTATGGATGAACAATTCTTGCAGCACTGCACCTTTATCTTCCACAGGCACAGTAGATTTTGCAGTAAATTTGGCTCTGCAATGATGCAAAATAATAGTTAATAAGCAAGGCTTAGTCTTTAATTAAAAAATGTGACCTTAACTGGTAAAATAGAAGGAATGTTTTTAAACGCTAGTACTTTTTCACTTTACATAATTTAAATATAATTGCAATGCTTGAAATATTAAAATAAAAACCTGCTGAAGCTAGAAAAATGTACTAACAGAAAGTAGTCAGCATACATTTCCAGTATATCTAGCTTGTGGGCAATGGCATCCTAGCTTGTATTAGAAATAGTATAGCCAGTAGGAGTAGGGAGGTGATTGTCCCCCTCTACCCAGCACTGGTGAAGCCACACTTTGAGTACTGTGTTCTGTTCTGGGCCCTTCACTACAAGAAAGACAACCAGGCCCTGGAGTGTGTCCAGAGAAGGGTAATAAAACTGTGAAGGATTTGGAGCATAGGTCTTATGCGGAACAGCTGAGGCAACTGGGATTGCTTAGTCAAGAGAAGGCTCAAGGGGGGGGGGGGGGCTCATCCCTCTCTACAGCTCCCTGAAAGGAGGTGGCGGCGAGGCGGGTGTCAGCCTCTTCTCTCAGGTAACAGCAATAGGATGAGCGGTAATGAACTTAAGTTGCACCAGGGGAGGTTCGGGTTGGATATTAGGAAAAACTTACTCTTAGAAAGAGTGATAAGGTACTGGAACAGGTTGGACACTGTCCCTGGAGGTGTTCAAGAAATGTGTACATGCGGCACTGAGTGGCATACTTTAGTGAGCAAGGTGGTAACAGGTTGGTGGCTGGACTGGATTATCTTAGAGGTCTTTTCCAACCTTAATGATTCTATGATTCTGCACTGATTTTCAAGCAACACTGCTCTAGTTTGTGTGTTTTCTTTCATTTTCAGTATCTCATGGCAAGTATCACTATAGGTGACAGTATCAAGCCTTAGTGTCTTAGTGAATGCAAGGTCTGCTCAGATATGTTGTCATATAAATACTTTAAGTCTTGTAAAATCATAATCTTCCAGAGCACACCCCACAAAGTTTCATAAATATAAAACAAAGGAAAGTTATTGAAACAGTCATTGCCTTGTAGCTCATATAATTTATCCTTCTGTATGCTGGATGTAAGCAGAAACCTTTACTCTGCACTTTTAAGAACAGTTAGGGCTACACATTAGCCTTAAGTATGGCCCTAAAACTTCCAACACAGCTACGATCTGGAGTAAAAAAACAAACAAACAAACAAAAAAAAACACTTGGCCTTTCAAGTACCATATTTCACTTATGACACAGCCCATTGCTTGTTACTTAAGGCAGTGCAATTCTGATTTATCTTGTCCAGAAAGCTTCCATGACAGCACGCTGCAGTGGAATGAGGCATCTGCCTGAACAAGGAGGCGCAGCCACTTCTGCAGTCCTGGCCGGGAGGATGCAGCATAATCCACCTAACTGGTGAGGCAAATCCATGCATCAATCACTCTATCAAAAAATACCATTCAGTCTCTTGAGGAAGGGATTGCAAAGCGCTGTTCTGCTGGCTCTGAGGTGGGAGATCAGCTACAGAGGGACAAGACAGCTCTAGGACAAGGGGCGACGGTTTTAAACTAAAGGAGTGAAGATTTAGATTAGATGTCAGGGGGATGTTTTTCACCAAGAGGCACTGGAACAGGCTGCCCACAGATGTTTGGGTGCCCTTGTCCCTAGCAGTGCTCCAGATGAAGCTGGATGGGGTCCTGGGCAGCCTGATCTGGCACGGGACAGCTCAGCCTAAGGCAGGGGGTTGGAACTGGGTGGGCTTTGAGGTCCCTTCCAACCCTAACCGTTCTATGGTTTTAAGAACACTCTGGAACACGAATTTCCAGCCCCCTCAGAAATACCCCTCTGAAAAAGTACAGCCCCACACCTTCCTCCCTCACAGAGATACTTGGGTAAGAAGCACCACTTATGAAGGAAATACTCTTGCCTGGGCAGGCAGCTAAAATGACCCACCGAGCTCTGGCACCAACCAGCCCCGCAGAGAAGACCTGGCCGGGACACACACCCTCGCCAGCTCAGAGAGGGAAGCCCGCTTAATCCCCACAGCCCCGCACAACTCCCTCGCGTTCCGCGCCCTCCAGCCCCGGCCCCACGCGCCGAAGCGCGGCCTAGCTGGGCGCTTCGAGCTCCGGCTGACACCCCCCCGCCGCCGCCCTCGGGCGCCCCCTGCCCGCAGCAGCCGTTCCCCTGCCCCGGCCGCCGCCGCCGCCGCCACCGCCTCCTTTCGGGGCGGGTCTGGACCCGCCTGTAGGCGTTTGCGGGGGAGAAAGTAACATGGTGGCCGTTTCCTTCCCAAACAGGAGCGGAGGGGACTCCGGCTGCTCCTGAGGCCGCGGCAGGAGCGGGGAAAGGCTGCGGGCCGGGAGCGCCGCGACCGTTGGCGCGGGCAAGGGCGTCGGTGGCTTGGCGGCCGGAGGGCAGGCGGCAGGTGAGCGGCCATAGGCGGGCGGGGAGGGAAGGCGGGCGGGGGTTGACAGGCGCGGAGCGGGACCCGGCGCCTCGTCCCTCCGCCCGTGGCGCGGCAGGAAGCTGGCACCGCGGCGGGTGCGCCCCCGTTCGCCGGGCTCTTCCCCTCGCCTTTCCCAGAGCTCCGGAGGAAAGCTTTCTACACGCCGAGGGGGGACGGAGGTGCGGAGAGTTCCCTCGGCGCCCGGGAAAGGCTCCCGTTCCTCCTCCTCGCCGGGGCGAGCCGTGACACCGAGTGCGGCGGGGAGGGCGGGGGTGTTTTCTGAGCATTTCATGTTATGTTATTTTATTTAGTTTTATTTTATTTTTCCTTTTAAAGTGCTCCTTACTGGTTTCGCGTTCCCTCGCGCCAGCTGTCCCTCGGGGGCGTCTTTGCCCCCTGCCGTCCTGCGGGCGCCGTGCCCCCAGCCGAGGCGGGTGGCTCTGGAGGGCGGGCAGCCGGACGCAGGTGGTCCCGCAGGTGAGCTGGCCGCGGGCAGCTCCGTCCTCTTTCCCTCCCTCTTTCCTCTCAGCCCTTCCATCTGCCAGCTCCTCCTCTGGGCCCCACGTCTGTGAGCTTAACCCCCGCGGGCGGGGAGGGCCGCTCAGGGCGCAGCGGCGGTGCCGCGGCTGTCAGGTGGGTGGTGGGGCAGCGGCGCCCCCCTCCCCGCCGCACGGTGATAAAGGTTGCTAACAGCCACGCAGTGTTTGGGGAGCTGATTGTATCAGCTTCGAAACTAGCTCCGTTTGGTTCTGCAGGTTTAAGGAAGGGGGAAAAAAAAAAAAAAAAAGCTGGAGCCGTGACTATTAATCACCCTCTGCCATTGTCTGGGGGTATCTGGTGTGTCCTTGCAGCATGGCCAGATAATCTGTTCAGCAGTGGGGTTTGCTGACACATTCGTGCCTTCGTAGATCAGCATGGGAAAATTATCTCCGAAAGCCATATGGTTTTCTAAGTGCGATGTAAGCTGATGTAATGCTGTCTTCCTAAGCGTCTATACGTGTAAGTTAACGTATTGTCGATGCAGCAAGTGCAGAAAAGATACAGAAGTTGGACGAAATGATATTAAATTCTCCATCTGCAGATATCATAATGCACTTTTCTCTCGCTGCTGTGATCAAGTGCATTCCAAACACGGACTGATGGGCTGATTTCAAACTTAATGCCCGTGGCTAAACTTTTAGACCTGCTGCATGAGAGCTTAGATTGTAAACAAACAGGATGCTTGATCTGCTTTCTTTTTTCCCTAAGCTGTGTTAGTGTGACTTCTGGGGGACTGGTACTTTCCTGTGTTTGTAGTATTTCCTTGGCTCAGTGAGGCAGTTTAAGACAAGCTAAACTTGAGCCTGCGTAAGCTGGTAAAAAGAAAATTATTTCCTTTAAGCTGCTTTTGTTAGCTGTTTTCTTGTGAGTGTGTGTTTAATGAATGCAAGGTTAGTGGAAGTTTTTGCATCACTCCTTTTAAGGTGGTATGCTAGAAGTTAAGGGAGTAAATATTCTCTGTGTTGTAGTGGAGAAAAAATGCTGGAATGCAAATTAATTCACACCTTGGAAAATGAAAGTAGCTTTATTTTGACTTTTATGTGAAGGGCTACCATGACCAAACTTAATTTACTGTCCAGACCAGTGTATGTGTTTCAAATGCTTGGCTCTAAGAACAGCTCTAAATAACCAGTCAACCAACAACAACAACAACAGAAAAAACCTGTTAGATAGCTTGAATACTTTCATTATGTGTGATGATTATAAGTTTTTTAAAGAATTTCTTTAATAATTGGCTGGCTGGTTATTTCCATTCTGATGAAACTGAAATGCTGATGCATTCTGCCTTGAATCATGCAAGGGAATAATTCAGTAACAACCAGAAATTTAAATATTTCTTACCTACATGTAAATTTCCATGTTAAAATGGTTACTAACATACATAATTATAATAACTGTATACAATAACAAAAAATCGATTTTTTTGAAAAGTATTAGCCTATAAATTAAGGTGGACATTTTCTTAAGTACATACGGATAGGGATAACATTACTTTTGATTGTTCATTTTTTGATTAAGATCCGGCTCTCTGTAGCCCAGTGGAATTGAAATGAGGTCTCCATGGGCTAAATCTCACGTGCTTGTATTTTTGTTTGAGTGTGTGAATCATGAAAGATGGTGAGTGAAATTTCTTTCTGACTAATTCTTGGAATCTCTTATTAATGAAGATATTCGCTACAGCTGCGCTGCCATCTAGATGGGGCAGAACTGAGGTATCCAAATAATGACCTGGATAGCATCCCTGTGACTCATCATGTATGAATTCTCACTTGAGGTAGCAATGCCAATATTGTTGAAATATAGTTTTTTTGGAATGGAAGCTTTACAAAGGCGATTCTTTCTTAGGTGTGTCTTTGACCAGTAGAGTTTTATTTGGAGTTCAATCTCTGTGTGCTGTAGGGACAAATAAGTTCCAGAGTTAACTTTGACGTATCTGAATTTGCTTAAACATGCAGAAAGAATACAGTCTCAGTGAAGTGATGAAGGAAAAGTTGCAAAGATGCAAGAGGAAGGTAAGGGAGTCTTTTGATTGTTACTTAAAAGATCCCCTCTCTTACTTGTTGAGGTTTCAGATACATTTCAGTGGCAGCTACAAGCATAGAGCAGTATGTGTAAAGACTGTCTGACATGTTTGGTGGTTTGTATACTGTTTTCATGTAGCAGTGCCTCATGGAACCTTTTGTTCATGTAGTGTCCTGTTATCCCAAAGCAGGGGTTGCCTACCTTCAGTATGCCTTCTTCCTGAATAGTGTTTGAGATACCGAAGGTCTTGGTGTGGGCAAACTCTAAAATATTTTATGGGGTTCATAGTCAATGTTTATTAAGTTACCTCCCATGTGAATTGCTAGGTAGTTGTCCATTACTGCTTTTTCACATTTGTTAAACAAGAATCACTGCTGTATTGCAGCATGCGACTTGCTTTTCTCAGATAGTGTTTCTATGAGACTGTAAACTGAAGTCTTTGCACTTTCATCTACTTTTTAGCTTCTGTCTTGCTACAAAAAATCATCCCTGTGACAAACTCTGATACTCAAAGATGCTGTCGTTCGTTATACAGAAATGCAGTGCTGCTTCTTTCTTATGGGATAAAGCAGTGTTGGAAATACTCAGTTCACGTGATAATAACGATAGTGCTTTGTTTCTATGAATTTGTGGAGCTAATGGGGCTCTCAACATTGGCCTCTGTTGTTAGACCCTTAGTAGGTTAGTTCAGGACTGTTTCTGGACTACAAAATAGGTTCTGGTGAAGTGTGACTGTTTCCAGTTATTCCTTTGATGACATCTGTCATAAAAAGTGCACATGCAAACTTTATTTATTTTAAAGTTTTAGGAATACAGTTATACTGGGCTATGTATTCCAAAGTGTAATAGAGCAGAAGGCTGGGTCTTAGTTAAGGCAGTCTCACTGTATTCCTTTGTTTTTGCTTACAGATTCTTCAAGGGTGTATCTGGGGTCCTGGTGTTTATTGTTAGCTTTGGCATGCAGGAAACTTGAAAACAGTTTTCAGGATAGCAAAGATTGTATTGATATTCTTTGTTTATCCACGTGACTCAGTTTTCACTTTCTTAAGAGTAGCAAACTGAGGATTGAAGGATTGTTGATACGGAGAACAATAAAAATATACCTACGATTTCATGTCTAAAGTTGGCTTGTATGTCATTAAATATTTCATTTACTTTGTTTCAGTTAAATATAATGAGGCAATGCTGCCTTATTCTTTTCATCTTCATTTTGTGCTGTTACAGTTCCTTTCCTTCACTCTAAAAGAATTCTAAAGAGACTTGATGCATTTAAAGCATCAACCAAGAGCCTGTTTTGTTTTTTGTTGTTGGTGGTAGTTTTTTTTTTCTATTTAAAAGATGTTAAAAATAGTGTAAATCGGGAATTGACTTGCAAATTAAGCTGTTCAGCTCTGGCAGCAAAAGCTGAGTTTACAATTACGAGTCTCCAAGGTAGCTGAAGCTTTCTTCCTCTTGAAATGAAAGTGTTTTCCAGTTCTGAACGAACTGCAACTCTACTCTACTACAAAACTTAACAGTTTTTCACTAGAAAGGCAAAGAACTTCTTGTTTTTGCTTTCTTCTGAACCTGCCCATTTCAGTGATAGCTTTTGTCTTTCTAATTAATTACAGACTTTGATCAGTAATGCTTGAACTGAAGTCCAGCCACTGGTGCATTTTTTTAATGCTCCTCTTCCCATTTGCAAGTCTTTTGTGTTGAGGCATTGTGTTACTGGTGAAAGCAGAAATTTTCTTTTTCTCCCTCACCCTTGGGCAACCCAGTGATGCTATTCTTGGTGTCACATAGCATGGCTCTAACCTTTGTTATTCCTTAGGGAAGAAACTGGACTCTTACCAAGATAAGAAACCTGATATAGGTAGAAGTCTTCAAGTAAGATATCCTCTTGCCTCATTTCTGTAATGTGTACATTGCGTCTTACTGCTTTAAGAGAACATAAAAATGTTGTTGAAACTGGGAGAAAGAGAACTACAACTTGGGAACAGTTAGCTGGAAGCAGAATATGAAGAAGATAAAACACTTAATGTTTCAGGAAAAGCAAGAAATCAAGGTGAAGTATGACTGGATATCTAAGCCCTGGAACTTCTACAGGATATCCCTCTCAGAGAAAGTTATAGAAAGGAAACATAAAGCAAACTGCTGAGTCACATCAACAGGTTACTCAGTCAGTAACTCTTAATCATTGCATGGGACTATTGCAAAATCTGGAAACAGGTGCGTCCAGTTTTTCACTATTTGATCAACCAGCCATCTTTGGAAGTAACAGCAACAGCTTGCCCAGACTAGAGCATAATTTGGACCAGTACTTTCGCTGTTTTCTCTGCACTTCGAATTCTTCTGCTTATGCTTTAAGTAGTGAACGACCCTAATGTGAGAATATGTTAGCTATCTAAATCTAAGTAGCAGAAAATTGTTATGCTTAAAGATAATGTGAACTTGACTACGCTGAGGTTTTTCATTTGTTGGGTTGTGATTTTGTTTGTTTGTTTGTTTGTTTTAAATCTGAAAGCATAGACAATATCTTTTGCAGGATTTCATACATCATTAAAAGTACGCTGTGTGTTTGCCAAAGGAAGTTCCTTCAAGGGTACGGATAGCCTGAAAAATGTTTAATGCTTGTAAAACATGTATGTCTTGTAGCTGTTAAGCTTCTGAAACCACTGAGGATGTGACCAAAGAAGAATATTTGCAGAAGTTAGTTTCAGATTTATAGGGAGCAATTCCCAGTAAAAGCCTCACTGTAGCTGCACTGAATTAGCTTTCAAAGCTCCTCTTTGCAGTTCCTATGGGAAGGAACCTAGGAAAGCTATTTGAGGTTAGATTTTCTTTTCTGAATAGTTCCCACAAGCATCTACAAATCAAAATTTGGATCTAGCGGGAGGAGGAAAAGTCACCTTCTTGTAAATTTTTCTAAATCCTGAACTACTATGATGTATAAATATGGTTTGTTGATGTGTGGGGTAGAATACTGAAAGATGTAACTGGGTGCCTCATTAAGGTTTTCTTGCTGTTCTGAATATTAAAGTGTAAGCAGGACATAAAAGGGGAGAGCTTCCTAACTGTGTAAGGAAATTATTGGTTTCTCAAAATTCTGATAAAACCAGAAAAAACAAGTCTGTATGTCACCTGTCAATGTTAACTTTACCCCTGAATTGAATTCTTGCAGTTAGACTGATCAGTGGAAGACCAGACTGTGTTCCAACCTTAAAATCATGCATTGCACTGCGGGGTGTATGTTTTTGTGGTTCTTTTTAGCTGTTCTGTTTGCTTGTTTTTTCCTTTTAGTTGTGTCTTAAGCTTGAGGTAGTAATTCTTACTGTGTAGAACTGTTCACTTTGTTCCCTGGATAATACAGAAGAAGAAAATCACTGATGTTTTCCACATTAATGAACTATGCAGTCAAATTTGAAGCCCCTTGGATATAAGAAAATCATAAGTCATAAGTAGAAACAGACTTTGCAAATAAAAACTTGGTTTTGATGTTGTACCTACACTGAAGCTTATACCAGAATACCTCTGTATCTTTGAGGATAACTTTTTTGTTTGCTCCTGGCTGAGCTAGTGCAACTCTTCTGGGTAAAAAAAAAAAAAAAAAACAACTTCATTAGTAAATGAAGGAATAGGTTGTGCAGGAGTGAGTAGGTCAAAGAGAAAGATTACCTTTCAAAATCATTGTATGTGCCTCGTGCGTGTGTTTTTCTAAGTCTGATGTATGTGTCATTCCCTTTCTGCTTCTAACTTTTCTCGTATACTTGGTCTTGCGAGATAATTATATGTGAAGGCCTTAAATTCCTTTGGGTTATGATGACTCATTCACTGTGAATGTAGTGAGTAATGTGACATTTCAGTTTAATTTAATAAAAGAGAACAAATGCTGCTCACAGTCATTTTATAGCTTTTCTCCTTTCTTCTCTGTGAGATTCATAGTGCATGTACACAGCATACACTGTTAACTTCAAAACCATTGGTCTTTAATCTTCCTGGTTGAACCAATTCTGTTAGGGAGAAAAAGTCTTAAAGGTAGGTCCCTTAACTTTAACATACTTCCCTAACCAATGATGCACAAATTGGAGAAGAGAGACTGTGCTTTGAGCGTCGAGTGCCTGTTGTGTCTTTTTAAAAATCCTTAACTGATATGCTTGCTTGAGAGAAATGATAATTCTTTTATAGTGCTGCGGCATTTATAGCACAGGTAAAATACTTTCCAAGCTTGAAATATGGCCTACGATACTTTCATCAGAGTTGGCAGATGGTGCTTCTAGTGATCTGTCTATCTATAGATAGGTATCTTCTTTTTTTTTTTCCTTTAAGCAGAGACTGTGGTGTTATTCAGCACTGCATTTTGTTCATTGGTCACTGGTGACATTTAATAGAAAGCTCTTCTGAGTTGCGGAAGAGAAGTTTCTTTCAGGTTTTGCTGTCAACATTTAGTTGTCCTACCCAGCTTTTTCAATCCTTGAAGATTTGTCACACCTCTATTTTGTGTGCTGACTTTCATCAAAGGGGAAAAGACTGAGCTGAACATCTGAGTTAAAGCGCCTGCTTTTGAATTGTAAGGCTGATAAGTACAAAGTTACTGCAGATGACTCTATTTGTGTCCTTGCTCTTTTTGTCAGCACTCAGTGCTGTTGCTTCCCTAGCCCTGTTGACAAATGAACAAAGGAAGAAAAGAACCTCAAAAGGGAAGCATTAAAATAACTGCACAAGGGAGCTTTATCAGTGGAGAAGAATGTTCCAATATTGTTTACTTGGAAAGAGGTTGTGACAGCTGATGTATTTTTTTTTGTGAAGTGAGAAATTGTGAATTTCAGTCCACTCTGAATGTTGATGTCCCATGTGTGCATATACCATAGCAGCACAGAGTGATGGGGCTGTGCTGGTGAAAGTCATGTGGGAAATACTGTCTGACTTTTTTAAACAGTTCAGGAAACAAAACAGGTTTGTTTTTATTTTTAAGAGGATGTATTTATTTTCATTATACTGCATCATTAGCAAGTAGATAAAAAACATTTATGAAGAGTATTTTACATAGGAGTACATACCCACCCTTCTCCTTGATATACATACTTATGGAGGAGTTGGACTCAATGATCTTTATGGGTCCCTTCCAACCCAGTATATTCTATGATTGTATGTTAATATATGCAGAAGGGAATGTGTTAAACTTTGACAAAAATGGATGTTTATAATAACAAGGGGTAATAACAATAATGTGAAGAGCACAACAGTTTTAAACAGTAAACCCGTACTGATTTTTGCGTCGTGTTCCCTTTGTGCTATGGATTTAATACTCATCTTTGCTTTCAGAATGTTTTCAAAGTCCTATCATAGATTAGTTTTGGGTTCTCCAAAGAGATAGTTCTCCAGATTTTTAGATATGTTGGACACTGCTAATAACATTGTCTGAAACTTAAAAATATGAGTGTTTCTTCCCTGCTTTTTGTGTGTTATTAGCTTAGCTGGCATGTTCTTTGTAATGATCTGACTTAAGCATTTTTATTATTTGAAGGCTGTATATTTATTCCCAGAAAATGAAGTTTCCAGTAAATGTTTTGTCTGAGAACTCCACCAATGTGGAGTAATACAGCAGAGATATTTTGAGCATTAGATGATGATATAAGGGACATCTAAATATGGGTAACATCAGCCTTCGCATTTACTTGCCAGCTGGTGAATGATAGTGTTTCATCACAGAATCTCAGGCTTGCTAGTCTTCAATAGCTTTTTTTGCTGCTTGAGAAAAACATTTACTGATATATTTATCTGCATAAGTAGTATCTTTATTATGCATAATCTTTCATGAAGGTTTTCTTCGGGAGTACATATAATGATCTCGTGTTTCACATACATTCAGGCTTTAATGGATTCAGATATTCAGTTCTCCTAAATATATTGGCTATAGGTAAGCACAGCAGGAGAAAGGGGTAGGTAACTAAGGGCTTTCAATAGATGGAAATTCAGGTTTATTAAAATACATTGCAGAGTTCAGAAGAGGGGAGAAGATTTCTTGGTTTTGTTGATGAGCTTCTGTGATTAAAATATATATATATTTCTTGTTGCCTCACAAGTAACTCAACAGTTCAGCATAAAAGAAATAAGAAAATGTACATTGGATGTACAGTGTTAATATTCTTATCTGTGAATGAAGGTTATCTTTGTCAGTGTAAGTTTCAGCAATATTTTCTGTTTTTGGAGAAAGAATTGTAGTCATAATGAAGATTTTTGAGTCACTTTGAGTATGTGCTTTTGGGGATACATGTTCTGCATGGTGACTTTTATTTGTAAATGCTTATCCATTTCCTTACTTCCAGTATTAGTTTTCATATTGGCTAGGTGGCTTTGGTTCATTTCATCTGGCCTTTGGGGTATGGGTGTTTGGGTCATCTCATAATTATCCTTTAAAATAAATCAGGAAAGATGTGGGAGGCAATTGTTGACTGTTAATGCAATTTCTGAAGTTGCTGTTACCTGTTTCTTTATTATTCTTCGTCTGCAGAGGTTTTTCTAAAACATTTGACAGAAATGACAGAATGGAGAAAGCAGTTCTGAAAGCTTGAAGGCACCCGCTTTAAGGCATATATGCTTGATTTGTGTTTGTAGTAATTTCTTTGCAGGGTGGCCTGTGAAGTCGCTCCACCTGCAGAGGAGCTGCAGAAATAGCATATAGGCTAGGCCTTGAAGTGTTTGCTGTAGAAGGGCTAGTGCAAACTCTCATTGCAAAACTGCTGCAGATCAAGATTTTGATAAGGCTGCTGCTGCGTAAAGAGCAAAAAAGACAGCTCCTCCTCTAGGCTCCTTATTGGTGAAGCATAAAACAAAAGCCATGAATATTCTAACTGCTATCAACCATGTGGTTTGGACTTTAAGCCATCTTGGCAAAAGAGTGTTTCTTAATGAGAAATTGGCAAGGAGATTAAAAGACAGTCTTTCTGAAGTGTTAATAAGCTCCTGCCAAGCTTCAAAAGCAGCAGAGAGAGAATGAAAATGCTGACATGAAACCAAGCGTTTTGATGCTGCTGTCATAAGCCAGATAGAAATGGGAGTCATCCTCTCAATAACTGGGAATGTGTTTAGTGGGATGGGGATACGTTAGGAAGTTCTGAAAGTGTAGATGAAGCAACTTGTGCTTGTTGTGATAAAGTTGTCAATGGAGGAATCTATAAAGAGTGACAATCTACTGCAGTGCTTTTACTCCCAAAGATAAAAAGCGGTAAAACTGTTCCTCAAAATCAGTAAAAGGGATATTCCAGATTTGTGGCATCAGGAAATTTTCAAGAAACATTTGGTTTTCTGTATTGTGGACAGCTAACAAAAACAAAATGGAAGTATGATTCTATGATCTGGCAAACCTATCTTTAGAGATTCTAGCAAAATAATGTTAGTTCTAATACTTAACTTTCAATGCTTAGTAGAGGGAACAAGTATCAGACTTTTTCAGTTTACTTTGGTTAACCTCTGAGCTGTATTTGAAACAGAACATCTTTTTGTCTCTCCTTTTGACCTCTCCACACAAAACACTGTCCAGCCCCCTACCCACTCAAAAAACAGCAAAGAAAAACCATGGGGGGGGAAAAAAAAAAAAAAAGCACCAAAAAACCCTACCAAAAACAGTCTAGGAGATTTGGCCTCCCAAATGGCCCTTAAGTGCTGGACTATTGTCTCTTGACTTTTTCTTTACTATTTTATTTTTCTTTCAGGCTACTATATTTGACTTTGCTCCAACAGAGTTTCCAATTACAGAAAGCGTTCTCTAACAAAGAATGTTTCCAGGGCTGCAGATGTTTCACTCATTACATAATACTGAGCATGGCTAACCTTTAAAGCTTGCAACTGGGGCAGTAAGTACATTTTGCAATGCACTTCCTTTGCTCTGAGAACTATTACTAGTTTTCTTATTATTAGTGTTCTTGCAATATTTTTATTATTAGTTTTCTCTTTTGGACTATTTTTTTTTTCCAGTGGCAGGAGTGGTTACTTTCTGTCATGTGAAAGAACAGCCTGGTGAAACTGGCATATTAAATGAGTATAGTTGAACTGCTTGCTGATCATCATTCTTTCATTCTCACATATTTTCAATTTCTGTTTTCTGTCCTTGGCCATGGAACTTCATTTACTGGTACCAAACTTGCCTTCAATTGATTCCAGCTGCTGCTCCTCCAGTCTCTGTAGGTCACTTCAGAATTTGTGTTTTGGCCTCATAGTCTGTAACCACTCCAATTTTTGTACCATTGGACAGTTTATAATTACTGTTCAAAAAAAAAAAAAAAAAATGAACTCTACAGTATGGTAAATACAGTCTGGAGCAGACTTTAGTTCTTACCATGTCCATTCCTCTACTCTGCCTCCACTTCTCCCTCCATATAGGATATTTCTGATTGGCATCTTCATAGCCCTGACCATCCTCGATCACAGGGTCTGTTAATCTAGTGACTTTCAGTCAGTTGTAATTCATAAACGTTCAAATTGTTACTGCAGAATTTCCATTCAGAAAGCTTATTTTTTATGTTTGGTATAAGCAAATATATTGTACATTGTAATGTCACTGACTCACTGTTTTGCAGCAACAGTAACTGGATTTGCTAACACCCTAAAAAAACAAAACAAAACAACAACAACAAAAAAAACTAAGACATCCTAAGACAGAATATGATGTTTTCAAGTTATCTTTAATTTTTTTTTCTGAATAATTTCAATTTATTAAATATATAGGTGAGAATTTAACTAGTTCCCTCTCTTCTTTTGATTATTTTTGTTCAGGCAACACAAGGAATTGCACATAAGGCAGGAAAACAGAACACAAGGAAAATTCAGGGCAACGGAGATCAATAATATGTTTTGTATATGTCTTGCAAAACTAGTAAATTATTGCTAGGTAATTATCACTTACTACAGTAGTGAATTTACAAAACTAGATTCATTTCGTCACTGCTCCTTCATAATATGAAGCACACTGCTGTGTCATTTCAAAGTCCACAGTTTGAAACTGGAAAGAAAAGCTACACTGGGAGAGTAAACCTGTTTCCAATTATTTGTTGTGCATTTGTTACTGATACTCATGTAAATCTCAATAATAAATCCTCAGAAATACCAAATGTCTGCCCTAGTCAAGCTTTAAAAAAATATTGATATCTTCAGTTACATAAAGTGTTATAGCTATGATGTTTTATTTAGCCTTTGGTCTTTGGGTTTAAAGTATGTCTTCTGATTTGATGCTGGGTTTTCATATTTCATGAAGTTGTAAAATGCAGTTTATTTTTCAGTATTTCAGAAGCTTAAAGCAAAGATGGTTTTATTCTCAAATATTCAGTTTGCAGAACTAAGATACCTGTCTGTTTCTTGGGGATGTGGGGGGAAGACAACTGTTTCATCTAGTTGTATTCCAAGACTCGGTGCCTTTACTTACATAGCAGTTTTTCACCTGAGGTGATCTTTGTCCTTGAGAGCAGCTCTGCAGTGAAGGACCTGGGGGTCCTGATCGATGACAAACTTAACATGAGCCAGCAGTGTGCTCTTGCAGCTTGGAAAGCAAATGATATCCTGGGCTCCATCATGAGAGGGGTGGCCAGCAGGGACAGAGAGGTGATTGTCCCTCTCTACTGTCCCCTCTCTGCTCTTTTGAGGCCCCATCTGGACTACTGTGTCCTGGTATGGAGCCTCTAGTACAAGAAAGACAGAGAGCTGTTGGAGAGAGTCAGTTGAGGGCCACAAAGATGATCAGGGGACTGGAGCACCTCCCCTACGAAGACAGGCTGAGGGAGCTGGGCTTTTTCAGCCTGGAGAAGAGAAGGCTGCGGGGTGACCTCATTGCGGCCTTTCAGTACCTAAAGGGAGCCTATAAACAGGAAGGGAGTAAACTCTTTGAAAGGATAGATAACAGCAGGACAAGGGGAACGGTTTTAAGTTGAAAGAGGGAAGATTTAGGTTGGATATTAGGGGGAAGTTCTTCACCAGGAGAGTGATGAGATGCTGTAACACGCTGCCCAGTGAGGTTGTGGATGCCCTGTCCCTGGAGGTGTTCAAGGCCAGGTTGGATGAGGCCCTGGGCAGCCTGGTCTAGTAAATGGGGAGGTTGGTGGCTCTGCCTGGTGGGGGTTGGAGATTCATGATCCTTGAGGTCCCTTCCAACCCAGGCCATTCTGTGATTCTGTGATTTGTCTGAGTGTTCTGTTTTTTTCCTAGTCTAGGGCTCTGATGTACTTGGAATATTTTAGAAAACTTTCTCACCAAAGTGGCTGCATTCATTTTGACTTATATGCATACATTGCCATCAGGTACACAACTAGCTAGTACCGAGTTAACTTTTTTCTTTGACTATGTGCAAATTTTCAAGAGTCTAGCATAAAAAGCCATTTAAGATTATTTGTACTATCAAAGCCTTGACAGAACTTGTTTTCTGGATGAAGTTCAGTTAACCGATTTAAAGAAAAAAAAGAAGACAAAACATGCTGTAAGAATACTTCATTTAATTAACTGATGTGCCATTTATCTCTTACTTTGTCCTCAGATTTGTTTTTCGTGGTAATATAGGCAACTGTGAATTAATGAGCTTGTTTTGTAACCTTCCTAGTTATGCAGCCATTACATTCTCAAATGTTCACTTGAAAACTTTATGAAGGAATAGTCCCATATTTGCATATGTGCGTGTTCAGACCCAGTCACAAGTGACATCCAACCATTCTTGTTCCACAGCTGGCTGTGTTAGGACAGGTAGAAGCTGGGCATTGCATATCTATGAAGTTGTTTTCTTAACTCTGGATTTTAAATGATCTTGTGATTTAGTCAAGTGATTGTTTCATTTTCTAGTTTGACAATATAATATGCATTCTAAAAAAAGAAAGTCTTCAAACGCACATCTAGGGATTGTTTTTCTCTTGTTGCAGATTGCATGTGACTAATAAACTGTTAACTGTTAATTTGAACATGTTCAACATTGTTGAATGAGTTTATAGTGTTCCATTCTGTAATAGTTTTAAATTGTCCATGGGTCATGTGAATGCCTGATTTCTGCTACTGCACGCACACCAAACTGAAATGCGTAGGCAGGAGTTGAATACTTATCTGATCACAGATGGGCTTGCTTAGAACTGGCAGTACGTGGACAAGCACAAAGATATGAGCAGTGTTAGCAAAGGTGCATTGAAATGGGCAAATGACTGGAGTGCAAGCTCTTTGGGAACCCTGTGTGCATAATCCTGTGCACTGGTTCATAATTACTGTTGACTCTCATTGTTTGTGCCAGTTACGCTTAACCCTGTGAGGGTACATCTGTGTGGTGGAATCATATCTGCATTTTGTGTTTTAGAGAAGTCTAAAACAAGTTTTGGTTGCCAAGTCTATTATTGTATTCTTCGTTACTTTCCAAAGTGACTTTGATTATTAGCTTTCATGTATTAAGATCTCATTAAAGAAATACAGAATTGGAGTAACTTAGAATGAAAGCTTCTCTTTTCTTACACACAGTGAATATTGAGAACTACCTTTCTTACTATGGGTGTGAAATGCAACTAGGGTAGAATGCAGCCTGAAGAAAGTACTACTGTTGGTTCAACGTTATACTGTTGATGCAATTCCACTACTGTGGAGTTCTAAAAAGTTGTACTAACTGTGTAAGTACAAACTTCATAAGTGATAGTGGTTTCATCACAATTGTATTTCAGTTTGATTTCTTTTCTTTTCTTCTTCCTTTTTTTTTTTTTTTTTTTTTTTTTTACAAACAACCTGAGACAGAGCTCTTAGGTGTCCGTATCCTCACTAGTGATCAAATGTACTAAGTTCAGGCCTTAAGGTTTTACTTTCTCCTGTTCACTGTAACTAAAATGTATTGTTGTGATTTAACATCACTAATGTTTGCAAAAATTCTTTTTTTTTTAGTTAATGCAATTAACTTCTTTGCACAAATTTTGTCATGCTTTTATCTTTACAGTTGCTGCAAGAGATTACATAGAGACTTTGGTATTTGAAATGTGTGCAGGAAGAAGAAGGGGTGCAAGCTGAAGGACTAGTGCAGCCTAGCTTTATCTCTTTGCTGTGCTTTGCCAATTGTATATTTAGCTTCATGAAAGCCAATTACAAATCTTATTTTAACTTCTTTCCATTTTGAATTATAGTGTAGCTGTTACCAGTTCAAGAAGTAACTAGCAAGACAACTTACATATATAAACTCTTCAACATTTGTTTGCTAAGTGGTGCTTCTAAAGTGAATCAGGGATGTTTCCAAAGTGACTCATTAAAAGAAATTCTGCACTGCTTGCTTTGGTAAAAAGTTAAGATTTCTTAATAAGTGTAATGAAGATTCTTTTACGCAAAGGGGAAACAAATTGTTCTTCTCATTCCATAATCAGTAATACCATTTACTCCCAGAACAAGATGAAGGAAAAGACAGTATGAGTAAAGAAAAAGAAACAGGTCTCTTTCCCCTCTGTACCACAGAAAGGAAATTTTCTTTTTGAATTTCCATTTTTTTTTTCCTCTATTCTCCTTAGTTCATTGGAGTTAATGGAGAAATCATAAGTATGAAGACTTATCTGAATAGCTTACTATGTTCTATATTGTGGAGTTGTTTATGATTATTCTTTTTTGATTTCTGAAGCTTTGCTTCACGTAGTGGCTGAAAAAGCAAAGTAGTGTTTCTCTCTTACTTGTATTTTATTATTGACCTTGTGACAAACTATCTCGTCCAGCAGAATCTCTGTCTTTTAAAGTAGTTCAGTGAATTCACAGTCTTCCCTGGTCACTAGGACAGCTTATTTTAGGAATAAATCAAGGGGATAGAGTGGATATACGTTTTTTCTTCTATCTTATTTACTGACAGTAGTGAAGTATGATTCATTTGCAAAACTTAGTGTTTGTGTAGGACTCTTGAGTTGTGTTTAACATCTGCTTTGCTTGAAGAACTTAACTGTGCTGGCTGGCTGATTGCAAAATAGATCTTTCTGACGCAGTGTACAAAAAGCAATGAGATTATTATTGAGGCTGGGATGAGACTCACTTCCTTACCAGCCTTGTTATAAAAATATTTTCTGTTTTGAGGAAAGTACGGCATCTTTTTATGAGTTGATTGGTCATTGTGCATGCAGTGTGATTGCATGCAATAAATAGTCCATAAGTAGTAGATAGTTTCCACGCATATTTCTTTAGTACTCTCATTGTCTGGAAGAAGATAGCAAACAATTAAACTTACTTCTAAGTCACGTGTTAATCATTTATCACTTGCACAAATAACCTTTACAATTTCAGTTCTTTGACCATCTCTTCGGTATTTTCAGTTGATTAGATTTCTGGATTTGAATTACAATGAAAATAGGCTGAAAAAGTGATGGCTTTATTTTTGTCGTTTAGGGTTAAGAATATTTAAATTCCATGTCTTCTCATGGGTAGTGAAGGAAAGGTGATCAGTTTAAAGAAAGAGTCAGTCTAGTAAACCTTCTGCTTTTTCGAGGAATTGTTGTGCATAATGAAATCACACTGTGCTAAGAAGCAATAAAGTGAGTTTCTTCAATTGCAGGAAGACTGGCATGTGTTTTGTCTGTAAAACTGTTTTGTCTGTTTTCTATTAAATGTTATTCTTTTACTGTTCTGATTTCAATTCTTCTTAGTGGACAGTTCCTTAGAATTTGGAGATTTTTTATAAACACAGTTTAACTTAATTTAGTGGGGGTTTTTTGTGTGGTTTTTTTTTTTTTTTTTGTGTTCAGTATAGGCTTGGGAAGAACTTAATTCAGTTTGAGGATATTAGCAGGAATTAAGTTTTCTATGTAGGTAGTAGTGTGCTCTCAAAGATGAGTAAATAAGGGGCTTTTAAAGCAACTTGATTTTTTTGTGTGTGTGTGGATATGCTAGTTGTCCTACTGAGCCTTATACTAACTTTTTGAGAAGATGTAAGATATTCATTAGATGTTAACTGATTAAACCTTTTACATCCACACACACGTTCTTGGCATAGTTTCATTTTAGTCTTCGCCTGTGTTGATACCCAATGTTTGTGCCACTTACTTCTGGAAGTTGGGAGAAACAAGTAATGAAGGATTTGCCTGTGCTCGATCAGAGGACAACTGCCTGTGTACCCACTGCATGGGTGGATATTGTTACTCCAAAGTGAATGCATATACACAGATTTGGAAGGATAGCTTCTCTGTATTAGTGTCAAGTATAAATATTGATTTCTTTAAGTCTGCTTGCCCAGAAGCGCATATTCCTGTTTTGTAGTTGTTGTTCCTAGACTTATGTTAGGTTATCCATCAAATTTTAATAAATAATTGAAAACTAATGTTTTAGAATTAGGGATGACCTATACTTTGAATGAGGTAATTTTTTCACCTTTTCAAAGACAGATATCGTGAAGTACATTGTAAGTTTTGTCACTTCATTGATGAGAAAACTCTTCTAGAAGAAGGGTTTCTAGTCTCTACTAAGATGAAAGTTCCTGGGAAGTAGAGCACAAGTTTTATTTTCTCCACCACTCTTTTTGAGTGGGTCTAAACTATACTTTAAAGGCAGGTTACAAAACACTGAAGCAGTTTTGATTCAGCACAATCGGCTCATGTGATGTTGGGACAATGTGTTGCAGTAATAGTGTTTGATCCTGGAGATAAGATACTTGCAGTAGTTCTAGTTGGAGTTTAAAAAGCAATGTTAGGCTTATGTATTTGTGTTGCTTCTGTCTCCTGAGTTGGCTCTGCATGTGCTCTGCACGTTATTTGGTATAAACTTGGATTTTGCTGTGTGGCTGTCCAAAGTGTATTCTAAATGCTTTCTGAAATACTTGGAAATCTTTTGAAATGACAGCTTCCCTGCGTAATGCCCCTCCTAGCATCTTTTCTGAGAGCCTTTTAATAGTACGTTGTTTTCAAAAATAAATGAGATTATCTAAGCTTTTGGCAGAGTGAATAGATCTTACATCTCTGTTACAAGCAAGCATTACTTGACTGCAAGTAGTGGGCATAGCAGTAAAGCAGAGTATATCATAAATGAATTCTACGCAGAACGATCTTGGGAAAGCAATTCTGCATCCAACACCGTGAAGATAAATATTTACTGTTACTCAGATTATGGCATGTTGAAGCTAAGAGTTAAGAGTTGTCTTTTTTTTTTTTTCCTACCAGATAATATGGAGTAGTTCTTTTATTATTATTATTTAATATATATGTGTATATCAAAGAATAGGAGTCCTCAGATCTGGTAATCTATATAAAGTGAAGGCTGAGGACTTTATCTCAATTTTGGAATTGAAAAGCTTATAAGGGTATGATAAAAGCAATATAGCTATGAAATAAAATGCGAATGCAGTATGTACTTTTCCATCTTCACTTCCTTGTGGCTGATTGTATTTTGCTCTCACAAATTTCTGTCTTCACAAGAATGACTCTTGTTGCAGTTATAGCTAACTGTAAATTGAAAGAGTTGCAGTGTAGCTGTGTGGAAAGAAGCTTGTAACTGAAGGCTTGGGGTACTGTCAGTAAACACTGAAGCTATTTCTAATAATTTAGCATTTTTTCATAATTGTGTCTGAATGAGAAACCTTTTTCCAAAAGCAATTCCACTTAATAAATCTCTCCTTAAGAAAGTCTATGTTCTATATGAAGCTGATAGCTGACTTTTTATATTTTTGATATAACATTATGGAAGCACCATAACAGTTGCATTCCAGCAGTGAGAAAAACTGTTGTCTTTTTTAGAAAGTCAAACCTAATGTGGGCTGTATTTCTGGCTTTGAGCAATGAAAATAAAGTGTGTTTTTCTCTCTTCATGTTTTTTGCTGAGCATAGCCTCTGGCTTAAGTGGGGCTTACTGAGTGCTTTGAATGTTGTCTGTGCAGGTTACTTTTGCTTTTCACCTATAAAACGTAATATCTCTGGTAGGAATTCTTGTATGAAAAATGTGTATTTTTGAAGTAAATCTTCTAGTATGAAGCCTTCTTGATTTCTTAAAAAAAATTATTTGGTCCTAAACTGTTAGTGGAAAGTCTTCCTACTATCGCCGATTAATGAATTGGAAAACTAACTTCATTTAAATCGTTCCTATATGCATCTTACCTATGCTTTGTATGGACATGGAGTTTTTTTAATTCCTCAAACAGCATTTCACATGATCTTAAAATAGAATTCCTAGTTTTTATTTTCAAAATGTTTGACAAAAGTATGTTTCATATTGAAGCTGATGTCCCTTTCTGTGGAGTGGGTCATAGATATTGATGTGTTCACTGACACTCAGACAAGAATACTAAGAGTAGCATGTCTGCTAATGCTCGTGTGAGGTATTACAAAAACAGTGGAAAATGGCAGTGAATTCATCTTGCAGCCCTACAAGTCATACTTTGCTGTGGTTTTTTTCACTGCAGTTCAGCAGGCAAAGCATCCTTAGGGTAAGTGAAGCCTAAAGATCTGTTTCTATTTGTTTCGATGGCTGTTAATTTGTAGCTTAGTCTGCGCTTGTATTTGTAAAGCGTTGCGTTACAGAAGATGTCCATGCATTGGTGAGATAGCCATGGCTTAGGAAGAGCTATAAAGCTAAGATCTCTCTTGAGAGGTCCTTTTGCTTTAGATCTTTGTGAAATAGGAGAACATATTCTCAAATAACTGAGTTGTAGTGCTTACTTGAAGCCTTATCATTTTGGAGAAAGGAACTTTCATAACATCTTTCAAAACTCCCTAAATGTTGTGCTGACATATGAAGCTCGTGTGCCAAGTGTCTCAGCTGAATTGTCAGGTGACTGACTTCTGCCTGCCATATTACACAGATTTTCTATGAAGTAAATCATAACCATGACTAAGAAAAAAGTGTAAAGTCATAGCTGTATTTGTATGCTCCTTAGCAACAAATTGCTGCAGTTTTATTGATCCCCACTGGAAAAATTTGGGAAAGGATTCTCATAATTTCCATTCTAACCTCTCATATTTTAGTATTTAATTTTCCAAGTCCTTTTCAATGAACTTCTTCTGTTTGCTGGGGAATCCTACATTTCTCAATTTTAAATAACATTAGTGCAATTCCTGTTACTACAGCTGTGGCCAAAAATAGAAACTGTCATGAGCTGTTGTGTAAAAGACTGGATCATTTTAACAAGAAATTTGATTTTAGAGAAGCCATGCCAACCATTTTGGCTCAGGACTTTTTTTTTTTTTTTTTTTTTAAGGGAGAAGTTTGTTTCTTTTTTCTTTTTTTTTTTCTTTGTGTGTGAACAAGTTCAAGCATCTTGAGAGGTAAACTGAAACATCTCAGAATCACAGTTTTATGATTAATCCAGTGCAAGTCAGTGCAGCTGCTGAAAGCTGCTGCTTTTCTGCTGAGATGGAATCATCGCGTAATTACTCTGGTTGAACACTAAACAGTCCTTGCCAGGTTAACATTCAGCCAGAGCAGTTCTTGTTCCGGTTCATTTTGTGATTGCATAAACTCTGTTTCTGGTCAAAAGTGAGGTGGGAATGAGTAGTAACAGTATAAGGAGAGACTTCTAATTTATATGCGATTAACCTGAAGCCATTAACCTGTGCATTTCATGATGACTTATGTACCTGTGAAGAGATTTATCACTAGTTTAATGCTGTTCATGACCGTAAGGAGGATGAACTGCAGTGAACTGTGTAGTTGAAAGCCGTTCAGAAGCTTCACAAGCAGATATGGCATTGAAGTTGTTTTCTTGTTCTTTGGGAGACCTGAGGACAGAACATTTGACAGAATTGAACTGAACTGGAGAAAGGAGGCAGAATACGTACACTCCAGATCACCTTTCTGTTAGTGGATGTTAATGTTTCTACAATTACAGTGGCAATAAGGATCTTGTAAATATGAGACACTTCACAATTTTGGTGCGCTTATGCACAGTACTGTAGAGATTGGAAGGGACCTCTGGATCATGCTTAAATATTTCTCCATCAGCTTTCGGAAGGATAGGTATTTCGTGAAAACTGATACTTGAAATTGTACATGTGATATTTTAGTATAGTCCGCCAGATAGTTTTGCTTGTTAAAAATAAATAAATAAATAAATACATTCCACTGATTTAAAATCAGATGTTAAGTGAACATGCTGAGTATTTGGAGAACAAATCTTCCCAGATCCAAAATGTGCAGCTGAACAGTGATATATACAGCCTAATCAGCTGATGAAATGTGGGCTTGGATGTGTGATTTCCTTAAATGATTTCCGCATGTTAAGGTCGCCTGCTGAATGTCTCAAGATCCTGCAGTTAGGCCTAAAATATGGAACAAAATGGATGAAGCGTGCAGATGATAAACTAGTTAGCGTATAATTTAAATTGCTCTCTGCTCTGAAGGGGGAAAAAAGAAAAGTATGATTCTGTAGTCAGGTTCCTTGGTAAATGATGCCAGAAAAATATACATCATTTTAGTTAGGGGTACCTGCTTGAATTTATGACCTGTGAAGAGCTTGAATGATCTAATCACTAATGCCAAGCAATTTTTTTTGTGCAGCTGCTGCGTTAGGAACTTTGACCTCTATATCTCACTTAAACTTCGTTGTGCTAAAACATTTCTATTACAGCACTAAAACTGAAATCTAATCACCTGCCTATCTTTTTGAGGTTTTTTTTTCCTTTTTTTTTTCTGGAGTTTCTCTAGAATTTTCTTGAATTCTCTGAAGATTATATAGGATTTTTGTATTTGCTTAATTTTCTTTAAATATTTTAAACGGTGACAGCTTGATAGCTGTTTAGGAAAAGGTTTTGGTTTGAATGCAATGTGTTTGATTTATTTCTCTTTATTTTCCTTAGGAGTACTTTCATAACCATGATAGAAGACAAAGGCCCACGGGTGGCTGACTATTTTGTAGTGGCAGGACTGACTGATACAGATACTGCAAACCTCTTGGACCAAGAAATAAGCCGTCATGAAAGCGGTCCGAAGGCTCCAATTACTGACATTGCTGTGATAATTAAATCAGCTGGTGAAACTGTCCCGGAGGGATACACCTGTGTTGAAGCCACCCCTACGGCCCTCCAAGCCAATCTAAACTATGGAAGTCTTAAGAGTCCTGAACTTTTTCTCTGCTACAAGAGAGGCCGAGACAAACCACCTCTTACTGATATTGGGTGAGATATTTGTGACTATTTAATTCCTCTTGCAGTGGTGATAAAATCCTGCTCTTCACAGGTGATGCTGAAAACAGATATGCAAAAGCTTATTGAAGCATATAGTTTGCAATATGTATTACTTGTTTGATGTATCTGTGTGGCATTTTTATTCTGAAATAAGTTGTCAGTCTTCTAGTGAACTTGTCTTTTTGAAAGGAATGAGAATGTTTTAACTTGAGATTACAAACATACATAAATATGGAGCAAGTCAAATAAGAGAAATAAAGTTCTCTGTTGCAGGCTTTATGAAAGGTAAGATAGTATTATAAAATCAATGAATATAAATTGTACTGTGCAAACTCAGAAATGTAATATATTTCATCTGGAAGTGATAACTTAAGAAAAAAATACTGCTATGCAGAATTCACTTTTAGCTCCCTTTAAGGTGAAAGATATCGCTTAAAAATGAAAGGACAGTGAAACAGGATCTAAATTTATCTACTTTACCAAGAATCTTGAAGCCTGCCGTAGAAAGAGGTGAGAGATTTTATGAGGTTGCTTGTAAGTTCTGACATAATGAGCTGCAAACACTTTATTTAGTCTGTTGACAACTCTATTCAGGCTTGTATCTCCAAAACAAGAAAATAAACGTCTTTCTTTTTGTCTGAAATACGGATTTCTACAGATTTACCAGTACTGTGATTGTAAACCTTTAATATGTTGTACTGTATGGGAGCAACATGGTGTCTATGACATTTGCAAGCTTCCTGAAATTATTCATTTTCTCTTGATTACGTGTGGTAATCTTTAAGTATACACTTAAATAACTCAAACCTTTTTCATCTTCCAGCAATGTGAAGATTTTTTTCCCCTGAAGTCTATAAACCACAACTTGTTTTAAGTCAGTAAACTTTAATCAGTGATGACTTTCAGAATGGAAAAATTACTACTGATCTCCAAAACTTTTAAAAATATTAGGCTCACTTATAAAGTGAGTTTGAAAGTTGCAGAGATGAGTGCTGACTTTTTCAGTTTCAATCTGTACAATACAAATTAAATATTTTAACTACAACAATTGCTAATTCTTAGCTCTAAAAATCTTAACTAGCAGTGGAAGATCTCAGTGTAACTTTTTGGTCCCTCGCTTTCTTGAGATGTCTTCAGTTTCTGTATTATCTTACACGTGTTCTTGGCTGCATTTTGCTGCTGCGGTATAATACTGACAAAATAAAATTGGGAGCATCTGTGGCTCTAAACAATTTCAGAGGTATGTAGCTTAATAAATGTAGAATGTCTGTTGAAGATTAACATGTTTGTGGCTTTACCAAATTAGTTTATCGGTATATGGAAATATGTGACAATTAGAGTGTTAAGCTGTAGAGGGAAAAAACAAACAAACAAAAAAAAAACAGCAGAGTGGAACTGACCCATCTGTGTGGCTGGGAATCATGAATGCTATAAATTTGGTGCCTAATAAATGAGGGGTGGTGCAGAAGCTCTGAACTAATTTTATTACTTAAAGGATTCTGATTTTCAAGTTTTAACGTGCACGATCAAAAAATCCCCCCAAAGTCTTGAGGTGGTGAGTGTATTAATTTTGTGCTACTACCATCTTGAGAAAATTCTCCATCTGTAACAACTCATGCAGCACTACAATACTGTCTGAATTGCTCCATATAGCACTGTTTCTTTGTTCCTCTGGTAAGGACATTGTAGAATTACTGGAGCAAAAAAAAAAAAAAAAAAAAAGCAAAATTAGTGGGGCAACTACTACAATGGTGGTAATCTAATAAATATGTTTAGTTTTCCTTATTTAACAAATAAGCAATGAAGAGTGAAGTAAAATCATATGTCTTTGTCAGTGGTAAGTGCAGTTAATGTCATTTATAAGTTTAAGCATGTCAGGCACAATGACTACGTACTCTTTGGATTTAGAGTTTGTGAATGCCAGCTGATGAGTAGAGTCCAGTTTGGGGAAAAAATTAGTTGTGAAATCTTGGTAACAAAGTGAGTTACGTGACAAGATCTGTGATCTGAAGAGTATGAGTTATATAGTTAGCCTTATGTATTCAAATTTCAGTTAATCTTGGCTATCTAAACTATGTCCTAATACTCTTCAGTGAAACTGTGATTTTAAAATAGTTTTTTTCTGTATGTGTGCCTGAAACTCAGGATAACTGTTGTGATGGTATTTAAATGTGTAGAACTACAGTATGTGACTGAGTTATGTGACAAACTCCACTAAGTTTTAGCAGGAGGAGAAATTTGCAGAGGATAATTGCTGATAACTAAACCACCAGCCTTCAGCCTATGCTTCTGTGGAAGGGGCTCTGCTAGTACATGTTTATTTTCATGTCCCCTTCAACTTTTGGAACTTGAGTGCTTGGGTCAGTTTTTTGCTTATCAGTTGATAAGCAAAATAGAGGGATATCTGTCTACTATGAGCTTTCTGGGTAGATCTATGCTTTTTAAATTATTGATATTTGGCAAGTAGCGTTTTATTCTGTACTTTGTTTTACACAGATCTAGTAAGGGTGTCACACTTAATAAGTAGTGGCAGGCTTTTCTCTCTGAGCAATGGTGCATATGAATGTTTTCCCCCTTCTGCTCTTGCTTTTTTGCAACTATGTTCAAGAGATGGTTCGAGCAATCTGCTTTGTAAATTTCAGTGTGTTGAAATAAAAGTGGAATTTGGACAAGAGATGTATTATAGGTCATATGTACTCTCCGAGGGCTAATTTATTCTGGGTTTCTTTGTTTTTTTCAGTTGGAAGTTATGTGTGAAAGAATGTTTTAGCTTTAATTGTCCTTTGAGTCAGCTGACATACTAAATAGTAGAGGAAGATTATCTCCTCAAAAGGGTTGAATCCATAGTTGGATATTGTTTTAATGTATAAACAAACAACTTTATAATGTAACGTGTACTACTATAAGACAAGCATTTGTAAAACAAAATAAAAATTAACTTATATGAAATAACTCTATATAAAAACAACTATAATTACATCTAAGGAAGTTACTTATAATTATAGTATTATGTAGCAAATACACAATTTAAAGTTGTAAACCTATTCAGTTGTAGGTTTTAAAATGATGAATATTTTTACTTATCTTGCCATCTGAGCATTAAAATAAGTACTGTAAATGTGTGTGTATATATGTGTACCTATGTGTGTATACATAAATATAAGCACATGTGCATGTGTGTACAGTAGTCCAGAAAGATTTATACATATTTTTTAGGGAAATGGATTAAAGAAATGCTGTTTGGAAGAATGTGCAAAGTGGAAGCATTGTTCTGCTGTTTCTTTGTCATTTTCCTTTTGTTCTGTTTTCCCTGTCTTCTATCCTGTTTCCGTCCCATTGTCAGACCTTCCTATTCTTCTCCTGGTTCTTAAGCTGTAGGGTCTGTAAGCTGCTAGCGACTTCCTATTATAGCTGCTCACTTCCATATAGTTAAGCCATCTGCCGATTGCCTGACTGTGGCGTCTACTGTGATTGTTTTTAGTTGGAAGAAGAAAGATTTGATACTAGGACAAGAATCCATAAGGTCTTTTTCTTAGGTATAGTTTTAAAATTCAGTACTTTAAGTGTATGCGTCAGTAAATAATTCAGCTACTAGTTGTTCTGTTGCTTTCTTCCCAAATATTTTTCCCGACATTCCAAAAGTCAGCAAGAACTGAGATTTGAGATTTGTTTCCATTTAGGTGTGGCAATACATTGAAATAATCACCTCCTTATGGTGAGGGAGGTGGTTGTCCCCTCTGTTCTGCCCTTGTGTGGCTCCAGCTAGAGTACTACATACAAGTTTGGGGCCTACAGCATGGGAAAAATTTGGAGCTTTTGGAGAGGGTCCAGAGGAGGGCCATGAAGATGATCCAATGGCTGGAGCACCACTCCTATGAAGACAGGATGAAGGAGCGGGGCTTGTTAAGCCTGGAAGAGAGAAGGCTGCGGAAGGAGACCTCACTGTGGCCCTTAGGCCTGAGGGAAATCAACTTTTTATACAGGTAGATAGTTGTAGGACAAAGGGAAAGATTAGATGTCCAGGGAAGTTTTTTACTGTGAGTGGTGAACTGCTGAAACAGGTTGCCCAGAGAGGCTGTGGGTGCCCCATCCCTGGAGGTGTTCAGGTTCATTGGGGCGCTGAGCAATCTGATCTAGTGCTTGATCTAGCAGCTGGCAATCCTGCCTGTAGCAGGAGGGTTGGGACTTGATGACCCTTGAGGTCCCTTCCATCCCAAGCCATTCTGTGATTGTCTTCTCACTGGATTTCAGATGTTAGGAATAGAGAATTCCAGAACTGGTTTCTTACGTGAAGGAAAACTTGACAGAGAAATGTGTCGAAATGTGAGTAGTTTTGATCTTTGTAACACTTTCTGTAGAAGGGATCAAACAGAGTCCTAAATTTATTTTCTTAAGCAGAGTTTTTGCATTACTGAGTAATGCTTAAGTTTGGTAACATAAATAAATATATGTAAATAAATACTAAATTTATTTATTAAATTGGAAGCTTTGGTTTGGTTAGAGCTTCTGTATCAAGAATGCATCTCATTGTGCATAACTGTTTTCTGAACGTTTGCATGAACTGATTGAGCAAATACTTTTCTTTATTAGAGATGTATTTCAAAAATGAAAGTGAACAAGTTTCAGAGGACTTAAGAGAAAATGGAGGATTATCTCACTAGCCAGCATCTTCCATTGTTCCCTAAAAGCCACTAGTGTGACAACTGAAGTAGAGTATTTGAAACATCCTAGGATAATAAAGTACACTTACGTGTTAAGATAAATAGTAATAATGGTGGCAGTAGAAATAGAAGGTAACTCTTTTCCCCTTGCTAGACCCTAACTCTGACCCTCAGTGTACGTAGTGTATTTTCATTCTATAGTATTTGTATTCTGCTTTATCTTAAATGAGATAAGAATTGTTGTAAGGAGTTATTTTGCGTAAGGACTCTAAAGGATGGGAAAACAGTTGGAACTTGAGAACAGTTTTCATTTTTTCTCTTGCTTTATGGAGGAAGTGATACCACTGTTGCAGTCTTGAGAACTGGTCAGCCTCTTATATTCTAGAAGCATTTGTACATATCAAGTTCAAGAAATTCAAGAAGACCAAGTGGGTCCTGCACTTAGGGCACAACAACCTCAGGCAATGCTACAGGCTTGGGGCAGAGTGGCTGGAAGACTGTGTGGAAGAAATAGACTTAGGGGTATTGGTTGACTCTTGGCTGAACGTGAGCCAGCACTGTGCCTAGGTGGCCAAGAAAGCCAATGGCATCCTGACTTGTATCAGAAATAGCGTTACCAGCGGAATCAGGGAAGTTACCATCCCTCTGTACTCAGCTCTGATGAGGCTGTATCTCGAGTGCTGTATTCAGTTTTGTGTCCCTCACTATAAGAAAGACATTTAGGCCCTGGAGCGTGTCCAGAGAAGGGCACTGAAACTGGTGAGGGATCTGGAGCACAAGTTCTATGAGGAGTGGCTGGGGAAGCTGTGACTGTTCAATCTGGAAAAAAGGAGGCTCAAGGGAGACCTTATAGTTCCCTACACAATACCTTACAGGAGGTTGTGATGAGGTGGGGGTTGGCCTCTTATCCCATGTAACTAGTGATAGCACTAGAGGAAATGGCCTCAAGTTGTGACAGGAGAGGTTCAGATTAGATATTAGGAAGAATTTATTCTCTGAAAGAGTGTTCTGGTGCTGGAGTGGGCTGCCCAGGGAGGTGATTGAGTCAGCATCCCTGGAGGCATTCAAGAAACATTTAGATGTTGTACTGAGGGACACGGCTTACTGGGGAATTATGAGTGGTAGGTGGAGGGTTGGACTTAATGGTCTTGGAGGTCTTTTCAAACCTTTTGTGATTCTATGATTCCCACTAATAGGGAACGTGAGCTGGGATTAGACCGTCGTGAGACAGGTTAGTTTTACCCTACTGATGATGTGTTGTTGCGCTAGTAATCCAGTCTTTAAGCATCTTTTTGAGAAACCTGTTAAATTGAACTGCTAGAGTTGTCTAATTAATGTGATCTTCCTTCTCAAAAGATGTCAGCTGATAGGTGTTTCTGGGATAACTTAAAGTTGTTGTGTTCTAATTAAAATGCATTAAATTGAAATAAAATGCAACTGAAACTTCCATTGGAGACTGATGTGTCAATATTCTCTTTAGATACATCTTCTAGTGGAGTACTGTTTTAAAAGTGATGTTGCAGCTCAGAAATACTTACGGTATGCTCTTTTTGAATCCAAGGTTACATCTTGAATTAAATGTAAGAAAAGTGTGTTGAGCCAACTCTTCACACGTTAAACAATTATAGAAGGTGATTATGTTGTCTCCCATGAGCTGGCCGAATAGATTTGTATCGCAGACTGATGACGAACAAATTGTTTGATCTCTTTGTTTTGTTTAAGAACTACAGGGTTATAGTTCTCATATGTCCTCAGTACTATGACAGGATGCATGTTTGTTATGTGGAATCTGAATAAACAGTAATTTTTATGTATGTTTATATTTGTGTGTGTATATATATATGTATATATATACATACTGCTTTAAAGGTGGTCAACAGTCTTGGTAGCGTTTTGAAAGATATATTATTTTAGTAGTTCAGAAAATTATTGTGTCTGTAAAAAGAACTTTTTTAGCTTATATATCTGACTACCTAGAACTTTTAACTAATGCTTACTAGTAGCCTGTCAAACATTTGGCCGCAGACACTTCAGGACAGTTAAAGATGCCTGCTTTCCTGTGGGGAAGCTGTTAGTTGAATCTTTGAAAACTGAAAAACATGCACTACAGTTTTGTTACACTTTTCCTACATCTTAACGGGAAAACCTGTTTGAATATGTCAGGTACTCTGTAGATACTCTAGAGAATAAATTACTGTTTGGAGTAAGGAGTGGAACACTGAGCTTGTCTTAATATTCGTATGTTAAAAGTATGCATTGTTGCATAGTTTAACTTCCAGCCTTTCTTGTCATGGTCAGATATTAAGGGCTGTATGTTTAGAAAGGACAGAAATACGAAGTTTTATCTCATTTAGTTAAGAATACAGCAATATCAACTATTGATCTGGCTAAAAGAAATCGAGAGACCATGTGAAGGCTTCAGTATGGGTGTTTAAGATATATATTCTGCTTTCTAGGAATACAGTCAGCTCTAGTTATTATATATTATTTTTTCCTTGTCTGTAGCATTGAACATTTTTTGGTGTACGTGTGCCTGTTATTTGTTTAGTTATTTTTGTTATAGCTTTGGAAATATTAACCAAACTGTGAGTATGAATCATTACTGATTTTTTTCTTTTTTTTTTTTCCTTAGGAAGCAGACTTCTGTATCTCTTACTGTCTACACAATTTTTTAATCTCTGTTTTTTAAAGTGATAGGAATAGTTTCTAAGAAGTGCTCAGATGTTCTATGTGAGACAATTGCTACTGAACGGACTAGTTCTGTACATCTGCTTATGTAGCTTTTGTGTACCTGAATGCATGTAATATTTTTGTTTCCTTCCTATCTGCAGAGTTCTATATGAAGGGAAGGAACGTATCATTTCAGGCTGCGAAGTGGTTCAAGCTACTCCATATGGTCGTTGTGCTAACGTTAACAATAGTTCAGCTTCTTCTCAACGCATCTTTATCACGTATCGAAGGGCTCCTCCAGTACGACCTCAGAATTCATTGGCAGTGACAGATATCTGTGTCATTGTTACCAGCAAAGGAGAAACTCCTCCTCATACATTCTGCAAAGTTGATAAGAATTTGAACTGTGGTATGGTGAGTATTTAGACTTCTTAAGATGGGTTTTTTTTTTTTTTTTGTCCTAAGGACTAAGACAAAAAGGAAAGCAAATGCAAAAGGAGTACCTCTTTGGACTCTTGGCACTGTTCAGATATTGTTCTTTGGCTGCATAGTTCTTTCTCTCCTTATACCATGTGCGTGACCAGTTTTGTAGTATTTATTATTCTGTTTTTTTTTTTCCTTTTCTGTTAAGAGAAATTCCATAATATGTTATTTCTTTTGATACATAAGAATGTTAGTTACTGCTTACACTTTTTTTTTCTGTCACTTTATTTAGCCTGTTTTGTGTTTAGTTTTCTCTGGCTGCAGTATGTACATTTTTTTTCTTCAAAAGGTAGACAAACTACAAAACAACAACAACAAAAACAAACCCTATGTAAGCAGCCATTTCATGGTAGTACATTTAAAGTTTCTAATGATCTTGTTTAGAATTTTACCACCATTGATGAGTCTGCATTTAAATAACTGAGAAAATTGAGTGTGTGAAAGCTGAAAGTCACCTGCTTCACATTTTTACATTATAACATGGTAATAAGGCAAAGATTAGTGTGGTGGTGTGATTATTTTATGCAAATACGTAATCTCTAAAAATGTGGGAAGGGCAGATTATTCATTCCATTGGCAGCCAAATAGTAAATTTGTTCTGTAATACTTTGTTTCTGTTCTGTTTTTAAGTGGGACTATATTCATATGCTCATGTTTAATTTCTTTTTTGCCTATTGTCATCTCTGTTGGCTCTTATCATGAATTTTGTGTCTTTCAGTGGGGCTCCAGTGTATACCTTTGTTATAAGAAGTCTGTGCCAGCTTCTAACTCTATAGCATATAAAGCTGGTAAGTAATTTTAGAAGTAGACTGTCTAAACATATTAGCAGAAGGATTCAAATACCTTCTGAAATCAAATAAAAAAAATTCTAAAATCTTAAGTCTTATCTGTTGTAGTTGTCTTCTAGAGCATGTCAGTTGAAATCAGCTCCTTTAATGCCTTCTCTGCTCACCTCAGTTATTCCCAGGGGAATGGGGGAGGGAAGCCTTTGTAGACACAACATTATTCTGTGTTAATTTCATTTATATCATGATAGGATAGGTAGCATAGGAGTTTAAATGGACAGCATAGCAAGCATTTCACATGTAATAAATTACTTCATATTTTGTGTTGTGTTGGTGGTGATGGAGAGGGAGCAATTGGGAATTCCAGTCAGTCTTGTTTGTATTTCCTTTAATGTTTCATAGCAAATCAACATCTTTCAATTAATTTGCAAGTTAAATGTGTTCATTTCATTCAGTTCCACAGCTATTTTCTTGTTTCATATTAAAGGAGGGTAACAAATACTCAGAAGTGACAAATACAGTAAGTGACAGGAAAGCCTTTTCTTTGAAGTCTGGGTTTTACATATATTTTTAATTCATTGCTGTTGAGGTTTTTTTTTTTTTTTTGCCTGAAGAAGTTGAAAAAGCTTCCAAAGTAATGTCTGCTGAGCATTAAATGCAAGAAATTCCTTTGAGAAGGGTAAACTGCTAAATAGAAATTGAATGCATAGTTAACAAAGCCATTGTAAAATAGAATGATTGAGATGAGCTGCATAAGTGAATTGATACTTGTGTGTTCATTTTCTACAAGTAAGACTTAACTATTCTGAAAACAGAGATTTTTTTTTTTTAACTGAATGTATTTAGTGGTTAGCAGAAGGTGTGAGGAGTTAGCTAGCTTACCCTATTTTCAGTGGAGATACTGCTACTGCAGTAGGTAATTTATCACTTTCTTCATAGGGATTTCTTTATAATAAAATCTGTTTCAGTGGCATATTTGAATAATACAGATAATTCCCAAGGTCAAAATTCTCAGTGATTAATTTTTACTATGTAGAGATACTTGAGCAGTTATTGAAAGAGAATTTTTCAATATTCACATGAAATTTCAAATTGATTGTTACTGGGATGACTTAGCCTTACTGTTAAATGAGAGAGTTTATTCTGTAGATGTAATCTTCGGCTGTTAAGTCCTCATAAGCAGCAGACTTTTGTGCATATTTTGGAAATTGTATAGCTTATTTAGGGCTTGCAGAGCAAATTCACTTACTATTCGTTTTTCCATACTGAAGGCTTAATTTTCAGATATCCTCAAGAGAACTATGAGTCATTCCCATTGTCAGAATCTGTACCTCTCTTCTGCCTTCCTATGGGAGCTACTATTGAATGTTGGGACCCTCAAACCAAATATCCACTACCAGTCTTCTCAACATTTGTACTGACCTGTTCCTCTGCGGAAAAGGTATAGTTATGCATTGTGACTGCTTTTTTGCTTTAATTTGAATTGCTGATAAGATAAAATAGCCATAATCTCTTCTGTGTTTGACAGCCACTATCAAAGAAATGGTTAAATATTTCACTTAGAAAACTGTTATGTCATAAGCCTTATTATGAGACAGATGTAAACGGAAAATGAAGTAGATGGAAGAGTTTGTGCAATTTAGACATGTCTAAGTAGAACTATATGTTTAGCAAAACTAACGATACAGGACATGGATTTTTCTGTTCTTTCAAGAAAAGTTCCTGGCAATGCAAAGGTAGCCATGCTGAAATGATGATCACTTATCAAGTATTAAAAATGTTTAAGGTGTGGTTTCCCTGTGATTACCTCAAACTCTAGTTCCTTCTGAAGTGGTATGAATGGACTCTGTAGCTATCTGTGTATGTGAGCGGAAAAATAGTTCCCAGAGAAGGGCACAGTGAGGAGAGGAAAGCTAGGTAAAAAGAGGAAGTATGTGACAAGTGCTCAAGAAGCGAAGATCTTCTGTGACTAGTCATGATGTTGGAATTCACATAAAATGACAACTCAGAATACAGTGTGCAAAATCTGCACAAAGCTACAAGCACACGCAGGCACCAAAAATGTGCTGCATGATTCAGCCCACGTGCAAGAAGTTAGTGTCTGCTGTGTGCAACAAGAGCAGGATTATATGTAGGTCTCTCTGAAAGTAATGCCACCTATTAATTTCCATGAAAACAACAACAGATATACCATAGCACCATAGCAATACTTGATTGTGCAAATTCTGAGCTACAGAACAGTTTGTCAACATTGTCAACTATTAGGTATGCATTTTTGCCAGTGATGAGCAAGAGCCTGCATGCTGTGCTTATTAAAAAAAGGAAAAAAAAAGAGCTGCTCCTGATGGCATTGTTTCTAAGAAAATGTTGCCCACACAGTTCATCTTTCAATGGCCCGAACAGATAAAAATTGGAAGGTTCCAAATCCAGACTCTGTGGCGGGTGTGATAGGACATTCCAGTCAAGGACTGGCAGTGTACTTCATGATCTTCTCAAAATGGTATGGTGTTACCATCATTCAGAAGGAAGGTTGTCTTCTTCTCTGGCCTCACTCTGCAATTCTGAGCCTTCAGGATGTAGTAGTCAGAGCTGATTGTTTGTCTAGTTGTGGGTTGTTCCATGTTACTGAGTATAAATACTTAGAGCGAAGCAGCATGAAAAAGAGGAAGAGAGGTACAGGGGTCCATAAATGTTAAATATTTTCTTTTATAAGGGTATTTATTGTATGTTATATATAAAGGAAAAGTAGTTTAGCAAGCTACCAAGAAAAGTGTTGTGTGCAAACACCAATGATTTATGGATGGTTCAAAAGTTCTAACCCAAACTCCCATTAAATACTTGATTTATCAGCTGTGTTTCTTCATCTTTTAGGTTTATGGTGCTGCTATTCAGTTTTATGAACCTTATCCTCGGGAGCTGCTAACAGAAAAGCAACAATTACAGTTGGGTCTCCTGACAGCTGTAGAGAGAAAAGTGGTTACTTCAAAGTCCATCAATTCTAATAAATGTATCTGCCTTCTTTCACACTGGCCTTTCTTTGATGCATTTCGAAAGTTTCTTATGTTCATCTACAAGCTCTCTGTCTCTGGACCTCATCCTCTTCCCATTGAAAAGTACGTTAATTATTTTTCAAGTTAATGTGTGTAGATATCAGCTCAAGTAGTCATCTGATCTGTATGTCACACTTTCATAGCTGCTATATTTTATCCATCTCTTGCACTGTATAGCTTACTTTGTACTGATTGTACTAGAAATCGTTGTTTCTTCTGGTTAATATGGGTAGGTTTTGAAGTGCTAGGAGTGTGAACTGGATTGTGAACCAGATTTTACCATTGCTTTTCTGCTAGAATTTCTGAAGCCTGTTTACCTTTCATTTAAAGTGCTCAGATTCAGAGCATTTCTGAGCTACAAGCAACATGCCAGCACTTACTGTTTTGTACTTTAAGTTATTAAACACAAGCGCAGAGACTCTGCATTAACAATATATGTCTGTGTCTGTATTAAAAGTACTGCAACTAATGCAGATGAATGCTCTCTGTTCCTTGCCTCCTCTACATCTGTCTATAAAGATAGAAAACTTTTTAAAGGATAATTTTGTTGTGTGGAGTCCTAAAAGTTCACTGAAGTCTGTTATCTTTAACACTGCATTAGACTTCCAGCAATGAAGTATTTTGCTTCTCCTACCTAAGCCTCATTAGAAACTTTGTAGGATGAATTTTTCCTACCAGTTTGCCTAAAGCCCAGCGTGTTCTTTTATTTTGTGTGCATATCTGAAGCTCCCAATATTAACTTTTCACTTTTCATGAAATGTGGGTGAGTAGGCCTTCTTTGTTTCAGTTTGTATAAAAAGGCTTCTAAACTTAGCAAAGTAGTAAATAAATAGCAAATGCACTTCTAGAACATACAGCAACACAGGAATTCCAGAATGTGACAAACACTGTATTCAGTCCCTGCTTAGTCCCCAGTTCTAGTTCTCTGAGGTCTTATCTTTTTTTCTTTTTTTTTTTCAGGCACATTTCCCATTTCATGCACAATATACCTTTCCCTTCACCACAAAGGCCAAGAATTCTTGTGCAGGTAAGCAAAATTTTTGCTTTCCTTTTTATTTACCATATTGACAAACGCTTCTTGCCTTTGAAAGCCTGGGTTCTTTTTCCTGTTGTTTTTACTCAGTTGTGAATATATTGCTGTAAGAAGCTGAGAGAAAACTGGTGGGTGGAATCTCCTATTACACTGTTACATAACAGTGGGTGATATAAACTACAGAAGATGTCTTGCTTGTGTTTTTGAAATTTCTGTCATATACTGCTCTTTCATTTTATAGACGTAATTTGTATTATGTCACTGGGGAGTTGTTTATGTCACCTTTCCACCAACTATTATCGGTCAAATGTTATTCCCCTGTGGCACTGTTTCCTCTGCTTTGTTTAATCACCTAGTAGCAGTTGCATGTTCAACACTGAGTCATAAACAGTTACATCTAACTTACGGGAATTCTCCTGGTGACTAGTACAAACTTGTTGACTTAGTGAGCAGAAGCTCCAAAGATTTTCTGACTTGCATCTCTTGTGTGGCACTGTGACCCTATCTACCAAGCATTCTGTTAGGTTATGGATTGAAATATTATACTTTGCTAAGTTTGGTAGTTTTGATATTTCTTAGTAATTGTGCTATTTTATGTGTTTCAGCTTTCTGCACATGATGCATTAATATTGTCCCAGCCAGTTTCTACTCCACTGCCATTGAGGTATTAATGTTTAATCTGTTTGCTGCTTGAAGCATCCTGAGCCAAATAGACATGAGGCATAAAAGAAAACCAAACACTGATGCAGTATTATTAGTTCTTTTAAACAGAAAGCTCAATACGTTTTTGTAATACTAGGCATTGTTTTCTTTTTGACATAGAACTATCCCTTATGGAAGAAAAGTGTTTCTGATTATTCTGAAATGAAGATAGATTGCCAGATTATTGTAGAAATAAGAAGTAGGCTGTGGGGAAAAGTATGTGTTTCAGTATCTTGTATCTTCGGAATATGTGTAGCAAGCAAATTGTTTTAATACCACAAATAGACTTTCTTTAGATCTTGAGTTATTTATCACTTTTATGGATCCATGGGAGATACTTTTATCAAGCAATGTGAAATCAATCGATGCATAAACATTTTGGAAATGGAAAATTATACCTTAAAATTTATATTCGTGAGGGTTGATGAAGCCTCTGGGAATACTGCCTACTCTTTTAGGTATGGAGATCCCTATGGATGTAACTTGACTTTTTGTTTTCTTTGATTTTATTTTTAAGTTTTAAAACCAAAATATTATCCCCCCCGCCCCCCTTTTTTTTTTTTTCCTTAAATATTTACATACATAATATTCTATATGCAGAAAGGTCTGGTGTTTAATCACATCTATTACACAGAAAGGTCTGGTGTTTAATCACATCTATTACACAGCCGTTTACGCAAAAAATTGTAGCCAGGCACCGAACTGCAAAGTAAGATTTAAGCGCTATTCAAAGGACAGATTTTACACCTCTCTAATCCTCTTACAGATGTCAGTAAAATTCCTGAATGTCTGTACAGTATCCAAACAAATGAAATGGAGATTAAATTGCAGAAACTAAACACATTTTGATATCAGCAGGATGGATTGATTTTTTTTTTTTTTTAACTTGACTAGTATTAGATTTGATACTGTGATACTAATATTAAATGGATACTGTAGTACATGATTTTTGCCTTTATTCCGTTGTTTGAAACTACTAGTGTTATTTTGTGCTTGGATAATACATTAAATCTGTTGTACTGCTACAGAAACTTAGATGCCTGTGCACATATGATAGAGCTATAAAAATCACAGAGTTAGCCTAGTGTGTTATAGCGTAAGTTTCTTCAACAGCGGATTTTGCATTTAGGTTTCTCTGTGGCAGTAAAAGTGTTGGGGTGATAGCTGTCCGGCTATTTTCTGTATGATAATCGTGTTAAGATTACTCAACTACTACGTTCAAAACAGATGCCAGAAGTTCTTTTTTTTCCCCCTTTCCACACACCCTTTAGTGGAGCAAACTTCAGCACTCTACTCATGAATCTTGGACCAGAAAACTGTGCTACCCTGTTACTGTTTGTATTGTTAGAAGGCAAGATCCTCCTCCATTCTCTTAGACCGGCTGTGCTGACAGGAGTTGCTGAAGCTGTAGTAGCTGTAAGTACAAAATGTTCTGTACAGCAGCAAGGGAAATTGCTGCAAACTCCATAATTACTGTGAAGCTTACATAAATTACAGTGCTTGATGCATCAACTGATTATTTTTCCTAGCAATATTGTTTAGTTAAAATACCCTAGCGTGTCTAATTGTAACTATTGAAATATTGACGTTTTTCATAAATAATTAAGAAACGTACTGTAAAAAGTGGTCAAACGTAGTCTTCTTTTTTTTTTTTACAGTAAAACAATGTTCTTAGCAGTTTCAGCTTACTGCATATAACAACTTCACCTTTTTTTGTGTGCAATATCTTTTGTCCTGTTTTAATACATTGGTTTCATTTCATTTTTCCTTCAGATGATATTTCCATTTCAGTGGCAATGTCCATATATCCCCCTCTGTCCTTTGTCTCTGGCCACCGTACTCAGTGCACCTGTTCCATTTATTGTTGGAGTTGATTCACGATATTTTGATCTGTATGATCCACCACAGGATATTGTGTGCATTGACTTAGACACAAACATGGTGTACATGTAAGTTATATGGGTTTTTTACATTTATCTTTAGATGCAGAGATTGCTAAACCACTTCAGTGAAAATTTGATTTAAAAACTATTTTGTCTAATTGTTTCTGCCTGCCCACTATTCTTTTTCTCATTTCACATGGTTCTTAGAGACTTAAATTTTATTAAAGCAAGGGTCACCTCTTGGGGCTGCTGAAAAGCACATGATGCAGATGCTGTTACAAATGAAGTAACAATTATAATGTACTCATTAGGAAAATGTGCTAGAAAAGCCAGATAAGATTTTATTTTTATTATCCCACTGTTTTATACATTTTCGTCTGGCTCCACCACTTTAGAGCTTAATTTGCATGTGTTTACTAAGTATTGGTATGAACATGAGTTTCAGGATCCTTCACGACAGCTTTTGATGCTGTCTTTCAGTGAGGACATTTTGTCAGTGTTAATTAAATGTTAATTTTTCTTAAATTACAAGAGGTGAGTTCTCAGTGAAATCAAACAAGCAAGATCTTTTGGACTGCCTACATTTGATTCACAATATTTTCATTTAATTATGTTTTAATGCCTTTCTCAAGTAAAGGTATTGCCTGACAAGTTTTTCCACATTTTCTCTAGGAGAGGCTAACCTGGAATAACTTCATTTTATTGTAGATCTTAATAGGAGTGCAGATAACTGAATTGAAAATAAGTTTTTTAATTTCTTAAATTTCTGAGTTATCTTTTCATTTTAGTCTGTTAGATCCTAAGTAAAAAGATTTCTAAGCTATTTAAAGATGAAAGTGTGTGTAAGTAAATAATATGTGCATTTTTTCTTTATGAAAATACAATCTTAACATCATCTTGTATCACTTAGACTTTTGATTGTCATTTTTACTAACTTGAGTCAAAGTTAGTTACTTGGGTTGGCTGAATGCTTTTCTGCTTTCGTTATGTCAAAAGAACCCTTTCAGGCTCTACTGAAGCAAATGCTTCCTTTAAATTACTGAAGATGCATAGTTTTATTAGTAGCATCAAAGAAAGTAGTGTACAGCAAAGCAGATTCATTTCATTTGCCCTTTTTTCTTCTCATTGATCCTCATTTCACTGTTGTATAAGTATTATGCCACTAAAAAAAAGTTGTAACATATGAAAGAACAACACACTGAAGAAATGCAATGAAGCTAACTCGTTTATATGAAGATAGTGCAGTAAAAATTATCTAGTTGGTTGGTTGTTTATTCGCTACAAGAATAAAATTTAAAGTCTGGGTTGCAGAAAAATGAAGCAGCTAAAAGTAGTTGTAGAAAAGAGAGAGAAAAATGTCAAGATTCTGTTGGAACAAGTCATGAAAAGATCAAGTGAAAACCTTATTTGCATTGGTTGCTGGACACTCAACTAAAAATATAATAGTTACTGACCTCATTTCTATTCATCTGAAAGGACTCTGACACTTTTTGTCTATGTCTTGTAAGTTCATTTCTTTTTCAATAGCTAATTTGCTGATCATCTTTTGCTTTCTGTTTTTTATATATATCATCTATACCACTTACTTGACTTACAGAGAAATTGAATATGTCTTACATTTGACTTGAAGTAAATGTGAGATGGTGCTGAAGATCATATAGAATTATAAAACTTTCAGGGAGTAATGATTAATGTTCAGTTCTATTTTATGCACAGCTTTTACACAATGCAAGAGTAACATCTGAAGAATTCAGTGCTCTCTAGTACATCAATCTGTCTGACTTGGTATTTTTAGGAGAGGTTTGCTGTTACCTTCCTTATGATAGACTGTAGCTTCATTTACAGTCAGAAATACTGAATGCCTTTTATTCATTCAACATCTTCCTTAATGTCTTTTGTTGGATGTTTTCAACTGTCTTTGTGAAGGTAACATCAAAAGCTGATTAAGGAAAGTATCCTTTTTTGGGTGCAAATTTGAGAATGTTTTATTTTTGAGGGAGAGGAGGGTTTTGCCCTTTTTTTTTTTTTTTTTTGCATTTTTGGAACAGTACCACTTATGCTGTTTAGATGCATGTTGTTGTGGTGGGGAAAAAATAACTAAAATGGGAGATGACATCTGCAAGCATTTTTAATGGATGAAACTTAGGCTCCCTTCTTAAGTGATATGTCTATATCATTTGAAACAATTTCATTGATGCAGAATGCTGAGCAGGCATTCTCTCTCTTTCAACAAGTTCATACTGTATTCCAAAATGATGTTAATTTTTGTATCAACAGCAGTAAGGCAAGTTTACTGTAGTATAACTAGTCATCATGTACAGATTGGTGTTCTCAGGCTGTACCAGTGAGAGTGGTAAAAATTCTGAAAGGGAAGTCAACAGTGTGAAATTTCAACCAAAAAGTCTAAATCAAGTATTAATGCAGGTCCTCCTACCAGATTGGAGAACACTTGACTCATAATTCAATTTATACTGTTCTTTTCTGAGGAGAAGAAATTCTGAGTTGGTATCAATATTCTGCCTTTAAAAAAAAAAAAAACCATTACAGATATACAGGAGCAGTGGCCTGATTTCTTTTCAAATAAATTCCTTTTTCTGAAAAGGAATTAACGTAGTCCAGTGTAAGCAATTCTTTTCTATATTGTCTGTGTTTTTATATATTCTTTTATCCACCCCACTTTTTAGATCAGATGACAAGAAGAGCACAAACTGGAAGCAGTTTCCTAAGAAGCCATGTAAAAATCTGCTCAGCACCTTAAAGAAGCTGCACCCACAGCTGGCAGCAGGTGAAATATATAAAATAAAATGGGAAGGGATAAGAACAGAAACTGCATAAAGCAGGGAAAATAAATATTAAAAGAGCTACTAGATTTTCTGATACACATCTACAAGTCTTAAATTATAATTAGCATATAAATGTAAGTACTTCTTTGTAAAATGTGATGTAAATTTTTCTTTTCTTTTGCTTTTTTCTTTTTCCTGTGACTTCTTCATATTTGGAATTTTTTAACTTTTTGTCACAATTATATTTGTACAGATTTGATATAAACAAATTTGTATTTCAGTGTGAACCATGTTCATGAATCTGATAAAAAATAGAGGAAATGAACAGTGTCTTACTTGCACGCTCAGTACTTCAGGAATTGTGCAGATACTGGTGAATATCTCCAATTCTGACTACAGAAATAATCAAGAAGCAAAATATTGGCAAAGTATTTTGTCAAAAGGAAAAAAAATTGGTCATCAAACGAATAACTTCAAAAGATAAGAGCAAACTTGTATTTGGCTAAGTGTATTTCATGCATAGGTTCTGTCTATCCGTAGATAGAATCTTCAAGGTAAGATGGTTCAGAATATATTTAGTTGCATTGTTATAACAGGAACAGTTACAGCTTTGTAGGTATACAACAGATATACAGAGTTGGTGAATTATAGGAACAGAAAAATGCATTAATTAGGATTTGGGCTTTCTTGCCTCAAATTTGTTTCTATGTTTAGTTTTTCAGATAGTCTTTACCTAATCTGTTAGAAAGCATCAATTTTTTTTTTTTTTTGTCAGCAGGAAATCCCATATGCTCTACCTAATACAGGAAATGCTCTAAAAGTAATGCCTCATATTCTGTTATGTTAGCCCACCATGTCAGAGGCAGATGTTGGTGGTATGACAGTAGAGCTTGAACCTTCCCAACAATATTTCATTACATGTTATAATTGAATGCGTACCTCTGAGCAACAGGTGACAGCAGAGGGATAGTCTGACAAAATGGCATCTGATATGGAAGTGTAGATGAATCAAGGGTGTGGAACTGATTTCCTCCATGAGGAATAAATGGCATCCATTGACATTCATTGATGCTTCCTGAATGTTTATGGAGACCAAACAGCAGATGTGAACACAGTGAGGTGGTGAGTGATGTAATTCAGCAATGGCACTGACATAACAGCTGTGAAACAGTTGGTCATCCCTGCTGGTGCCCATTTTTATGGGCTTGGCATGCAGGCTATTGTTCATGCCTCACTGATGAAAATGCATAGCTAATGGTGGTAACAGAGAAAAACAGTGTTCTGTTGCTCTACCATATAGTGTTGTTGTGCTCTGTGTAGCTGTTGTAGTTTCCATGGAGGCATTACTTTCGGAGCAGTCTATGCGTATAAATGCTGCAAGCTGTTTTCCAATTTTAAGTGGAGCAGAACCAGTGGTCTTTTTTTATTTTATTTTATTACTTACTTTTATACTTACCTTAAAAATCTGGAACCGTAATCTGTTCCAAGTTGAATTTTCAGCAGTTTCTGCTACTGACTTTTTCTCGAAGAATGCCAGAGTAAACTCTGGATGTCACCTGCTTTTGTTCACCATTTGCTTTAATCACTCCTTTGTGTTTCTGTTGATGTATTACTGAAAGACCACATTTAGTTGGGTGTATGTGGTAGTATTAACTCAACAGAGAATCTCTTCATCATCTCAGATCACAGAGGGCTTGATAATTTAGGAAAAACACATAAGCAGCTGCTGAGATTACTGTCTCTTGTGTGGGCCAGATCAACTGGAAAGTAATCACAGGGCAGAGGAAGAACTAGTTTCCAGTGTTGGTAATTTCTGAATACGGGCAATAAAAAAAGAAGAAAAATAAATCCACATCTTCGTCAACACCTTGCAAAAGTTGTCTGTTCACCTACACTGCATTTTAATACAGGATTGTATATGTTGCTGTTTGCTAGTTCACAGGAAAACTCAAGAAGGTTCTGCAGTGGAGATGACTCCTATTGAAGCAGATTTTTCCTGGCAGAAGAAGATGACGGAACTCGAGATGGAGATCCAGGAAGCTTTCCTGCGTTTTATGGCATCTATTTTAAAGGGTTACAGGACATTCCTTAAACCTATCACCCAGGCACCTTCGAATAAAGCAACTGCTGCTGATTCTTTGTTTGATCATCAAGGTGAAGTAGAGATACATCAGCTGCTGATGGCACTGGCAGTGCTACAGCTTCAAAATTGTGGAACTGTTTAACTTCAAAATTTTAGATCTTTCTTTGGTTGTGCGACTTCTAAGTATATTTAGAATTGCAGTTATATAAAATCAGGCTATTCAAAATTGATTAGAACATTGGTGTATGTAAATAAGAACTCTAATTTTTTTAAGAGTTTTGGTATTGAGAGAAGTCTTTCAAGAGTGGAATGCCCTCTCTACTTGGCATATTCTGTAAGGGCACCTCTTAGGAAATAAGAATGTCTTTCAAGTGGGACATAGCAAAAATGCCAGAAGCCTAATGATGAAGAGCAAAGAAATGCTTTTTTGTGTAAATGGAAAAATAAGAGAATTCTTGGTAGAGATCAGAAACGTAATGAACAGTAGTTACCAAAGGTGGTCTTATTTTCCTCACCTTATCACCTTAAGTTTTTTGATGTGTTCATGTGTTGAATGCCAGCTGAAATGTCACTGGTGGCTTTTGTGTTTGTCTTGTTTGTTTTTGAGTTAACTAGAAGAGAGATTCTTATTCCAAGGCTTGGGAAGACATAGGTGTTTTCAGGTGTAGCACCTCTTCTAATATCAGAAGGTTTTTTGGTTCTTGTTCTAAATGTTAAATTCTTCTGCTTCTCAATGAGGTGGTCTTCTCCTTTTCCATGCAAAAAAAGCGAACAAATCCAGCAAATAAATTGCATGATTACAGGGGAGGGGCTACTTGCTATACATGATGAGCTCTGCGAGAAAATTATCACAAAAAATGTTATTTTACTCTTCTGAATGCAAGTAGTGATAAGTAGTTGTTTATGCTAAAAAGCCAACATTTTATTTATTTGCACTTTAAATAGCTTATGTTGATGTGTTCTATGTCAGTTTATTATGGAAATTGTAACTGGTATTTACTTGTGTGTTCCTTTTTCTAAGCAGGATTTTTGAAAAGTAGAGACCGTGCATATGCAAAGTTCTATACACACCTCACCAAAACACAAATATTCAGCAGCTTTATTGAAGAGTGCAGTTTTGTGAGTGACAAGGACACAGGCTTGGCATTTTTTGATGACTGCATAGAAAAGGTGAAAAACATACTAATATTATTAAATTCTATACTTCATTATATCTTGTTATATTGAGTTTTAGTTGTAAAGGCAGTTATCCTTTGTAGCAAGTGTTGTGTGAGGTGTGTTGCTGAGTTGTCGTTGTCATCCTCCATCTTCTAGAGTAGTTGTAACTTTCTGTGTTGATACCAGAAACTTATCAAAATCCTGTATGATGTCAAGCTATTAGAGAATGTTAGAAGTCCCAATATCTTATAACACAGTACCCTTGTGTGTTTCCTTTAAATGGTATTCAGGCTCCCTGTAATTTGGAATTATCTACTAGTGGTCACCTGTGGTGTTCTTTTCCATGCAGTCTGAATTTCAAACAAAAATATACCAAATGGGTCAGACTTGTGGTCAAAACTGGTTTCCATAGATAAGACTTTATTTAATTGCCTATACTTGTATGAGTAAGATTGATGTTACCCAGTTTTTTTTTTTTGAAACAACATCTCTTCAGCATGGCTCTAGTCCCGGTAGGTTATTGAGTTTGTAGCTTCATCTGAAAAATGGCAAGTTCACAAAATAAGATGTAGGAGATAAAGGATTTTATGCACTGTTTAATGTGCATATGTATAAGCATTCATTTTTGCACCAGGTTCTTATGGAGTGAATCTCCTGATTCTGTATTGATTCTGATCATTTTAACACTTTGAAACACTTAGTGGGATTTTTAAGTTTTCATACATTTTTCTTCTCCTGAGTATCGGGCATCCAGAGTATGCATCTAGGCTATGCACTGTTTAATAATGTTAATAACTTGGTGCAGGTTATTAATGTGTCACAGACTAGATTTTCGTATTGAAAGTATTTACTTAACAACAGTTTCTTTCAATTAAGCTAAATTAAATTTTTTTCCCTTAGGAAATTGTAAATTATGTTTAGCCTGTAATTTTAATATTGAAAACATGATGATAACTACCTTGTCTTGCTTTCAGCAAAGTAATTCTGTGAAAGAGAGCTTAATTGCTTTCAGAGTAATGTGAAAACTTAGTGTTGCTCATATGATGCATCAGTAAATCATGCAGCTGTAATAAGGCTATATAGGATCTTTTTTAAGTTGAGAAAAAGCTCTAATTCTTTCTTCCTCTTTCCCTAGCTCTTTCCAGATAAAGGAACAGAAAAAGGAGATAAGGTACTTTGTCCATCAACATTTTACCATGAAATAAAAATGACAGGCCAGGGCTTTAGAGTTGAACATTGAGAGCAAATATAAATGCTACATATTTTTATATTGTGCTTATACATAATATATAAAATAAATGTTGAAAATGTACTTTACATACACATTAAAATGTACATTTTAATCATAGATGCTTTTTATATATATATTGTAATGTTAAATAAATATAAATTTATATATATATAAATAATATATATATATGTTAAGTATATTATCCTGAAACTACTTTCAGTGCTCAGATTACAAATTCTGTTTTCAGGTTGATGTAGATTCCATTGAAGATACACGGTTGATTGAGCTTGATGAATCACAAAAAAGTGAACACACAGTGTTTATAATGCCACCAGAACCTCCCCCTGATGATGGACAAGACCGAGCACCAAAATATAGGTACAGTTTAAAGAACAAAATAGAGAAGAACTGAAGTATTTGAATGCTTATGATGTTGAACAGGGCAAATGTGCCAACATGGTTCAAAACTTATTATAATAAGGTGTTATGAATAACATCATTAAAAATATGTGATCTATATGGACTCTACTAAACTTTTTGAATGACTGGAGGTTTGTATTTTGTGTGTGTATGTTTGAGGGCAAGCAGATTTCAGTTCTAAGCTGTCAGTAACTGTCAAATTTATAACAATTCTTTGCTATGAGGGGTGCTTTGAAAGTAATGCCTCCAATTTTATTATATTTGCCTGTCACATCAGAGGCAGATGTTGGGGGTATAGCACTACAGGTTGAACTTTCTAGACAGTCTTCCATTACAGTTTGTTGCTGTGTGACAGATGATCGCAGAGCCTGGCAGCCTGACAAAATGGCATCTCATATGGAAATGCAAAGGGGTGTCACTGAATTCTTTCATGCTGAAAAAGTTGTACCTACAGACATTTATCGATGCTTGCTGGATGTTTATGGAGACCAAGCAGTAGATATGGTCACAGTGAGGTGATGGGTGATGCATTTCACCATCATAGCAGCTGTGAAACAGTTGGTCATCCCTACTGGTGAAGATTTTTATGAGCTTGACATACAAGCTGTTGTTCATCACTGGTAAAAATACATAGCTAATAGTGATAACTGTGGTGAAAAATAAATTTTTCTAGCTGAGAATTTGCTCTATCATGTAATGTTATTGTGCTTTCTGTAGCTGTTGTTGCTTCCATGGAAATAGGTAGGAGGCATTACTTTTGGATTGACCTATGTATTCAACATCTATCTGTAATTGAGCCATCAAGGTGTATTTTGTAGTACCTTGAGTACATTCTCTTTGTTTCACCCACAGAGGGTGAGTAATGGATCTTCCCAATATTATTGATCTCTAAGAGATGAACCAAAAACAAAGAAAAAAAAAGATTTTCACATTCTTTCATTCAGTGTCTTCCAGCCCTGTACAGGAAATGTGGAGGTTCAGCAAGTGTATATATACTTTTTCTTACTCTTTCTTGGATGTTATCCTCTGTGGTATGGATGGCAGTCTTGTTCTTGAATTCACAGTTTAGTAAGATTTAATATCCTAAGCATCTTCTTTTTTTTCTTTTTTCAGCATCTTTTTGAATAGGACTCAAAGAATCTCATCTTCTCACTCCTGCATGCCCACTTTCCTCTTGATTCTTTATTCTCTTCTTTGTTAGTTCCTTGTTCACAAGTTGTCTTTGTAGGGCTCTCCTGCTGTCAATGGATATAGGAAAAGCTTTTCTTTTTTTTTGTTTTTTATAATCTGTAGCTATAAAAACTTCCCACGACTAGATTTCAAGCTCTTTGACAGACCACAGGAACTCAAGCTCTCCTTCAGGAGACACCAGGCTGGATGCAGCATTTCGAATAGTCCAGCACTCATGGCAAAGAGGACAAAACAGGTCAGATATGTCTTACAGTAACCACTGTGTGAATACTGAAAGATACAAAGGTTTTTGTAAAATTACCACTGCCTGTTTATACTACAAATTATGCTATTGGAGAGTGGGTCTCAGTGTTGCTATTGGGAAGAAACATTGGCCAAGGAAAGAAGTGGAGAGCAAGAAATTAGCATCTGAGATGAAAGTTTATTTTCAAACCAATTTTAAAGCTTTAGGCAGTGATATTTAAAGAAAAAAAAAAAGAAATTGAAAGGAGTGCTTGAATGAAAGGGGCAAAATAAAGGAGAGGGTGGGATTCAGATGCTGTTTTTTTGCTTGTGGAGAGCCTTAGTAAGAGAGTGTTAAGAGTGGAATGTCAGCTTAATGTTTGTCTGTTGTTCTTAAATGCTTCCTTTAAGAGTCTGGTTTTTGAGTTATTATTGATTTCTGTGTTCTGTTTGTTCCATCTTTGTCGTCTGTTTTTGTTGTTGTTGTTTTGTTTCACCCTTACAGGAGATAAAAACAGCCCATAAGTTAGCCAAGAAATACTACGTAAGCCCTCCACAGTGGGCTAAGTGTCTCTTCAGTCACAGTTACAGCTTATGGTTTATTTGTCTGCCAGCCTACGTCAGAGTTGCACATCCTAAGGTCAAAGCTCTGCAGCAGGCATATGATATTCTAATTAAAATGAGGAAAACTGATGTGGAACCACTAGATGAGGCAAGTGTAAATAAAATATTACAATGAACGTGGAAAACAAGGTGCAAGTATAGTGTATTTCACTGGCATCAGCAGGTGAAGCATTCTTACATTTTGTCCTGTTTTAAAGCTACATTGAAATAGTCTTGTAGTCTGCTTAACTAGGGCAACTGGAACTTTTTTTAATCACTAGCATGTTAGTTTTTTTCCAAGTACTCCAGCTTAGTGTTGCTTGTATTCTTTCAGACTTCTTTCAGAAAGTTGTTCTTGAATATCCCTATTTTTAAAATGAACTTTGGATTAATACTCCACCATCATAGTAAACTAAAGGGGTAGTGGATTTGTATGCAGCATTCTGTTCTTGCAGTACAATGCACAGACACAAAGAAGCAAGTTATCTCACTTCTTTGAATGGGTGTGTATTTCCCTCCTCTCTTTCACAAGCAGAAGAGACGTGGAAAAACTCAGGACTTAGTAATGTGACTGCTGATGTTATTTCAGCCTGTGTGATTTCCTGTTTAATTTTTGCTCCCTTTTTCAGCTGTTAGTTGAGTGACTGCTTTCACATGTCTTTCCCTTAAACAAACGTAAAAGTTGGAAATTTGGGAAGACCTTTAGCTGTTTTAAAAATCCTTGTCTTGAATTCATTAATGGATTTCTGTATCTTACCAGGTCTGCTACAGAGTTGTAATGCAGCTCTGTGGACTGTGGGGTCAGCCTGTTCAGGCTGTGAGGGTCCTCTTTGAAATGAAAAATGCTGGAATACAGCCGAATGCCATCACTTACGGCTATTACAATAAGGTAGGAGAAATCTTGACAAATGACAATGGTCTAATGTCTCCCTTGGTGGTGATCTCCTTGCTCTGTAGTACAACGTCAAGACTTCTGTAAAACTCTTGAGTCAAATTTGGTGATTCTATTAGGCACGTTTAACTTGATCTATGGCATCATGGTTTTACATTCCTGTGCTGTTTGTCTAATCATTAATTCTGTTGAAATATACTAGGGCTGGTATGAAAGAAATGCCTCCTATTTCATTATGTTAATGGTACAGTAGTAGAGGTTGAACCTTCGCACCAGTATTCTGTTACATTTTTGGTGTCACGTGACAGATGGCAGCTGAGGGTCAGTGTGACAAAATGATTTCTGACATGGAAGTGCATCTGAAACAAAAGGGTGTAATTGAATTATTCCATGCTGAAAAAACGGCACCCTTTGGTGGTGCATTTCAGCAATGACACTGTCATAACAGCTGTGAAACAGTTGATCCCCACTGGTGCTGATTTTTATTATCTTGGCATGCAGGTTTTTGTTCATCACTGGTAAAAATGCATAGGTAATGGTGGTAGCTGTGTTGAAAAACAGTGTTTTATAGATGAGAATTTGCTCTATCATGTAGTGTTATTGTGCTCTTTGTAGCTGTTGTGATTTCCATGGGAAGTAGAAGTCTTCCAAGTAGAAACCATAAATTTTGGAGCAACCAAAATTGATTTTTTCAATTACCGGACTTCTTATCTATATGTATTTATTACTTCATTTACTTATTACTTATTTATTACTTTTCTTATTAGTACCTAAGAGGGTACTAGAAAGTGATTTAGTGATAGAATGAGGGAGAATGGTTTAAAAGTAAAAGGGGAGAAATTCACGATAGATATTTTGAAGAAACACTGGACTCAGTGGGTGGTGAGGTGCTGCAATAAGTTGTGCAGAGAAGCTGTGGATGGCCTGTCCCTGGAGGTGTTCAAGGCCAGGCTTTGAGCAGCCTGATGTAGTGGATGGTCACCCTGACCATGACAGGGGCTTTGGAGATAGGTGATCTTTAAGGTTCCTTCTAACCCAAACTGTTTCATGGTTCTAAGGCCATCTGTTCCTAGGTATATCCTTGAAGGCAGCACGATCCACGGCTGGTTGGAATTAGACTAGTTGAAGTAGCTTCTTCCTTTCCTTGCTTCAATGTCCCTGTACTTTTCTGATAGAGCTTCATAGTAACCTGTGTAATGTAAGAAGGGAACTATACAGTGGTCTTTTGTTTCTACTATATGATATGAATTTGAATGAAATCCATCTTGGTTTTTTTGAAGGAAACTTGATCCATAGTCAGTTGCTACTCAGCTAGTGAATCCACAGCTGTCACACAACAGGGAAAAGTTAGCAGAAATGGAAATATTTGTCCTTCTTCATACTGCTGGTGGATAATGTCTTTTTCTGAGCATGGAAAGAAAACCTCACTGTACTGTGTTCCTTAGTGTAAATGTGTTACTATGTTGTTATTGCAATCTCCCTTTCTGTAGGCAGTTTTAGAATCTCCTTGGCCTAGCAGTAACCGCAGTGGCATATTTCTGTGGACAAAGGTACGGAATGTAGTTCGTGGCACAGCACAATTTAGGCAATGCCTAAAGAAAGCAACGCAGAGCCCACACGTACCTCTGATATCAGGTAATAAGTTAGATGAAGTGAATTTTTCTGCCGAATGACAGCATGACTTGGTTTCTGAGAGACTGCAGCTAACATTCTGGCTTTTTCAAGTGGAAAGTCTTTCCTAAAGTTATAAAAACTGTCAACTTGATGCTCAGACTGTTTGCTTTAGAATGTCTTTCCCACACTGAAGTATGAATTGTCTAAGTTCTGTTGCTAGAATTTCATATTCTCATTTAATATGTGCAAGCAAAAGTATTTACTGTTGTCTGAAGAGGTTAGATGCGTTTAAAAATCTGAAATTTTAAATCCTCTTTTACTAACCAGCTCTCATTCATGTCTTTAGCTCTGCGGAATACCACGGGTGGAAGTGATGGGGACATGGTGAGCCATGGTAGCGTGGATAGTTCTAATGATGCTAACAGTGGGGAGCACACTCTCTTCGTCAGTGACTTAGTCAGGCTTGATTCCATTGATAATCACTCTAGCACAGGTACTAGATTCTGCTGGGTTTCACTACTAACAGTTCCCCTAAAAGGCAAAATATCCTGTTCTCCTGTTGATTTCCCCTTTACCACCACCATGTTCCCTTCTTGAGGCTGTAGAGAATGAAGCATGAAGTTAATCAATGTAAAGAAGGAGATATGCTGTGACTGATATACTCCTCTGCCACAGTTCGTGCACCTTCTTTAGAGTGAATTGTAGCAGAAGTACAGTTATTTTAAACTAAATACCATGCTGTGATCTCATGAACTTTGCTTTTTGTGCTAATCCTTATAAAAGGTAAGAAGCTTCTGATGCTCAGTTTCTGCATATTGTCATTTATTCACAGAAATGAATTGTCAGTGACTAAAGTCCTTGTTTGTATTAAAGGAGAAGAGGGACAAAGCTAATGCTTTGAAATGTTGCTCCTTAATGATAAGATGAGATGGTCTGATTATCATTCCTAGAATTAGTATGTTATGTTAGGTCATAGTAAACCATACTTTTAAAAGCCATGACTGAGTTTTTCACCAGAGTTTGCCTACTTTTGGAATAAATATATAAATGATTAGAATTCTTGTCATACGTTCTTTAGGAGGCACTCTGTGTAAATGGAAAGACAGTTGATAAGCTAGAGAAAAATTTAGTCCTGAGTGCACTGTGCAATAGTGGTTAAACTGAAGTGGAAAGAGTACCCAGAAAGTAACAACTTGGGATAAAAATCTGTGATTCTTAGTATCTGCTGCTCATTACATGCTATCTATGCACAATCTCAACTAAACTTTCTTTCTATTTTTACCTCAAAACTTACTGTACAAATAGTTCTTGCACACTCTTCATGTTTTTGATATCTCTTTGAAGAGAACTTGGTGTCTGATTCCTGAACTTCATCTGATATGGCTGCCTACATTACTGAACTCTCCTTCTCTCTGCCCCTTGTTGCTCTGCTTTTTGCTCTTTGCTGTCTCTTGGGTGCTGCATTTGTCCTTGACTGTCATGGTGTGGGGTGCAGACTTACATGGTGTGAAGCCTTGGATGCACATGTACATTAATTCTACCCTTGGCTGTTACTTCTGCAGGTAATTTGCCCATTTATTGATAGGGTATTTTCACTTCAGTGAAATGCAGAGAAACTAACATCGCTGAGATGAAAATAGAGGGAAAATAAGGACCAAAGAATATCAGAAATAGCTTTTGTGTATATAAGGTTATTTTGCACAGTAGTCAAATGTGATAATTGATGGCTATGTGTTTCTGTGTTTGCACTATGTTGGAAAAATTAACAGTGGTAATACATAAATTACATCAGTCGTTCAAGTTTTATGGAATCTTCTAATACCTTTTGTACCATTAACTTAGATTTTGTACCCGATAACTTACTTATACTTGATCTTTCCAAATACTGTCAGGTATTCTGGTAGGTACTCTGAGGAATATAAATAATCTTGCTTAACATGCTGCTGTGGAATATGTCTCATATAATGCTTGTGTATTTTTTGCATGTGCAGCAGCACTTTCAATAAAAGTGAAGAAGGAGTCTTTTTTTGATTCCCATAGTAGTTTTTTTTGGACTGTATTGTTATTATTTCATAAAAAAAACGTCTTAGAGGTGTCAAATATGACTGGTACCACAGAAGAACAGACTATTTTAAAAGCTTAGTTTTTTACTTTTTTTTCCTGTTACTTTCTGTAATATATACTATACTGCAAAAACATAGCACAGTTTGCAGTAGAGTTGTTTTCAGGGGTGTTTTCATTGCTAGAAGTTGATTCAGTTACGATTGTAATTGTAGATTTCTTTTGTAAATGTATGTGAGAATGTAGGCTACCCGGCAATGAAAAGTTTCTTACTAATGAGAGAGGAAGGGGAAAGGAGTGAAGGGAGATACTGTGTGTTAAAATAAGTGACTCTAGTGCTCCTGGAGAAATATGCTTATATAGTTTAAAAGTAATTTTATGTAAATCAGAAAAAGAAGATTGCACTGCATTGTCTAATTATCTCTGTTGTCACCATTACCAAGTAGATCTGTGCACAGATTAGGCATTTTGGTGATTCTTACTGTGAACATTTCTGGCAGGATAGAACATGAAACAAATTAATTTCAGTTTTTATTTTCCTATTGAAAAATTCAGCAAGAAAAAACTAATCTGAGGCTCATATTTTTATTCCTTTGAACAGGTGGTCAGTCAGACCAGGGCTATGGATCTAAGGATGAACTGTTAAAGGATAACGGAGATAGTCTTCATGCAACTGAAACACAAGTAGAAAAAGACATTTCTTCTAAAGCTGAAGAACTAATAGGAGGTTAAGTATGCATATTTGTACTGATGATGTTTTTAATATACTTTCTTCATCCATTAGTTTACTGCAAATACCTAATGTTTTAAATGCATAATGTTACCAAGGTCAAAATATAACATCATAGAATCTGCTAGACATGTGCTGTGCACTAGACAACGGCAGCAGTGGAGTACATGTAGTTAAAAATAGTCTTTTATGTGACTGACATAATATAGATGAAAAAAAATGGAGAAGTGCTAAATCATATGGTATTTTGTATTCCATTTCTCTCCTTTGTGTGTTTGAACTGTTGACCATTTTTTAAGTTGTACCAGTAGGCCTAATAAAAGGCACTACTTACTCTACAAGCTCTTTCCCACTGAAGAAAATATGAAAATCACCTTTCTCTGGATTTTGTCCTTAATTTTTCTGTGGTTTGTTATTTTGTTACTGAGTCTGTTTCATATATGTGTTAATAAATCCTTAATGTCAGTTAGGGCCTCTGATATTATCGTTAGACAATCTTTTATGAAAAACTAAGAACTGCTACTCTGCTGTGGTTTCTTGGAAAAACAGCAGGGGAAGAAATTGGTACAAACTATCGCCTCATGAACAGCCACATTCTCTCTTTGTCATACTCTCTACTGTTGTCTTCCAAGGTACTACTCTCAGAAAATGCTACCTACTGGTAGGACTGACCTTTCAGATTGTAACTGTATAGCAGAACAGAGTATTTGTTTTCTGTAACAGTATACATAGAGTTGTTCAGTTTAATTAACTGAAATTCACATTATCTTTCTTTTAGAGGCTTGCATTGAGGACTCTGATGAGAAGAAACAGCTAAATATAGAAGTTCATAGTCCAGCAGATCTGCCTGCTTGGGGCAACAGTATTGTGAAAGTTCCATCTGGCATTTTTGATTGCAGTGGAAGGAAAAACAGTGGTGGTGAGTCACTGGCTGAAACAGAACTTGCTGAAGTCTTGAGCTTGTTGTGCTATAATGTTTTGCAACATCTTTGGTGCTACTAAAAAAATACTTCTAATAAAAGTGCAAATGTCTTACACAATATTTACTTTCCTTTTTAGATTATTTTTAAAAGGATTTATAGGTATTAAGGTTGAAAACCAGTAGTGCTCAGTAGATTGAGCTCAGGATCTTTCTTGTCCTGCTCTGACTGTGTTTAAGTAATGAACTAGAAAACTGGGAGAACTAGAGTCTTTACTTTTGACTTTTGGTCACCTGAATGTTGGTGACCTTGGACAAGTCACATATATCCAGTGTCTTATGCTGCCAGTGTATAATCTGGGATCAATACATATCTTCTTAGTGACACACAAGATTTATTTACATATCTGGTGCTTTTTAATGAGGAAGACCAATGGATATATGACAGACAAGTCTTTGGGGCTCATTTTTCCCCCCCTTATTTTTATGCCTGTCTTTGACTAAGGCAATGTGGTCCATATTCAGTGGTCAGGTACTAAACAGCAGGACTTTTTAAGAGGTTGTCAGCATTTAGTTTGGTGTCAGAGAGTTGAGTCTTAGACAAGAATTTACCCAGAAACTTTATGCCAGTTATGAGAAGAAGAAGCAGCATCAGTAGGACACTCATATATTCTCAAGCAGTGGATACGATACATCCAGTGCTCTATTGGAATCCTAACATAGTAGGTTTACTTTCCTTATGGAGATTATTAGAAGCAAAAAAATTTTGCTTACCTAACCTAGCTTTTAAGCACATATTGCCCTGAGGAAATGGGAACATTTTTAGGATTAGTTAATATCTTACACATGCTGAATTTAATGCTCTTCCATATATTTCCATCATGAACAAAACCGTGCTTCTTTGTTGTGCCTGTAGATAATACTTTTCTTCAGAATTAAGCATGGAGTTTGATATACAAATCTGTGAAGATAGCCAAGGGGAAAAAATAAATTAGAACACACAATTATAATTGTACTTTCCTTCATTCATTGAAGTATTACTTACTGTCTGCTGGGGAAATGGCAAAGGAAAAGAGGTAGAAGCTAGAAAAAGCTTCAAAGAGTCAAAAGATAAGATGATTTTTGATCTGCAGGATACCTTTGCAACCAGTAAAATAGCATGTTAATATCAGTTTAACTTTCTAATGGGACCTTGAGATTATGTTGCCCACTGTCTTCTCAGTAGAAATGCTAGATGTCTTCAGAAGGCAACAGTTTTGATGGTTATGGATACCATATTAATGCCATTTCTCTTTTAGAAACTGTTTCAAGCCTACTGTGCATAACTCAGGATTCGGTTGAAGATGCAGTCTTTGGTGATGCTACTCCTAAGAAAACAAGTGAGAAAGGACAGAAGAGGCAGAAACTATTTTCAGAGAGAAGCTGCAGTTTCAGCAGTGAAAGCAAAGCAGGAATGCTGTTGAAAAAAGGAAGCTTGGACTTGCATTCCAAAGAAATAGCAATAATGATGGGAGCAGATGCCAAGATTTTAACAGCAGCTTTATCTGGGGCCAAAACTTCACCCTGTAGTACAAGTAAATCCCACAGCTTTGATAGTACTGTTGACCAACAGGTTTCTTTCAAAAATGGCACTTGGAGTCGTGTTACTGATAGTGACTGGGAATTGGAGCATAGAACTTCACCAGTACTGGAGGAACCCGGGGAAGGGCAGGAGCATCATGAGAATGGAAGAAATGAAAATGTGACCATGGTAGAGGACATGAAAACTGAACAGGTAGCTGAGTCCAAAAACCAGAAAGTGGAATCCAAAGATGCAACTACTAAAAGGAATAGCTTTTATGGGGTGGTTAAACCTATTGAAAGGGAAGATGTTGAAGTAGGCTTGGATCCTTTATCTTTGCTGGCTACTGACTGCATTCAACCAAGACTCCCAGAAGCTGAGGAAAAACTGGTGTCACCAGTTGCAGCACGGAATTTGGCAGATGAAATTGAGAACTATATGAATCTCAAGAGCCCAATGAGTAGTAAGTTTCCCAGCATGGAACTGCACAAGCCAGACAGGGAAACAGAAGCTTCTGGTACACTTAGTCACACCCAGGAAAGGAGGTCAAGCCTTCCTTTGGATTCCATCCCACCACTCCCTGAGTCTTATGAAAATCGCAGAAGTCCTTCTGTCTCTAGATCCAAAACATTTACTGGACGACCAAAACAACAAATGCATCCACGAGTTCAGAAGGAGCGATCTTCATCTTTGACAGGACTGGGTCGTTCTTCTCCACATGGCTCCTTAGGATCGGTTGTAACAACTTTGTCTAATCTGAAGTTAGACAATATATTGTCTGGACCAAAAATGGATGTTCTAAAATCAGGCATGAAACAGGCTGCCAATGTGGCCAGCAAGATGTGGGGAGTTGTAACTTCAGCATATAGCTACTCAGATGATGAGGCAAGTATTTTTCAAAAATGAAAAACTTCAGCAGACAAAACTAAGAGTGCTAACTTCTGTGCCCAGAAGATTGCTTCACAACATTGTGTTTTTATTAAGTAATGAATTCTATTAGCTAAATAATAAAAAATATATATATATATATTTATGTTGGAGTTTTCTGCTGGCACTGAAAAAGTTTTCAGTCAAAAGCCAATTAAATGGTCTTGATGTAGTGAACTCAAAACTCAACCTGTTGTGTTCTCAACATTTCTTTCCTACATTGGTAGGTTTTATTTATTTTCAAAGAAGCTGCACCAAGAAACACCAGTAAGAACAACATTATGGAATCTTAAACTATGTAATATTACTTTTAAAGAAAAGAAAGTGAAGAATTGAATTCCACAAATCTAAGAAGTCAGGTCGTTGAATATTAAAGCTGAATGCAATAAAAGACATAGTCTCAAGCTCTAGTAAATAAACTCTCCAGGAATTTGGTAATGAAATGTTGAAGTTCCTGTTTGAGCACACTTAATGAAGAGTCTTTATCGGTTTTAAACATTTTAGGGCATAGTGACACAAATGTAAGAGGAGATGGGTATTGTAATGTAATCCTTTCCATATACATCTTATTACTATACTTCCAAATGTACTTTTCTGTCTTTGGAAAGACTTCTGTTTGATCCGGTTAACTCCTTTATCTGGTGCTTTGCTCTCTAAGGATTTGTGTTCTCTCGAGGAAGTTAAGAAAGTTCCTTGTTTCCTTTTTCAAATTCTGCCTCTATTTCCCCATCTCTTTAAGAATTGGGAAGGAAGGAAATAGCTGTGTAGTTTTATCTCTACTCAAAACAGATTTAACTGATATTGCTAATATAGTCTTTTTTAGTAAATACAAAAAACACATTTCTTCCCTTTTTTTTTTGATCAGGTATTGCCTTTATTTTTCCAATAATGATAAATACTGAATGGTTCTTTTCAGAGATCTTTTATTTGTTTGTTTTAAATCATGGCCTAGGTTTTCTTGTGTCTTTTTTTGTTATGTTGATCTATTCCTTAGAATTTTCTTCAAGTGAATATCATAATTCCCTTAATTTATTGCTTTGTCCTTTATTCTGTGTGTTTTTTCATTCTCTCCTTATTTCTCCTGTAACAAAGAAGTTAAATATTTTTTTCTATTTTGTCCAATATCTCCTCTTTTTTACAGGGGAAGATTGTCTACATGTATCTTTCATGTAAAAATAATAACCATTTAATTATTGATGAAGATATCATCAATATCTTGATGAAGATTGACCTAAAAAATGCGATTTTTCTTTTTTAATGTTAAAGGAAGAAAACAGTCAAGGAGACTTCAACTTCCCTGCTGGTTTTGAAGATAGTATTTTAGGAGATAATCTGTCATCGAGAACTGGAATCCCAGGACTAATTGCAGATGAGCTTGCACAAAGTACTACTAGTCTTGGCAGTAGCAATAGCAGTGGAGAAGCAGGAAGGCAACATTACAATGCAGGTGATTTTTTTTTTATTTTTTTTTCCCTCCAAAATCTGTTTAGTAATATAACCACTGAGTGAAAGTGTTATGTCGGAAGTCATTCAAAACAACAGAAGCTGTGTTACCATAAATTGAAATTATTTCAAGCTCTTAAAACAAGCACAGACTTTTTATCTATTTTATAAATACCATTCCCTTGCTATAGCAAATAGCTAATGCTTCTCTTTGCTGAATATATAAAATGCTAATACAAAACACAGGGACTTAAGTGTAAAATACTTCTGCTATATTCAAGAACTGCAAATAGTTGCATAACTAATGTAGGCAAAGACATCCGCATTGATGTGAAATAGGAGTTACTGGATGCAGACTTGATTTGAAGGTAAAAAATTGACGAATAGGTGCCTGTAAGCCAGTTTTTTTTTTTTTCTCAGACCTTGAACTGGTTGAATTAGATCTAATTTTCAATTCAGATTTGACAATCTGCGAAAAGAAGTGTTTTGCAGAAGCACCTTCACGTTTGGTTTAGCTATCTCTGTTATAATTTAATTATATAAGTATGATAAATTCCACATGCATGAGGAGAGGAAGAGGGCTTGTCATAAGATGGCCCTTTCTTGCAAAATCTGTTAGAAATGTTATGTCTGAAGATAAATTTTCTAATCCCTGTTGGTTGAGAAGGTAGTAAGAATTAACAAACAGTTTCAGCTCTCCAGGGTATGTAAATTTGTTCACAAACAATTTTTATATGAAGAAGCAAAGGAACCTTCTTCAAGGTGGCTCTAGTAGTGATTTTAGTCAGGAGAGTTTGACTGTTACTTAAAGCAGTGCTGATAGTTATGCTTCATGAAACAGTTGGAATCAGTTTACTTTTGATATTCCAGCTGTTTTTCCCCTTCTCATCAAAGCTCATAACTCTGAACCCTAACCTTAATGAAGAAAAACTTTGTTTTATGACAGTGTTAGCCAGGGATCACAGTACTGGTATATGTGGTACTGTGTGTCTCGCCTGCTACTATACTGCCATTTGTTATTTTCATACAGATGCATCATTCAAGAAATGCTGAACACCTTTTCTGGATTATGTATGTTGAGCAATCTTACCTGTCCTTTGCCATTCTTTGCTCTTTGTATTTTCAGATTTTACTCACTTCTGCTTTTTTTTTTTCACTTTGCCTGACTGTTCCATATTATTAGACAAAAATAAATCTGAAATGTTAATCACAATGATATCATTGTGTGTTGCAATTCCAGTAAAGTTACAGAGCTACACGCTTCTTTTGAGATCTGGTACCTGTTTCTGTCTTGGCTGAACGGAAGTTCTGTTTTGGAATTGTTCCTTTCTTTTCTTGAATGGAGACCTGAACCACTCTTTTCTGTACAGGTGAAGTTTCATTCCCAAGAGGTATGAAAGTTCCAGATTCTGAGAAGTCAGAGCTCAGCTCTTCTCATAATACTAGTTTATCCAGCATTTTCCAGAACTATGCAATGGAGGTAAGATTAATACATTCATATATTAAAGATGCAATTACTTGATACTATTATTTGAATTAATTACCTGTTTAGTTGGATTGTGGTTGAATTTTTCATTATAACATTTTTTGCATGTTTCTGCTGCAGAGGGGCTTGATGTGACAGTAATTTTGAAAAAGTGTTTCAAGTGCTTTTGTGTATATTTCATATAGGGAGAAGAGATAACTTAAGGAAAAGTTAAAACTTGACGTGCAGCAGAAGTTAGAATGAAAACAAGACTCCTTTTCCTTTCAAACTTCTTTTTCCTTTAAGAAAATTATTTATATATACTAGATAATTATGGTGGGTTGTCTCTACATGTCTGTAAACCCCTTTATCCACACATTCTACCACATTAGAATGAAGGAGAGAATCTGAAGGGCAGAAGCAAAGAAGAAACTTGAGAGTCAAGATGGAGACAGTTTACAGAATCACAGAATGGCCCAGGTTGGAAGGGACCTCAAGGATAATCAAGCTCCAACCCCCTGCCAGAGGCAGGGCCATCAGCCTTCACATTTAATACTAGACCAGGCTGCCCAGGGCCCCATCCAACCTGGTCTTGAGCATTTCCAGGGACAGGGCATCCACAACCTCTGGGCAGCCTGTTCCAGCACCTCATCACTCTCACAGTAAAGAACTTCCTCCTGACATCCAACCTAACCCTTCCCTCCTTCAACTTAAAGCCATTTCCCCTTGTCCTGCTGTTATCTACCATTGCAAAGAGTTGACTTCCCTCCTGTTTATAGGCTCCCTTTAGGTACTGAAAGGCTGCAATGAGGTCGCCCCGCAGACTTCTTTTCTCCAGGCTGAACAAGCCTAGCTGCCTCAGCCTGTCTTCATAGGGAAGGTGCTCCAGCCCTCTGATGATCTGTGTGGCCCTCCTCTGCACCCTATCCAGTTAACGGTTAACAGTTTAATAAAAGTGATATTATTTCTTAACTGGGGAGAAAAAAGAGAAAAGGTAACAATAAACAAGTGATACTGACTCTCACTCACTCACCACCAGGTGACTAGTGCTCCCTATGCAGCAACTACTTTGGAAAAGCTATTCATCATGCACAGCTTTTTTGCTGAGGATGATATTATGTAAGATGGAGCATCTCCTGCTGTCCCCTATTCCAGTCTCTTGCCCACCTCCAGCCTATTTCCTGGTGTAGCAGAGAGGGACAAAAAAAAAAAAGGCATTGGTGGTGTGTAAGCTCTGGACAGCAACAGTTAAAATAGTGGTGTGTAATCAACATCATGTTGTTCATAAATTGAAAATGCTGGACAATAAGGACTGTTGTGGGGAAAAAAAAAAATCTGTACCGGACTAGCAGTGTACAGTGATGTGGTTTGCCTCTCTATTTCAGTTATTGCTTGTAAATGCTTTCAGAGTTCAAATATGTAGGCAGTAACCACCTGAGGGCCCCCTCCACCTTTGTTATTATCAGTGATCTCTGTTTTAATAAATGACCTCATCCTCTGCCTCCTCATTTTCAGTTAAAACATCTTTAACTCATTTCTAACTTCTTACTTGGGTGTTAGGGGGTGTTTTTCCATTGATTTAGACAGGCTGGAAAATCCTGGTTTGCTTTCTGAGTCTACGTCAAGACCTATTGCTTGTTTCTTTTCTTCTAATTCAGACCACATATTTTTTTCCCAATCTGGGCATTGAACAAAGGCATGTGAAGACACTCATTGGTCTTACATTCTGCATCCATTTGATCCTGTAACACATTCACCGGTTCCTGTAGGAGCCTGTATTTTCCTCTTCTGTTTGTCTGTTAAAACACTTGTCTTCTTGAGACACCATCAGTGCCATTCCTAATACAGCACACGTTGTGGCTCCTAATACATCACACACTGTTTGCTCCAGACGGGATGCCATCCAAAGGGACCTGGACAAGCTTGAGGACAGGGCCCACATGAACCTAATGATGTTTAATAAGACCAAGTGCAGCATGCTGCATTTGGGTTGGAGCAATCCCAGATGTGTTCAGACTGGGAGAACTAATTGAGAGCTGCCCTGCAGAGAAGGACTTAAGGGTCCTGGTGTGTGAAAAGCTGGGCATGAGCCAGCAGTGTGCTCTTGCAACCTGGGAGGCCAACTGCATCCTGTGCTACATCAAGATGGTGTGTAGCCAGCAGGGAAAGGGTTGTGATTGCTCCTCTCTGCTCTGCCCTTATGAGTCTCCATCTGGAATACTGTGCCAGACATGGGACCAACAGCACAAGAAAGAAGAGCTGTTGGAGTGGGTCCAGAGGACAGCCTCAAAAGTGATAAGAGAGCTGGAGCATCTCTGCTGTGAAGAAAGGTTGAGGGAGCTGGACTTGTTCAGCCTGGAGAAGAGTAAGCTCTAGGGAGACCTCATTGCTGACTAGTTGTACTTAAATGAAGGAGCTTATAAACAGGAGTAAGAGTAACTTTTTACACTGGCAGATAGTAATAGGACAAGGGAGAATGGTTTTAAACTAAAAAAATTGGTGATTTAGATTAGTAATTGGGAGGAAATTTTCTACTCAGAGGTGAGGCACTGAAACAGGTTGCTCAGAGAAGCTATGGATGCCCCATCCCTGGAGATGTTGAAGGGCAGGTTGGATGAGGCTTTGGATAATGTGATCTAGTGGGGGTGGGGGAGGTAGGGGGCAAGCCTGATTATGATAAAAGGTTTGGAATTGGGTGATCTTTAAGGTCCCTTCCAGTCCAAGCTATTCTGGGGTTCTATGAAACTCATGTAAGTGCTAAGCCAGCAAAGGCAATTTTGAAGGAATCCTAAAAGAAGAATGATAACATTCATTCCTTCCTGTTTTAGGTTTTGATGTCAAGCTGCTCTCAATGTAGAGCTTGTGGTGCTTTGGTTTATGATGAAGAAATTATGGCTGGATGGACAGCAGATGATTCAAACTTGAACACTACCTGTCCTTTCTGTAAAAGTATTTTCCTACCTTTACTTAATGTTGAGTTTAAAGACCTGCGTGGCTCGGCAAGGTTAGTGAGCTTCACACATGTTGGTTTTCTGCCTTTTCACCTGAATGTAGTTATATTTTTTACAGAAGTAATTTTGTTATATCTTCCAGTATTTTTGTCTAGATATTTTTAAGAATGTAACTGCCCAACAGTTGCGATTGTACTGAAGGAAAGTATAAATTGTGTAAACTGTCGACTCTTGTAGTAAAATAGTCAAAAGAAAAGTGGTTGGATTTTTGTGCCAGTCTTGATATTTTCTTTGTAAGCATTGTTGCATAGTAGGTAGTAAGTCTGTTTTCATTTTGTTTCTTTAATGCTGAAACGCACATTGCTAGTGTGTCTACTCAGAATACACTTGCAAAACAAGATCACCTTGCTGTTTTCTTGTGTCAGTAGTCAGACACAATCTCCTACTCTCTAAAGTGATGTTACAGTAACAGCTGTTTTTATTGCTACTGATTGAGAAGGATTACAAACTAGGTTCCCTGTAACTATATATCCTTAGAGTATAGGGCAGGATTTCTTATTTTGTGGATACAATTTCTCTATATTTTCATTTACTCTCCCTTTCTAAGTTACCAGGGAGAGAACAGAATGAAGATTATGTCACTACTGTCAAGCTTTTAAATGTTGAATGTCTTCTTGATTTTTCCTACCTTTTGAAAGTAAATGTTGAAAATACTGTACTTGAATGAATGTATGTTTTTACCTTAGCCTGTTTCCCCTCATCTCCCATTCATGTTTTAACTTAGCTTTTTCCTGAAGCAAAGTACCTCAGGAGACAGTTTACAAAGTAGTAATACTCCATATACCACGGATCTACTGGAGCAGAAGCTGTTGTCCAGTCCAGCTGTTACTGACTTGATCAGTTTTTCAGATCACCCACAGTCCAGCCATACTATTGCTGAAGAATCTAGCTCTGCAGCTGAGCAGAGGTAGGTAGAAAAGCGTAATTAATTCTGCCAGAAGTGTATCAACGCTTTCCAATATTCGTAGTCTATTTCTAGAGTGAAAAAATGGCTTAAGCACTATACATGGTGGAAAAATCCAACTGTAGCTTGATTGTCTGTTTCCTCTTATTCTTTTTCTGTGTTTTAAGTGTACTGTTATCAATATGATTTGAGTCTTCTTCTGTAAATGAGTACCTTCTAGGCATACAGCTGTCTGCAGAATTTGAATCTTCATGTTTGTCTGCTAGACAACAGATAATAGATAATAGATAAATAGACAAATAGATAAAGCTTCTACTTAGCACTGTTGGAAGGCCTTCAGCTTTTAAAGACAAAGAAATTCTGGCATTAGTCTTCCTTTCTCTGTTTAGAATTACAGCAATATAATGAGAAAAAAATATATATATTTGCTGTAGGCTTCTTTGAGTTAAAGCCTTTGGAATGATCTACACTTGCATTGAGGGATTTTTGTGACAATAATGATGTAAAATTAAAACTCAAATTCAAACTGTAAATCTTAGAGCAGTTTGAGGAAAGAAGCGTTGAGGAAAAGGTGTGCTGTATTGGAAAGGGGAAGAGCTGGGATATTGTTGCTGTGAAGGTTTTGCTGGGGTTTGCTCGTATTTTGATGGAATAGCTTTTTCATCATTGTTCAATTTGGAAACCTTGAATATCTCTTATTAAGGCTTCTCTCAGACTGTTAAAACTTTCATCAGTGTAATAGCAGTTGGTCTTAGTTCTCTTAAAATGGAAGGTGCAATGTTAATCTCTTATTTCTGGTCCTATATTGTTAACAAAATCAGACAAATTAAAAATCCACACCTCCAAATTAATCATTTCTGTCTCTTTGCAGATTATTTGGAAGCAGGCACCTTCTGTTTTTCTTGTTATTTTAAAATTCTATATTGTAGTTGACTTACTTTTATGCACTGCTTCAGTTATGAGGCATGTAAAAGGTGTATTCTGCGTGTAGTTGGATTTCATTCATGAAATTTGATGACCAGTAGTAGGAGCTTGCTTTATTTATCTTGTTGGTGAAGTTCAGCACTAACAGTTTGTTTTCCAAAACCTTTGGCTTCCTTTTTGGCAGACACGTTGCTTTGTTTCCTCTAGTATTTTTATCAAAACAGGATAATCTTTGTGTACTGACAAAACTTGACATTGCTATTATAACATGCTGTGTTCTTTTGGGCATGATAAGGCTATACCAGAGGCCTGTATAGAACTGCTGCATTTTCAGATTGATTTCTTAGGCATACCTATTGTCCTTTTTTTTTTTTTTTTTTTGTGTGTGTGTGTGTATGTGTGTGTGTGAGAGAGAGAGAGAGACTCATATTAATTTCAGAGACACATTTTGTTTTTCCCTAAACTGTGGAGATAACTGTGCAAATTCCTTGTTGATAGAGAAACTTGGTTCCGTGCACTTACTTGGTGGCCATTCTCTGCTTCTTTCCTGTTGCAAATGGAATAGTGAATAGTTCACACTGACATATTCTCTTCTAAAATTGAAACAGTAAAGCTGCGGAAGAACAGAACAAAGATCCCAGAACCGTGAAGACACCTGCCAATAATCCGCCAAAAAGGGGAGTGTCTTTAACTCGAAGCCACAGCGTTGGAGGTCCACTGCAAAACATTGATCTTTCCCAGAGACCATCACATGGCATTTCAACAGTTAGTCTTCCAAATAGTTTGCAAGAAGTTGTGGTAAGTTTCAAAGTCACATGCTAAGTTGACAACAAAATGTTGAATACAATGAATTTAAAATGAATAATGTTCTGCTGCTAGCATTGTTGCCTCTGTTTTGGGAACAGAAATGGTCAAGTGTATTTTCATGTTCTTATGACAAATCTTGGTGTCTTCCTGGTTCATTTTGTCTAAAAGAGTTTGAAGAACTGTAACTTTAGTATAATGTGTTCTCTTTGTCAGGACTTAACTACGTTTTGTCTTTCTAAAGCTAGAAAGTTGTTTTAAAAATAACTCAAATAGTACAGAAGACTAAACACACAGTGTAGACAACACAGTGAGCCATGAGTGAAAGATTGTTCCTCTTTCCTTCTATTACTTAGAATATACTTCTGTATATTCTAGTAGACTTACTTGATGGGTTGGCTGGAAAAAAGTAGGAGGCATATTCAGAGTATTACATTATTTTTTCAACTGAAGCTGAGTTCCTCCTCTCTCTTAGTTCTTTTTATAGGCAAGAGACTGTCTTAACAAGTACCAATGATTAAGTACCATACATGATGTAATTAAATATTTTTTGCTATATCCTTTTATCACTGGCTTAGTACAAGCTTAGGCAGCTTGAAACTGTGTAGTCAGAGACAAGTAATAACAAATCAGCATTTTATTTTCCTAATAGAAGAGAAAGCAAATGAGCTTAGGTGATTGTGCTGTAAAGTTAAGATACACTTCAACAGCCAAAACTGCTGATACCGCTAGTGTATGTCCAGTACTTCTAGAAGCTTCTTCCAAATGTCAAAAGGAATGTTACAAGGGGGGATTTTCAGGGAAAGTAATTCTGAAGTAAAATTCTGGTAATAAAATTCTCTGATTTTGTAAAATAACAAATTTTGTCTATTTATTGTTTTTGTTTTGTTTTTAGGATCCTTTAATTAAAAGACCTAATCCTCTCCCTGTATCTGTACCCTACTTGAGCCCTTTGGTACTGCGTAAGGAGCTTGAATCTCTATTGGAAAATGAGGGAGAACAAGTAATTCATACATCCAAATTCATCAATCAACACCCCATAATATTCTGGAACTTAGTTTGGTATTTCCGAAGGTTGGATCTACCTAGCAATTTACCTGGACTTATTCTAACATCTGAACATTGTAATGATGGAGTGCAGGTTAGTGACTTTCTCTATTTAGAACAGCAGCTGTTACAGTACCTTAAATGTTTTTAATTGAAGAAAAAAGACCCAAAGGATAAGATTAACTAAAGGCAGTATGTGTGCTTGTGGAGATCTTGCCATTTACAATATGTTGTAATGTTCATGTTGTGGATCCCGTGCTTTGGTATGTATGTTTTTAAAGTTATTAGGTAAGATTCTTTGTTCTTTTCTGTTAATAGTTTTTGCTATTCACACAGAGGGAATTTCATCACTACATAAATGTAACTGAAGAATTGATGCTATCTTTTGTATATTTTGTTTTTCCAGTTTAAAGGAACAGATATATATATGATCGAATACCCAGATTCCATGGATATTTGTATACAGCTCTTGTGATGAACTAGTGATGTCATATCTACTTATAAGCACTCTGATTTTAAGATTTCATTATTCAATTTCCAAAAACCACCTTGGAGCAGTTTTTTTTTAAAATATAGCTGAAGACCAAAACCAATAAAATCTAAAGCATTTGGAAAAATAGATATATCAGCAGGGAAAGTCACAAGATAAGATATGAAATTGTGATTACTAATTTAAATTCATACACTTGCTGACGTGTTTTTCTTGTCTACTATTTCTTGTATTAGAATTCATTAGTATTGTGTATTATTATTCGTATATTAGTAATCACGAATGTGTTAGTGGTTCCAGAGGCTCTTAATTTTATAAAATAATTATGGAGCTATTGTTTTCAGTCCCACATATTTTGTAATGGAAATAAATGGTTGATATATGTATGCAAGTAGGGTTTCTAGTTGTTGGTGTGATCAGCATGTAAATATGCTTACCAAGTCATACTTGAATCAAAAGACACTAAGTTGTATTCTAATTTCATTACCTCATTACTACCCCTCAGTAGTACAAACAGAGTAACATATTTGACACACAAAACATAGTTTAGGATGCATACTCAAATATGTTCTGCAAATATTCATAGAAAACTGAACAATGTTCATATGTCCAGCTACACTAGAAAATGTTGCTCTACCTTGCTCCTGTTAAAAGCAGTTTCCTCTTAGAAGACAAGAGTTTTCATGTTTGCTGGATTGAAGATAAACAAAATATTTTTGTTTGGTTGTTTGCAAAATGAGTACAAGAACAGATTTTATACAGTAAGTATGTGCTTTTGTTCTTTTTCCCTTTCTTCATGTTTATAGCTTCCTTTGACATCTCTTGCTCAAGATAGCAAGCTAGTATACATCCAACTTCTGTGGGACAATATCAACCTCCACCAAGAGCCAGGGGAGCCTCTGTATATATCCTGGAGAAATCTCAGTAAGTAAACAAATGTTACAAGAAAGCAGAGCAAGTAGAGGCCACAGAAAGAAATAGTTGTTTTGTGGCATTTAAAGTTTACAACGCTCATAGAGCTGGATATCATTTTTAGTATAGGAAATATTTGCAATCCCTTAGATGTTCGACATAGTCTCAAGTGTCAAATTATTTGTGACAGCATTTTCTGTTCTCTGTGAAAAAAGAATGTAACCAGTTCTTCGTATGCACAGGAAGGGAGGATTTGTTCTAGATTCAGTGTTAAATAAGCTTCACTTGATTTGAATGTTTGGTGGTATCATCTGGTTATAGCTGTACAGTAATATAGTAGAAAACGATACTTCAAAACAGTAGCTGGTTGTTTTTATAAATGAATAAAACGTTTCCAATCCCATTTATAAGTGCATTTGTCAGCCTACTTGACTAAGATCCGAGAAAATCTTTGTCTACTGTAGTTTAGTTTGGAAGGATGAGAAATCATCACGTGTGGCACGCTAGTTCTGAGAATTCCTTTACTTATGATCAGTAAAAATTCTTTTGTTGACCTAACTTCTCATCCTGCTTTTTAATTTTTAAAATCTGTGCATTTTCAACATGTTTTCATAGTCATTTTTATAGCAACATGCAAGTTCTGGTTTTGAGGTAATGAAAAAACATTTGTCCAAAGTAACCTAAATATAACCAGACTGATCAGAAAACTAGTGGAGAACACGGAACAATATGTATTTTCTTTAACTTGCACAAAGGATATTTATTTGAGTATAATATATGGAAAGCATCCCCAGAGTACACAGCTGTGAATGAAGAAGTATACATAAGTGTGTTTGAGCAAATAAGTAAATAAAGGAGCAAAAAATTTGAAATAGGCTGAAAGAAAGGCAGTAATACTGCAGAATCTCTTTACAGAATGTATTTAGAAAACCTTGCCAATACATGCCAATTTTTGAAACTGTCAGGTCAGTATACTTATGACTCCAGGTTTAGTCTGCATTTCATTTACATGCCATGTGCTTACTAAATTTCACTCCAAGGAGGTTAAGTACAGCAATATATCTAAACTATCACACCTAACATGTGAAGCTGGAGACTCTGCAGTCTCTTGTGCTTCTCTGTCATCTCGGAGCTCGTGAATCTGGATACTTTTGCATTTGTGGTGAAGTAAAGCCTAGAAGCAGACAGAGCCTTTCTGTGGTGATGCATTTCTGTAAATTGAGTAGAGATTCTGTATATATATCTCGTTTTTTGAAATGCCTTCTGCTTGTTGAACTGGAAAAAAAATAATGACCCCTATCTTTACTGTACTAATAATCAAAACTGCTGTATTTAACTAGATTCTTCTGAAAAGAAACCCTCTCCAGTGTCAGAAGATCAACAGGCAACAAACACTTTGTTGGAGAACATTAAACTGAGTATTCAACATAATAATGTTGTTAAACCAATCCACCTCCTTCTACAGAAAGTTAAACCAGATGTGAAACGACAGAGGTAAAGTGAAAATCTCTTCTTACTTTCTTGCCACTCAAAGTTAAAGATCAGACCATATACTTTTCACACTGAGAATTCTGTGTGGGCTTCTGGGGAGTATTAACATTCTATGTCCACTCAACACTGTGTCTAATTCTTAATGCTGTGTTTACAAACAGATGCGTTCTGTAGCCAGATGCAAAATTCATCCAAAATGAAATGAATAAATATAACTAATCAAAATGAGCTTTTTAAAAAATGAATTAAAAAAAGCACAGGTACTTTGTGGATTCTGGTGTTGCCCCACATCTAAGTACAGAAGTGCAACATGCCGTTGCATAATCAGGAATAGTCTACAAACTGCATGGATACAGCTACTTTTTATAAGTTTTGCCAACTTATAGAAGTGGGTAATAGAATGGGATGCAACATAATCCCAAACAAAGTGAGACACTCTATGTTTGCTGTCTGTGCAGTAAGTCAAAAAGGGCTTCATACAAAAGCACAGTCTGAAGTATGTAATTTCCAAAGTGTGTTCAGGAGTCTACTATGTTAAGTTGATCTTTGCTTCTGTGGTTTGTAGTTACTAAAAACAAACAAGATTGATCTGCCTAAAGGAGAATCTTTCACAAGGTAAAGATTAATACCCAGTTTGATAGAGAGAGATCTTTACTTTCTGAAACAAACAACAAAGTGTAGCTTATCTGCGAAATGAGTTCTCTCTGTGTATTTCGTTGTCAAGCAGCAATGAGTTAATAAGTAGTTGATGCATAATTCCACATTTCTTGTTTTTCTGGAGGCTTTACAAAATGTTTGGCAGGGAGATTTTCAGAGCCAGTGTAACTGCTGAGATCCATGGTTAATACAACTTCATAATCTATGGCAAATATTTAGGCTTCAGAAAACCTCAAGCTAATGGTCATGAAGATTACATACATTCTTCACAAGCGTGATTAAAAGAACAGTTGCAGAAACTATATAATGGAAGAGCAGTGTCTTTGACAGTGGCTTTTTAAACTGAGAACAGTTGGCAAGTTCATTTATTTACCCTTCAAAATATTTCCTAGGAGTTTTTACAGAGAAATTCTTTTCCTGTCTCTGGTATCACTTGGAAGAGAGAACATTGACATTGGTAAGTGAATAATACTGTGAATTCTGTAGTGTATGTGGTATGTGTACAACGTATGTGAATACTCTATATGAAAACTAGTGAAGAAAATTGGCATCTGTATATTTCTAAAAAACTTTTCACTTGCTGCATTTTAAAGAAAAGTGCAGTGCTGTCACTCTTGAAGTAGGTTTCACTTTTCTGAAAATCTAGTCTACGTGGGGCCATTAATTTTGGTTTTGATGAAACTATTACCTGTTTCAGTGCTACAGGTTTGGGACAGAGTGGCTGGAAGGATGCACAGAGGAGAGGAACCTGAGGGTGTTAGCTGACAGGCAGCTGAACATGAGCCAGCAGCGTGCCCATGTGGCCAAGAAGGCCAATGGCTTCCTGACTTGTATCAGAAATAGTGCAGCCAGCAGGAGCAGGGAAGTGATTGCTTGTACTCACCGCTGCTGAGGCCACACCTCAAGTACTGTGTTCAGTTTTGGGCCCCTCACTACACAAAAGACATTGAGGCCCTGTAGTGTGTTCAGAGAGGGGCAGAAAAGCTGGTGAGGAGTCTGAAACACAGGTCTTAATGGGGTGTGGCTGAGGAAACTGGGATTGTTAATGAGGAGAAGGGGAGACTCAGGGGAAACCTTACACCGCTCTACAATTACCTGAAAGGAGGTTGTGGTGAGGTGGATTTTGATCTCTTCTCCTGGGTAAGTAGTAATAGGACCAGAGGTCCCATCACCTTAAGTTGTGCCAGCAGAGGTTCAGTTTGGATGTTAGGAAGAGTTTCTTCTTGGGAAGAGTGGTTAAGCATTGGAACAGACTGCCCAGGGAGGTGGTGGAATCACTGTCTCTGGGGGTGTTTAAGGAGAGGGTAGATGTAGTAATTATGGACATAGTGGGCAATACTGGTGGTAGGTGGACGGTTGGACTAGATGATCTTAAAAGTCTTTTCCAGCTTTAATGATCTCTGATTCTATGAAACAAGTATTAAACTATTTTAAGTAACCTTTATCTTGAAGTGTTGTTCCAAGACTGAGAACTTGCTCCCAGTCTTGCCTATTTTTTTCCCAACTCACATATCCTGCATTAGCTCTGTCTTCTAAGTAGCTGCTTGCCCATCCCATCCTGCTGTCCTCTAACATTTATTTGGCAACATGCAAGCAATGGGACTCACTCACAGCCATGTGACATGAAGTGTCTTGGAAGCAGGAGAACTCCTTGCACGTTATGCTTTCACTACAATGCTTTTTGATGTTTCAGCCTGAAAATGCTTTGTAGTTTCTTTGATAGAATCTTTTTTGGAAAAAAAAAATCCAGTAGCTAGTTCAGTTATCCTAAGATAATATTTTTTATTCTATAAAAATTACCAGAAGTATTTTTGTAGGAAAAGTATTGCACACTATGCATGGTTTCTTAAGTAACTTTAATAATGCTCTTTGTATTCCAGAGGTCTTTGATAGTGAATACAGACTTGCACATAAAAATCTACCAAAAGATGTTCTCGAAAGGATGGAGAAAATAGATGCACCACCAAGCAGCAGAGTTGAGTGTTGTCGGAAGTACTTTGGAGCACCTTTAATATAAAAATGAGGAAACCACATGCTAAACTTCAGCAAGACAAAAGCAGGTGAACAAACAAGGAGTATGGGGATATATATATATATATGCTTTTGAATCATAAAAGGTGATAATTGAGCAATTTGTCAGAGTAATTTCATGGATCTACAGCATATAACCTTGTCTTTCATCTCATGAGACACAGTGTAAAGTACGTTAAAATGTTTGTAAAATATATTATTAGGGTGAGTTGGTTTCAGTGATTTATCTGCATTATTTTCCTGTATGTGTTTTTCCTTTCTTTTCCTTAAATCTTTGCCCCTTCAATATCAACTTGTTCGGAAAGGTGGTAATTAAACAGGAGACTACAGCTGGTGAGTTTCCTAAGGGCTATCAATATTTGTGTATTTTAATGAAAGACCTTCCCTGACAGAATGCTTAGGTCCTTCAGTACTTCTTTCAAATGACCTTTACTTCAAGGGGATCTTTTGCATTGTTGTGCAGTATATATATATGAATGTAAATATTTGAGTCCTTGGATTGGAAATTGCAATGCAGTTGCTTCTAACAGATCACAGTATCTAAAATTGCTACCCTTGTCCCTACCCTTGTTCCAATTAGTATTCAAAATAGTCTTTGAGTGACCTTTTCATAATGTATCCCTACAGTTGTAAAACCTAGAAACTTCCCAGTTGTCCTGTCTTGTCTGTCAAACACATTGAAGATCCTATGAACATACTGCTGCTTTCTGCAAAGAAATTACAGGCTTTTACACTAAACGACTCAGAAGTTGATGGCTTTCTACAAGTTAGATAGGAAGCTTAGATGACAATGGGATTGAGAGAAGGTATGTCAAACAGACCTTATCTCAAAACATGCTTTATACTGCATGGAGGTATGCTTTGAAAATTTCTTTTTAATTCTTTATTACCTTCCCCCATGGTTTCATGCTAGCCTGTGGGTTAATTGTTTTGCACTGATAGTCCAAATTTAATATTTCAATTAAAATTTATTTATAAATATGGTCTTCAGGGTGTGACTTCATATAAATGAATTGCTTGAATGAATGATCTAAAAAGGTAAATCAATCTTCAGCTTGCTTCTATTAGATAAGACGCTTCCTCACCTCACATACCTAGCGGACAACAGCGGTCATATCTTTGGGAAAGAAGAGCCTGGACATGGCTCTGTAATTTAAATTTGTCTGTTACTTGAGATATATGGCAAGATTTATTCCAGTTTTTTTTTGTTTGTTTCTTTTCTTTTCTGAAATTTACTCATGGGTTTTTCTGATACAGTTGTTCCTGGAGAAAGAACAGAAGGATTTTTAGCTAAATCTGTAGTTCCATCTGAGTATGAATGCATTCACTTCCTACCAATCTTTAAGAAAGATTGTTATTCTTGAAAATGATGAGGGAGGTTCTAGCCAAAACAACAAAAGCAACTTTTACTTTTCTTATAAGACTGAAACAAAGGATTTGCACTCTTTGTGACAGAATATGTTTGCATTATAGACTGATTCCTTGCAATTTGTCTTAAAGTGCTGGTCATAAGACAGTATGGGGATATTGCCTGGACAGATTCTCTCCTGATGAAAATGTTGTGCTATTTCAATAATTAAAAGCAAAGAACACAACTTTTCTTTTTTGTTCTTTATTCTTTGGGTTTTATACACAGTTGCTTGCAGATTTCAGATCTCCATCTCAATGGAAGAGTTGAGAGTGATTCTTGGTATTTTACCCTCTTCTCATTTTAGACAATATAGATATGCATGGTTCCATCCTTTTAAACAGACTAAATCTCTGAAGCATTCTTCCAAACAGTTTAATAATTCTATATAAAGGCAAACTTTATATATTCATACTGATCTTAAACATACAGCTATGCAAGAATAATGTTGAATGTTCATTGGATTAACTTTCTGATCATGACACAACGTACAAGGAGGCAATTTTTAGTGATTGTTAAAATCTCCAAGCTCATTGAATTGAAAAGGAGGTGTATCCATTAAATGCTTTTTTACATAACTGGTGACATTCAAATGACTTTTACTCCATTGCAAATAAGATAGTAATAAGTAGCAGTAGTGTGCAAATCACCTTCATTATAGAACAGTCACCTTTTGCTGAAAATTGAGCAATTAATTGACGGGTAGTATTGCAGGTATAGCCAAAGTAGATTGTGTCACAGCATCTAGTGCTAACTATTAGACTTCACATGGGTACATGACTAAACTAGAGCAGAAAAAAATGACAGTGCTAAGGAAAAAGGATTGCTGCAAGATTTTAGGTCATCTTTGCAGTCGGTTTAACTTGCTTTGATATGCTTCTGTGTATTGATGTTTCTGTACACTACAAGTTAGCTTCTGTTCCTCTATTTTCTACCTGAACTTTAGAATGGTGGAAGTCTTGCTTGGAATTACTTGAAGTCATGAAAAGCCTACTGAAATTAACTCTAATGACATAGATATAGGGGCAAAAGTGAGCACTTACTCTTTAGAACTTGGATTTTTTTAATGCCTGGTTTTTGATAGCTAACTATTCAGCTAGTTCTTAAATGGAATCCGTAGTTCAAATGGAAAGGGAAAACTCCTGAAATTTTTTTAAACTAGTTTTTTTTTCAATTAATTTTCAGATAAGGAGATGCTTTTTTAAAGAAAATAAGACAACAATAAAACCACAAAAACAGTGTTCAGAAATAAATAAAATTGAACTGGGAACCAAAGGTTTGCTTCTGAGTTGCTTTCTCTCTGATACATGATGGCACTTCCTGCTACTGCCTTAATATTAGTCAATTGGAAAACACTTTTGTCCCTCTGAAAATGAATCAGTAAAGGTAGAATACGTTCTTCTCTGCAGTTATCAACAGTGTAAACTTCTTGGGCTAAATAGGAATAATTTAATTACCTACAAATGTTTTTGATTTATTTCACACCCACTATTTATATTCCAAAGTTATCTGAATACATAATGCATGAAACAGCAGGGCAGAGGTGTTGGGAGGAGGGCAGTAGATAAGCTTGGTTTTTGCTTCTGTTTGCCTCTCAGTGTAAGTAGAAAAGGTAGCATTTTGCTCACTTATAAAATCCTTGCCTCTGAATATTCTCTCTAGCCTGGCCTGTAAATGAACAGCTAGTGTTAAGGAGGACATTGTTCTTTTGCGTGCACTTTGGAATTCTTACGTACGAACTTGAAGAAAACAGTTGTAGATAAATATCACATTCAGAACCTGCAGTGTTTGTTTGGAATGAGGATGCAAATCAAACTGTTAACATATGCAGGAGCAAACTCTTACTGGAATTTCATGGGAGCCCAAGAAGTTGAGAAGTTTTTGTTGCAATAGCAAATCTTACAAAGAGAAGTTCCCTTGCCCTAAGAATGCTGAGTTGCTGTCAGTTACACTGGGAAGATACCTTGCACCTTTCACCCAGATATTGTCAGTAGTTTGTCTGCTTCTATCAAAAATATCTTTTTTTTTTTTTTTTTTTTTGCAGAATTAAAACAAGAAATAGAGATCTTAGAGTTTTAAAATCAGGATTCTAAAGTGCCAAAATGTTTCTTCAGTTGTTTTGAATGTATTCTGGCACGTTACCAACATATAACTTTCAAAACCCAGTATGTATAGGAGGACCGATACAGCTGCAGTATTGGCACAGTAATAGGTACCAACTTTCACATGTTACTACAACCATCTGTGTATTACTGCCTCCACATTTTATATAACTAAAGCTTAGCTAATACAATTTTAATAGAAAATACAGTATTTACTATGTGCATTTTAAAACTTAGTTCATTCACTTTGCAAATAACTTATTACTAATTACATTGGTAATTGGTTACATATTGGTTAAGCTCAAGCTACATTGGACTCATGAGTAATTTTATTCCACTTTAACTGTAAATTAATGGCTTTTTATGTTGTTACAGCTGGAAGAATATGCTTGTCCTCGAATTTACTACTTCGTTTCAATAGCTGAAACACAGAGGCATATTTTCAAGATGTATGCTAAATTAGATCACAGAAATGACATTTTAAAGATAATTTGTTAAAATGTAAGTCAGTGAAAAATTCACCCAGTAGTTTCTCATTTTAAAATTGAAAAGTTCTCAGAGTTAACAGAACAGCTACTTCAGTGCAGATAGCTTTAATTAAGTGTTAAGCTGGTTATCTCATTCACAGATCCTTTTTTTTTCCAGTTCCAATTAATAAAAGCTTCAAGGTGCCTTCTTTGTATCAGCTTTTCCTCATTGACCTTTTTTGTAAAACAAATGAGACACCCTTCTAACTTCTAAAGCTTGAGACTGAAGTTCTGAATGGAACTCTAGTTCTGTTTTCTACTGTGCTGTGTATCTTGCATGTGAGGAGAGAAATCGATTGGTTTTCCTTTTTTGTCTTTCAGTCTGCATCAGTCAGTGGTGCAAATAAAAGGGACTGTTTGCTGTTTTTAGAAGCACATTAAACTCCTTTTAGGAGCTTAAAATAAACTGTATTGTAATGAGGATGAAAGGATGTGGTGTGAATAAATTATGGATTTATTGAGTTGGAAAGTTTTCTGTAATGCAATAAAATTTGCACTGGTTTAGAGACTGTTGAACTGTTGAAAAATGGCATCCATTTACTGTGCTTTGATTAACAGGTGTTTCTCTGTAATGTTTTTGTACATTTGAAAAATGTTGCTTGAGTATAAAAGGGCACTCTACATATTCTGAATTTTGTATAGATATCCTAGATTAAGAAACAATTTTTAATGTGTTTCGCAAAATAAAATAAGTACAAATCCTTTGTGAAGTTTCAATTATTCAAGTGTTTGACAGAATTTAATCTTAAGTGCAAATTCAGCCTACAGTTTTGTAAAACTAGAGATTTTCAGTTGCCTTTTGGGACTTTTTTTCATAGCATCTCATTGAATTCTTAACGGTGGGAAAGAGCTAGAAGAGCTGAAGTGGGACAGAGAGAGAAAAACAACCCAGATTTGTAGAACCATAGAATCATTTGAGTTGGAAGGGGCCCTTAAAGGTCATCTTGTCCAACTGTCCTGCATTGAATAGGGACACCTACAGCTAGATCAGGTTGCCAGAGCCCCATCCAGCCTGACCTTTAGTGTTTTCAGGGATGGGACACCCACAGCCTCTCTAGACAACCTCTTCTAGTGCCTCACCACCCTTATTGTTAAAAAAAAAAGTAAAATAAAATGAAAAAATCAGTCCAACAGGTCCGTGTCTCTCCTGTCCTGAGGACTCCACATCTGGACGCAGTACTCCAGGTGAGGCCTCACTAGTGAAGATTAGAGGGACAGGATCACCTCCTTGGACCTGCTGACCACGCATCTTTTGATGCAGCCCAGGATACGGTTGCCTTTCTGGGCTGTGAGGGCACATTGCTGACTCATGTCCACTTGTGATCCACCAGTATCCCTAAGTTCTTTTTGGCAGGGCTGTGCTCTAATCTTACGGCCCCCAGCTTGTACTGACAGAAGGCGCTGCCATGACCCAATTGCAAGATCTTCCACTTGGCTTTGTTGAACCTCATGAAGGTCTCCGGGCCCACTGCTCAAGCCTGCCGAGGTCCCTCTGGATGTTATTCCATCCCTTGGGTGTGTTGACCGCACCACACAGCTTGGTGTCACTCACAAACTTGCTGAGGGTGCACTCAATCCCACTGTTAATATAACTGGGGAGGTATTAAAGCATGTTGGTCCCAGTACTGACCCCTGAAGGACACCACTTATCACTCATCTCCATCTGGAACTTAGCCATTGACCACCACTCTGTGGGTACAATTGTCTTGGGCAGATTTTGTTTATAAGAGAAGATGGCTCTGAGGGACCATAAACAAACCATACATACATAATAAGACTAGCAGAGCTAGAGAAAAAAATGAAAAACGGGCTTAAGGAGGCAGAAACTGTGTTTACAGGAAAGACATGGACCATGGCTTTGTAATCACAGTTACTGCTCTCTGCTCACCGGGAAAAGCATCATTAATCAGGTGCATGAGAACAGGTTGGTGGCTGCAGGTTGCTTAATGCTTGCTGCGAGGTCTGTTTATTTCACTGACTCAGCAGTAGCGTTGCTGAGTTATACTTTCGGTGATGCATCCTTGCAGATCACAAAGGAACTGGACAAAGGACCAAGGGTTCCTGGGGGATGCCAGCATCACCATGACTGGGGAGCATGCATTTATATGAAAGAAAGCCAACAATCCTAGTATAGGCAGCAGTGATCTTTCTGTGCTACTCGGTGCTTGTGAGATTTGTCTGGGTGCTGTGCCCAAGTCCAAGCTCCCCTGTATAAGAAAAATATAGACAGGCCACACAAACAATGAAGGACTCGAACCATGTGTCAGATACAGGGTGGCTGAGAGCTGGGACTGTTCAGCCTGGAGAAGATGGAGGAGGCTGGATGAGGAAGACCTCATTTGGTGGTATAAGCATGTGTTGAGGCAGCAAGGGGGAAAACTGCTACAGTTCCCAGTGGTGCTCTGTTGGGATGGTTTCACAGACAGCTAAGCTCCAGCAAGCCACACTCTCACTTGCCCTCCTTGAAAGAACAGGGAGGAGAAAATAAGATGAAAAAAGGCTGATGAGTTAAGTAGTTTCATCAAAGAAAATATAAATAATACAGCCCTGCAGAAGCAGAGGGAGAGAATTCTTCTCTACTTCACATCAAGCAAGGTTCAACCATGTCTTGGGAAGCAGGGCCTCAATATGCATAGGAGCTATGGAAACATGCTTTCAGCATCCTCTGTTCTCCTTTCCCAGCTTTTATTGCTTAGTGTCACCTAGCCTCTCTACCCTGTGACCAACCCACCTCTTGCTCACTTTCAGCCTCCTAGCCTTTGGAGGGGATTGAGAGCCAGCCTTGTTGCTGTGCCAGAACCACTCAGCAACAGCCAAAACACTGACGCAGTATCCAGCGCTGTTCTAGTTGCACAGTTACTGTGCGAGAAATTACCTCAGTTCCATGGTTGTGGAGATCCAGGTAGCAATAGATCAAGTTGTACTCAAAGTCTATTACTTTCCTGAAGAGTCAGGTACCTATTTCACAGCTGTGCTTCAAGCTTTCTGAACCATTTCAGCCTTGTGTAGCAGCCATTCCACCAACACTGCAAGCAGGCTACTGTTGCCAGACAACACTTAATGTTTGTCACCTATGTTTTGCATCACAGACTTGGAACTGATGTTAAGGTGGCAGATGCAGGCTATGCAAAACCTTATGGCAGAACCTACCGTCGCAGTGGTATAGTGCTAACAGATAGACAGAGATTGAAAACAACCTTATTAGCCACCTCTGAGTTGGAAATGATTATGCTTCAATGCCCAATTCACACCAAAATTCGAGGATTGTTAATCTGATCCTTCCGTGTCCATTAATCTACTGCCAGCAGATCACCTGTTCAGCAGCTGATTTCTACAGTGGTGGTACAGCTTTATGAGTTCAAGTTTTTATACTTGAAAGAGAAGCACAAATGTGAAGAAAATACTGAAGTAGCTACTGACTATTTTAAGGGCACCTAAAAATGTCCTTGCCACCTACTATTCCAACATCAATTAATTTATATGTAGTTGCAGCACAATTCCTGTAAGACTAATTGATCTCCACAAAATACAGCCTAAATGCATACGTTCTGAATACATGCAGACTACTAGGACTAAGTTAAGGACTGCAATTATTAAAATCAACCATTTCAGTAGATGGCTTACTCATTCTCTGCATCAGTACTGATTTAAAGAGCAAAATGGTGAAATATTTGCACTTAACTCTTCCAAGAATCACCTAAGGCAGTAGACCTTACCATATGCTCAAAAGCAAATCGCTTCCTTCCTCTGGAAGTAATGCTTAAGACTAATGCGTAAGACTGGAAGAAAAGCAAACCACTTCTGAAAACGCAAGATCAGATTTTGCTGTAGCAGGTAAATCTTGCTTCTAAAAACCCACGTGTATGCACAAGGTAAACTGGAGCTTTTCACAAAAAGCATTACAAGTTCTTAAGAAGAACAGATTCAAGACCACGGACTGAGCTTCCATATAGGTCTGAGTGCTGCAGATAGTCTGGACTACCATTTATTTTAAGACATAGCCAGGAAATATATTCACTGGAAGTCTCACAGTAAAATTTAACCACAAAAGGGTTTTATTTTCAGTATCATGTACATCTTTACTTCTGACTTGACTCAGATTTAGATGTAGAAGCTCTCAATGAAGAAAGCCTGCGTCTCTTCGCAATCTGCTCCTGGCGTTTTTCCTTGGCCTCCTGAAAAACAAAAAACCAAAAAAAACAGTCAAGAAACACGCGGTATTGTGTTAGACATTATCAAGCACTTGAAGAAAATCCAGCATTTAACTCCTCCCAGACCAAAAGAATTCTGTAAGTACCAGACCTGTGCAGACCCCTATGTCTTCAATCCATACAAAATCAGTGTCCAAACTAACAGTAGAAATACTAACAAAGAATTCAGGACATACAAGACGTCTGTCTACCTTCCATTGCAGTCTGGAAGTCACAAAACACTCAATGCTGTGCTGAATACCCTAGCAGCATTACTTCTGCAATCATTGTTGCTTTACAATCAAACACAAATCTGGATTCTAACAGAGCATCCTAGTCAGACTCAAATTCATTTGAACTAAAGTTGGTACTGCAAAAACATAATTGTCATGAGCTTTAACTGCCCATCATTTTCGTCAAAATTAGCTCTCAGAAACAGATCAGACCCATCAACTCAACTACTTTTCCAGCACCAGCAAAAGTGAATAGCAAATCTCACAAAGTTGTTCGCTAGAAACATTCACGCCTGCGTTCAGATACCAGTCAAAGTTATCTACAGCACGCTCTTAAGCGTACAGTCAAGCTTATGAAATCCCATGATTCTCAGGTATGAGATGACAGCCACGTCATGGGGCTACACGCACCTTCATTCTCTTTGCCAAGAGCTTCGCGTAATCTGCTGCCTCCTCCTTGTTCTTCTGAGTGCGCTGCTTCTTCAGGGCAATACGTCTGCGCTTATGTTGCAGAACACGAGGAGTCACTAGTCGCTGGATCTTAGGAGCCTTGGTCCTGGGTTTCTTGCCTTAAAACAAGTTATTAATCAGTAGTTTGACAAGCTATCTTCCCAAGAGGATGTGAGCCCCCCAGCCACCGCAAAAAAAACCACTTTCCACTTACTCTAACAGTAAGATTTAGCACTGTATATACCATGCAGGAAAAGTGATCTGATTTTTGTCACACACAGCATTAACAGAACGCAGTCTTAACACTGATCTGCTATCAGCAGGGGAACATTAAGTACTGCTTCTATAAATTGCTGCAGTTTTATGTAGATACCTTGCTTCTCAAAATACCTGTCAGAAAACATTTTCCCTACGCCGAAAAATTCAGAAAGCGATCCTCTAAATTTCAGAACAAGCTTTCAGAATTCTACTACAAACAGTACATACCTATCTGTACAATTTCACTACTCAATCCTGCTTAACTACAGTAGACACAAGCAGTCTTATGTCCACAACGATCATAGTCTTTAATAGACACTACAGTTCCAATGATGCAGAAAATAAAATTTCACTTTTCAGGTTTTTTTTCCTAAGAAGCTTCCGTGGGGCCGATCCTTTATCATATTAGTTATTTCAAAAGCCTTACCCTTTTTGTTACCTGATCAAATGCAACAGAAACGTGTATTACATGCTCTAAAAACAGGTGTATGGGAAGCAGAACACCAGCCTCTCAAGAAAGGATCAGCAAACCCTTGCTGTACTACTATACATCATTCACTGCATGAAACTCTATCTGCTGAAAACGACATGCAGCCACAGTGCCGTAAAACGTGAGTTCTTACCCTCTTTATTCAGAGGTTTCCTCACAACATACTGGCGAACATCATCTTCCTTAGAGAGATTGAACAGCTTGCGGATCCTGCTAGCTCTCTTGGGACCAAGACGACGAGGCACAGTTGTGTCTGTCAGCCCAGGAATATCCTTCTCACCTTTGATAAAGCAAGTTTAGATACATTAATTAATCCTGCATCTACTAAACATGTCTTAAACTGTAGTTGCTTTATAATTTAAAATGCATTACAAAAGTAAGACACTACGAAGGCTGACGCAAAAGTAATTCCTTCTGTTTTATTACATATTCTCTTGTTCACTGCTAGTGAAAACGTATAGCTAATGGTGGTGCCTATGTTGGAAAGTAGCGTTCTGTAGCTGAGAACTTGCTCTATCAAACAGTGTTATTGTGCTCTTTGGTTCTGTTGTCATTTCCATGGAAATATATAGGACGCATTACTTTCTGAGCAACTTAGGTAGATAATCCCTGGGGTACACCTGCCAGTAGTGCCACCTCTGACTGCACTTTTTTGTTTAATGCAATAATGTTGCTGGTGGTAGTGAAAATATTTCAGTTCACAGTGACCACTTTTACAAGTTACAATACAACGCTCAGAAAGAATTTCAATATTCATTTAGGCTGTTACGATTGATATTGAGCGTCTGTATTCTACAGAATTTTACAGCCACTAGCAAGCAGGTTCATTCCAGGTGCCTACTTCTTTCTACTGACTGCTTCATCTTACCCTTTTTCACAATGACCAAGTTCAGAACACTCAAGTTGGCGTCAACAATGCAACCCCGAACAGACTTGCGTTTTCTCTCTCCAGTTCTCCTGGGGCGGTAGCAGGAGTGGCCTTTGCTGAGCAGAAGGCGGACACGTCCATGAGTAAGGACACCCTGCTTCATGGGGAAGCCTTGTTTATCATTGCCACCACTGATCCGGACAACATAGCCCTGCAAAAACAGAGACATACACCTCTCAGTTGCTTACATCCCTATCTGTTCAATGAGAAGAGGCGGGGATGACAATATCCTGTTCCTAACAAACACCATATCACCAGAAAAGCTACTGTAACTGCAGACTTTAAGTATTTCTTTAACAAACATCATTTCAACAGTTCAGGCTTTTTACTTAACAGAGATATGAAAGGTGTTTTCACATACCCCAACTAGCATTTATTGCCTCTTCAAAGATATATCCAAGCAGCAATTCCTATCTATTACAAGTTAGTAAAAAACACATCAAACTAAGCCCCAACCCTTTCCTGCTTCAGAGTTTCTATTAAAGACAGAGGGGTAAAAATAGCTCTTATTGCCTTCCTTGAGGAGACAGCAACAACAAAGATCAGCTTATTCAAGCTCAGCTGGACAGCCCATATCAACATTTGGCTATTCCAAACCCATCCATCAAGCTCAACATGCTTCTTCTCACATGTACTTAACAGTTTAAACACTCTTTGAGCTTGTTCAGCGCAGAGCACTTTTGTGGTACAGTCTTCATTTGTTTTGAATGCTGGTAGGGTACCCAAATCAAGAACAGAAAGCTATTTAAAAATCCAGCACAACAGTCTAAAACATGTGGATTAAAAAAAGAAAAAGAAAGAACCAAAAACCTAGCCTACTCATTAAATTCAACATGCATTTTAAGAGATGCTTTCAACATACCTGCCAGATATGGAACATAAAAATACCTTATTAAGTGCAAAACTGGAAAACTTAAGTAATTTGACTACACCTGACACCTCTTTCTGACTCTTACCTTCCACTCCTCGCCAAGAGAATCAGCCGCAACCTCCGTGGCCATTCGCTTCTCATAGAATGTTCTCAGCTTGCGCTCATCATCCACTTCAATAAGCTTCTGGCAGCCAGTGGCTGGGAAAGAGATGTTGAGCTAACAGTAGAAAAAAATAAACAATACATGATTTAGTTGAAGCTTCTGACATGACATTTCCTGAGAAAATTAGCGTTGAACTGCTGGCTTCACCTTAACATTTCAAATCCAAAAGCTTCTATTTGCTTACTAGCAGTAACCTGTTACTACTGCACTTACAGAACAAGGCAGATCTATGTCTGCTAATGATACAAAACCTTCTGCCCCGTACACTATGCCCTCTAAACTGACTGCCACCAAGCAAATGGCGGTAGAGATAACCGAAAGCTGTACTCCCTTCCTCCCACGTATAATGTCGAAGAAACAACACAAGCAGCCCAAAATAGCTACGCTATGCCTTGATCACCACCTCTGTTTCCCGAGGGCTACTGCCAGACCAGCAACCTTGGGAAAAGCTGCCTAGCACTTCCCCAGTGACAAGGCCACAGGAACAGGCCCAGCTCCACTACCTCCTTGCCAGGGCTCCACTACCGCCGGTAAGAACCTTCTACTCTTTCTCGCCGTAAGGAGTCCCATAACAGAGCGACTCGACCCATAACCCAGAGCCCCCAGCTCAGGAAGAGGCCTCAACAAGGGGCACGGAGCCGCGCGGCCGCCATCTCGAACCACCCGCAATCCACCGCCATCCAGCCAACAGAGGCGCCCCGAGCCCGCCGCCGCAGCCCATCGTGCCCCATCAGCAGCCCCAGAGGCAGCGCCGGGCCCGTTTGTGGTGCGGGAACCCAGCCCTCCTCCAGCACCACCCCGGCCGCCAACAGAGCCTTGCCTTCATCCTCGCCGAACTGCGCCGCCGCACAAAAAGGCCGCACTTCCGCCCGCAAGCAGCACATACACTCGCCAAACCTCGCGAGAGCGGTCCATCGGCTCCGCGCCCGCCCACACGTGATCGCGGCTGTCCAATTGCGAGCGAGGTCTCTCTCGCCATGGGGCGTGGCGGGAGGCAGCTTCCGGCTTGCCAGTGCTAGGCGGTGGTTGACGTGCTTTCTGCTGTCGTGAGCGCAGGTGACGGAGGCGGTCGTTGAGCGGTGTACTGCAAGGCCGCGGTTTTGTCCCTGAAAAATAATTCCAGGCCCACATGAACCCCGGCACTGCCTCAGATGCGGGCCGAGGGGCAGATACGTAACGGGATGATGTGAGGCAGCCCGGCCTCCCAAGCGGGCACATAGCTGCATGGTCACTGCAGCTGGAGTAACTATCCCTTGTGGAAACTGAGCGCACAGCTTTGCTTATTCCTAGAAATGCACTTATTTCCTTCCACTTCATGCTTCCATTTCCCAAACTTGAGAGTTTCAGCTAATGTGACTTGTATCCACTAAGTGCTAACTTTATGAACTGGCCAGCAATGGGTAACGAGTAAGGTCTGGTTTGTTTGGTTGTTTTATTTTTGATGCAAAAGAGTTCAAATTCAGCAATTGTACTATCTGCTTACAGTGGGGAAAGGAGTCCAGGACTAGTGCAACTGACAAACCACAGCCAGAGACTCCAGGAGTTGCAAGCAGCATGCATCTGGGAAAGGGATTGCTTAAAGGAACTGGGAATGCTGAAAAAGCTTAAGTGTCTTCTGGGAAGCAAAAACCAAGCCTCAAGCTTGCTCTGGAGAGAGCTTGCAGCGTTTACAAGCCTGTAACAGATTTTCTAACTGACACCTAATTCTAAAATGTGGGGCATCTCTGTTCTCAAGTATGGATGCTACTCTCAAATGTTGTTAAAACGTTGCCAGCTGACTGAACAGTATGACACAAAGTAACGACCTTATCTCTCAGGTATACTGATGAAAATGGTATTTCTTAGTAATTTTCACTTTGCCTCATATCATTTAGAAAGCAGAGAGGAAAAGAGCACGGTTGTTTGGAGAAGCATTGTACACAGCCTTAGCATTACACCTTTGTTGACACAGTGTTTGAAAACCAGAAGATTTGAAGAATTGAACTATTGACTATCTACATGCTGTTAGCAACTGGCAGGACAATGTGGCTAGCAGGCATGATGCATGGGACACTAAAAGGAATTTTAGAACTTCACTGATGGCTAAGTAATGTGAGCAACTGGCTGAGTGATGTCAAATACCTCCTCATGCTGCATGAGAAATCTAACAAGTGCCCTGAGAGATCTTCAGAGGAAAATCCTGCTTGCATCTGTGTCATACAATTAGTTTGTCCAAAGAAGGGCAACAAAGATGGTGAAGGGTCTGGAGTACAAGTCTTCTGGGGGGCAGCTGAGGGAAATGGGATGGTTTAATGTGAAGAAAAGGCTTGGGGAGGCCTTACCATTCTCTACAGCTCTCTGAAAGGAAGCTATAGCAAGGTGAGGGTTGTCCTCTTCTCCCAGGCATCTGGTGATAGGGCAAGAGGTAATGGCCTCAGGTTGCACCAGAGGATGTTCAGGTTGGACATTAGGAAAAATTTCGTCTCTAAAGGAGTGGTGAGGTATTGGAACAGGCTGCCCGGGGAAGTGGTGGAGTTACTGTCCCTTGAGGTGTTCAAGAAGAGGGTAGATGTGGCAGTGAGGGACATGGCTTAGTGGACATGGTGATGGGTTAATGGTTGGACTAGATGATCTTAGAGGTCTTTTCCAGCCTTAATGATTCTATGATTGGGAATCAGGGTTACATTTTGTATCATTTCTTCAGAAAAAGTATTCCATCCAATTTTGCTTAAAATAAGAAAAAAATGCCCTTTTCATTAAAGACAAACAGTGGAGTTACAGAGACTCTTGAGTTGCTGGATCCGTCCTAGAACTGAACGGTTGATATGGCTGAAACAGGAAATACCATAATTGTGTGCAAACTGTCTTCTGTGGGAGAAGACCAGGTGTTTCTGCACACAGATCAGCTTCCACTTAAGTGTGCTTCCTTTAAATGGCAACCTGGCCAAGGCCTGAGTAAGCCAGAAGCCTTTGCTTCAGATGCAGTAGTTGAGTTCCAGAGGCTTGCTCTCTTCTGCCTGCCTGCTGCACAGCCTGTGACCACTGGAGGGACAGATGAACAGGCAGATGGACAGTGGGAAGTGTGTGTCAGTCCCCTCTGTTTGTGGGTGTGGAATGGCAGGCCAGCTGGTGTACCTAAGAACCTGGAAGTGTCTGCAGGAACACATCTAGAGTACCGTGTCCTGTTTTGAGCTGCTCAGTTCAAGAAAGGAAGCTTCCTGAGAGTACAGCTGCGGGAGACAATGATGATTAGGAATCTGTAGCATCTCTCTTATGAGAAAAGCCTGAGAGACTTGGGTCTGTTCAGCCTGGAGAAGTGGCTTCTCCAAGAGAAGAGAGGGGATCTCATAGAATCATAGAATCACAAGGTTGGGAAGGACCTACAAGATCATCCAGTCCAACCGTCCTCCCATCACCATTGCTACCACAAGCCACTAAACCATATCTCTTAGCTCCTCATCTAGACACCTCTCGAACACTGCCAGGGACGGCGACTCCACCACCTCCCTGGGCAGGCCATTCCAGTGCCTGACCACTCTGAGAGAAAAAGTTTTTCCTTATATCTAATCTAAATCTCCCCTTGTGCGATTTGTGGCCATTTCCTCGTGTCCTGTTTGTTGCCTGGGAGAAGAGGTCAAACCCCTCCTCACCACAGCCTCCCTTCAGGAAGTTGTAGAGTACAATGAGGTATCCTCTGAGCTCATCACTGCTTATAAATATCCAAAGTGCAGGAGTTCAGAGGATGGTGCCAGGCTCTTTTCAGTCTGGTGCAGCGGCAGGACAAGCGGCGCAGAAGAACGTGAGAAAGGAAATATTTTCATCCAAGCGTTAGAACAAGTACCGTTAATGCACACAAAGGAGGGCGGGCTGGGAGCGGGGAGGCGGGCAGGTTGCGCGCTGAGCAGTGGGCGGTGCGGCGCCGGCAAGGAAGCGGGAAAGAAACGCCTACGGAGCGCCCCCTGGCATGGGGCAGGCCCCAGGAGCCACGGCCCCACAGGCCGGGCCGCCCCGCCACGGAGGCGGGCACTGAGAGAGGTGGGAGGGGGGAGAGCCGCGCCGCTCCGCCCCGCCCCGCCCCGCCGAGCCGCGATCGCCGGGCAGAGGCGGGCGGGCGCCATGGGCGCGATGCTGTGGTGGGATCAGCTGCGGGCCGGCAGCTCCGAGGTGGACTGGTGCGAGGACAACTACACCATCGTGCCCGCCATCGCCGAGTTCTACAACACGGTGCGCGGCGGGAGGGAGGGTCCGCGGGCCGGGCACAGCCGAGGGCTGCGCGGGCGGCTCTGGCGCCGGACACGGTGCCCCTTGGGCTGGCGGTGCTGAAGGGCCTCGCGGAGGGGCTCCGCGGGTGCCCCGCTGGACGTGGTACCTGGGGTGACAGCCAGCTGTGCGGTTTCGTATCGCAGGAGCAAAATCAGGAGGTTTAGACAGGGCCGTGAGCCACGAGTGAACGATGCGTACGTTCTGCCCGGTGCTGCCCGGCCCGCGGGTATCCCGTGCCGGACTGCTGCGGCTGCTGTCCCGTGGCACAGGTGTAAGCCTGCCCGACGGCGTGCAAGGCAGGGGCGGGCCACGAGCAGACACACTCGGTGTTTGGAGGCAAAACCGTGTTTTAAAGCTTTGCCTTCTCCCAGAGCCAAACTTAGAGGAGCAGTTTGACAGAGGGTTGCAGGGTGCAGTCAGCACAGTGCTGCTGGGAGTCACCTCAAGAAAGGTGAAAAAAGGAAGGAGAGGGAAGAGGACTGAAGTAACTGTTTCTTCCTCCAGGAGCCCTGGTTCACTCCTGACTCCTGTCATCCCAGCCCAGGAGCTGCTGAGGGGTGCTGCTAGGCAGCACTGGTGGAGGCATATTCCCCACAGCAGAGATCTGGGAGGCGAGTGCTGCTCCCAGCATCCTGTTTGTTATTCATCTGAGGGTTCGCAGTGACAAACAGATCCAACAGGGAGTGAGATCATGCATCAGACTTTCTGGTGATGTGCTTTACCATGTTGCCAGGAGAGAGCCCTGCAAACAACATGCCTGTGCTGTTGCTCTGGGTTTTCTGTTCTGTGGCAGGTGTGAGGTGGGGTTTCTGCTCTGTGTGACTTATGTACTTCAAAATGGCCTTTTAACTTCTTCCCCCAGTTCTGTCCTCATCTGAGCTCTCTTTCAGTCTGTGTTTCTTGACTGCTAAAATCAGATGATAGTGTTACACTTCTGTGAAGGAAAGAAAGAAGTGTCTGGAGTGTTCATCCCTCACAGGAGTGTGTACTCAGGGATGTGCTCCATTTAGAACAAACAGTTCAACTGTGCATGGTGTACATGGCTAACCTGTTGTTTCTCCTTGTAGTTCAGCACCAGAGTCATCTGGGTGGCATATCATCCGTGTTTGAGGGTGTGTGGTGAAACAGTCTGCTTTCTTTGTTTCTGATGTCACTGTGCAAGAACCAAAAACAAAAGGAGGAAAAGGTCAGGATAAACAATAAATTTCTTGAAGAAACAATGCGTTTTGAAGCCAGCAGTGCAGGGGGTTGGATATCCTTCTGACTGCGCTGAGCTGATTAGCTGTGGCAAGAAAGCTTGCAAAATGCTGGGAGCTGCATGTATGTCCAGGTGATTAACTGAGCTTGCAGACAGACAAGCAGAGAGGCACAGCACAAAGTTTGCCCTGAAACCCCCTGTACTGCAGAAGCTTCATCCAAGTCAGCTAACTGTACACCAAAAACATGGAGAGTAGAGGCTGTGTTGAGGGTAGACATGCTTCAGTAGTGAAGAGATTATGGAGACTGACTTCTGTGTTTGCAGCTTCTGAAAATTAATTCACAGTGAATTGATTGGGGCTGAGTGGTTGTGTTCCTGGAGACAGAGATTCTTACAGGGTGGTAGGAAAGATTTGGCCCTCTTGTGACAGGCACCATAAGTGGACTCTGAATTTTATTCCTTCATAGTTGTTTCTGTTCTGACACTGACTCAAACCCTTCAGAAGTTTCAGGTAACATTCTTCAGCAGACCTGAATATGGGATCTGGGTCTTCAAGCTGTAGATTAAAACCTTGTTAATCCGCATTTTAGACTGCCACAGCTAAGATCAGAGATGTCGTTGAGGTCTCATGCAGCATACAAGCAGGAAACTGGAACAGCTTATCTGAAACATATTTAGAAAGATCCATTTAATTATTCTTGTGGGACCCAACCTTAATGTTGTGCGTAAATTTAACTTGATCTTGTTAAAAAGCAAATCAAAGTGCTCATCAGGATTAAGTGAGTAGAAGAATGTCTGTTCAGCAGTTCTGTACGAATTATTCACACAGTTTTTATAAAACATACACGTCCAAGATGATTTTATGTTACACACTTTAAGAGACTAAAAATATTTCATAACTAGGAAATAATAAGAAAACTAGCTTTTTCTTTTTTTAAAAAAAATTCTCTATTTAATAATTAATCCTTGTACGATGTAATCTATGTAATTTTACTCTTGAACAAAAGCACATACCTCCACACTCTTAAAAGAGTTTACATATGCAGAGGTATTTGCGAAAGAAAAGACAAAAAAAAAAGAATTTTTTTGTTCTTTACACTACTCAGAAAACTGAAAACTCTATAACTTTTTTTTTTGTTACTAGTGAAATTAGTACTTTTCAGTTTAGTGTTTTATAATCAATTGTGCACATAATTGCCAAATTTCCATTTAAAGAGCACTGCCAGTGGTTTTTCTTTTTGTCTGTTCTTTAGTAGCAAGGAGATAAATGTTTTTAGAGGCTCTTAGACTGAGAATCTGCTTATACTCTGACAACATCCTTTTTACTACTTTAGTCTTGTGGTACATGTCTGTGGTGTGTGCTTGTGTAGGAAGGTTGAAGATACAAACCCTCTAATTTCACTGAAGAGTTATTCCATTTTTGCTTCCCTTTCTCACAAGACATGCAGCCTCAGTGGCTGAAGGCTGCAGCTACTAGCTGTCAGACTTAGCAAATAGTAAATAATCTTTGGTAAGACCATGGGAAATACCACATACAGACTGTGTGGGCAAAATTATGCGGTCATGATCTGAGCTGGCCACTGGAATTCCATCTGTGGCCTGTGGCCTGTATTTCTTTCATACAAGTAAGTAGTTGGAAATTAAAAGCAGAGATCCTGAATTGTGTAAAGCCAGGGGATGGACTTTTATTGTTGGGCTTCTTACCTTTTATTGTATCTTTGAATTACCTTTTGCAAATCCCAAACGAAAATCTTAGTACTCCTCTTCTTTAAACTTTTTGCACTGATCTTAACTTTACAGAGTTCTGAATTGTACATTACCAAATCATATAGGCCATTGGTGTACTATGTGAAAACTTGTTTATGCAACATACTTTCTAAAACCAGAGCCCAGTGGATAGATGCCTCACTTGTTTGGGAAACCTGGCATTAACCCTGGCAGTGCATCTAAGGGTGTGGTTCTTCTAGGGAGCCAGGCTGATGGCAGAGGGTGAAAGCCAGCAAGTCAGTTCTCATGTTGATGTAGCTGACTGCGAACTTGAAACTAAGAGAACTTAAGCAGCATATTTCAGATCATGTTCCAGAGCTCTGGTATGAATACAGCTTGTGGAAATTACTGTGTATGGAGTCTAAGAAACAAAACTGAGTTATTTCGTGAAAGAGAGGCAGAAGTATCGTGTTTTATTTCCAAACTTAATAGAAAAGAATTTTGGCATCAAAATTCTTTTGGATTTTACAGTGATATGTAATTTCCCTGTAGGCCACTGCAGTGAGTATAAATCCAGCCTAGTTTTTACTCAGTGCGATTACTTAGTCTGATTTACTTCACTGGTCAGTTCTGGCTATAGAGATGAAAAGATTTTCTGTCACATTCCTTAGTTTATAACCATTTTTTATTTTTATTTTTTTTTCCTTGGTATCTCTCTTTGACCTAACCATGGCTAAATGCTTAAAATGTTTAGAGCACTCAGAGGCTCTCAGAGGACTTGCTTATATTCCATCATCCCTGCTGCCAATCACTGTTTAAGTTTCCAACTTGCTGCGGGATAAGGAGAGCCTTCCCACTCTCTGCTTGTAAAAGAAGGTGGCAGACTAGAACTCTGGTCCATGAGTGCATTCCAAATGGCCCAATATATCTTTGCTGCACAGAGGTGGGTGGTTTTTATGTGAATGGACGATGTTTGCATGAACATGTTTGGGTGAATGTGGAGGTTTTATGTGGCTTAAGGAAATTTGTCTGCCTCTTAACATCTGTTTTAGGACATTCTCTGTAAATATCTCTTTGGTCTTTCTGTTGCATCCTCAGGGATATGCTGCACTCTGGCATTGCTAGGTGCCTCCTGCCATTTTAGTGGTGGCAAAATTTGCTGCCTTGGTGGACTGAGGAAATTCTTTAAGTCTTCTCCTGTTGCTACTTAAGAGGTGCTTCGTCTATGGCACTGCTGACGTCTGTTTCGTAACTGGTTTGTGAGGCTGGTTTCATATTTCAGCTGGCAGAAGGAGGCAGAGGATTCATTAGAGGACAGTTTGTAAAGGGGCTTGAATGAAACTGATAAGGCTCCGGCCTGCTTTGCATTCAGGCAGCTTTTACCACAGTCTGGAGAAGTCTGGGAGCCAGGCAGAGTAAGCTGGTAGTTCAAAGCTGAGCAGTATGAGTGGCTTCAGTGAAAATGTGAGTCCTCGTGGGGCCTGGGCTGCATCAACATGAGCTGTAGGAACTACTGATTGGCCAGAGGATTTTGTCCTTCCTCATGTTGGTTTAGAAGGGCAATCCAGTGGGAGCAGAGCGGTGGCTGTGTTCTAGTGTGTCCCCATTGAGACTGGTCATCACTGTGGCCCAACGGCAAGAAGCATGGTGACTTCTCCCCTTCGTGGCAGGCCTGGAGGTTCATGCTCTTTGTCTCCAAAAGCTGCCAAGATCTTTTCTCTTTCTATCCATCCCCTCCTTTCTCTTTGTCTTTGCACCCCACCATTAGGCAACCAGGTGCTCGTGGCAGTGGAACTGTCTGTGTGCTGAGCCTTTTCATGCAGCCTTAGGACATGTGCTCCAGCAGATGTGAGTTTGTTAAGGTGTCTAAAGACGGTGTTACCAGTCATTATGAAAATTTCTCCTTGCCTGTTTTGTAGTGGCTGCTCTAGCTTTGTTTTAGGTAGAGAAGATATGGGATTTTACAATCCCTTTTAAAATCCCCAATGGGATTTTAAAATGAGCGTGTGATAGATCTTTTTAAGTGTTTTACTTAAATGAATTTTGAAAGAAATGCAGCTTGTCTTTGAGGAGGTACCTTTGGTATGAAGAAAAGTGGCGCACGTGAAGTAGATGGTGCTGAGAAGCTGCTGCTGTAATTATTGTCAGTTTAGATGTCAGACTAGGAGTATGTTTTGACGAGTCTTGCAAATGTTAAATTAGATGTGTCCATTTTAATAATTGCAACCTCTGCTCTCACACTGTCTGAGACAGTGCTGAATGGTGGGTAGTTATTAAATGAATAAATGCCTTCTCTGTTTGCTGTTCCTGAATCCTTTTCTGTTAGATTTTCATTCACGTCATTAAGTGTCCACGAGTCTCTCGAGAAGGAGATCTATCCCAGAGGAGTGCTGTTTATCTCAGAATTCTTTTATAAGTCCATTTTAGGGGAACGTTGGTAGAGATTATTTTGTAACAGGGCTGGGTTAGCTACGGGGATTGTGAGGAGATGAAGGCTTGGCAGTTCATCCTTGCCCTTGTCCCATTGTGAAGTAGCAGTAGTGTCCGTGGCTGGCCCTCAGCATATGCAACTTCTTACTGAAAGAACTGGGTGATACTACAGTGACAGCTCCTGCTAATGACAGATAAAGCATTTTCAGCATATAACTGAAGAATGATGCTTTGGATTGTTGGTAAGCAATTAAAAACAGATCTTTCTTCAAGACTTATGTGCTACATTAAAATAATTAAGTTATCAGTGGTCTGAATTACCTTACCAGCCTTTTCACCTTCCTATTACTAGTTTTTAGTTGTATTTTGTCACTTCTGTAATGGAGAACCAGGAGAAAAAATAAAGTGTAAGAGGATTTACAACTTAAGGCTTTCTTAACCCTACAAAAAGCGGTTCTAACTCTTTCAGCTTAACTTTGTGTTTCAGATCTGCCAAACAATAGCAATTGTTCAGTGACCTGACTTCAACAAAACTTAACAGCCCATCTGGTGCTTTTTCCATGCTGGATTTGACAACCACTGAGAAGAGAATTCACTTGCTAGAGCTCCCTGTTCCTAATCTGTTCTTGAAGGCTTCCTCAATTGCAGCAATCATTGTATTTGTAGTGTCCTAAAAAAATTCCTCTGGAAATAGATTTGAAAAGTGATTTAAAGGTGTGACTAGAGACAATTTACATTGCTTGGACTTTAATGCTATTACTAGCTTAATGAAGTTCAGTTCAATGATGCTTTTCAAAAACTGATCAGCTTTGGCAGAAGCCGGGAACCACATTTTATTGAGTTGAGGTATCATTGAATGACTTCTTGAAGACGGATTAGGCTATAGATATTAAATGTTTATTTTCTGTCTTTGTGATGCTTTTTTTTATCTTTATAGATAAGCAACGTCTTATTTTTTGTTTTACCACCCATATGTATGTGCTTATTCCGTCAATACGCAACCTGCTTCAACAGCGGAATATATTTAATATGGACTCTACTAGTTGTGGTCGGTAAGTTGATTAATCTCTGTTTGCCTGCTCATGCATGAAGTGAGAGAGGAAATCGTTTTTTCCTGCTTGCGCATGATTGTTTCTGCAAAACAAAGCAATATTGACGTCTGTAGAGGAGTTTGCTTGTACTTGCTTGAAGCACAAGCAGATGTAGTTTCTGAAAGGAAAATGCCTCTTGCAGTTGGAGTTTGGGGGGACTTTGTCCTTAGTTCTGCACCCATTTTGTCTTTCCTTTGTACAAGTTCTACTATTTGTATCCAGGCTTACTCTGGAGCAGTACTGACTCTCCATCCTGTGATGCTGAATTAAAGATTGCTAAGAGTTCTTAACAAAACTGGAGAAGATAATGGGTTTTGCTTAGTAATTAGACATTTCAATCACTGATCTGCAGATTTAGCCATATTGTAGATGGTTATAAATGTAAATTCTTAAGCTTTTTCAGTCTTAAAGGCACTGGCAACTTTGAAAGGGATACTCAGCTATGTGGGGCCATGTGCCACTTTCCCCCTGTAAACTTACATCGTATAGTCATCACATGCTGCTTTCCATCTTCGTATTATCCATTCTCGTGTTACTGAGAAAATTCAGAAAGAGCATTTGAATTCATTTCTTAATTGGATTTGCATTTAAATTTACTGTCTGATGGTTTTTTGCATATATTTACTTCCCAACTTGGAGATGGCACCTTTAGCTCCCTCTTTGGTAATGTGTTTGTTTAATAGTAATTTACATTTACTTATTAATTTATTTGATACAAGGTGCCGATGTTTTAGTTTGCTTTTCTAGAGGAGCTGGTGGTTTTTTTGTTGTTTTTTTTTCCTTGACCAAATTGTATCAACCATTTGCTATGAATTCCTGATCACAAGCAGTGTGTTTCAGTCTGTACGGCGCTGTAACTATTGACTATAACATTTGACCAACTCTTCCAGGAATTGGATCTGTTTACTTTCATGCCACCCTCAGCTTCCTGGGTCAGATGCTGGATGAGCTGGCTATTCTCTGGGTCCTTATGTGTGCTCTTGCCATGTGGTTCCCTAGGAGATATCTACCAAGAGTTTTTCGAAATGACAGGTAATCATGCAGCGTAGTACACATGCCTGTCTCTTGAAACATCTCATCTTATGTTCTTTTTGTTCAGAAGTCCTGAGTCTGCATTTGTGATGTTGAGTTTTATGCCCTGAAACTTCAAGTTTTGGGATGTGATGGTTGACTCTCAAAGCGCCTGTTCTTGTTAGCTCTAGAAAGACTAGAATAGTCTATATATGAGTAGTTCATGAATAGTTTACATAAGTTGCACCTAAAATAAAGTAGCAGATACTATATTTTCCTGTTCCTTTTATATATCCGAAAGTATACATATGATATGTATAATATATGATAATATTGTATGTTATATACATATACATATACTATATGTATAATATATGATATATATTCCACACACCTGTGGAAGTCGGCTGAATTTTTATCTGAACATTCAAGCCAGAGGATAAGTTTAGTTTTTAAGTGTTCAAAGACTAAGTATGCTGTTTGCTTAGAAGTCTCTCGTTGCTGCAATGTATTTCTTTATTGCAGATTTAAAATAGAAACACAGAATCATCAAGGTTGAAAAATACCTGCAAGATCATCCAGTCCAACCATCCACCTAGTACTAATTTTTCTTTCTAAACCGTGTCCCTTAGTACAACGTCTGAATGTTTCTCGAACACCTCCAGGATGATGACTCCACCACCTCCCTTGGACAGCCCATTTCAATGCCTAACCACTCTTTCAGAGAGTAATTTTTTTCCTAATATTCAATGTGAATCTCCCATGGTGCAACTTGAGGCCATTTTCTCTAGTCATGTTGCAGGAGAGGAGGCCAACCCCCACCTTGCCACAACCTCCTTTCAAGAAATTGTAGAGAGCTATAATGTCTCCCCAAGCCTCCACTTCTCCAGCCTAAACAATCCCAGTTCCCTCACCTCCTCCTCATAAGACGTGCTCCAGACCCCTCACCAGCTTTATTAGCCTTCTCCTGATGTTCCCCAGGGCATTGATGTCTTTCTTGTAGTCAGGGGCCAAAAACTGGATGCAGTACTTGACATGTGGCCTCACCAGAGCTGAGTACAGACGTATGATCAGCTCCTTGCTCCTGCTGGCTTCATTATTTTTTCTATAAGCCAGGATGTCATTAGCCTTCTTGGCTACCTGGACACATTGCTTGCATTTGTTTAGCTGAGCATTAGCCAGCAGTCCCGGGTCCTTTTCTTCTACACAGTCTTCTAGCCACTCTGCCCCAAGCCCTCTCTGGGCTGAAGCCAATGGGATGAAGTTCAACAAGAAGAGCATTATAATGAATTCAAAGAATCTGGTTGTGATTTGTCCCCCTTACAGAGAAAGTATGCTGTAATCTTTGTGCATATTGTTCTTTTATGCACAAAAAAACTGACATAATGAAGAAGTTGGAATCACAGCGCGAATGTTCTGCTCACTGAAAACTGCTAAGGCTACTTCCTCTTTCTTTCTCATACTATTGTCTACTTTCTTTATTTTTTATTTCCTTGGCATATGCTCAGTTAGAAAATGCTTTCATAGAGAAGGTTACTGCCTGCATTGAGTATTCCTCAAAATAACTTTACTGGGAGGAGTGTATCTTGAATTATCATGTGTAGTCTGTAATATAATAGCTTTGTCAAGTTACTGTGAATTTAGTTCTTTTCCATACTGTAATGTAGTCCTGTTATAAGACACCATACACTTGAAGAGCAAACAGGTTTTCCTGAGTTTATTTGGTAGGTGACATCATTTTTAGACATTTAGTGAAAGCTAAGGACTGTTCTGTCTCTTGAATAATTTATCTGACTGCACATACATTGTTCCTCAAAAGCCTGAAAGAATTCTTGCATGTTATCTATCGCTACATTCTGATAATTTGCTTCATGGATTTGTAGTATTAGCCATAAGGTTAAGCAATATCCTTTCTAAAAGGAATAGTAACACTTCTGTGGAGAAATCCTATTTCAACTTGGTGATAAAACTAAAGCGATACATAATGATCTGGCTGTTTATAATTGATCCATAAAAATTTGGAGATGAGCTGATGGATGTACCCCATCCTAATGTTTTCACAATACTACTTTCCTAAAGACTGTCAGGGTGGTTATTTGTTAAGATCTTGATTTCTTTCTGAAGTGTACAGAAAAAAGAATTTTAATAGACAAAAAAGCCTATCCCAGAGCAGATCAGATTTATGCATAGGTATGTAGAGGAAGGTGATCCTCCCCCTCTACTCTGCCCTGTAGAGGCCACATTTAGAATACCGTGTCCAGTCTGGGCTTGCCTGTTCAAAAAAGACAGGGATCTCCTAGAAAGAGTCCAGCAGAAGGCCATAAAGATGATAAAGAACCTGGAGCATCTCCCTTATGAGGAAAGGCTGAGTAACCTGGGTCTGTTCAGCCTGGGGAAAAGAAGACTGCGGGGAGATCTGATAAATGTTTATGAGTGTCAGAAGGCTGGTGGGAGGCAAATGGATGAGGCCAGGCTCTTCTCGATAGTGTGTAGCAATAGGACTAAAACTTGAATGTAGAAAGTTCCATGCAGTCATGCAGAAGAACTTTATGGTAAGGGTGACAGAGCACTGGAACTGGTTGCCCAGAGAGGTTGTGGAGTCGTCTTCTCTGAGATGAGACTTGTCTGGGCACCTACTTGTGTGACACATTGTAAGGAACCTGCTTCAGCAGGGGCATTGGACTCAAGATGATCTTGCTCTCAACTTCTTGCGGGAGAAGGAAAATTCGAGCAAGATCTTAAGATTTTGAAACTAGTGATTAGTGTGGGTCTGTGTATGCACACACAGGTATGTGTATATATACATGTCTGCTTTGGAAAATTGTAGTTCAGGAAAGGTCTCGCTACATGATTAACTATGCATACCCAAGTCAATGCAGGATCCTCATCCATTTTATATGCACATTATCATTGCAGTTCCTGACCACACATAAAAAAATGTATGTTTTGTTATGCTATTTAAGTCATGTTAAGATTTCTGTCTTTACTAATTAAAAGCTTTGAATTAAAAGCACTTTTCCTCCCCACAAAAAAACCTACAGGAGCCGGTTTAAAGCTGCTGTTGGTGTCCTGTCTGGAGTTACTACCTGCCTTGCCTTCATTAAACCTGCCATCAACAACATCTCACTAATGACTCTGGGTGTTCCTTGCACAGCTTTACTCATTGCTGAGTTGAAGAGGTGAGTACTTTTCTCCTGAATGCAGTGTTGCCTTTGGAGATCCTTAGGCCACCATACAATGATACAGTAGATCTGGCTTCATTGCTTGTGTACAGATCTGGTGTAAGATTGCTCTGTAAGTTCAGACATTTTTGGCACGGATTTTTTTTTTTTTTACCCTAGATGATTATACTAGATCAGATGTTTTCTGTCTTCTTGCACTGTATCTCTTCCCTCAACCTGATCTAACTCTAATTTATTTATTGTGGATTTTTGGCAAGTTTCACTCCAGTGACAGCTCTTCTATTGTGTAGTCTGCACAGGAGTGAGATGATTATATGATCACAGCCTGAGTACTGCAGGAAGCAAGGTCCAAGCACGCATGGAATATATGCCAGCTCAAAGAGCTTACTGTCAGTCTTACATCACACAGATGATATGGTGGAGTCAGGCTAACAAAGATAAAGTTAATCCCTAGGTACACAGAGTACCAGGCTTTCAGTCACCTTAGAAACCGTGAAACCAGAATGCAGGTAGAAAACGATCTGAGATTTGTTTTAACATTTTAAAGAGTCCTTCCGTGACCTTGAGAGACTCTTTTTTTGCATCTCCTCACCAAGGCAGAAAGGACCAGGCAAGCATCAGCATATAAACTTCTCTTTTCTTACTTTTCTCCAGTGCCTGAGACAGACTTTATAACTTATGTTGGCTCTTACACTACATCTGTAAATGTCTATCAAAATAAAGTAGAGTAGGACTAACTGCTTCTGTTGGTGAGATTGTCCTGTTTCCCACCACACCCTGTTCTGCCATTATTTTCCCATGCCGTGTAAGCCTCTGCTAATGATGTTCTGTGTAAGTATTCTTGTGTCTTTTCTCTTTCAATGTTCTGCTAAGCAGCAGCTATTTCTGTTGTCAGATAATTTGGGAAGCAGCATGGAAGTTCCATGCAGAGGAGAAAGCTGGTAGGTTAAAAATACCAGTGGGTGTGTCTCATTTTTAAGAAAGCACCAGGGAACCACTGGCAGGGCAAAGGGAAATTTGTTTATGGCACTGAGCAATTATTTGACCAGCCATTTCAGTTTTCCAGGCATGAGCTCCTGAGAAACTTGAGAGGGTGAATAGTTAGTGTCTTAAAGGTTTGAATGCTGTTGGATCATATCTAGGAGTTAATATGCCTCCACGTACTTGCTCTTTGAAATTCCACTGGAAAGTCATGTTGCATTAAAATATGTGGAGTTTACCTGTCAGGTTTTTGAGAATTGCAGACAAACCTTTGTTTGAAATGATGATTAAAAATTGACCTAGAGTGATATATGGCTCTCTGAGTTACCTATCGGGATGATGTAATAGCTATGATATTTTTTTGATGTAAATGTAAAAGGCAGATAATTATAGATTTCATTTTAAGCTATGCTGATCCCCGATAAATTTTAATTAGAAATGGGATCATCCTAACTCTTTTTGCTGAAGAAAAAACAATTCAGACATTATTTAAAATGCCTGTGATTCTCTTGTTCTCCATTGCTGCAGTCACTACGGGGGTACATGGCTTAGTCCTGGCAGACTGTTGTAGTTCTGAGTCTGTGACACAAATACTTTGGGAAGGAAGGAAGAAGAAGTTGCTGAAGTAGAAGCTTTTGCTTCAGAGAAGTTTCTTCTGTGCTTAAATTAGTGTTCTGGTAATACGTCACAGCATTATTCCCTTTCTAGGCTGTTATAAATCTTGCACTGAATTCTAGCAAATCAGAAACACTTTGTTTTCAAGTGAGAATTTTCTGCCACTCATTCATCTCTGGTGAGGAGAGACTATTCGCACAAAAGAGCCTTATGCTCTTAAGTGTAGAACTAGTGGAGTAGAGTGCCAAGGACATGCTGTGGATTTAAGATGATCAAAAGACCAAAAGGCAGTTAAATACATACTCGCTCCCAAAAGACAAGATATTACACATTTTTTTTTCTTATTCCTGTTCAAACAAATTCCTTCACATGTCTCGTAGGGATGCAATCAGGTAGAAAGCAGCTGTGGATTATGTTGTTGGCTGGTCCAAGCTAAATAACTATGGAGATGATAGCATCATCAGATTAGTATGATTTAGTGGGTCCTCTTCATGTAGGTAACTATTTCCCTCAGCAGTTAGGTGGTAGGATATTCTTGCTCAGCTGACATCTCTGTCTTGAGCAGTGAAGACTCACACTGCCTTCGAGAATGTCTATGCGCATTTGATTCTGCTACTAGCAGCCTCGCTATGGAGGAGCTCTATTTCACTGTTGCATCTTGCTCATTTCCCTTTTCCTTTGACTAAAAGGTTAAACTAGTTACAAGTTTAAAACTAGGATATAAAGGCAGCCATCTGTGTCAAAATCAAGTTACTAATCAACATCCAGCAACTACACTGATTTGAAGAAAACTTGGTATGTTTTGTTAAGGGTGCAATGACAATGGAAGATAATACTGTTGGAAGTGTGCACTAGCCCAGTCCCTCATACAGTAAATGTCTAGGGTACACAAATGTTTGAAGTAATGATGATGATTACCTCTCTTCTTGGTGATAAAACTACTCAGATACTGACAAGTTTGGTCACTCACTGACTAAAGGAGCTGTCTGTTTGAGGTCAAGCCACTTACTTTAAATGGAATGCAGTTGCACATATTTATTTACATTCTTCAGACAGGTCCAGGAAAGGTTGGCTGTACACATAACCTTTGCTCAGTCAGAATGTACAGTTACTCACTGTAGCAGTCTAGTCTTATCTGTTGAATGGGAGGAGAGTTTACCAATATGGTTTTGTTCTAAACCTGTCAAATTGCATTTTTCTCACTGGCTTGTTTCACAAGAGAAAGAATTCTTGTAGCTGTGCTCTAGAAGTCATTAGGCAACTCAGAAATCTCCTTAGTCTTTTCTTCATGCTTTTTATTGCCTCTTAAAGGACACTTGTCGAATGAACTGGGGAATTCAAGCCAAACAAAAAAGCCATTTTGGTTCGTACACATTGTGGAATATTGATTTTTGTAGAAGTCATATAGGTGTGTTTGTCATGGAAGCAGATATTGTGATGCCTGTTTGAGGAAGAGAGTAGAATTTAGCCAGGAGTTGCAAGTTTTTTTTTTGGATTATAGTTGAGTGTGATTTTGACCATGACATTATTTATAGATGACTTAAAAAAAGAATGCCTAACCCTAAAGCTAATTTGTGCAGAGGACACTGGAGAAAATTCTTTTCCAACAAGATTAAGCAGTAGGTAGTTTTTCTGTCATTAATCCATTAGCTATAGAGGTGCCTCCTACTCAGTCTTAGGAGTTTCTTAATCCCAGACACCTAAAAAATGTCAACTGAAACATTCAACATTAAAAAAATACCTAACAGATTTGTGGAGAAAGCTGTGCAATTTGATTAGCTTGCAATACACCAGAGCCGGATAGACTGCTGGTCCTGCAGTGTATTCACAAAAATGTTTCTGTACAGAGTACTTCGTGTTTTGATTTTCAGTTTTTCTGAATGCCCAGCTGGACTCCTTTAGCAAAACTGTGATAGCGGCTGCAGTTCTGCTTTTCCTCCACAGAGAGGCAGGAGGAGGCATTATCTGTGGGTGCTAGTACTTAAGAGAGTCTAACACATGAGGAAGAATGTAATGAAAAGCTTTAGCTTGAAGACAGAGTTGGCATTACTACTTTACTGACACTGAATGCAAAGTAGCCTGTACCTTGTAGGCTTAGTTCAGCCATGGAGATAATATCAACTGACGTTTGGAATAAAACAGAACTCTGTATCAGAGTAGAACAGTAGATCTCAGGCTGATGAATATCGGATGTGGAGGAAGGAAGGACCAGAAAACATTTTAGTCTGTGCTGCACAGTGTTATGAGAAGACTGCATTATTCAGTTAGGAGGGACAGTTGTGACTTTAGATAGGCAGAGGATCAGGAATCATCAATAGTACAGCAGAGCACAGAGTAAAAAAGTGCTTACCTATGCCTACTCACTTCTCCAGAAATACACATTTTGACTGCATCTGAGGGTGTAAAGGCCAAGTGTTCCTTTAAGGGATCAATTTGTCAGGCTTTGCTCTCCTGCCAGATGAGATACATCGGGATTAATTGTGTAGAAGTCTGGTGATTCAGTGTCAAGTCTATGCAGATGGCTGGACTGGAATCTGTGGAACAGAGAGGAAGGCCGACTGTTGATCTGCTGGAGGGGAAGAGGCATAGAAACAACGTCAGAGGTGTAGGGTGTGGATTGCAGGAGCCCCTCTTGAGGACCTTGGCACAGAGAATGGAATTGTGGGGCACTTGCCTTTGGTTTATTTTCCAAATAGAATGCAGAAGAATGTAGTGGCCAGTGTCTCCCTGTGAAGGCTGAGTATTTCTTGTTGTACTGGCTGGACAGCTGGCTCACGGATTTACTGTTGAGAACTAGCTAAAACAAGTAATTTTAACAAATTACTTTGTCATCTCATTAGTTGATTTGGAGCAGATGCTTGTTGTATGCATCACTGGCATGAGAATGACTGTTCACTGAAGCAAGAATTATCTAGTAGCACTTCAGATTCTTGAGAATAACACTAAGAGTTTAACAAATAATTTTTAAAAAAGGGGGGCGGGGGGACGGGGAGGGAGAGAAATCCCAAATAATAGCTTTGTTCATTCAGAAGGCAGTGAAACTAAGCCACACATTCCTTTCCTTGGCCACATTGGACTACCCATGTTTCATGCTAGCATTGCTTTGTAGGTATCAGTAACTGCAGGGCTGCATCTAGTGGTACAAAGAGGCCTAATCTCAAAATAGCAAGTGTGGGTAGAGAGAATACTATTAACTGGAAGATAATATTGATGCCACCTTTTTCTTTTTTTATTTTAGTCCTTTGAGCAAACCCACACAGTTCTTAGTGTAATTCCAAGACATGAAAAAGAACAAAGCATCATATAGGGGAATAAAACTGTGAGCTTTTGAGTAGCCCTGAATCACAGGTAGTACTATGCATATAGTCTTTCATCTCTTATTATATTTGGTGATGATCACCTGCAGGCCTCACTGCACTGCACTGATTACAGCAATGTTTTCACTACAGTTTACCTCTATGTTAACAGGTGTGGTTTCTTGTGGAGGGAGAGAATTGCAGCTTAGTCAGTGTGAAGAATTCTGTGTGAGATGTGCATGCCTGCACCATCTGCTGAAGCATACTTGTTTGGGTCCTCTGCTTCTCTTCCTGTGCCTTAGTAGTTCCCTGGAACTGCAATACTGTAGGGGAAAAAATCAAGCAACTAATTAAAAAAAAATCATCCCATTCCTCTTTATTACCAATTTTCATATAGTTGCAATTCAATGGAAGATAGAATGTGAATAAAATTGACTGCTGAGTGGCTATTTGCTACTGACAGGATGTTTGACTAATTAGTTGTTCTCCTACATATCCCCTCAGTGCTTTAGTGTTTGCTCACCGTTTACACTTTGGTATTTAAGATGAAGCCCAAAACACAGCTACTGATTGAGAGGTTTGTTTTGTGACCTCACCAGTGCCTTACATCAGAGTCATATTATTGTAAGTAAAGCTCCACCATTCAGGACATTTATAGCAAAGATGTTCTAAAGATGTGCCTAGCCTTTTCCTTTTCACTTTTCTTTTCTTTTCCCTCCTCCCCCCCTCCCCTCCTTTCCCCTATTTTCTCATTCTGCAACACTTACCAAGAATTGAGCAAATATTGTTTTGTTTTACAGTAGCTTCTTTGCATTTTTCTTCTCAGGTGTGAAAACCTGCGTGTGTACAAGCTTGGTCTGTTTTCAGGTCTTTGGTGGATGCTAGCACTTTTCTGCTGGATCAGTGACAAAGCTTTTTGTGAGATCTGGTCATCATTTAACTTCCCCTATTTGCACTGTGTATGGTAAGTGTTGTGTATAATCTCCACAGTTTGATTCAAGTGTGACAGATCCTCACCACAGTATCATTCTGTGCTTCCATAGGCTTCTAGTGGCTATTTCTGGTTAGTGCTAAGCAAGATTTACTGGTAAGATTGTAAGCCAGAGGCAAGTCTCACGCTATCCAAGGTGCAGATTTAGAAGGCTCTTTGGCCTGATCACATTTTTCAGACACTAAGTTGATTAATTGCAACTGAATTTCCTACCCCTACTGGATGCTAAAAATCCAAAAGCACTGCTCAACAGAAGCAATGACCATAAAGGCTCAAACATCCACTGTTAACAACTGAGGAGGAAGTGGGAGCAGTGAACAGCTTTGATACTTTTATCATACAGGAAACTGTGACCTCTTATACAAAGTGCTATAATTCATCATTTCTAAACAACTCTGTAGAGTGGAAAGAGACGAAAAAGCTGCAAACAGTTTATGTAGAGGATGAGCTCAGATTCTGTGGCTTTATGTATTCTCTGTATTCTTTGCCTGCTGGCAGAGGGCATGTAGTAGCACTGTTGGGGACTAGGGAAAGAAGGAGAGTAACAGACTGATTTTAAACCATGCTGATGTATTTGATAACTTTACTGAAGTCATGTTACTGAATTTTTCTTTTTTTTTGGGGGGGGGGGGTTTGCTCTATTCTCAGGCACATTTTGATTTGCCTTGCGGCTTACCTAGGCTGTGTCTGTTTCGCTTACTTCGATGCTGCCTCCGAGATCCCTGAGCAGGGCCCCGTCATAAAGTTCTGGCCAAGTGAGAGATGGGCATTCATTGGCGTTCCCTACGTCACCCTCCTCTGTGCACACAAGAAATCACCGGTGAAGATCACATGAAGTTGGCTATGGAGTGGGATGGATTTTCAACTTTCATTCCAGCTCAGACAGTATCTAAAATAATGACAAATGAATAGGGTTGTATTTTATCTTCTTCTTAAGATAAGCAGCCTTCCCAGTGTCATAGAAACAGGTGGCAACTGTGTTCTTTCTCCTCCTTCCGGAGGAAAGAAAGGTAACAGGAACATGAAAGCTCTTGAACTGTTTTCTCTGGTTGGCTCTATTTTGCACTTTTTTTTTTTAAATGTAGCATTTCACTTGATAAAAGTTATTTCCAAGTGTCTGTGACTAGAAATGATGCCGCTGCAGTAGACCACTTTTGATGCTTGGTTCACTTTTGTTAACCTCTGTCTTGAGGCATTCTTTGTAAGATAAACTTATCAAAGAGGCCTGCTGTCGTTTTTGTGTCCTCAGCTCTGATGTATGTGTCCTTCTCAGCTCAGATGTAGATGTAATTGCACATTGGCCACAAGGGCGTGCTCATGTTCCTCCCATCCCTGGAGTGCAATAGGGGGAGGCTGGATGTGCATCAATTTGGATCAGAGAGCATTTGATTGTTTCACCAAGTACAGCAGGAGACCAGTGCAAAGTGATTATCACTGGATATCTCTATCAAAGCAGTTAGACAGTGTAAATGTGGAAATAGCTGACAGAAGATACAGTCCCTAAGACTATATAGGAATTCAGGGGTTTTGAATGTTTCTGTATTTCCGCTGATTTGTGGACATTAATATGCTGCACATTTTCCTCTTAATGAAATGTTGTGGAAATCCTTCTCTACCTCAGCAGACACGTTTGGTATTGAATTTGTTATTGAAGCTTACACAGAAATATGAGGTTTAACTTCTGTCAGAGCACAGATCAGCATAGATTGTCAGTGTGGTTAAATTGCTAAGACTCCTGGGGCACCTAGCTGTATATCTAATTTGAGAGTTAACTTCTCAACAAAGCTTTGCAAAGTGACATGAACAGTAGTCCAGTAGTGCTCTGCTGATGGTATTTAGGAAAAAAATAGGTAGCATAGGTACCTGATTAAAAACAAAGATAAAAGACATAGATTTCAGTAACCAATGAAATGTGATATTCAGTCTTGCAAAGTTAGCAAGGAACAGTAGATTCAAGTTTTCTGTTAGTTTTCAGCTTGTTTTGTAAGAGGTGCAGTTAGTTTAAAGTTTTACATTGGGATTGAAGTTCAGGAATGGCTATGGTTCTTGCAAGCTAGATCTGATCTGATAGTACTAGATCTGATAACAAAACAGTGCAAAGTACAGGTAAGTTTTTTTAAAATATTGGTTGTGACTGCTGTGGTCTTGGAGAAAATGGGGTCTACTTAAATTCTACCAAATATCAGAACTGTAGGTAGGTTAAGGATTTAGATGTGCATTTTTAGTAAAGTGATACTTCCTTTTTGAATACTAGACCAAGAAATAACATTTTCTCTGTGCTTTGCTACTGAGTCTCATGTACTTATTTTTTATGAATATGAATGTGTACTCTGTACAGTATCATCTTAAGGAAAATGGCTTTTAACAAGAACTTTGGGGTGAATTAGCTTTCAAGCATTGTAAAACCTTTTAGGTAATTTTATATTCAAATTTATGCTGAGAAAATGGAAGCTGATGTGTATGCTATTACCCTTAAAGCAAAGTCGTTAGTAGGGGATATAACTTCTTGAGAACTTTGAGATGGGTAAGTAGCCTACTGTCAGATTGATTAATGGATCACAAAAATAGCCAAATCTGTTTACTTCATTGCAGCAATGAATATTTATACCACTTGCTTGTAGAATTGTTGGACAGAAACATGGTTTGGGGCACATATTTTTGTATGAAACTTGTTTGTAACTATACACACAGTAATGTTTGTTACTTGTTGAAAGCCAGCTACTTTTTCCATTTTTCTTCTTCTCTTCTTGATTCTGAAATGCTCAGTTCTAACCAATTCTCAGGTATTAATCTTGTGATTAGATCTTTATACTGATAAGCTTACTGGCTGGAACCCAGCTAAGGTTGCTGTTTTCAGATAAAGCCCTACTTTGAGTAACATTTTTTCAATATTGCTTACTAAATTATTATAATATTATTATATTACTTATTGCTTAATATTTTATTTGAAAGAAAACTGTGACTTAGAGGGCTCTAACCATCCTGCAGACAGCTGCTGTCTTCTGCCCTACAGAGTCTGACTGCTCACAAAGAAATGATTTTATAATTTAAAAAACGTAGGGCAGCCAGCTGTTGCAGAAGTGAATAAATAAATACAGTTCGGAATAATCTTGAATTTATTTATTAACTAACCTCTAACCCTTATACTTTTCATAGGAGATGCTGTGAACAAGTATTAGTATCCATTGTATGAAACTACACTGTAGAACTGATTGGGGGTATTCCAGGTATAAGGGCACTCCAGCATTTTCAGATGTAGTTACTGCACTTTACCTTAAATTAATATTAGCTTATATTCCAACAAAAGCCACATTTATTTGAAAAATGAAAAGAATGCAGGTTTTCCATATTCACAGTTTTACAGATTATACTTAGAACCAAGGCTCCAGTTTAGAATAACATCAGTGCAGAAAGAAGTATGTAATTGGCACACCACGGGGTTTGTGCACTGCCCTTATCAAAAAGATGAATAGAAACGTGCACAAATAGGCCTGTTATCCTGGAGTATGAAGTGATGGTTTTAAAATCTGGAATGTTTCCTTCCTTTGCTGGCAGGAAGTTGTTGGGTTTCTAGACTTCACTTTCAATTACTATTTTAGTTTAACTAGTGGAACGCAATAGTGTGTCGAGCATAATGTGGATTCTTTATAGATAGATGTTGGTATGTGAGGTGCATCATTCTCTGAGTTAAACTTTAAGAATATTTAAGAATATTCAAGAAACACTTGCCCAATTCACAGTCATTCAGTAAATAGTGTGTAAGGAATTGTTTTGTTTTGCATCTCATTTGAAGTCTGTATTCTGAGTATTTGTGGAAAGCATGTAATACTTGCAACATTAAATTGCCTTCAGAATAAATACTGTTTGCCTTTTCATGCTTCATATTTGTGGAGAGGACTACAGCTGCCAGTATAATGCTTGGAAGAAAGACAGTCTGTGATGAGGTTAATTTATCTCTCAGAAAGGTAAGAGCAGTTTTGAATCTTAGAGGAGGAGAGACACTGCATTAAGTACAAGATCTCCGGCTGGTTTGGTTTTTTTTGTCTGTTTTGTTTTTTTTTTTTACAATCTAAGTAGAACAAATACTTGATTCACTTGCAAGCATGTGAATTAGTGCAGACACATAGCAAGAAACAGCTGAAAACAAGCAGCCTGTATTCCCACAAATCCAGAAAACTGGTTCTGAATGAGTATGTCTGGGAGAAAGAAGTGCATGTCTTCTGTATTCATTAGCTTAGATTCTGTTCCCACCTTAGGGAAATAATTGATGTGAGTAGACTTCCACCTACACCACCCCTTATACTCGGTTTTATGACTGTTTCTCTCACTCCACAGAAAATAATAGAATCATAAAATGGCGTAGGTTGGAAGAGACCTTAAAGATTGTCTAGTTCCAGTCCCCCTCCCTTGTTTGAAACATTTCTGGGTTCCCATAAGCCAGTGTTGGACGTGAAACCATTGAGTAAGTAGAAAGTATATCTATAATTCAAGATACTACTTACTCAGAGTTAGTATTTCTAGTTGGCAAGATGTCACAAACAGATGAATTGTTCTGTCACTTGGCCTGCTTTGTCTGAAGATGACTGACTTTGTTTCCCATGGAAAGAAGGGGAACGGGATTGTAATACTGAATTTCTCTAATAAATTCAGAGCTCCTTGCTCATTCTAACCAAATATGACAGAAACAAGAGCCTTAGAGATAATTTCCCACACACTGTAAAAAATTGTCAAGTAGAGTTGTCATGCCTATGAGACAAGCTGCCATATGAAACTTGTTATTAAAAACCAGAAACCTACTGAGGGAGCAAACCAAAGAGATGCTCAAGTTCTAGATGGGCTCTAATTGCAGCTCATACCAGCTACAGCATCTGAAACCAGTTGCACTTGGACCAGTACTGTAGGAAGGAATCTTTTAGGCTAGTGTTCCAGGGATGACAGAATCACTACTTCATAACATGTGGAAACCTGCTGTTTTCTCCAAACTTAAGATGCAGAGTCATTAAGCATCTTCAGATACATCCCAAAGGGGATAGTTGAAAGTCTCAGATCACCATGCACCCTTTTGGCTGTCAATTAAACACAGTGCCACCTGAGAAAGATGGAAATTTGAACAAGTTGACTTCTTTGCCAGCAGACTCAGGAATGATAAAAAAAGTGTTTGCAAACTCCCAGCACATAGCAAAGAGGTAAGTAGGAGTTTGTCAGAAGCAAATTGTGTCTTCATAATCTAGTTTTCTTCAGCAAAGGGGGTATTTGCAGTCCCTGTGGCTATGGAAGAGATGGTGTTGCATTGGGTTTTTGAGACTGATAAGATTTCTAGCACTGCTTGACAGGACATCATTATAAAAGCGCTAGAAAACCTGGGATCGATGAAAATTCTATGGATTAGTGTGAAATTGTTTGGATCACTGCTTCTGGGCTGTTCTCAGTGGTCTGCTACCAAAGTAGAAAAAGGCGTCAAGTGGAGTTCAACAGGATCTCCCAGGACAGCTTTCATTTAGTTGCTCAGTAGTATGCCCAGGGGAGGTATTGATAAAGTAAAGTTAGGGAAGGTCCACAAATACCTTGAAAAGCAGATCTAAAATCCAAAGGCAGCTTGCTGAATTGTAGGAAATAGAACAAAAGTGAGTAACAGCAAAGTATAGGCATGCATTTCTGTTTATACACAGTTGTTGGACACAAAAAAACTCGTTGTAAATGGAACCCTAGATGAGGATTTTAACTGACCTTCCAGAGAGAGAAATATCAACTGTAAATAAGAGCATTTGTGCTCTCCATAGAGACTGGGCTTTGTAAATTGTCAGTGCCTCTGCTCATTTCCCATAAGCACAGCCATGGCTAGACCACTGTGTGCCTGAACTCTCCTAACTTACAGTTCATATAAATCATGGTGGAAATTAGTTAGCAATAGTGCTAATAGAGCTGGCCACTGGGAGGGATAAAGGTGGAACCCAGAGAAAGCTCTCTTGCTGTGTACACCATAGAGCACATATTTAATCACCTTCCTCACCCAAGTTCTGTCTGGCCCACTTTCTGATTGCTGCTTCTGTTGACCCCAGTGTGCAACAAGTTGCCTAAAAGGCACACCGCTGATAAGAAGTGTTAAAGTAAAAGCAAAGACCTACCCAGACTTTGTTTTCTCAAAACACAGAAAAAATACTGCATCTGCTTGCCCATACAAACCTGCAAAAAAAAACCCACGTCTTTTAAGGCTGAAGTTGCTATTTGTCAAATGTACAAATGACATACGATGTATTTCTCTTAATAAGTTCAAAAAGACACCAACAGGCATAGCATCAGACCCTGCAGTATCTGGATGCAATCTGATCCTTAGCATTGACAAGCAGTTTGTCCCTGGTCACTTTTTTTCTCAGCTGCCAGGACTTGCTCATGCTGAGGAGCTTTCGTCTACTACAGGAGACATGACATAGGGCTTCATTCAGTATTCTAATTATTTCAGGGCTCTTGAATGTTTCCAGGCACGTAGATCATGGCTTAGTTTGGAAGAACGTGCCCCACGTGCTGTGTGTGATGGCTTCTTTTTGACCGTAGAATCACAGAGCCACAGGACATTCTGAGTGGGAAGGGACCTGTAAGGATGATGGAGTCCAGCTTCTGGCTCTGCAGCATGACTCATTTGACTGCCAGTGTAGAAGCTAGATTCTATCTGTCATGGTATCACATAGGTTAATTGGTTAAATCCGTGACATACCAGCATTTGTCTCTCTGAAGCACTCCTCGTCAGCTTCTGAAGTGTCAAAATCCAGACTCCTCTTTTAAATATATAACCTACTTCTCTGCATTGTTTTTAGAATTCTAAAATAAGCCCTGAAATCTGCAGTTTGTTTTACATAACTTACTAACTAGTCATATATCTTCTTTGTATGCTAGAATTCTTTGCATTCTTTAGTTGTTGTGCCTACTTCTGCTGTAGTCAGTAATCGTGTTGTGGAATAATCCCAATTATCTTTAGAAAGCTACCAAAGGAGTTGCTCTGTAGCACCTTAGAAAACATTGAGATACTGTGGCTCTGTCTCTCTTTCAGCTATCCCAAATATCTTTGGTTTTGCCAGGATCCTTACCTGAATGCCAAAGTAAGTACAGTGCCCTTAATTTTGTTGCATGGATTCTGTTCAGTTAGCCCTGTTAAAATTTTTTTTCTTGTGTTATACAGAGTACATGAAACATACTCTTATAATTACAAAGTGATCAGCTTAATGCATGCTAGGGAAGAAGGAAAATACCTACAGCTTATTAGAGCAAAAAAGTATAAGTCTGGTAAGTTGTATTAGTTCTCACGTTCAGTATAACCTTCGTATCAGCAGGAAGCCTGGAGAATTCAAGGAACTCAGTGAGCCTGGAATGACTTTTTGAATGACTTTTATGGGAGTGGATTGAATGTAAAACATTTGGATAAAGAAAAAACTGCAATACAGACAGAGTATAGCAAACTCGTGTTAAAAGAATGTAATCAGTAAATATTCAAGGACAAAATGAAAAAAAAAAAGTGTAAAGAAAAAGTAGACATTTCATGTAAAAAGGTGAAAATTATTCTAAAACACCTGTAGAAGACAGTGCTTTCTGAACAGAATACAAAACCAGCTGAACTTTACCCAGCAGACTTAATGACTGCTTCAGAAAAAAGTTCAAGACTGGAGGAATGCTATCTCTGTGCTAAAACTGTGTTTTAGTATTTCAGTAACTGTTAACAGAGCTATCTTGATTTGTGTAAGGCAGTCGGGTAGGGTGATACCAGGTAAAGTAATTAAATATGAGTTTTAAGGCTATATCTCCTGCCATCAAGCTGGGTTTTGTGACGTCCAGTCATCTCAGTTTCATTTCTCTGGGAGGACACAGTATCTGATTGGCCTCATCACCACTGAAATGAAAAAAAAATAGTCCTGTCTATATCGTTCAGCCCTATTCTCCTTCTGTTCTATCCCTAGCTGTTATTTCATATCATCTCCTATGTCATTTTGTGCCTTGTGATCCTTGATCTCCATTATTTCTGTGCCTTGTGATCCTAGATCCCCATTATTTCTGGCACGCATATAGAATGAGGTCATCTTCACTCGGTTTGCTTGAGTTGTGCAGCTGTGTGGAGAAAACAAATGTGCTCATCTAAAGGGTGGGAGGAGAGGGCGCAAGGAGAAACCCAGAGCTATGGGAAGCCAGCCTGAGTGCCCCTGTGTTCTGGATCGTAGCACAGTCTTATTCCATTGGAGTGCCTTTGTAGGCACTCTCCATGTTGCCTGGGAGCTTTTCTGTCAGTGAGCTTCCAGAGGTCACTGGGACATGCCAAGGTGAGAAGAAACGTTGTAAGGGATATGTCTTGTTTTTGCTCAGAAGTAGTATCAGTTACTGACGTTAATGGCTGCTTGAAGAAGTAACTTAAAGACTGGAATGCAAATCAAGTACTTTCCTAGAAGTCTTTGGGAAAAAAAGGGAGGGTTGTAGAGTAAGGCGCTGTCAGCTCATGGAAGATGTTTCACTGACAGTGAGAAACTGCTAAGTTGCTTATGAAAGAGTGGAAAGGAGGCCGTGAATAATAGCCTTATTGGTAGGCAAGAGAGAACAAGTCATAAGCAGACAGCTGTCTTGGGACAGACTGTGAGAGCAAAAAGCTCAGAGGAAAAGTGGGAATTGTGAGAGGACTGCAGAGAGAGGAACATGACCTACTTTGTTGTAGAAACCCATCCAGCACTGCAATGCGATTTTCCACCTAAGCATGTTGGATAAGCGCGCCTACAGGGATGTGATCTGCTTAACTGACAGTGCAGAGAGCAGTGATCACGAGGTCCTAAACAAACAGATAACAGGATTCGTATTGCACCATCCTAACCTGCACAGTGCTCCACAGAGGAGTGGTGTGGTCCTGCTGACCACAGTGCCTGGGCTATTTTTACTATTTGCTTTGTTAAGTCATTGTGATTTCCTTTGCTAAGAGGAGAGGGGTTAACCAATACTGTAAAAAAGTACTGCTTTTAAGTAGTCATAGAAAAACAGAGCTAGAAAGGTTCTTCAGAAGTCATCTATGCCTCTACCAGCTGAAAAGCAGCCTCAGCCCTTCAGGAGCATCTCTGGAAGATACTTTTCCAGACTGTTCTTCAGAACTTCAAGGGCTCCAACTGTCCATATCTGGTTCCAGTCATATCAGCAGAAGGGAGTACTGGACAAAGAGGTTGCTAGTGTGTCACTATCAGCACATTTGTATTGCATATTTTAGATTCCATGGGGAAAGGCCTCTCTTCTGGTCCTGCTTCTGCACTGCTGGCTGTGCCAGAGCTTCAAAAGCGCAGAAACACCCTGATTACTGGACCAGGCAATTTCCCACCTCTGCAATTATAATAAAAGGCATAAGTCAGGTGAAGTCCGGGAAGATTCCAATTTAGTCCCCCAGCTCTCTATCTCCAAATGCCCTCGTGATTTTCCTGGCATTCTTGAGCCTGCAGTCTTACGAAGAGCTGTTGAATGGATTTTTGCAGCTATATTAAAGTAGTGTACCACCTTTGCAAGGAAAAAAAAAAAAAAAAAAGAAAGAAAGAAAGAAAGAAAGAAAGAAAGCAAACAAACAAACAAAAAAAACCCAATCTTGTCTCTGCCTTGAAAGCAAATGATCAATGGGATTGGTCTGCCACGTTCATCTATGTATTTGTGGAAATCCTTTCAGCTGCTGTTGTATGCATATCCCACACCTCCACGGTCTTGCTGATTAATTACCACCTGATGAGGCTCTGGCTCCCTGCTCCTATGTTCAGTGATGCTCTTCTGAGTATCAGAAATCAGAGGATCAGATGTGAAGACAAGACAGGCAGCCTCTAGTATGCGATTGTGAGTCTTTCACCAAGATTTTGAAAGAACAAAATAGTCGTGTTGAAATGCTGCATCACTTTAACCTGTAGAAAAGTGAGACTTCTAGTGCTGGATCACACGCATACATGGCTGGGATGTTTGGGACTCTCAGTCCCTCATACCAGAGCACTCTGAATGTTTCTGTTGATTACACTGAATCAAGGGCTACACCTTTGAGCTAGAAGGCATCATTGATGTTTCTGTGGTTACAGATACCACAGTCTGTGCACAGAATTAAAGCAGATCATCAAGGATTTTGAGCAACCTTCCCTTCAGTCGTTCAGGAGGATGAGGCTCTTGTCTCCTGGCTTCAGAATTGCAGCATGATATCAACTCCCAGAGACTACAAGCTTATCATGAAGCCGCAGGGATGTAACCTTGTCAAAATGAGGCTTGCATATCACAGGTTCATAGATGATAATTACAGAAGCATGTACCAGGTTTCCACCACAGGGTGTCTTCACTCAGCTGAGATCATGAGCAGCGGACAGGAAGAGCAGCATATCTTCTCCACAGGCACAAGTGAGAGGAACAGAGTTAATGGCACAGAACAACGCCTCAGAGCACAGAGCGTGAGGCACCCAGCAAAGGGGTGGCTGCATCTGCTGTCTGTCAAACAAATGCGCATTTCTGACTTCATGCTCTGTGTTCCTTTCATTGTCATTTCCTAAATTGTGATGGACAGCACTGTGTATTTCCACAGAGGGAAAGGGATGATTAGTCTGGGGAGAGGAAAAGCTTAGTATGCCAGAGACGAATGGTGGTGAGTTTTGCCAATACCAGTTTTTGCTTGTCTGCACAAAGGAAGAAATGCTGTACAGAGAAAAGCATACAGAAAAGGGAAGAAAAAAGACAGTTTCATAATTGGTGTTGTTGAGAGCATTTATGGTGATTTCCAGAGATCATGGCACCCAACAGCCTAGTCCTCCAGCCTCGTTGTTCTGTGTTTTTCCTCTAATCTTACCACACTGTTGTGCTGCTACCCTGATGTGTAGTTGTTGGTTTGATATTTCTTTGAATTACTTCAATTTTCCAGTCTCTTTTTCTCTCTGCAGCAAATAAAACTGCCATGTCCTGGCTTTCAAGGTAGTACCTATGCCAGCAGTTATTCAGACTTCAATTCTTTGCCTGTGCAACAACTGTCAGTGACTGCAGCAACAAAAAATATTACAGAGAAGGTTCAAGGAGTGATCTGCCTCTGCCTAAAGGAGCTGGATCTTGCTTTGAAACCTGAGAGGTCTAGTAAGCCTTACAAGTTCAAAATACAGATGAGCGGATGAGACATTGCTTTCTAAATACACCTCAGTATCTGAGTAAGAAAGGACACGTTACTTGATAGGGAAGGTGAAACATATTTGTATCATATAACATAGGTAATTTCTTGTTTCTCATGTCACAGGGTTGTGGGGTTTTATTTTTATTTTTGAAGATGTTAAACTCCTGTTAAATACTAAAATGGGATATTATTGATGCTTCTCATCATCCAGCTATGTAAAACAGCAGTCGCGGTATGCAGGTTGCGGGCAATCAAAACTGTTTCTCTCAACATCTCACCTTACTGACTCCGGAAGAAGCACAGGGTTCTGTTCATTTTGGGTTGGTTTTGTGGCAAGGGAAAGGGTGGGAATCATAACTGCTAATTGCTGTTGGGTCTGAGCCTTATGAATAGCCCAGCTGCACCATCTCACTTTCCAAAAATTTTGGTCTGAACTGTTCCCAAGCGCAGCCCCAGGGGAAGGGAGATCTGAGGCTGTGATCTTGCAGGGGTAGCACCTGCATCATGAAAAGTCACTATAGGGAATGGAAGAACCTGGGAACTTGAGTGTAAGCAATAAATGCCAGCCCAGTAACCTTCTCTAATGTAGTCATCAGCTGGGTAGATGGGGAGAGAAGAGATGGATGTTCTGTACCTTGACTTAAGCAAGGCCTTTGTGTAAGAAGGCATGGGATAGATGAATGGACAGTGAGGGATGTTGAGAACTACCTGACTGGCTGAGCTCAGAGAGTTGTGATTAGTGATGCAGAGTCTGGTTGGAGGCCTGCGACTAGCAGTGTTCCCCAAGGGTCAGTACTAGATCTGGTATTGTTCAACATCTTTCTTGGTGACTTGGATGAAGGGATAGAATCTATTCTCAGCAAGTTTGCTGATGACACGAAGCTGGAAGGAGTGGCCGACACATAGAAAGGCTGTGCTGCCATTCAGTGAGACCTGGACAGACTGATAATGTTTAACAAGAGCAAGTGTAGAGTCCTGCACCTGGGAAGGAGTAACCACATGCATCCATGCAGGTTAGGGACTGATCTGCTGGAGAAGAGCTCTACGGAGAAGGACCTGGGGGTCCAGGTTGGCCATGAGGCAGCAGTGTGCCCTTGTGGCCAAGAAGGCTGAAGATAATATGGAGTCCATTACAAAGAGTGTGACTAGTGGGTCTAGAGTGATGATCCTCCCTTTATCCTCTGCCCTGGTGAGGGCACATCTGCAATACTGTGTTCAGTTCTGGGCTCCTCAGTTCAAAAAAGACAGGGTACTACTAGTGAAAGTCTAGTGGAGGGCAGCAAAGATGATTAAGGGCCTGGACCATCTCCTATATGATGAAAGGCTGAGAGACCTGGGTCTGTTCAGCCTGGGGAAGAGAAGTCTGAGAGGGGATCTCATCACTCTTTACAAATGAAGTCTAGGAATCGAGTTGATGGAGATGGACTCTTCTAAGTGGTGAGCAACAGAAGAACAGGGGGCAACAGGCAGAAAATGGAACACAGGAGGATCCATATGAACATGAGGAAGATCTTTACTGTTAGGGTGATGGAGCACTGGAACAGGCTGCCCAGGGAGGTTGTGAAGTGTTCTCCTCTGGACATATTCAAGACCTGTCTGGACACCTACCTGTGAGACCTGCTATAGGGAACTCTTTAGCAGGGGGTTAGACTCAGTGATTTCTAGAGGTCCCTTCCAACCCCCACAGTTCTGTGAGTCTGTGATTCTGTGAAAGCAGGCTGTGGAGCTGTGATGATTTCCGTTCCTGACTAAATAAATGGCAGATAACCAGAGAATGGTTAATGCTGTCCATTACTTTGCCTTTATTTTAGAACAACAGTAAGTTTACCCGCGCTAGATTTACTATCAACCCTATGACTGTCATCTGGATGCTGCTGTTCTTTAGATAGTGAGAAAGATGAGAAAAGGTGCAAAGTTTGGCAGACTTTTTAATTCTGTGCAAACCATCCAAATATCCTGTCATCTAAGATTCCGTTGTTTTCACATGACACTTATCAGCACCAAATAGGATTTGCAGAAAGAATTTCTTCTCCTTATACCTCTATCAGGCAAGTGTTTTAAGTGAAGCAATTGACAGTAATTATTTGTCTTTCATGGTCTGGTTGGTATGCACTGCAAATGACTCAGCTGAATTTGTCACCCAGAAGTAGAATCTGGCAGTATTAGTTCCTGAAAACCATACATCTAACAATACAGTTATCACTACAGGACACTGGTGGTAATTTGCTGGTTTGGATGCACAAGGAAGATCTCACTGGGCCTGCTTCTAGATAAAGAATGGTAGACTGGTAAGATATGGTTTGTGAGGTCAGCTGGATCCAGCAATAATTTCCTGAGTACCACAGAGATTTTTTTTTTCTTTCTTTTTTAAGATGGTCGTAATTTCTGATGGTTGAGGATGTATGGTTTTAAGCATTACTAGTGTTCTTTTCTCCATCACCCAGAGGTACTGCATCAGATATACAATTAGAGAAGCCGTGGGGAAGAACCTGGCAATTCTCTTAAGATCTGCAGAGGAAAGATCAGAAGGAGAAAGTCCGTTAATTGGAACTAAATTTGGTGTGTTTCTACTGTGGTCAAAAGCAGTTTTGTTGGATTTATCTAAGCCCAGATTTATGATGCAAACTCATGAGGCCATTACTGTGTGATTGCTAGGGGGAGCACTTCTTGCAAGGATCATCATATTCTCAATCAGCAATGGGGTGAGAGCTCAAGCTGCGATAAGCATCTTTTGAGACCAATCCTTTTGTCACTAGAAATCCCTAAGAAAACCAAGAATACTGACAGATAACCACACATTTCCACACTGGAGAGAGAGCTCAACTTTTTTGTCCCTCAAAATATGCTTCACTGTACTTTAGTCAGAAAGCTGAGAGTTAATCCAATAGGCGGCAGTAAGGAAAGCAAACAGAACCCTGGGAACTGATGAAGTCAAGCGTCCTACAGTTCTGTGTCTTGCACACCAAATGGAAGACTTAGTGTTGTTAAGGTATTTATCAGTTCTCTGATTCTCTCTTCCATGGTTTCTTTGTGTCTAACTATGCAGAAAGTGACTCGCTTTGTTTTAAGCAGAAGCATGTGATAGCAACCATTGCCTCTGCACTCAGACAGCTGTTCCCATGAAGCTCATGGGACCTGAATTATCTTCAAGACCTTCACCTTTCTCTCTCATCTTAGTGAAAACAGCTGCTGAGTAAAATGCAAGAAAAATTCTTTGTGGGGAGGGGCACAGGCATATGAGTGTGAAATTATGAAATCGTATGAGTTTTTTCAAAGAAATTGAGAAGACTGAGAGAATCGGGTAATATGTTTGCTATTCATCCTATATTGCTTTGATTGCATCAGACTTCATACTTTCAGAATATTTCTTCATTACACCTTGCAAGACTGAAATAATTGTCTAAAATGGACAGCTGTCTTTTTTTTTTTTCCCTACAACCTTATAATGAATCTGAAATCCTTGTACTATCTCCACAGCCTCTTGGTTCATTAAGAAGCACTGCACAAATTTTACTCATGTGTGTGCTCTTAATCTGTTGTGTTCACTAATGGATAGAATTGATACTATTTCTGAAATTAGCAGCTCAACAATAGCTGACTTCTTTAAGATTCAGCATGACTCCTTTAGACCCACTCATGGAAAATCTACTACATCTCCCACTGTGAAGCTGATGGAGATATTGCTGAGGGCAAGAGCAGGCCTGTAGAGACTGAGCTGTGGGAAAGTCTATCTAGATAGTTTACTCAGGCTGCACTGCAACATTAAAGAGAATACAGGCTTCAGAAGGAGCTATGCACAGTAGTTAGAGGGGGGTAAAGAATTACAGTGATGAAGAAACAAAATGAGATGCTGTGTCATGCAGAAATTGAGATGTTCCCCTCTCTGTTATATTCCCTACCTGCTTTTACTTTCTCCTCCTGACTTCTTATCTCCGTAACCACGAGGTGATCATCACTCATGTGGCAGAGCTGTGCTGTCTGCAGCTTTGACTCTAAGGATTTAGAGAACCTGATCATTGAGTTCTCCTTCCTGAACATTTTGCCATTGTTCTTCATACAATGTGAATGTATCATCTGAATGAATGCCTTCATTCAGAGGCACTGAAGGTAAAGTGAATAGATGCTTCTTCAGAGCTACTGAAGGATTATGATTCCCAGTATTGCCCTTGGCACAGAGAGCATCCCACATTTGGGGAACACATAAGATCTTTTCCACCTTCAAGTTCAGAGCATCCCTTTCTCAGAAGTAGCTTCCTTCAGACACGGTCTCATAAAAAGAAGCAATTATGGAAATACACAATGTATTTTTTTATAAGCATCTTGGGGACAGGAAATAACCATTTGTTATGAGTTTTCACCAGCTGCTCCGAAAAGAAAGCTGAAATGCATAATAGAGTATGTGGTATCAGATTAAAGAGAGCTTGTAGAAGGAATGCTATAATCAAGAGATGTCATTTATCTTAAACTCTGTCACTTACCGTATATTGCATTGAAAAATGAACACTACTTTCCAGCAGCATTTTATTTTTAAAGTGTAAAAGCTACCTCGCCTAATAATGCACATAGGAAATACATGTTATTGCTCTGCTACATTTTCACCCTACATTAGATACAACACCTCAACATAATGTGAGGGCAGAAGGATGTTAATGGAGCCAGTCAGTGCAAAGAAACCATGATTTCATCTCCCGTAGGTGTTAGGTATCTCTTCTTTCTGTAGCTCAGAGGAAGGTGCCACGTTATGCCAGAGGAGACTCTTGCACTAAAGCAAGTGCTCACTAGCTTACAGAGATGAGCACCTCTGCAGGAGATTTGAGTACAACAAAGAAGTAATCAAGCATTTCACTGGCTGGAGCATAAACACAGAAGAGGAGCTGTAACTTCAAGAACTCAATACTCACAGGCTAAAAAACATAGGCAAGCAAGAAAGTTACACCAGGAAAATATTTAGATCTTCAGCAGTCTGATGGATGTAATACACACTAAGCAACATACAAAGAATGGAGATAGAGATGTGTACCTGTAAATGAAAAGGACACTGCTATCTGAAGTTTTCTCCCAGTGAAGGACGCTAAATACAATAAATCACAGAAATATTTTAATACCTGTTTTGTAATTCTGATTAAAACAACAACAACAACAACAACAAATATATTTTTCACTGTTTAAAATATTCTGAATAGCTGAGATTCTAGGCACTGGTTATGTTTGCAACTTCGCTACCACAAAACAGATGGCATTTATCTTATACCTCTGAAAACACCTCTCCATCAGTGTGCAGAGTACCTTGCTAGCAATAAATTCACACACCCAGGTGGTGGCTCCTACTTGCATGAGGTTCCAGTTGAAAACCACTCACTTGATTTTTCCTAGTTCTACTTAGTCAGGCTTTTCAGGGCCCAAATAAAGGTGTAAGCTCTTGAGACAAATTCTATCGCTGTAAATGAAAATTCAGGAGGAAAAATAATGGAACTGTGGCTAGAAAAATAACTTGTCCTACTTTAACTTGGATTTCCTGGTTGCTAGTTCATTCAAACTACCTGCATTTTAACTGGCATTAAAGAGGATGCTGACCTATGGAAAAAGAGATTCACTAAGGACTTTGCTGTTTGCATTTCCGTGTAAGTTCCAAATGATGATGTATTTCCCTCTCCTTTCTTCTGAAAGACTACAAAGCCTTTTTCACTCTGCTGCTGGCTCATTGGCTGTCATTGGGGAAAAGGCAGTGTGACCTGCATGCACCTCCAGATGCAACTGACCTGGCCAAATCACTGCTTGCATCCTGCTGGTCAGTTGTGTGTTGCATAGAGAGTTCATGTATCTGCTGATGATGGGCAGGTGAGTGTTTTCACTCAGGGCCCTCCTGCTGTGTGGGCACCTCCATCATCTAATTCTGAGGAAACAATGGAATACAACTGAGCCAAATGCCACACGTTTAAGGAAATAGTGGTCAGTGTAGAAAGAAAACAACTGCAGGTCTTCCCAGGTATGTTGTGGGGCTGAGGAAATTCAGCCTAGATGGCACCAGCTGAGAAGCCACTTACTGTGCGGCTACTGAAGACAAGCAGGTTCATCATCTAAGCCAACCCACTTTGTCCTGCCTGGGACTGGTGGGGAAGATGTGCTTTCCACAGTGGCAATCTGGAGAAACCCAGAATTTTGTGTAGGGACCTGTTCTTTATTAGCAGAGGTAGTCAGTGTTCTTTATCAATTCCCCGTTGCTACCCTTTTTTTCTGTGACATTCAGCCCAGAGGATGATGCTTTGGTTGCAAGGTTCCCAGCAGGGATTTTGGCTGGTGAGCAGAACAGCTGCCATAATGCTAAGGTAAGTATAAATTTGGAACAAGAACACACTGACTCCCTGCTTATTCTGTGTGCCTTGGCTGCACATTGCTCTCTCCTGCATTAGGGGTTTTATTGTTGTCTCCTTGACAGCAGGGATGATTGCCTGCAAGTGTCCTCAAACACACCTGCTGCTGGACACTTTGGTTTTGATGTAATTCCAAGAAAATGAGGGCTTTGGCAGCCATGCAGTGCCATTTATTAATCCAGATGAGACTGCTTGTGTGCACTGAGGACATGACCTTGTGCTGCAATCCACCTGCCTCTCCTGGCGCTTCCTAGGAGCAGTGCTTCTCTGGGTCATCAGTGTGCCAAGCTCTTCCTGATGCAGTTTGTGGTAGAGCTGGTGGCTGGTAGATATCTTTTTTGCCTGTTGCCAGAGACCTCTTCTCATAAGTCCTGCATCTTGAATTCTGTTGCTACAGCTGCTTCAGCCAATTGACAACAGATGCCAGGGCACTATTAGGCCAATATATATATATTTTTTTCTATTTCCCTTCTGTAAACCAGGACAGATGAGTTCACCAAGGCAGGTTAAACATTGAGTGCATGTAAATTAGTGTCACCTTCCTCCTGGTACCCAGACTTTGGCACAAACCCACTGTGAAATGAATGAGGACACGCAATGCTAATGCAAGTTTCTCCCTTTCCCTTCCATGACATCAGGTGATGATTGCAGAGCTAACCTTCACCTCTGTACTTTTGTCTGCTTACTGGTACCAAGGACAGCTAAAAGTAGCACAAATCATGCTGCCAGGTGGGCAAACTGGCCTTGCCTGGAGGACAGCAGTGCCTGGAGTGCACCTGGAGGAGTACTGTGTCGGCATCAATCCCCTACTCTGCCCTTTCCTGTTAGCAAAACTACAGTTCTCCTTGGGGTCCAATAGATTACAAAAGCACAGGTGGCCTGAGATACTAATTAAGCTGAAAAAGCCAGAAACTCAGGTTTAAATAAAACAAATCTTCAAGCTGAGAATCAGAGCTGCAGTAATGCTGTTTCACTCCCATTTGTCCAGGCCTGTGGGTTCAGTTCTTGGTGAGGGTCCTTCCCACTGTCTGAGTCTAAAACAAGACTCTCACCCTCATGCTCTGGACATTGCCTGCCTTTGATCATGGAGTACCCTTTTATGGCAGCCTTTATTTCAGAGACTGGGCAGTGTGGGCCGTGGAGATAGCAGAGGTGTGGAGAGGCCTAGAGGAGTAGAAATGGGGATGAAGACAGGGCAGATTTGGCTCCACTGTGTTTGTTCTTGCCTTTCCCGGGACAATAACCTCACATGTCTTCTGAAGAGTCTTGAGTGTTGTGAGGTCCATAAGCCCATTAGAGCCAGTTTTGGCTGGCAACGTCTCCTCACTGCAGAGGATCACGCTGCAGTCCTTGAGACAAGAAAATGCAGACGCCAAGTTAGTGAGAGCTGGTCATTGCCATGGGAGCCCAAATCCACCCTTGCAATATGGCGTGGTATCAGGGCAAGTAGATGGGAAATGATGTCATGTGTAGTTACAGATGTTCACAGGGAGTGAGAAGATTCTTAAGCAGTTTTCCTTTTATTTCAACCTAGTTAATAACCAAGAATATGAAGTAAGCATGTGAGGTCTGTGTTTTTTGCTGTCACCAAACTGATAACTGTACTGTCATTTTAAGTACAATTAAACAAGTCTGCAGGGAAACAGGAAGGAAAGCAGCCTAAAAAGAGTAATTCTAGAAATAAATTATAACTGATAACTTTCTTATCAGTTTTCCTCATACTTCCCCTCCCTGACAACCCATCCTGTTCTCTGCTCTGTTCCTGGAACTAAATGTGCAGTGCTGTGGCCTGCTGTCCCTGGCAATACACCTCAAACTGCAAGCCAGACCTCCCCCAGGTCTCAGACCCAGCTCTTCTGCAGGCACTCACCCATTACGGAGGATCAAACATGTCCCATTTTTGTACATCTAATGCAGCTGTCTGAGGAAAGCTGTAGTGGAGGGCGTGTATTTGTACACTTTTACAGACATCATTGCCTGTAGAAAGGTGTAACATGGCTGCAGGTACCCCAAAGATCCTTGCCACTCTGTTGTCTAACTTGATGCCATTTACCATTTGCATTTGTGGCTTCAGAGAGAATTACTGTAGGTTTAAGGCCTAATCACTGGCACCTCAAGGCCCCCAGAAACCCTTGCCCACAAGAAGTGAATGTCATACAAAACACTGATAGGGGAATTTGCATAAATAGGAGATGACAGGAGGATTCAAACACCATGTAGAGCGATAATCTGTATCTCTGTATTCTCTACAAGTGTTTGGCACAAGTATTTTTCTCCGAAAGAGGTGCTGACAGAAATGGAATTCTCTGTTTTAAAGAGAAGCTCTGAAGCCTTCCCAGAGAAGGGATCAAATACTCAGTTTTAACAGCACACATCACTTTTCTCCGTCAGTGACCCCTCCAAACAAAAGTCCTTATCAACAAAGAGCCATAGCAAGTGAGAAGAGGTTTGTTTTTACTAGGCATGGTGGATGAGGCAGTGAAGTACTTGGCTGCAGCAGAGGAAACATAAGGCAAGGAAACTTTCCATTATTCTCCTGGAGAGGACCGAGGAGGTGATTTAACATGTTTTTCTCCCTCCCCTGCTCTGTCAAGGCTTGCTGTGGTAATGGAGGATTTCAAACCCTCTGCCTTCTTTGAGGAGTAGCGACAGCTGAGGCAGGGATCACATGCTGGCACGGTTTGAGCATACTGCAGCTTTTTTTTTTGAGGGATGTGTTTCACTTTGTTTCCCGCCCCCCACCCACCCATTTGTCAGTCATGAATATCTCAGGACACCACTCTCAGTGCCTTTTGTAAACTTCTTGTGCTTTTCCAATCAAAAATTTTAAAGTTTTGGTTAAAGATGAATTAAAAACCTCTGCGAGCCCTGGAACTTTAAGGTTTGCACAATACTTCATCGTTTCTTGCCTCACTGTGACGGAAGAGCTCTTGGGCTACTATGGGACAGTAAGCAATAAGGTCTCTTTGATCGAATCAAATTGCAGAGTGCCCTGCATAATGTGTGATGTTCTCTTTGCTGGAAAGCGTGCTTGATTATGGGAAATTATTAACATTACTGATTTTCTTTTGCTGTTATCTATTGAAGAAGGTTCTTTTGTTCAAAAGCATCGTTCATCCAGCCACAGACTTAAAAAAAAACAACACAAAAACATCAAATATCCTAGTTTGTAAGGATGTAAGACTGAGCAGTAAACAACAAGGTGTAATAATAAAGAGCTCCTTTTAAAAGAAACTGCAAGCAAACACGTCAGTGAAGAAATGTAGGGAAACTCAGCCCAAATGGGGCTACAGGGCAACAGACAAGCTTCAGGAAGTTGCTGTCTGGCAGGCCCACGCTGGGTTGTTAGTGAAAAATTCTCGTTTAACTAAATTTTAAGCTTGCTCAAACACAAATGTTCCCCTTGCTTCATGCATGTGCAGCAGGTAGGACAGTGACGTGGCACGAGGCACTGAGAGATGCTTTAACATGTACTATTAAGAGCGGCCATACAGATCCTCATTCAGCGAGCAGTTAAAAAACTATTCTCACAGCCATGCTGGGTCCAAGAAAATTAAGACAGAAAATACCGAGCAAAGCGACAGACTGTCAAGCCTTTTTATTATTATTTATTGTTGTTATTGTTATTCACACTTAGACAACTTAATTACATAAAGTGATTTAGATGAAGAGCTGTATCAATATCATAAGGTTCACATACTTAGGTGGAAAAGGTGTACACAACACAGTGAAACATTCTGTAGATGCAGTGAAGTAGGACCGTTGATAGAAGGGATTATTTCCGAGAGCCTATGTACAAATAAATATAACTTTCATACTATGTACAAACTTATACTCACAGAGAATACAATGATTCAGAGATAAGAGAATTTCATATAGTGAGTAATGATCCATACACACAAACACAAGAGAAAAACCGGAATTTTCTGGGGCTTGCTTGGACCAGCTTCCGTGGTAACAGAAATTTTTTTGTGTTTGAAAGGGGTACGATGGGGGACGTCAGGATTTTGTCACAATAAGTTGAAAATGTGAGATGGAAAAGTATGAAAACTACAAATTGAAACAATCAAGCTAAAAAATCTGTATTACAAAAATAGCATCTGATTGTCAGTTATAGCATGCTACGGTTACTTTCACATGACAACACAGAGGCCTGATCTTGCCATCTCTAATGACAGAAGTAATTCCCACTCACGGGAATCAATTCCCCAGAGTCAGGACTGCAAAATTAGGACTGTGTAACAGAGATCTTGGTAATGGAAATGAACACAAAACCAAACAAATTCCCTTTGACATCGCCTAATTTTGACAGGGGGTTAAAAGAAGTGTTTGACTTGTGATTTGACCTTAAAATAATTACCTTTTTGTTGTTGTTGTTGTTAAGATAAGGAATAACCTGGATTATACGCACTTTCTAAAGTAAGGGGGCCTTCCTTTACAGTGGTCTTGGTGGGACAAGGTGTGGGAGTAACAGGAGGATTTAATTGCGTCCTTGGGCCTGACTCTGCGAGCATTGTATTCCTTCTTCTGCGGTGGTGAACAAGGATGGCAGGACTGAGCTCCTGCTGCAAAGGCAGTGTGCAGCGTTTTGTACAGTCTCACAGGGAATCTCAAGAGTATGAGCAAACTCCCTCTGACTTACTCACAGCTCCACTAAGGCAAAACCAGATCCTGCTTTACTGTACATTTGTTTGATGGTATTTTACATCATACCCTAAACAAAGATGTGAAATGGATTCTTCACTTTAAAATTAATTATCCCCTTGTTTAGAAACCCAAAGCTAGTCTTCTGGGCTTTTATGGCTTCTCTTTGCATTAAGACAACTATGTGACATAAAATAAAAGTAAAAAAAAAAAAAAGTAGTAAAGTGCAAGATCTTTAAAAACGCATACAAATTTCATTGTTTAGATTGGTTTTGTGTTTGATGAGGGGTGAATTTGCAATTAATCTACATGAATGTAAAGTTCACTTACCATTTTCTACTTACATCATTTCTTACTCAGTCTTGTCCTTGGCCACTTATGGCTCATTTGGGAATGAGTGCCCAGCTGCACATCTCTTCTGTACGTGCTCTAAGTGGTTACATGGCTTCTAGCTGGGGCTGACTCATCTGGCTGATCAGGAGCAAGGGCTCAGGTGACTACATGGCTTCTGGAGAAGAGATGGCTTATGTCCAGCCAGGCTGGCTCACGGGCAAGGAGAAAGTGTGAGCTGCCTGCACACATCCAGATGGACAAGTCCTGAGATGCCGTACACTGACAATTAGCAACACACAGCGGGTCCACATTGTCTGGGCTATGGGACTGTGATCCATGTATGACTTCTGTATCCGATGGTGCAATAACTTCTGGCTGGAAGGTAATCTACCCAGCCTCAAAAGAAATGACTAATATCTCAATAATGATATTGCCATGAATAGCAAGAGATCCAAGAAGAAACAATCTTAACATCGCCCAGGATGAGTAAAGCCCATATCTGATGGACTCTGCTCCATGCCTCTCAGTGCAAACTATCCCATTTGCAAATCTGGAAATCACCTTCTGCTGATGTATCTTCTGCTACAATTTGATGCAAGAACTGCATCAAACTTTTCAGGAAAATAAGGATAACCTGCTCAAAGCAACTAACCGTGCCTCCTTCTCAGTTAGTCATGTCATTGTTATTTAGAAGAGGTAAAATGGTTTCCGAGAATACTAGGGAATGACTTTTTTTTCTCCTTTAATACAGCTCCCAGGACAAATCAGTGTGTTGTGGGACTGCATTTATGAAATACAAGATCCTAGAATAAAAACCTGTCTCCTGTCCAAGTATCTGGCAGAAATCGTCTGGATTTCAATGGGCTGGTTGTTGGAGAAGGGATTATTTCTTTGTTATAAGTTAAATAAACCCATTCGATACAGACTCATATCTGATTCAGAACATAAGCTACATGGATCCCAAGATGCTGTCTCAAGGAATTACTACTAAGAGGAGAATCATTAAAAAAAAAATGTATTTCTGTTCTTTCTCAAAATATGTAAAGAAATAAAAGACAACCAGAGAAATAATCCCTTAAAAAACGCCCAAAAGGTACAAACATTTCTAAGCATCTATTTCTTAAAGTACTTGGATTAACCACACATTTAATCTACCTCTTTATGGACCTTCATATCCACACACAATGGTACCATGAGTGACAGTTACCATAAACTACTTCAGAGTAGCATATATGGAAATTACACGGCAGGTTCATTGCCAGTACAAACATCAAATGACAGTTAGATAAGTTTCTTTGTCACTCACTGTGCTTCATGTTTCATGAGGATTACTCAGACACCAACATCTACAGAATAAATAGGCATAGGCATACAGGCACAGAGAGCCTGCCTGCACTACACAAAAGCACTACCTCTCAGTAAAACAGACAACTAAAAAAATGCCCAGGCATTTGCTGAAAGATTTTTCCATGCCTATATGTAGCTCTTGAAGAGATGATCTTCAGGTCACGCTTCTTACTACACTTCTATAGTATCTACTTTACTGGCTCTACAGCAACATCTTCTGCAAATGGAAGCTGGCTTTTTTTTTTCTTCTTCTTCTTTTTCTGCATGTGTGTGTAAAACAGCACATTCTCACAGGACTTTAACGGTATTTTGCGTTCTCTTCTTTAATTCCAATGAAGTCAGTGCTAAAAATGCACACAACAGGTTATACTCTGATTCGTGACCTTACTCGAATGTTACTGGAAATCCCTTCCAAAAATAATGTCCAACACCAGCTCTGCTCAGCTGTGGTGATGCCATGCAGAGTTGGCTACTCAACCTGAAGCCTTATTGTGTACTCTAACCTCACTGTGCTGCCAACCTGGGGCTGGCCACAAAACACTAAGCAATAACAAGATTTTTATTTGAATGCCGCTTCTGGTATCGGTAATACTTCTATGCCTCGAGAGATTAGGCAGACATCAGCTGAATAAATAAGCTCAGGCATACGAGCACGTGATCATCAGACTTCCACGCGGAGTAATGCAATGCAGGATTCAGGCAATCCGAGGGACCAGTTCCCTAATGAAGTCATTCAGACCCTTTTCTGATTGAAAATCGCTATTTGATTTCTAGGTGTACAGTGCTGGGAAATGTTCACATGTCCAAGAGTGAAACGGTTATGGACAGTGGGAAACACCTTCTGCTGGGAAAACAGTGATTTCTGAGAGAAAAGGGTGAAGTTAAACTACGACAATTCATCCCTTGGTAAATCTGCTCTCACTGTGGAACAGGGGTGTCCTAGCAACTGGCGTACTCTGGGCATACAGTGACTGCTGCAGTAGCTCTCGGCTTCCTGTTCAGCTCCTTCCTTCACAGCTTTCAAATTCCTCCTGTATGGAAAGAGGGGTCTCCATTCGCCGTCTCTTTATGCTACCAGAACAGCTACTGCCTTATAACCAAAGAGCACACAGTTATCCTGCAAGTTTGTTCCAGCAATTATACAAGTGGCTTTCAGAGCCAGCCTCTCCTAGAAGCACCGCAGACCTGAAATCCCCCCTATCTCAGGAGCTGAGCTGCCACAGCAGCAGTTATCCTGCTGCTTGAATAACGACCCACCCAGCAGATGCAAGGCAGTGGGAGCTGTGAGCTGTCTCCTTCCCGAGGGGAAGAAAATTACTTCTAATACCTTCCAAGATAAATGTGTTGATAGGGGCAGGCAGACAAAGACAGCATCCTCCAGGAAAGAAATGAGTCGGTTATTTTAACAGCGTATGAATGCCATTGTAGAGCAGCAGCCTTAGCCCTGCACACACAGTTATACCTCCAGTCTGTAATCACGCCATCTTTGGAATGATATGCTTGCAGTGCACAGGGCTTTCAACCCTTTACTCCTTACTCCCTGCCTGCCCTCAGTGGGGCAGCACTGTATTGTTGCTGCCTGAGCTCTGCAGAGCACACCAGTGTGCTCTTACAGCTCCCAGTTGGGGTTTTTCCTTTTCATTAGAGGGATTACACTGCGTGTATGTGCAGCAGAGAAAACAAACAAACTAACAAAACAAACAGACAAAAAAACCAGAGTAATACACTGAACAGAGATCAGACTCTTGGCATTCCTTGGTTTCTTGGCCTAAAATGTAAACCAGTGAATCTGAGTATTCTGTATATTGTAAGTGGCCATATACACTGCACAGACCCATCTCAATCCTGCACATGCTCTCGTAGGTCACACTGCCTTACTCTGCTCAGCTGGGAATGAATCGCCTGGGTCACACCAAAAGCTGCCTTGAGCACCGTCATCAGAAACAGGAAGCATTTGGTGGTTCTCCCAGGGCAGGCTATACTGCAGAGTCAGCTTTGTTTCTTGGGACACCGGCTTCATTTGAGCTCAGAATTTGGGTCACGGATTTTCTTTTGCAGAACTGCTTTTCTTTTCAGCAGAGGGCACTGTAGGTATGTCTGTACCTATCTTCCCCTTGTGTACGCACATACACAGAAATAAATGTTAAGAGGTCCGTAGCACTACAGTTAATACAGGTGAGGATTCTGGAGCAACACAGGATCTTAAATGCAACCACAGTTTTTTTGCTCCTAATGAGAGAAAAGCTTGCACCAAAGTGCACTAAGAAGCAAAAGATACTGCAAGTGTATGCTAAAGATCCAATGCTGCTTCTGAATGCAATTCTTTAACTAGGACTTAATACCTTAGAATAAGACATGAGGAACAGACATTGCAACTCCTAGTTTTCTTGCTTTTGCTCAGTAGCATTTCACTTTTTTTTTTTCATAATATCTCACAATATTAATATTTCAGTTGTTTTTAATGTGTATTTCTTACTGTTTTCTCTACCATTGTTTTCTCTCAAGTCCTTATTCTTTAGCCAGCTACTGTTATATACAAACACATGTAGCAGGAATACAGTAACGACAAAGGGATGAGTGAAAAGCAAACAGCAAGGGACACAGGCAGGAAAGCATGATGACAGCATCAGAAAAACAGACGAGACAGAATGTGCTGAGCCTTCTGTTACACAGCTGTGAGCATTACAATGCCATTGTGAGCACAATACGAATACAGAACAATGCTGAAACAGGTCACAGATATATACTGAAATTTCATGAACTCTAACTGCAAAGAAAGACTTGAAGAAGCAAACACTGAGTATCTGAAATAATTTCTTAACACCTGTTCCAGTTCTCCCATTTTTTTTAATCATCCAGGAAACATGAACACTGCACTGCTTTCTCTCTCCTTTTTGTTATTATGACTACGTTTTTTGTTCTAGCTTTGGACATCCTCCTCCTCCTCCTCTCAGGATTTCAGTAAAAGAATATTGCATTTTCACTCCTTCCCAGGCTTCTTTGGACATTCACACTTCCAGCAATAGTGAAGAATTTTCACATAGGTTTCCTGCAGTTCCACTACATTTAAACTATTTTTCCACACCTAGTATAAAGATTTATATGAGCAAAATGAACTGCCTCAGCTCTGTACAGCAGCTGAGTACTTCTTCCAATAATGACTATCCGTAGCTGTGAAGGTCTTTACACTTCAAGTAATGGAGAAAGATAGCTCGTAAAGTATATATCCACTTCAGCAATTAGGCTACCATTTTACAACTATCTCTATTTTCTGTATGAAATACGTAAGCAAATTAGCCTTTTACTTCTGGCATCAAAAGGCAAACTCATCATGGTAACAGCATCTGAAAGCCATTGGTACTGTTGGTAGTATTGCTGCGTTAGAAAAAAATGCTGTGTTCACATATCAGTTGTATCATCTCTTTGCATGCTGCACTGGTATTAGAGAAAACAGCAAATCCCCAGACAGAAATCCCCAGACAGGCCTCGCCTGTGAATAGAGTGAAAATCTGCATCAGTCACATATTGGTCAGCCAACACAGTCCCTTCAGTGCTAGCACTGGGGTTTCAGCAGTCTGAAGAGCTTTGCAAGATGTAATTATTCATCGTTGACTTCCTGCTGATGGCCTTTGTAGTCCCGTGATGCAGAGGACCAAACCACTGGTAACTCCCTGGCTCTGCTGAAATCACAAAATGTGAGTCCACCTCAACGAAGAGACGTGCAAGATTTCCCTCCCTGTGACTCATGCACTCAGCAAACGCTTTCCACTCAGCAGCATCAGGAGATCATCAGATAAATCCCATACCATGGTGTGTGGGAGGCGGTGCCTCCCCAAAGTCAGTATTAGCATTCCCCTTTAGAAGATTATAGCTTAAAGAAATGAGTACTCTGTATATCTGTGTGTACTATGACAGAGAAAAAGAAGTCTGTGGATGTGTACCGTAGGCATTGGAGAAAGAGCAGCTTTCACCCTCTCAGTGCGTGTGCAGCATCCCCAGTGCTGAGTGGCGAGGTTGTTCTGCAGCCAGCGAAGAACACCTCAGCACAGCTGGCCTCAGCTCCATGTGCAAGCGCACTGCTCTGCAGCAATCAGTCTTTACTCCGAGTTCCTCTCTTTCTATCACTTTCTTTCTTTCTCTCTTTTAAAACTGAAGGGTAGGACATTTACAATTTTTTTCCATGGTGGCTTTTTTTTTCTTTTTTTTTCTGTTTTTTTTCTTTTTTTTTTCCCTTTTTTTTTTTTTACCATTTCATTTCATTTCGATATATATATATATACTGAATAAATAAACATCTATAACTTTTTTTTTTTTCCTCAAGAATCAGCACTTTCCACTAGATGGAGACAGGACACTGGATCACTTTGTCCTCCAGGAGGACGCTGACAATCAGGAACACGAAATAAAGCCCAAACATGAGAAAGCCCAGGAATTTGTTCATCCTCCACTTGCAGAAAGCGATGGAGAGGATGACAAAGAGCAGCATGATGAAGAGGAGGACGATTGCACAGAACAGACCATTGCTGCTGACAGTCACCGGGGAGAAGTTGTTAATCACAGCATACAGGAGCCACGGGAGAGGAAGGCTGTTAAAAAGAAAAAAAAAAGAAAAAAAAATAGAGAAATTGGAAACACAGCAGAAATCTAGAAAAAGGAAATAGGAAGTTTCTGGAGGCACTTCAAAATGCAACCAGAAGCTTCATGTATAAAATGAGGCACGGAATCTAATGTGTGCATAAATCTGATCTATCAACATGCTTGTGGTAGCATGGGATTCAGGCTCCCCACTGGCCTTCCACCATGACATTGGTGGATGGTATTTCCCCAGCTGGCAGAAATCATTGGACATCTGCCTGTGAGCAGGGAGACTCTTTTGTTTGTTCCAGGACTTCATACCATCTGCACAAGAACCTACTTCCAGTGCCTTTCCAAGAGCTCACTAGCAGAAGGGTGCCTCACCTGGTGTGTCCTCCCCATAAAGAACCAGCACTCCACAAGGCATTACCCCCAAAGTTCAGCCCTTCAGACTCATGATCCACATGTACTATAAAACCTGTGGAAAAATGTGAACTTCAACTGAACCTTAGCTTAATTTCTATTTCTGTGTTTACTGTCATTACATTTCTCATCTCTGATGCCAGAGAGTGAGGCAACATCCCTCAGGAAGATGTCAAGCTGAAATAAATATTTAAGCCCCCGATCAGAGCTTAGCAGGCTTAGAATGCATGAAGAGAGCTGTCAGAAGCTCACAACATTCAAGCTTTGAATAAGCAGCTCACGAGAGAATAATTCACTACGGCCTCAGTGCTAACTAAACCGAACTGCAGCTACACAGTGCCATTTCAGTTGTTCAGATGCTAAGTCTAGCAGACTGTGCTACAGGACAACAGCATTTCTGCTGCTAGGAAGACTAAAAATATATTACAGAAATGAAGTATTGCCAAAGAGAAAAGTTCTGCCATGCACCTTACACGCTCTAGACTGAAAAACTCCACAAAGCATTAAGTTTTCAAAAGTATTGTGGGTCTGTTGCTAGAAGAATTTATTTCAAACCCTTCCTGCTTCTGGATTAATAGAAAAAAAAGATGGCCCATTTTTTTATGCAGTGTCCAAAGGTACTGCATTAGCTAAGAAATAGAGTAAAAAAGCTGTTTCCTTAAACTTTGGGATCCCACTTGGTATCAGTGCAGCTGCTGGTGTATTTTCAGCAGCTCGCACTATGACCTGTTCTACATCTGTACTGTTCTTCTGACTAGGAAGAAGCCTGCTCTTCTGCAAGAAACAGCCAAAGATAGAAAAACAGAGCATGAACATGATTCTCAGTACCTCTACCTAAGCTGAAGATGGGAAGGAATAAAGACAGTTCTGTTTTTACATCTCATGCACAGTTTTGAAACATCGAGGCATAGATTACAACATGGGATGGACCAGGTCTAACTTGATCTCAGTGGGTCAAGTAGGACCTTGAATCCCAACTATATGCCTCACATCCCTTCCCATGGGCTGCTGTGAAGCAGTAAAGTGTAACCAGAGCATTTCCACAGAATTCTACATTGCTTCACATTGTTAGAGGTACACAAAAGCACCTTTGTGTTAAAGAGATTTTTTGCAATTGTTTGTAATTTGGAATTTGTCAGGTATATAAAAAAATCACATCAACAACAGCTTATGAGAGTTACACAAGGCACTGATGTCTGTCTATTTGTTTTTAACAAGGCACTGAATACTGCAGAGGCAATGAATTATTTGTTGATCAGTGGTTATAAAGAAAGCCCCAGTGCAAGTTCAGTGCATAGTAACTCAAGAGAATGACCTGACAAAAGCATAACAAGCTTCAAAAATTCCTTCTTGGAACAAAGCCTTTGGATTTCTTAAAGTATATTTCACTTGCCTGGGCAGTTCTGCAGTGAGTGAAAGAGTCAATGAGGCAACAAGCCTGTAGAAAGTCCATCATTCCAATGTCTACAGACTTCTGAACACTTAAAATTTTAACATCCATTGCCTATTTTCATCACTTTCCTTTTTGAACATCAATAGCAGAAAACTGTTGTAGGTAATGCCTTCACAAATCTAAAGCAACAATGCTAAGAACAAAAAAAATTTTTAGACACGGCTTTCTTCCTATAGGACTTACCCCACTGTGATGTCAAATATGTTGCTTCCGACAGAACTGGATACAGCCATGTCCCCCAGACCTTTGCGTGCTACAATAACACTGGTAATAAGGTCAGGAATGGATGTGCCAGCAGCTAAAATAGTCAAGCCCATGATTTCTTCACTAATACCAATGGTTTCTCCAACCTGAAAAGGTTTGAGCAAAAACAGAAAAAAAAAAAAAACATGAGTTGCAGTCCTGTGATGGAGAAATGCTTTCTGCTGTAAAGCTGCTTAATAGGGAATATTATCCTTGAGCTTCCTGACTGTCTGGGAGAATACAGTCAGGACTGGAGAATTACTGTTTTCACAGAAAATCAGTAGGCATTGACAAGCAGCTGCTGATGGCTCAGATGTTACCAGAGTGATCAAATCCTGTGGTCCGGACAACCACAGCTTTCTCAACTATTTTCCATTTACTGAGTACAGATTTACTCCATCCACTGTTGCAGCTCCTGAAATAGAGGGTTTCTCAGCATGAGAGACACGATGGACTCTGATTCTAAATGGCTTCTCACAGTGCAGAACACAATGCAGGGCTTGTATTTTGTACCAGCATCACCCCCTTACCTGATGTGCCCACCAGACCATCAAGTAAGAAAAGAATGCAATCCAACTGATTGAGCCAAAAAATGTGATAGGAAAAAATTTTCTTGACCTCTGCAAAAGAAACAAAGACAAACAGTGAACACCTATGTTGAAGGCTGTTCTGCTGAATTCTTATTTATTCTCTAAGTGACCTCTTATTTCTTCTGATCACCTGTTCTGACTATCTACTCTGATCATCATTGCATCATCAGGATAAAAGGAAAGAACGCTAGGAAACTGATTAGGAAACACACACCGTATGTTTACCTGTGCCTCATTCTTGTATCAGCTTCTGTTGTAAAGTAGTCTATGACAAGATTCATCTCTGAACAGCAGCATTCATAACAATTGGCAGGTTTTCTGTTGTCTATTTCTATCACATGCTGTTACACTGCAATTTGCTAGCGTTGAGCTGAATGGAGACTTAGAATCTAAATTTATTAGTAACTTCATGCCTATTGGGAAAGGATGCTTTCAGATTTACAAGTATGCATACATTTCATTCACCTACTAACAGTTTTCTGCAACATCACTCACAGTCACTGTAACACATGTTGTCATATGGCACAGTTAGAAAAATACATATCCAAAATTTATTAGGGTATTAACATTTCCTGGGAAAACAGCCCATTTTTTTTTTTTTTTCAGTTAGAACAGAAGATACATTAAGGATACATTTGCAGCACTTAGCTTTCTAGAGAAGTCTGTCCTAAAAAATTATAAAACGCTCCCCCTGAGGCCCCTCATCGAATTCCAAAATCTGTGTCACACCAGAGAAACCTCATTTTTATCTTCTGTTTCCTCTACTAATATTAAGCTTTGAATAAATAGTATAGCTGCAGCCAACTAATAGATTATATTCAGATTAATGACTTATTTTTTGTTCTTTCCAGTCTTTTGCATCATCCATTTCCCAATGGTTTGTTGATTTATGTAACAGAAAGTGGTAACTACTATAAGAAGTAAACATGACGGCAGTTAAGCAGCAGATTATCACTGTATAAATCAAATTACTGTTTAACATGAAATTTATACTGTGACTGAACGCTACTAATCTTGAATGGAACCAATTCTTTATGGGCATTCACCAGCTGAAGAAAGATCTTCACTGCAGAAGACTTCCGACGTGCTGTTAGCAGAGTCCTACAGATTTTCCTCAACAACTAGTGGGACTGCCAGGCGAGGTCATTTATACCAACCTGACCACCTGTTTGAGCTGCTTCTAGACCTTATGCAACCTCCTCCTGTTAAGTTCTCGTTCTACTTCTTGCTGTGCATATGGGCCTCTGTGGAAGTGCACCTTGCCTGCAGCCCTCCGCACTGCGGGATGTTCCCCTGCAGCACCACCAGGCCCTGCTGGATCCTACGGGCTCTTCCTGTCTGCTCTGGGAACGGACAGGACTGAAAAATTTTCCATCAACACAACTTCTGCAAGGAAAATGCGCTGTGAATCTTTGGCAGCTCAACTCTCTCAAACTGTGACAAAGCAGCGGATGCAATACGCAATACACACCCACCGACAAAGGACAACTAAGAGATCTAGATCAGATTTACTGCAAGTGCACTTATGGATTCTACAGTAGAACACTCCCTCCCTCCCTCCCTGCACTCACTCCTCCTCATAAAGCTAAATGTCCTCCTGAAAAGTGGGTTGCAAACACTGACTGGCATATCCAACACAATCCCATAATTGAATATTCACAGCAACACACGTTAATGACGAAATTTAACAGTGCTCCCCAAAAACATGCAGAAATACGCAGACAAGAAACTGAACTTCAGCTAGAGTAAGAAAATCATTCCTGCAAACTGTTTCAAATGAATTTTGTTTAAATACAGGGATAAGTAACCACAACAGCACCTGAAAACTTATCTTAATGTACATTTCACTATTGTCACAAACACCATTTCTAATCCAAATAAATTTGGTTGACCTGCTTCTTAACTCTCTATGGAGCAAACAGAGTGACTTCTTTGAAACAGAATTCTGAACTGCTATTAATTTAGAAAATCTGGCAATGAACTAAATTCCATGTTAAAACTTATTCAGAAATCATATGCCCTTTTGATTCTAAAATCAAATTTTTTAATGCACTGGGGGACTAAGGACCTTTGTCTGAGAAGGAACACGTACTCAAAGGAAAAAGAGGATGGCTGATAAGCAGTAGTCCGACGCCAGAGAGAGAAGAATCAAGTCCAGAACGGACAAATAAATCTAAATAACATTTTGATTTTTTAAACTTAAAGGCTGGTAGATCTTTTTACAGCACTGCTAGCAGTCGAATCTTTCAACATGCAACATTTTTTTTATCTTTCACGTAAAAACTGGGATTTTTTTGCAGTGTATGTGGTGAATGTGGTATGTGGTAACCTCCTTGCAGCTGGTCACAAAATCTGAACAAGAGTACGTCATAGCAGAGGAAACTCAGTGATCAATATACAGCACTCCAGAAATAGGCACACACACTGGCTTACGCAAATCCAATACAGCAATAGCTGTACTGGCCAGTAATAGCTGTCAGCCTAATCAGAGTATGGGATTATACATACCAAGCTCTCGCAAAATAACTGGGCATTGCAAGAATCACATATCTGCGTAACGTAGAAAACTGCATGGCTAAAGATTATCAGCCACTAACTTTGCAGCCTGTGTACTCCCAGACTCAATCTTCCCCCAGTAAAATTAACTGATGGGCAGCTGTTCAAGATTATGAGTATTTTGATAGACCTAACAGTTTCACTACCTACTTTAAAAAGAGGGGTGTTAAAACTCAAAAGGGACAAAATTTGAAACCTGTGCATACACAAAGTAATGAAATCAAGGATGGATGCCATAAATGCTGCTACACAATTTGCATATAGATGAAGTTTTTCAAAAGGAGAAATAAGAGTGACATCTTTTTTCTTTTTTCTATGAGAGATTTTTCTTCCAGAGCAAAGTAACAATAATGCCTGTTTTGTAACTATTGACAGTATTCTTTTGAGACACATCTCTTTGTAGCTCCCTACCTCTTTATAATGTACAGAGCTGCTAATTCCAAGTATTTTCCTAAAAGAATTAGTCAGAGAAAATAGAGAGGAACACTTTTGTCCACTTTTTTCTGGTAGCTGTTGTGATGGTTGCCTTACAAAGAGAGAGAAACCTGCTTATTACCAATTGGTTTTGTTGTGGTCATGGTAACAGACAAAGGAGAAAAGCCATGGCTGATTCAGTTTGTATGCTATTTTCTTTTAACAAAAGAGAAAGAACTTTGTAGCTTTGCTGTAAATTGGTTGGTTTGGTACTTTTCCTGTCTATTAGTAACCTAGGGGACATTTTTCTTGTTAAGTTTCTGTATTGAATTCATGTTAGTCTCTGAAAAACAGGTCCTGAAAACAAGTAGCAGGAATGATGAAAATAAGCTAAAAAGTGAAGATTTTTCTTCTAAGAGTTTGATCCTAAAAGACAGTGAGTCCTTAGTAATTTGCAAAGTATCTGTCCTCATTTTAGACAACATTATTACCGATATCTTTACTTTAACCTGAATGAACCATGTGTTTGTCTCATGCATAAATATATCTGTATTGCAAGCTTTGATTTTCCTTCCATACTTGACAGTGCTTAAATCTGATTATTCAGAACCTGTTCCTGTAACTGGATCTGTGAAGGAACATCTTGTCCTTGTCCCCTTGGTAACACTGCATCTCTGTGTGGCAACAAGAGTTCATGTAAGTTCTTAGCTGGTGATGGGAATTTGCAGAGATACAGTGAACCACATGGGTCAAGTGACAAGAGAACTGGACTACTGATAGATACTTTTCTGGCCAGTTACAGAATCACAGAATCATAGAATGGCTTGGGTTGGAAGGGACCTCAAGGATCCCACGGGCAGGGCCACCAACTTCCAGATCTGGTACTAGATCAGGTTGCCCAGGGTCCCATCCAACCTCGTCTTGAATACCTCCAGAGATGGGGCATCCACAGCCTCTCTGGGCAGCCTGTTCCAGCACCTCACCATTCTCTCTGTAAAGAATTTCCCCCCGACATCCAATCTAAATCTTCACTGCTTGAGCTTAAAACCATTCCCCATTGTCCTATCACTATCTACCTGTGTAAAAAGTTGATTCCCCTCCTGTTTATAATCCTCTTTTAAATACTGGAAGGCTGCAATAAGGTCTCCTCACAGCCTTCTCTTCTCTAGGCTGAACAAACCGAGCTCCCTCATCCTGTCTTTATAGAGGAGGTGCTCCAGACCTCTGATCATCTTCATGGCCCTCCTCTGGACCCTCTCCAACAGCTCCACATCTTTCTTCTACTGGGGGCCCCAGACCTGGACACAGTACTCAGATGGGTCCTCATGAGGACAGAGTAGAGAGGGACAATCAGCTCCCTGTCCCTGCTGTCCACTCCTCTTCCAATGCAGACCAGGATACCATTGGTCTTCCGAGCTGCAAGAGCACACTGCTGGCTCATGAAGGGGTAGATAGCTCAGTATGGATATAACAAATGAGATGGTGTTCAATATCTGCCACTGGACCAGTATGTCACCTTGTTCATGACATCGTCCCTTCAATGTTTCAATACTCCTAACTGTACAGGGAGGACAGTCACATTTACAATCTTCAGAGAGTCACTGGGAAGATGTGTTATTAGTACATGAGAAAGATTTGATTTCTTTTTAAAACACCTGAATCACACAACCAAACAGTTCCTCAGAGGCACACCTACTTCTGCCAGTAACATTGTTGGTGTTACAGTGAGGCTTTTCGTGTATGCTTGTATTATGTGAACAGATAAGATCAAGGCACTGCACGTACATTTAAGCAGGTCAGCTGTGGAGTTAGTTGAACTATTACATAATCCTCTCTAGGTATACATAAATCTGCACATCTGCACGACAGAGTGTAACAGGGCAGTGAGGATTTTATAGACTTCATAACCGGAGTTCTTGGTAAATGAAACAATTTTGCTGGAGCTTCTGGGTCTTAAGGAGAGAAGTACAGCTTGGTCTAATACTGGTCAATGCAATCAATCCTTCTCCACCAAGTGGAGATAAAATATATTGTAGAAAAGAAATTCTACGAGGAAAGAAGAAGTCATTTTTGAAAAGTGGACACCCACAGAGGATGTCAGAGGCTCCATATGGTCTCTCAAAGCAGGGTTTAGCAGACTAGTGCTCATTTTGTTCAACCACATGCTAATCTGAGTATCCTGATGCAGAATTGGGATTTCTGGCTAAAATTACCTCTCTTGCAAATTGAGCCCCTGACAGTAGGCCTACCTACAAAATCTATTTAAGTACTGTTTTAGTGTTTTAACTTTTGCCCCACAGGTTTCATGGAAACTTGTTTTCTGATGCACATGCTGAGCTGTGAAATTGTGTTTTCTTTTTGTTAGGAAGGGAAGAGAGGGGATGGCACGCAGGCATATGTGAGAATATTTTAGAGACAAACACTCTAATGAAGCGTCCTTTAAAAGTCAGACAGCTGGGCACAGAGAGTTTATGCAACCATCTGGTTAATTCTTTGACAGTAATGTTCAAAGAAAGCAGCATGTCTTACCAACGCAGCCTGTTACCTCTTCTGCTATTATAACACGTAATTACAATCTGCATTTGTCTTGCTTCTGTATAAGCCTGCACCTTTTATTGCATTAATTTTTAAAATGTTGTTGCTCATTGACATAGCTGGCATATAAACTGTACTTACTTTTTATGTTACAGGAGGTTATTTTGCAGAATGTCAGCATGCCCGCTCTGCTGTGAGCAATATGAGTGTAAATATTCATATACATTACACACAAGTTGCACTCAAGTTTGTAAGATATTCGCCTTCCAAAACCATTGTTGTAATAACTATTCTCATTTGTACTGTATAGAATAATGGATAAGTCTCCATGTTCAAAGGGAAGAAACAAAATTCATATAAAAGGTGGGCATAAAGAAAGAAACAATCTAGAAATTCATGTGGTATGTTTTTCTGCATAACCAAACAAAAGGACTTTACCAGAGCTTGTTTGAAAACTTGAAGAAAATAAAGCTTGAAGATTGGAAGGGAAAATGTCAGTTTGTATCCTTTGAGAAGCCTTTATCTAAAAACAAATCAGAGGTCCTCTTTCAGCTTTTTTCTTGTACTGAATTGAAGTATTCGAGTGTGTGGGATGGGAAATATGATAAGGAAGAAAAAAGAATTCAGGGTGCTTATTTATAAACCTACATGCTGTGTATCATTCTCTTGCAGCACTTTATAATCTATTGTTGATCCACAAAGGAAGGGAGATTAAATCACTACAAAAAGACTTCTCCATTTTTTTTTTTTTCCTTTTCTTCTACTTTCTATGAGTCTAGGTATTATATGGATAGGTGAATGTAGAAGTGGTAAGACTTGTCAGTTTCTCATTTTAAGTCTATTTCTACTAGGAAGCAGTATCACATGACTTCAAGTCAGGTTGGGGTTTTTAAAAAACTAAAAAGTGTTTTAAACATGGAAAGACTTTGGATCTTGCTCTAGATAGAAAATTAAAAGATGAGTAGAACAGAGAGCTCTAGCAGAACGTACACTTAGGAGAAATGCATATTATTATATGGGAACTAAAGAGAAAATCTAAAATCTTTCCAGTCTCACTCATTAGGGCACTGAAGATGGGCAGAATTCCTCAGCACTGATGTAATCTTCAGCAGAGATCTAGAAACGCATATGTGAAGGCCCCAAAGAAAGTTTTAGAGCTTTCATTCTTTTTCATAAAATATTAATGAATAAGAATGGCAATTTTTATGGAGCTATTACCAACCAGTTGCCCATAAGCACCAATACGTAGATCTGAAGATTAATGATGTTGCCTCCTCAAAGAAGAAATGATTACAATAAATCACTATTTCTATTAAAAATATATATATCTCACAACAGTCTCTTTCTGGAGACATTCAGGCATTTAGATAGAGAACCCCCCAGCTGTGCAGTACACCCCAACTTGTAGCAGCAGGTACTCACAGGATTTCTGACATCCGGGAGGGAAACCCACAAAGGGAAAACAATGGGCAGTACAAGAAGGTAGGTGAGCTGCTTCCGTGGGGTGTCAGGCCAGGCCAGGCTGAGCGGCTGGTCCTCGTCCTCTTCATTCTGTACAAGAAAATGCAGGGTGCAGAATATGTTAATGGCTAAATGAGGCTAGGGACTGCTTAAAGGGAATCCTTAGGATTGCACTGTATGTCAGTAAGAACCCATGGGAGCTGAAAACATCAAATCAGCACTACACTTAACAACATTAGGTAGGACATAGCAAAATGGTTTTGACCAGACTATGTGGTACCCTCCAGAACAGGTTGCCCAAGGACGTCAGACTGTGGCTGTGCTGACAATGATGCTCGTCCCTTGGGATGCATGCAGCAGTGTTGCACCTTCTCCCTGGAAGGGAATTTCACTCTTCCTGTACCTCTGAAACACCTCTGTGTTCCCACAGGATCTCCCCTGGGATGTGGGCTTGTCTAATCAGTCTAAACTAGTCTGCACAGCCCCACGCCTGGCCACACAGATTGATATATACATAAATATATTTGTGGTGGAATACAAACGCAGATATACAAGTATATGCATAAAGATATACACATTATAAGCATGCAAACTAACTATATATATGCACATATATATATATGCATATATATAGCTTTTTAAGCTCCTGTGAGCTCTTTCCCTAGCATGCCTCTGCCAACAAAATGGAGTCCTTTAGACTGCCACAGAAAGAAAGCACAGAAAGAATGATTCAGCCTTTTGGGTTTACACAGAAAAATAATCTTTCAGTTTTTATCACAGGTAGACAATGTGTCCAGAATTGCACATGGATCTATATTATACCACAGAAGAAAGCAAGAGGAAAAAAATGGCCTAAATGGTTCTTTCAGACAGGTGTGTGTAATGCAGATCCTATTTAGGCTGTGGAAAGATTTTCTAAGAGTGTTCTGTGAAAACTAAAGAGGTCCACAAAAGAGTAGCTTGAGGAATGAGCAAGAAGTTAAGAGACGTGCACACCTACAGGGCTATGATCTTATTGGAACCATGGAGCCATAGTGGGATGGCTTCCATGGCTGGAGCGTTGTAAATTATTCAACAGTGAATTGCTGAATACTGTTCAACTCCTCAGTTGTTCCTCTGTCATGGAACAGTATGACTCTGTGACAGACCTGACACCAACAGACTGAGGTAAGCTCCTGCTTTTCTCTTGACACGTCAATGGACTGCAGCTACTTTGTAGATCACATATTGATGTCAACAGAAGACCATGTTTTGTTAACACCTAAATTTTGTGAAACTCTAATTATGTGATTGTAAGACAACAGTAAAATGACTAGGTCATAATTGCTATTGTCATTAAAAGATACGAAAAAACACGCAGACACAATTTGTAACACTCCACACAGCACTAAAACGGCTCCTGAGCAGCTTGAGAGGCTAGCCTTTGCCTCCAGCTTTTAGCTTTTTACCAAAGCCAGCAGATGACTTATAACCTCACAGCCACACCTTACTGAATTCTGTCCTCTGGGGGATTGTGTCAGTGCAAGACTTTATGGGCTTACTTCTCCATGAATTAATCCATTCTTTTTCCATTCTGGGAGATGCTGTTGAGATGGGAAAATCAAACTGAGCTAGATGCTAAGCTTTGAAATTTGATGACTGAGGTAAAATTTCAGCATAAAAGGACTGACAAAGGGTTGCCTAGGTAACCTTTTCTGACTGGCATGTATATAATTCAATGAGCAGACTCAGCAGGAATAGATCTCCGCAACCAATTGCTTTATAAAAGAGTACTGAATGACAAAGTACTTTCTGAATTGTTGTATTTATAAATTAACTATGACTAACAAGTATATTTAATCATAACAGTATCTTTACATTAGTCTGAGTTTGCACACAAATCTGCACCATGTTCGTGCAATGGTACTTCAGCACTGGTCCTGCACAATGGTAATATGAACAACAGTGGCAAAGCAGCACAAAGAATTATGTCTGGAGGTCTGTCAGATGTGTCCTGGGAAACCTTGCTCCACCTGTTTAAGACCTTTCACTTTCAGGTTGTACTGCTTCATCCATTTTCCCAGGACAACTACAACTCAAAATCTAAGTCCAAATTCACTCAAAGTGGAGGAGGGCGACAACATATTCCCTGCTACTGTAACTGCATGATACATTAGAGACTGCATCTCCACTTCCTATTCCATAAATCAGAATCAACATTTCATAGAATCATAGAATCATAGAATCGCTCAGGTTGGAAAAGACCTTACAGATCATCGAGTCCAACCACAGCCCAACCATACTACCCTAACTCTAGCAACCCTCTGCTAAATCTCACAATCCTCCACTAAATTTGGTTTTCAAATGCTGACCTTCCAAAAATCAGTGAAAGTAAGTATGTTAAACACAGCTGTAAGTATAGCTTTTTTGGACTTCAAAACAGTGCTGAGCCATCCACTGAGACTGAAGAAATGAAAGAGAAATAATTTTCACAGCTACAAAGCTGTGCAAATCTGGATGTCATGCTCTGGACTAAGCAGCAGTGATACAGAATGACTTAGCATGGATTTATGGTGGAGATTGCTTGCACTATCTGTGGTTTCAGCCTATCTGCAATACACATACTGAATATGCATAGACACAGTTTGTAGGAACTAACACTGAAACCACATTTTTATCACTTTTAGATGGTATGACAAAAACTTAACACTTAGAATATTATGTACAATTCCCCTCTTCAATGCTAGGAAGACAAACATAATATGATATACATGGTGGAATTCAGCTGTCTACAAATGGACATGCTGCTCACATTTTGGATGCCTTCTGGCATTCCGCTTGACCTCCAGATGCTCAATCAGAAGCTTAGAATATTCTGCTAGCTTACAACGTACCCGCAGGAATCTCTGTTTCTCCAGGCCAGCTCAGGTGCTGCCAGCCATTTCTACGTAGGAAAATAAACCCTACCCTAAAACTCACTCCCTTGGTATTAACACTGCAGCTAAATAGGTTTAAAGATAATACAGTGACTACATGGGAAAATTGCATTAGTTGACATTATGAACTCTGAAATAACTCAACTGGGTACTCAAAGTTTCATTTTAACCTAAACTTAACTGCTGTCACAAAAAACACAGATCATATTATAATGAAGTAAAACCTGAAGAACTATAAACAATGACAGTTCTCCCACACTTCCAAGTTCATTCTGGTATCTGTAAGGATGGTCTGGAATATGCAAATAAACATGCAATTGTACCCTTACATATAACCACATAAGTTTATTTACATTACAAATCACAAGAATTCTAACTGCTCTAGATAGTCATTAAACATATTAATTCTTGCAGAAACAACTGGCAACAGTTTCACTTTCTCTTAATCAGTATGATCACCTGAAACCCTTTTCCCAAGCTACACTTATTGGTTGATCTCTGGTAGATAGTAGATGCTTTGGAGGAAACAGGAGAAGGTAAAGTAATGCAAACTTTCTGTGTTTTGATGATATAGTAACAGCAGAAATTGCCAAGGCCCCGTTGTGGTCAGCACCTTGCTTCTAGCAATAGCCACACATGGGCACTAGAAGAAAAAGAACTGGATTGTGTGGTATATCTTCATCTTCCACAAATTAAAAGCCTAGCCAAAAGCTGCATTTGATCTTCATTTACAAAAGTTATTAGTGTGCTTCCGTGAAATTCTCATTAGCTGTCATAATTCTTTCCAACCTTTGCTTACTGTATCCTTGTTTTTTCCTGCTGAGCTTGGGACTTTGTTACATATACACTTAGGTGCTTAATATTACGTGTATACCCACGCCTAGATGGGATGGATATGGTACCCTAGTAAGAATTAATCACTAACTACCAAATTAACTCTCTAATGGGCAAACACTCCCCTTGCATATCCTACTATGGTTAGTGGAGCACATCTGTAAATAACAAGTTTTGATTCCCTGTTTTGAAGAAATGAAGCAAGAAGTGTGATTCTGTTACACGTTGTCTTTCAGTATCTGTCACAAATATGTCTTGAACATTTGTTTCTAAAAGAACACACAAATATTCATAATCTTATTCTTGCTACTTCAGTTCTAATTCTAACTCATAATAAACAGTGAAAAAGGGACAGAATCTCCTGAGCTTCTATCTTTCACACTTTCTTCAACCAAGAATATCATCTAAAACTTGTCAGTAATCCCACAGATGAAATCTCTTACTGGTTTGCTCAGGAGTGATCTGACGACTTCTGCCAATCCCCCCCAAAAGTCTTTCCAAAGACAGGAAGATACAACGTGTTTCACTTTATACCAGCATCATAAACATATGGAGACCTTTCACCAATAGCTATTTTGTTTGTAAACAACAGCTTGTAGCAACCTCCATCTACTGAAGTCACAGTGTAAAACACTGCTTCCTGCAAACATCAGAAAGTTGTTTCCTTGGATGCTCACACTCAAAATTTATCATCTTACTAAAAACAGTTGCTTATCTGGAACAACACCAAGCTGCATTTTTACATATATTATTTTTAACTGGTTGTAGTAAAACATGGAAAACAAGTAAAATGAACCACCTCAAACTTCTCTGAAATCCTGAGTCTGCTGCTATTTACCAATTAGCCCATATCTTACAAAAGATAGAGCATTTGAATTGCAGACATCATATTCTGGGGGTTAGTTTGTTAAACCAACCCAGCTGAGGAGCTTAGCCATAAATTCTCCCAGTTGTGCAGTTACTGCACATTTTGATATCCGATATCATTCATCAGCAAACAGCGTCAGGACTCCAACAGAGAGGAAACTGTAGACAGAGACTATATACAACTTCAATTGCCTCACGCAAGTATAGATAGATACAGTACCACCTAAACAAATGCAATTTATTTCTTTGTCTGATAGTGATGTAAAGGACTGTTGAACTATATTTTTTCTTGAGAGTGAGGAGTTCTGTACAGTAAAACTCCTTATAATTAGCAAATCAATAAACAATTACAATCTCAAAATGTTATGTCTCAGGTGCAGTACTGGCTTTCAGTACTGAAACTGATGTTTTTTTTTTCTTTTTTCTTTTTTCTTTTTTCTTTAGCATAGAAATTCTCACATTCATTTATTTCACCAGAAAGGCAGAGGACAAAGGCTACCGGAGCAGTACTGTGAATTCTGCAACAGCCTCATGTCTCTGCTTCAAGCTTCCTGTGTTTTATTTGGATTGCACATTTATTTTCTGTTACATCTCATTTGGAAAAACATGTGAAGAAAAGTGAGATTCTAAGGTGGTATGGTAGTATGCAACTTGTAATGAGTAGGTAAGTCAAAAAGCAGTGGCTCTCCTCTCACACTCTGGAGGAAAATTCAAGAAGGGAGTAACATATTTTAAAACACGTTTAGTATACGTGGACTGACATCTAAGTGCAGTCAGTTTTTATTAATCATCTCTGCACTGTGAACTGACTGAAAATAACTATGCTTCAAGAGAAGCCTGTGGGAACAAGCAAGGCACAAGTAGGTATTTGCTGCAGATTCTGTTATTGCAGCCTTTGCCCTCCTGGGCTCTGGTGCAGATAGCTTAAAGCACAGTTCCCAGAGCTTACATGCAGTTTTCTATGCCCATGTAACTACTGAAACTCTTTGGAAAAAATTGAAAAAAAATAGTTATACTGTAATAGTCAAGTAACAGCTATAGTGCTATGGAGATACAGTTGAAGAATAAGCTTTTGTGTCACTCCATTTTCCCCTGCCCTTGTTTTCAGGTAGGCCAAAATGGCATACAGCAGGAAAAAAAAAAAAAAAAAAAAGTGGAATATGTAACGAAGTAGCCTTAGGAAATTAAAGAACAATCCGTTTTGGTAGCAGTGTAATGCAATGTTACAAAGAGTTTTATTGGTAAACAAGACGCTGGCGTTTATTTTAGGCTGAATGTGGCAACTGAAAAGAGTTTTTGCATTAGAAAAACATATTTTTTATAATGATACAAATGCCAGGCATGCTGGAATATATCACTGTCTTCCAACAAAGGCTGCTCTCATCTTCTCTACCATCGCTCAACTAAATGGAAATGCTTTATATAGCCCAAGAATTATAGCCTATGACAGAGAAGGCAACGCCACTTGGATTCAAATCATCTTAATTTGATGCAAAGGGAGTGAGGACTCCACAGTAGGGGAGAGCTGCCTCCTTCAGAGACTCTGTCCTCAAATACACTACACTGTGATGCTGCTCTTCGATGGGGAAAGCAAAATACACCTTACCACACAGTATCTCAGGTAAGTGTCATGGTTGGCACGTAAACATTTTCCACTGGAGTTACCATGGAAACGGGTAAAAGTGTGTGTGTATGTGTATGTGTGTGCGTGTGTATGTATGTGTGTGGGTGGGAGGAAGAGGTGTTATCTCCAGCCAGGGAGCTATTTTTAGGAAAGCCACTGGCTAAAACGACTATGATTGAGCACACTTAATCAAATGCTTGTTAAGAAGGTGGCAGTGGGTGGACGGGAGGCAATTGGACTTCTCAAAAGGATCATTTCTCTGAAGGACACCCTATAAAATGTTTAATGAGATACTGCCAGTGTCCTTTTAGTCTTCTTTCATTTAGTCACACACACTCAGTACTGCACTGTGAAGTTTCATATAACAGAGTTTTCTCCTTTGTGGCAACCTGCTAAAGGTTAAAAGGAAAAGTGCAGCAAGTAGAACAAAATCCCCAAGGAAGATGGAATATCCAACAGGAGGGTAGGCAATTTCTGGCAGCAAATGAAGCAGGAATGTCTTGCAGACTTTCTGATGGAAGGAGGTATTGCTCCCTTATGGGCTGGGAAAGAGACCACAGATGTCTGTCCCTCCTGTCCCAGGGGGTGATCCTGGTTTTATCAAAGTATAGAAGATTGGCTGCTGCTTTCAATGGGAGTGGTATTTTATGAGAATAGCTGTCTGGGACAAATGACTGAATTTCTGGGTACATTTTCTGAAAAACCATTCTGAATACCTGAAAGCAGCAGCAAGATAGAGTTCACCTTATTGAGCAAAAGCTTGGGCTAACAAGAGGAGAAATGAGATTCCTGGATACTGGTGGATTTGGGTTGTGTTTGTTTGCAAGACAGAAAAGAATGATGACCATAACAGAGCTTGACAGTGGGGGATAAATTATTAGATCCCTATTTAAATCTTTTAGATCCTTGGTGCAAACATGTTTTAGGAATACTCAATGACATGCTGTGTGGAAATGCCCATATCCTAGGCCACAGCTTTCAGCACAATATTTTTTTCCCCAGAGGCATATTTGCAGCTTGGTTCTTCTAGATGGACATCATATCTAATCTCCTTAGTTCTAAATGAACATCTCTGGAACATGGAGTTACTAATGTTTTCAGTGATTTAGAAGTCTGACTAAACAAACTTACAAACTGCTTATGAGCCATGTGTTTGGACATACACAAATGGTAGACTGAAGAGAAGTAAATTTTTTATTGCATTTCCAAATTTCGAAACCACGTAATTTCCTTTTGCTTCAATAAATTCATGCCATCAGAAATAACTGTACTACCAAACCAGAAGAAAATGACATTCTCACAGTAAAATGGTAAATGCTTGTACTCAGAAAGATCAAAATTCAAGAGTATTTCTTGGTCAAGACTGAGCTGCAATGAGCTAGTTCTTGTGGAAGAAAGAGAAGAAACTATTGTCATGGTCTAGCTGGCATATTATCCAGTGCCTTCAGTATTACTTCCCTGGTAAAAGGTGCTCTCAGCATAGGTACCATTGTCTTTGAAGACATGCCACTTCCTAGGGTTATATAGCGTCTGCATAAAGTTTGGAGAAGGTAGAAGAAAGTCCCAGTAGGGCAATGACCCTTTTCCCCTCCTCTAATTCTAATCTTCATCAAATAACAAGGTCTTGTGAACGCTGCTTTGTGTGATTCTGTTGCTGTCTACAGCTCTATAACCAGTAGTAATCCTGTTAGCTTCTATGAGGTCAGTATACCAAATAGAAAGAAAGGGAAGAGCACTGAGTTTGTACTTCTCTTTTTTTCTCCTTCCTGATTCTTGAGGTGATAAACAGCTATAAAAGAGCAAGAGGATGAAATGTACGAGGAACATGCAGACTTTACCCTTCACCAAGCTTTGGTTGAATGCTTTCCCTCTACAAGAAGCACACTTCCCTTAGATGTCCATGGGAGTAGATGAGGATATTCTTCTTCTTTGCTTTTGTGTCTCTTGACCTTCACTCTTTGTATTGTCTGAAATCTCTTTTTTTCTTTTCTCCCTCCTTTTCTGTTCTTAAACCGCTTACTTAAGATCTGCTGTATTTTGTTAACTTCAAGTATCTCAGCAAGGCCAGTGTTAGCTTCAAGGTGAACCCACAGCTTGGGAAGATGTACCAGGAAGCTGTGCACAAAAATCTAGGCAATGAATTGAGGAAAGCACCCTATACGGGAGGGAATAGACAGGGAGCCTCATGGGGAAGCAGGGTCCTAAGTATCACAGAGATCTTTTTGTTACATACATAGCATGAACGAGTAGACTATTTTTATTACAACTTTTTCAGAATTTCAGAATATGTACTTAAATTACAAAATAAGTTCCAACATATCAGTTAGAGAAGCAGACTGAGATAGAAGCAACTGTCAGGTTTTCACTGGAAGAGGATAAAATTAGAAAGGCCATTTGGGAGGACGCCAGCGTGAGCCATCTCAGAATGGTATTAGGAGACTGATATTTTCTTCTGTGACAGAAGATACTTAAAATCCTTTCTTTCAGATTGATGGAGCTAAAAATGCTCCTCCATCAGTTACAAGCTTCACCACTTGCTCCATCTTGTCATTTTGACAGTGATAAACAACGTATCCCACCTCTGACACAGCACAGTACATTTTCAGAGCAACCTAATACTTACCTGCTGAAATTAACAAAAAAGTTCAAAAGCCTCCCTCATCAAAATTTTAAAATATCTAAATGGAGATGGGAGGAAAAGGAAGAAAGCACTGCTGAGTAATGTACTCCTACAATAATTTTCCCTCCTTATCCTGAAGTTGATTGAGACTGAAAACTTCGTCTTGAAGGACAAGGCTGTTTGACCTTGCTGATTTCTGAATAAGCTCGGGAACCACTTCATTACAATGCGAAATGATAGCATAAGGACATTGCTGTGAAATATGATTGCTTTAGATTGCTCTTCCTTCTTTACTTTCACTGAGCAGTTTCAGTACAAAAAATGTGGCAGACCAAGATCAATTTCCCTGTTAAGCTACTGAGCACTCTTAGAGTCTATCAGAGTTACCATACATCGCACAGCCTATTTTATCAAACAGGTTACACCAGGCTATGCTGTCCTTTACTGACATTTGTGAACAGAAGTTGGAAAACCACACTGCTTTGGATTTTATTACTTATTTTGCTGAGGTTAAATGACCTAGCTTACCATAAAATGATGAGTATTAATGTGGAATATAAGTGTAGTGCTGAGATTCTTTATGCCACGGATTTTACTCAATTCTTTTACTTATGAGTAATGTTCTATTAGGATAATAAGGATCTTTTAAGCAGTATGTCAGTCTGTACAACTTATATCAACAAAAAATGTAATTTAATGTTCCACTAAGTTCTCCTATCTATGGCAGACTCATTATCATTACTTGATTACTCAGGAAATCAAAAACCATCCATCTCTATGGACAGATCTGGATTCTCCATTTCTATTCTCAGAGACCAAAATTATCTTTAAACAGTAAAGAATTAAAAAGCCTTCTCGCCTGATGCAGTGCACTAACCCCTCTTGTTGGCCATAACCATCATGTCATTACTCCACCTCTAGGTTTGTAAAGAAAACACTTTTCCCAAAGACTCATTCTAGGTTTTTCTCTCAGTCTTTGCAGACAGAGGCACAAAGTTGGATAACATAACCTAGATATATTTACGTTCCAGTTAAATTATACTACAATGTAAAGGATAATAAAGGGTAGTAGTGTTTAGAAATCAGCCAACAGAAATAAAGAAACACTGTTATTTGTACATCATTTGTCATGTTTTTTTCTGTGGCTTGCAGAACCTTTTCAGGAAAGAATTTTACCTCCTGTGATGTTCCAGCCATGAACAAGGCAAAATGATCTCTAACTTGGACTAAAGTTTTTGTCAAACAAAAAGCAAGTGAGAGCAGCTAAAATGTTGAAACCTAAACCTTGCATGATCCAAAACAAAACAGAGGCATTGCATTTTTTTGCATGATTTTTCTGTACTTAAATGCAAGACAATTCACTTCCTTTGTATTATGGGGAAGATCATACTATGGCATAAACCTCTTTCCAGCCACCTCTAAAAGCAACTTTCTTGTGTCAGCGCATACAAACAAAATCACTTTACAAAATTCCATGTCACTGACTATTTTTAACAAGACTTCCTCTGTGCAGGTTTTGCTGCTTCAGCCTAAAAGCAGCGCCGAAGTTTAGCAAACTCACTACTTTTATCCACTTGTTTGCCTACTTGGGTTGTAGGTCAGACTAATGACATTTTAAAAAATTAAGTCATTATAAAAGACCATGGGAAGGCCCAATTTGTCAGTCATCTATACCTGAAAATTACAGCTCACCTCAGAGAGAAACTAGTTCATTCATATAGCCATTTCAGTCATGGTGTGAGCTACAGAGGGTTACAAAATTACCTAAAAATGTACATGCTAAAATAACTCAATTTAAGAGTTTCATTTCTTCTTCTGTAGGCTTTAACTGTATTCAAGAAGAGTCACAGAAACACTAATATACTGCATTAAAACTTAATTTTTTATGCCTCAAGATAACAGAAGGAAGAGTGGAAAAGTTTGCACACAGCTCCTACTTTCGCACCTACTTTTAACTGTCCTACAAAGCAGAACGTGACAAACTGCCTTCGTAAGAGAAAGGTTTCTGTGCAATATCATGATAATCAGACAAGCGATTTCCATTTGCTATGCTCAGGGCTGTGAACATCCTATCTGACGAGCACAAATGCGCTTCCTAAAAGAATACATTTTAGACTACTATCTTATCTGACAAGAAAGGGCATTGGGCACAAGAGATACATGTGCAAATAGACTTCAGTTCTTATATACAGCAAACCATATTATATTGTATTGCGTTCAGTAATCAAAGAAGGTTGTATTTTTTGTAGACTTCCTTTTTGCAACTTTTTGCTTTTAAGAGGCATATTTTCAGTGAAAAGCAGAATCAAACATGCAATATATTTACTGACAAAAAAACAAAAATTACAATTAAAGAAGCACTAACCTCTTCATCAACATTATGAGCAATTCCATTCTGCACTGGTCCTGAATCACTTGGTGGTGTTACTGCAACTTCCACTTTTGCACCTTTCTCTGTGGTATTATCCATAAACAAGAGCAAGAAAACAACACAGTAGTAAAAAACAAAGTATTAGTGAAACTGCAGTCATGTATTCAGTCTGTTTAAATCATCAAATACTGATGGTGAACAAACCTTAAAAAGAGAGAGACCAAAATTCTGGCTTTCACTTGACCACATTTTGAATCAAATTCTTATAAGTCACAAACTTGTGTTTGAAGAAACCATTGTACCGGGACTCGTGTTCTAGAATAATGTACATCCTTTGCAATACTGCATGCTCCTTATGCTAAACCAACCCTAACATTTCAGGGAAACACAATATATAATGTCCTACACTTACACCAAAGAATGCAAGTGAGGGGCTGCTTTCAAGAAGAAATAGCTTCTGTAACACACTAACCTCTGCAATTTGTATAGTTACTTCCAAACTGTAATAATGTTCCTTCTTTTTCAAAAATATGGGAAAAGAATAAATGGATGACCTTTAAAACAGAATCCTATTGCCCTTGTACAAAACTATTGAAGGGATTAGAAGAATAAAATTGGGCCTTCAGTTTCTGGCAGAACATTTATTCAAATTTATTCTGACTTTCTCTATCTTGGAATTCTCTAAACAGCTATCACCTCTTTCAGTATGTACTAGATGAAAATGTCAACAGCCAAAAATCTTTTGGACAATTTAAAGTTATGGGAAACAGCAATAAGAAATGTCTTATGCAAGTTCAGTGTGCATTATGGTATGCTCGTGTGAACATAAGTAAATACAGCTGTCAAGTTACATTGCTGCTACACTGAGATTCCTCTAAATTAAAAATCTGAGATCACAGCCAAAGCTGAGTGCCAGACTGTGTCTAATTATTTCAGTGCATGTGTATTGTCTCTTAACCCTGCACTCAGAATTATGGTTTATCAACAGTGTCCCATTCAGTTGCTTGACTGAGGAAGTAAATTTTGTCTAAACATAGCACAAGGTCAGAAAAAGTATCATTGAGAAAGTGATTCAGCTTTTATCAGACACATTTGCATATGGTTTTCTAATGCAGAGAATATGCCATGGTAGACAAAGGATAATATGGATTTCCTTTTGGTGTAGGAACTTCTGAACTAAAAGACAAATTCTTGCCCTCAGCGAAAAGCCACTATAAGCTAATTCTGTATAATTAATACAGATGAGCTTAAATGACTTTCAACAACTAGTAGATTCACAAATCAAATCTTAAATAGGAAGGTTGTGTCTTCTTGAGGCAGGGGTGCACTACATAGAACACATATAATCCTAGAGTAGCGGTTCTTGATCCACAGAGACTACACCCATCCTTCTATAACATAGAAGCTACATGTGTGTAATTTCTGACAGGTTTCACTTACTCTTTAGGAAACTCTTAGGGCTCCGTAGAATGAGAATTGGTGAACACTGTTTCCTTTGGATAGGTAAAACATGCATGTATGGCTGGATTCAGTACATGGAACAACAGGGCAACACATCATCAGGAAATGAGCTGGTAATGCTATAAGCCAGCTGAGACTACCTCAGCTATCTGCTTGGACTGTGGGGATGGTGTTTATTTTGCAGAACTGATTAACAAAACATTTTCTTTAACAACACCGCACTGGGGCTGAGCTAACTGCAATTGTGTTGCTGTCCTCTACTTGTGCAAGCAGTTCAGTTACCAGCAGACATGGAAAAACCATGGAGTTTAGTCATGCTGGTCAGTGCTCTCTTTAGACCTATGGGTTGAGCAGGCAGATTAGACGGGAAAATTACAGCAATCTGCCCCTGCACCAACTGTTCACAACTCAACAAACTCACTGAATTTTAAAATGTAAGCTGTGGCTAAGTTTTGCATCTTTATTTCTGCCAGTTCTTCACTTGTCCAAAATCAGCACTGCATTTATGTCTTTAGTTCTTCTGGGAGGCTTTCTACCTCCTAATCAGACCTTCTCATCTTGCACTTAACTCCTGTACTGTCTTTGGATTTCATCCCCTTTTCTACAGGGATTCAGAATATGTTTAGCAAGACAGTAAAAATGAAGCAGACAGAGGAATTCACCTCTAAGGATTTACAAGCAAAATGAAACAGTGAAAAAGAGCCTCAAGAACACGCAATAGATCTGCAAGGCTGCACTCACCATGATTAGCAGCTCCATTCTGCCTTTCACTGTCTTCTACCTGGCACTTCTTTTTGGCGATCTTATGCAGAATTGAGGCCCTCTCCTTGAATTTTCCTAAAAGGAAGCATTATTATTATTCAGATGCAGATGCAGATATTTTGAGAGGCAAAGTTTCTTTGCCATAGCTTAGGATCCAAAAATCATTGCTAATAAACCATTTCCATCCCTCCCCAATAGCAAACGCTATTAAACACTATCTGATGTTCTTACTAATGCTTTTTGGTTTGTTTGTTTGTTTGTTTTCCCTGTTCTGAGAACTCTGCAAGAAGTAGAACAAGAAATGGAATCCAACTTTTCTTCTGAAGCAGTCAATAAAGTTCCACCTAAAAAACTACTGGTGTAGCATTTGAGGCTAAAAAGAAGATGAATATAAATGAATACAGATATTACAAACAAATGCACACTGTTTCAGGTCTCAGTTAGTAGAACAGTAACACAGAATTTAAGACGAACCTATATACCACATCATGGTGCGTGTGGTCAACCTTGTCTCTTTGCACTCAGCTGTGTCCCCATAAATTCTACAGATACTTCAGATGGGAAAGAAGAATCATCAAAACAAATGACTTCCATGCCAGCTTCTCAAAGGAAAATTTCCTTCTCACCATGTTGTCTCCCATGAGGTTAACTATACAGCTCATCAAATAGACTGCCTTCAGGGCAATTCATCTGCTCCTAAGAGAAAGTCCCAAGTCCTATTACTCTTCATTGATCACTGTTTCCAAATGATACATTCAAACTAGGCAATGTCAAAGTAGGCAAACTCAAGCAAAACAAATTCACTTCTTGCTCCACTTTAGTTGATCTGTCTGTGTAAGGGCTGTTTGGATAGCTTATGACAGTATATGTGTTGTAGACAGATGCTCTATGTGCCCTTCTCTTTTGCATCCTCATTGATTTTGCCTCTTAGGACTTTTTTTTTCCCCTTTTTTTTAAGTATGAGTTGTTGACTACAGTATATAGCATTATTAGCAATTCATCTCCAGTTTAAAATTCCACTGAAAACAGTTGAAACACTGAAAATCAACTCTGAAATAAAAAAGACAGCAGGCTTAAGGTCAAAATATATTTCAGTGGAATCACATAATTGATTAGCAACGCGAAATATTACTGGTCATGGATGAACTCACGTATCTGGATAACAGAAAAACAGATCACTGTTTCCAGGTTAAAATAAAAGACATACAAGAAACAATTGTTGGTTAAGAAAGAAATCCTCTCTTCCCTTCTCACTCATTGGAGATTATCAGAAACTACACCATCACAAGAAATAGGTTCAAATGCATGCATTAAAGCCTTCATATTTGCAGAAACTTACGCACAGTACATAGGGACTAACAGTTACCATTCACTTGGAAGTGGAATTTGCATGTCAACAGCAAATCACTTGGAAAGAATTAAAACATTACCAAGATTTAATAAGCAGAAGTATCCTTTCAGCAGCCCTTATCTTTTCACTAGCACATCATACTCAGTGTAGGTAACCAAACATCTGGAGGAAATCATTAAAAGACATAAAATAAACTACCAAAAGCATGAAACTGAAGTTTCAATGCTGGAAAAAAGTAACACCAGTCTGTCTGTAGACAGTGAGAAGAACACAGACAGACCTATGACTCCCGCTTCCCTTTGCCTCCCCTTTTTGTCTATCAGTTTCAACAACAAACAAAATCAGAACTTGTTCAGCAAAGGGGAAGGACAGGCCCACACGGAAAAAGAACCACCTCAGGAAATTTCAGAAAGTCCCAAGATTTCAGCTTAGACACAGACCTTGCATGCCTTTTTTCTCTCGACTTCTGGTGTCATTACTAAAATAACCCACAGGAATTTTACGTTACCATTCTTGTTTTTAGGAGAAGCTAGATGTGTGTATTTCCTGCATGCTGTAGGTTTGTATAGCCAAGCATAGTCTTCACAGCAACTGGTACCATGGGAGTTTAGATCGATGAAAATATTTGACTTCACAGACCCAAAATAGGATATTTGTCCCAGAAAATACTTAATCAATCTAGATTTGCTGAACTCTGATGGATGTTACAGTTCATTTTAGTTTAGAAAGGATAGCTTCAAAGGCTTCCGAAAGGAAGCTCCAACAAGTGATCAAGGCCAGATGATTAGCAAAGAAGGTAGTCTAAAACTAAATTGGTTATATTTGAATATATGCAAACAAATCAGTATTGTATAATACATACACCTTGATCTGCATGTATAACTCCAGCTGGCATCAGCAGGAAGAGTTTCTCTTGCTGATCATGGATATATTAAAAATGCAACCCTTGGACTACAATCTAAATTACAGCGTACAGATTCCTTGGGTCAGAAGTCTCTGATTTTACAGAAAAGTAATTTATCTTCAGAAATTCACTTGTTCAAAAATTTAAGACTTTACAATTTGTCTACTTCTCTGTTTCAGATCAAACACAGCTTACTACATCTGTGCATAACCAGCACCAAAGCCAAGCTTTCATGTGTCAGAAGACATCAGATCTGTGGCTGCTGAACAGTCAGAACTGTGCATTCCAGTCCTGCTGGTGCCCAGTTGTGGAACACAGCTGGGGGGTGGCAACTGATCAGTTGTGGAAATTCATCTCATGCAATTTCAGCTTGAATTGTAAAATGCTGCAGAAGTGTCACCTGAAAATAAATGTAGTTTTGTCATGTCGTAGGCTGTTGGTTGAGGTTACTTGACAGCACAGGAGTACTGCACGTTTTTTTTCCCATCTGGTATGGTATATCATCTCTTTGAATTGGGCAACTGACTAATCAGCAATCAATATAAAGTCAATTTCTGACCAAACAGAAGCAAATAAAATGGAGATCAGTTACAAAAATGTGGAGCCCAGAGGCCCTCTGCTGTATCCGCTATTGTCACCTGTCACTTTTGTCTACCAAAATGGATGTGCCTGTGCCTCTCCATCAGAGGATGAAAAATCTGCTGCCTATGTCCACTCAGGGCTTGGGGGCCCAGGGGTAAGGTTGTATGGCATTAGAAAAACCTAGAGATCTGCAACTGGCTTTACAAGTTTCTGTGGCTAACTTACTGCAGAAGATGAATAAAAACCTAATTCAAGGAAAAATGTAAGAAAATAAAGAGTGAAAGAGATGATGAAAATCAGTGTGATGCAGAGTAATAGGGATTATACTTCTGAATATTCAAATAGAGAGCTGAAAATATAGCGTACTTTGATCTAACTGCAGCTTCTGGGGTACTCGGTTCGTTATTGCTTTATGAAAGACATGAAAATGATGATGACAGTTGTATTTAAGAAGCTAAATTGTATCATAGACTCTTGTCAGTGTTAATACTCCTTCAGACAAAGAGCTTCCTTCCTTCTTTTTGTTACTGGAAGATTTTTGCTACTGGATTTTAGCTACTGCTACAGCGTGCTCTTTGATTGTTTATTCATGAGGAGGGCTTTCTGAGGTGACATTGAATACTAATAGCATTACTTCAGTGTAGGCACAGTAATAATAAGTACATATATTATACATAGCATATTTGCAAGGATATTTTCCCACAAGTAGCTATATTTAACTACCATAATAGGATTTATAAAAAACTGAAGACTATGTATGCAGAAATTGCTTTTGAAATGGTAGATTTAATACTATGGAATAAAATATGAGAACTTTAACATATCCAACTCTGTGGCTAGAACAAGAAATGACATTCACAGCTTGATTTGGAAATACACTGATATTAGACATACTGCAAAAGATTTATTTCTGGTAGCCTTATCTTAATTGCTTCAGTTGACTACTCATGTCAGGTGCATCAGGGTCCTTCAGAAGTGTATTTAAACAACACAGAGACTGGAGTTTCCCAGGTAAAATCTCTGCTCAAGCATCATATCTTATATTGGTACCAACCCTGTGAATCAGACAGTGAATCTGTGCAATTAAGGGTGGTGCTCCTGGGCTGCCCTACAAGTTGATGGTCATGCCTGCTCCAGAAGAAACCTGTATCTATCAATGATGGAAGGAGCCATCTCCAGTAGATGGCCCCCAGATAGTATGGGTATATTTGAGTAACAGCAGCACATACAGAAAACGAGAAACAGTCAGAAGTTACCACTCTTGGTCAAGAGTAAGTCTGTAATGAAGGTTTTCTATAAACATTTTTAACATCAACATCAATCTAAACTAGAAAGTAATCTAAACTTGAATATGACCATGTTTATAAGTACAGAGAAAATAAGCCCTACACCTATTATTTCCAACATTAAAAATAAATAGGAATAGGTAGTTAATCTTACAACAGACCTCAACCTTATCTCTCTCCTCAGATAGGCCACTAACTACTTATCTGAGCACTCAGAACCATCTACCTGGCATCCTAGCCAAAGAGTTGGACAACAGCCTTGATCTTATAGACATGCAGGACTCAGGTCTGGGAACTTCTGAGTTACAGAAATGCTAATGCACTCAGACTGAAAATGTGGGGGGAGCTAAGGAACTGCACTCCTGAATCAGTGCAGTAAACTACAATGCTTTTTATTAGCAGAAGAACTGCCCAAGATTTCAGTGAGCCCTGATTTAGGCCCTAATTAGTTCCTTCTTGTATTGTTAAAATCAGGATTTTAATTTGAATACTTTCTGCATTGCAATTAAGCATGCAATTAATTTTCCATGAATAGTCACGCCTAGTTTTTAGAATTCATTCATTATTTTTGAATAATACAGTAAACTGAAGTCACTAAATAATTTTTCTCAAGCTGAGAGGTTTAGCCAAGTGATTTCAACATCCATAAATGGTCTTGAATGCATTGTAAAATACAATAAAATGAGCATTTACAATTCATACTATACTGCACTATGTAACTTATTAGTGTGGTTTCGCATGTACATTCTTCTTTAGCTGTATTTCCTTATCTGAAAGTAGCAAAACTGAAAAGTTGAAAATAAAAACCTGAAAAAAAGAACCATAGCTGATCGCACTGTCAATGAGGTCATGCAAAAGGGAGTCATTCAAAAGTGGAGAAACTGAAAACAGAACAAAGCAAAATAAAGGAAGAAGTAAACACAGAAAAGGCTTTGAAAAAGGTTGATACAAACAATTCTAAAGTATTTCTTACCTTCTTCAGTCATTGTGTCATAATATTTTAGGTTTCCATATGATCCAAGCTCTACAACATCACAGTAAAAGACACAAAGATAAGGAACCAGCAGACATTCAAGAAATGTACATGTTTTTGCATGTGCTTCATAAACTTCAACAGTGATTAATGTGAAAAATTCTGCAGGACAGTGACACATAGATTACAGAAATGGAAGTGCCTTTCCACCCCCCTGAAACTGCACGTCACTGATTTTAGGGGAGCAACTTGCTAGAGGGTGTTGTAGAAGAAGCACAGAAATCTAGAATTCAACCTTGTCAAGGTGATTACCATTTTGGTGTCCCTATATTTGGGAATACATAATAAACCTTGACAGGACTTGATCAGCAGGAGCTTTGGAAACTAAACAATTTAACAGGTCTCAGGCCATACATACAAATACTTACATGTCCAAAACACACAAGAAACATAATGTCAGGAATTGTGCGTTAATGCCATCTCACACTTATTGCTCTGACTTGATGGCTTGTTACAGAGGGATTCTTAACTTGACTACTATTGTCAGAAAAGATGTATTTACTACCTTTACTAGGGGTTATGAGACCTACATTCATTAAACCATTAACTAGATCTTAATATAATGAATTATTATAGACTGTCAGGGCAGAGCAAAAGCAATGCAGAGATCTCTAGATCTTTAGGGCTATGTTTATTTTTCTGTGTGATATAATCGTTTTTTTTATTATTATTATTTTTATTCCAGATTTTGCTTTACACCTCATTTCTGTGTGAAAATATTATTTTTTTCTTAAAGTTCTGCATACATACAAATTCAACAGTTAGTAATGGTCTCAACTTTCTGCAAAGAGGACAGGAAAAAAAAGCAGAAGGAAGAATTTTTAAGCAATCTGTTGAGGAATTTACAGATGTTTTCAGTTGCTAATTTCATGCAAAATTTTACAATTTAGATTCTGAACATCCAACCTTTTGATAGAGTGTAATCATACAAAGTGGATACTAAACTGCTTGCTAGTGATGTTTTCTTTGGAAATACTCTCTCTTCATGTTTATGAAACTGCTTAAGAAATTAACCACGAAATGCTGGCCATTTATTTTGCTTTTAGCTGATGCACCTCATGATCTCTCAGTATTTTTCCACATAAGTGAATTCACTGGAGGTCTGGCCATTAGTTCTTAACTGTAAAATAACGTGATGATGCATAAGGCTGATGCTTTGAAAGACCCTAATTTTTAATCTATTCTTGGATACCTAAATTTTCCAAAAGAACATTTAATTCAATGCCAAGACAAAATATGTGTAACTGGAGAATACAGTACTACATTTTTAAATGAATTGTGATTGATTGTAAAGATTGCTTCACAGACATACTTTAATAAAACCAATTACAAATATTGGCATACTCTTGCTTGTACAGTGCTGTCTGTTGTCTGCACATAAGTATGAGCATTGAATTTACTTTAAGTCTCTGTTAAGGCAAAAAAACACCCACATATCATTAAATGAATAATTTAAAATACTGTTTTATAATAGTATACAATACGTATATTGTTTTGTAAGACTGTTTTTACTCTTGAAACATAATCTTTGTAACTACATTTACATAAGGGAATCGATTCTCCAGTCATCCTGATTTTAGCCCTAAAGATTTGAGTTCTTTACCCTGGGAGAGGTCCCAGTATCTTCAACATGCACTTCCCTGCATGGAGCATTTGGGAACACGTGTGCCATTTAACTGAGGCTCTGCAGTGACACTACTTCTGTTTAAACTTATTTTCATTGATCTCTGCCCTGTCATGTCTGTGGTCAGGCTTGCTAAGACCTGGGGTAAGGCCTCCGCTGAGGGAGAATGAGAGTGGAAGACAGATGCCAAAAGGAGCCCAAGAGTAATCAGAGAAATGGGAGTACATGCAGGAGACAACACTGCCAGAGAAGGACTGCAGAAACTCATGGAGAAATGAAGAGTAAGAATGCAGGTGAGGAAGGACAAAGTTGAGAAGAAGGCTGTACCATGGCAACAAACTGAAGAACAAACAGAATGATAATGTGAGGCCTCTGATTTCATGGCTGAAGCAGAAGAGTTTTCAGAGGATGGCAACAATAATAGTGAATTATGCTACACTTTCAGAAGGAATAAAAGCAGCCGCAGAAGGGCAGTGCACCTGACACACTGGCAATCTGGTTTAGATCTGTTTTCTTCCCACCTGAGCTGAGAAATACAAGACGAACAGGAAAGTAAAACAGAGACTCTGACGTTACAATAACAGAGAAAAGGAACAGAGAGGCATGAGTGCATGATGCTGACAATAATCACGATCCAGGCAATACTCAACACAACAAGGATTAAACTAGACTAATTCTTGCAGTTAGGAAAATTATTTCTAGGAAAAATCTAATCTTGCTCGTGAGATTATGCTCTTTAGAGCTTTTTAGTCCTATGCCCAGAGAAGAACATTTTATATGATCAACAGTCCACAGACTGCAATGCACACAGTAATGATGCTGCAAACTGTCAGCTGCATATTTGCATGAACTACTTTGTGGATTTCAAGATTGCTTGGGTCAGTGCTGCTCAGCAACACCAGACATCTGAGTTTACAAGCCTCTAACATATCAGCTTCTGCTATAAAGCAAATTTTGCTGCTGTAATAAGATTCTGTTCAACACAGCTGTAAGTAAGCTCAAACTCAATTGAAGTACTTTAAAAAAATATTTGACTTGGGACAGTTTTCTGCTTTTAAAGAAAACTGATTTTAAATGGTCCTGAAAATTTGAAATACCAGGATAAAAAGTGCTTGAGCAGATATTAAAAAAAAGCCAACATTATTAAAATTGGAGAGGTCCAGCTTCATGAACATGCTATGTGGTTCCCATAGGGAGAGCACAGCAGACAGACTGGCTGCCAGCCAGTACAAGCATCCCCACTGGCTGCATAAAACAAAAAGGATGCAGGGATGCAGATTAACAGCTGATCCTCGACAGTGACAGAGTCAATGAATTAATTCGTTCCTTTCTGCATATTTTTACACTAGGAGAGAACAGAGGGTTCCTGGTAATCCTGCCTGACATTCCTGAAGGATTATGACAACACTTGCGTTATTACCTACTGTTCCCTACTGCATACAGTACAACTACTGCAGTGGTTCTACTGTAGTTGCCAACCAAAATCAAAGTAAACGGAAGAATATAGCTACTTGGTGGTACCACACTGACTGCAATTTCGAGCAAGACACCTAATTATGTTATTTTCAATCTTCATAAGTACCATCTGTAGTGAAATACTTATTTCTGCTATTGCAGTGCAGTGCCACTGGCTCCCATGGAAGGAAAGATGGTATTTCCAGAGCTCTTTGATCTCCTGCCACAAGGATCTCAAATATTGCAGGTGTCCCCAGTTACATCTGAAATTAGTCCAGCCTAGAGATTCTCAGAATACTCAGAGGACACACAGCTACTCTAAAGATAGCAACCTAGAGGTACGTACCTCTTCATGAAAAATACAAATTCAGATTCTCAGAACAAAGTGAGGCATTGTGAATTTCTTAACCAAGCATAAGACTTGCACTTCCCATAAAAATACACATTTGCATAAAAACTCATTTCACGCTTCTTCAAGGTAATTACAGTGATTCAAAACTGACATTTCTTTTGTTCTAAACAGGTGTGCTAAAGGGAAAGCACTGATGGTAATCCCTTCAATATTTAGTTCAGCTTCACTGTTGTGTCTGACTTTTCAAATCATAAAGGCATCAAGGCTTAAAACTTAATTGACAACAGTGGCAACTCTGTCTAAAAGGAATTGCTAGGCTTCAGAAACAAACATAAAAAGCACAGATTTTTTTCACTTGTTTTCACTTGTTTCAAACACACACCCATAAATTCAATAGGCTGAATCCAGAAGACAGAGGGAGAAGTGAAATGAGAGAGTAAGGGATCAAAACTGATGATGACATCAAGAATGAGCTTGTGGTCAAGAACTGCAGCTTAAAAGCAAGCAAATGATTATTTAAAATGTTGTAAACATGAAGCCTAACCATGTATTGGAGACAGAAGTAAATTTTTGTGCAAGAGTTGCACATTTGGCTCTGAAGGTGAGTCAGCAAGTTCGTGAGAGCCCATCTGAGGATGCAACAAGGACTTCAGTTTGGTCACCCACTCTTATTCTTCTGCGTTCTACTGTGTGCAAGTGGGCATGTGGAAAAGGCAAATTGTACATGAAATCAATATGCCACTAGTTGGACCAGGTCAGATTTTCTTCTTTTATACTCAAAATGTACTCATTAGGACAAAGGGGTTATGTCTGCTCAAAAAAACCCAAACAAACAAACAACAAAAAAACCCATTAATAATATTTGTTCATCACTTTCACTGAGACTTAAACCTCATGTGGGATTGTCTTCTCTTTCTGAGTGGGACAGAATGGGCAAGAAAGAAAACTACAGAACCAGGGTCCCAGTAAGAGAGACCACAGAGGATCTATGACTAGTGACTACTGCTCCCTGCATGCTTCAGCACTGCAGGTTCTGAATACTACGGACTGATGGTCTCCAAGGACTACAAGAAGATGGTTTTTGTTTAATTAATTACATGTTTAGAGGCAATTCTAAGGATGTCTTTTTTGCCTGCATTACTGTTTTTTATTAAGTCTTTTGCATTCATCATAATGATTTTTTCCTTAGTTACACTATGGATATATTTTTGTGAACAGCCATCTTAGGAATTTCCTTTTGGAAGGATATTTAAACTTACCTTAAACCCTTTAAACCTCTCTGATACGACTTCTGATTTGTGCTTACCGTTGTCACGTTTTACAGCATCTTCTTTTATTACATACTTTTTTTTCACAGAAAGCTGAGGAGTTAGGCCAGAAGGCTTAGAGAAATTCATGTTATTATGTCAAGAAGGAGGTTGTCTTTTTCTGACATTCTCTGCTGCTTTTTCTAGCTGTCATAGTCTTGAAAATTCAATCTAGAAAATTCAATTAGATAACCAGAGAGCTAGCCCTAAACATAAAAAGGCCACTTCTGAAGTTTTGCTAAATACATTGCAATGGCTATGCAATCTAAATTTAAATCAACATTTGATATTTTTCATCAGTGATGTTAGACTAGGAACAAAGAACTCCTGATACTAGAAGCATGTGAAGGATCTAGCCGAGATTAACATTACAGGTGTATAATGACAGTCCTTTCTACATGGACAATTTATGGTAAAATACAAAAATCCCACCAATTATGTGATATCACACATTGTGATTTTTAAAAAGGAAGATTTCCTTTAAAAAAAATACTTTAATTGAATCTTAATTTAAATTTGACTCCCATCTTCTGTGTACTACACATACCCCTTAGCTTCCTTACTGACTACTTAAATCCTATGTAGGACAGACTGGAACTGCTGCAGGAGTTAATATGTATTGCCACTGCAGTACGCAGAGTAGAGAAAGCAGATGTTATAAAAGGTTAAAAAAAATTTCACACTGCCTCCAGATAATCTAAACTATGCCATTTATAATTCAGTGCTGTAGCCTACATTTTTACTTGTAGACTTGCAAGCTGGAAGTCTTGCAAAAATGGAAACCTTGCTGTTGAGATGGTGTAGTATATAAATGGATCTCTTCTGGATTTGAGTAATACAGTAAATAATAATAATTGCATACATTTTAGAATTATATCTATTAGTTGTTTTATTAACACTCCTAAGCAAATAAATATTTTAACTGAAGATCATAAGGCAAAATCTTATGTTGATGCTTCTGGCTGATATTCAGTTTCTTGAGCTGTAGGCAGCACATTGGCTTATAACAAAATAATGTAATACTGGCTCCGGCCTCTATAAAGAACTGTGATCAACTTTCATCTTCTCTGCTGATAACAAGCCTCTATTCCTGTTTTTTCTCCTTACATGTCCTTACCTTGTTTATTACTGTGGGTGATTTTGCCCTGAAAATAATCTTATTAAAGATGTCTGTTTTTATTACAATTAGTTTACTGCAATTGTATGTAATTGCAGTGTGAGTAGAAATAAATAAAAACATATACGATCTTATCAGTAGAGCTCTGGGCAGCTCAGAAGCACGGCCAAAAGCAAAATCGGTTTTACTTTGCTCCTGGTGCACCATTTAAAATGAAGGCTGAAAACCCACTGCTCTAACACACTATATTATCCAGAAGATCTTACGGTGCCAAAAAGAAGTTTGTCAGAGGATCAAAGGAGCTTTAGCTGATAGAAGATAAATGAGAAAATATTTTTGAAGAGGTGATCAGTGGCCTCTTATTAACACCTAAAAGTAACAGAAAGTTGTTTCAATGACTACTGTGTGTCAGAACAGGTTTCTGATACTTCTAGGTGATTTATTTATTTATTTATTTATTTAATTTAAGAAAGGCATCAAGTGGCTTGTTCCTGATGGCTTTGTTTCCTTTCCCATCTTCTTTCATTCATGTGTTGTCTTTGTGGCACCTTCCAACAAACTCATTGAAGACAGGTGCCATACCTGCTGGAGAACATAGTAACTACCTAAGGACAACCAGTATACCGACAGAGCTGCCTCTGCCTGGGCCAAACATAGCCCTCCAGTATTTCCTTTGAAAGAATTTTCTAGTACTAATTCAAACACACTTCTAAAATATAGACAAGACTTGCTCATGAAGACTAATCATGCTGGGAGCTTTACCACTGATTCTGAAGGTGAGAGGTTTTTACCTCTTCTCTTTGAGACCTGGCACTGGGGAGACATTTGGCTACAGCTGCAATGAATTGCTCCTATGGTTTTCAGGATTTCTGAGGAGAATAATGCAAGGGCATCCAATTTTTTTCTTTTGTTTTGTTTTGTTTTTTGAGGATGAAGAAATCTGCCATAAGCAAACTGAAGTAAAGGAAAAACTCCACCTTCCCACTCAAGAGAAACTCCCTTTTAGCTACTACTACACCCTGATCTATATAGACTTATAAACTATTCATGTTCTTTGTTGTTAATATTTTTAACAAGAAAAATCAGATTTAGGAAGAAACTTAAAATGAAGCCAATGCTATTAAGCATGGAATTGCATAGACAGGACAGCTGCTCTGGGATAATGCCTGCACTTAAATATTCATGCCTTCTTTTCACGCTCTGTAGGGACTCCCATGAAGAATATGCTTTCTGAAGAACAGAGCCTCACTGGAAAATACCATGGGATGTGAGACAAGAATTTCGCCGGCAGCAAACAGCTTGAGTAGGTTCTAGTTAAAAGAATAAAACATGACATATAGAAATAAATTGTTGAGAAAACTAACATTTACCACAAAACAAGGGATACATTTCAAATTTTCAAAAATAAATTATAAAAAAGCATCAGAAAACTTCCATTATTCAGACTTTGCTACCTACACAGAAGAATACGGATTTTAAATGTGACCTATGCTACTTATGTCAGAAATTCAGGATGTTTAATAGAGTCTTTACCAGTGGGGAATAATAACTTAATAAAAGGAGGGAAAACAGAGTGATTAGAAGGGAAAGACATGTTCATCTAAAGTAAAATCTTGTGATTTCCTAAGGGAAACAGCTACTTCTCTCTCAACGTTCTGACAATTAACAAGTTATTAACAAGGCTATCTAAGATACCATATATAGCATCTCTGTTTATTCACATAGACCTGCCCTTGGCTATCCATAATTCATGATTTCAGCTTTACCTATGCGGTTACTTGCACTGGCAGTATGGAGAGTTCTACCCACAGCTTTTGAAATGAGTTTGATGCTGGCAATATCTGTAAAAATACTAATCTCACCTACATTTACCATGTAACCTCATCATGTACCTAAATTTCTGTGGTATCTGTCACAGCTGAAAAGTAGAGAAAATGGAAAGAAGGCCTCAGTAGAGAGGGATGTTTCTCATCACTAATGGCTGTGCTGAGAACCATACTCTGAAAACCAAGTTAGCAATACGTGCTTGCAGCAAAGAAGACAAGTATTATGCTGGGCTGCATTTTTTTGAGCACCGCATCAGGCTCAGGGAGGTAACCTTTCCCCTCTACTCAGCACTGGTGAGACACATCTGCATGTTGGGTCCCAACCTGGGCTCCCCAGTGCAGAAGGGTCACTAGAGTGAGTCCAGTACTTGTCTACAAAGATGATGAAGTTCTTAGCTGCTTAGCATGGAGGGGGCAAAGCTCAGAGATCTTATCCATGTACCTAAGTACCAGGTGGGAGGGAAAGAAGGGAGAGGGAATCAGAGTCTTCTTGGAAGAACACACTGATAGGAAAAGAGCCAAGTGGGATGAATTAAACATGAGAAAATTCCACTTGAACACAAGATTTGGTGCTGGTCAAATACTGCAATACATAATCCAGAATGAATGTGGGGTACCCACCTGTGGAGACAGTCCTCAACAGGACTCAGTCCTGGGCAATCTGCTCTGGCCAATCCTATCTGAGCAGAGCACTGGCCTTGGTGAATTAAAGAGCTTCCCTCCAATCAAAATGAAATTAAGAAAAAAGATTTTGTGAAAGGTAGCTATGAGTATGAGTATCTGCCTTTGTGAGACATTAAACTCTACTCTGAAGGTGAGCCTTGTTGCCCTATACATTGTTTTCCTTTTTTTTTTTTTTTTTCAAATCAGAGTGAGGTTCCACAAGATGGAGATAAACTAAATTATAACTAAGAGCTATTAATCTGTGTGTGAGCCTGGCTGGGAGCCCCCATCTTCTTTGGCAGAAAGCCCTTGCAAACACTTCAGCCTTCGGCAGAAGGGAAAGCCAGAAAACTCATGCTTTCCTGCTCAGAGGGCTGTTTTTCTATGGTATGCCAGAACAGGAAGCAAGAACTTTTCCAAGCTGAGTGAGAACAAGTGTGCAAGAAGGATGTTGAGCTCCTTTTGAAGCCCACAGCTATGACTAAAGACACTCAAGAATGAGGAAGAATCTAAAGTAGAGAATCATAGACAGTAATTTTTGTTAACTTTGCCCATATTTACATTTTTTTAATGTTAGATAAAATGTTGTTGTGGTTAGAATCCACCCCAAAAAAAAAAAATTCTTTCATCTTTGCCACAGTGCTAAGAAGTGCACTGCAGTCCTGCAACATTTACATGCTAGAACTGAGGAGACTGGAAGTACTCAGGTAACTTCAAGAAGTTGAGAAGAGCCCGCGAACAGGTGGAATATGTGCTGCCTGGCCTATTTTTTTCTGAAGACAAAACAAATTAACAGCTTTAGCTATTAAAGTGGGACCCAGTTGGGTACCAAGAACAGTGGAAGAACTACAGCACGAGGTTTTTGGAAAAGGAGAACAAAACTGGATTTCTGTGGGTGACTAGTCAAGAGAAAAGCGACCCAACCTTTCACAGCTGTCTCTGGGATAATGTGACATTTTTCATCACATCTCAGAAAAGAACACAGATAACAGCAGCAAATTAAACAAAATAGCTTGAGGTGAATGGAAAAGCTGAGAAGTTATTAAGATCGTTATTTAGGAACAAAATAGGATATAGAGAGTAATTAGTCATAATTCACCATTGCGTCAATAATTTTGATAATCATTTTCTTTATTTTCCTGGGAAGCATGAATTCAGGTTGCTGCTTTTCCTTTGTCAGAGCAGACAGTGACAGTAGTGTGTTTTTCTGCATTCACTGGAGGAAGTGACAGAAATGTCAGATTTACGTAACAGAAGGTTACTTTCTCTCACCAGAAACATGCATCATATTTAGGCTTTAAAAGGAAAGTATATAAGATAAACAATAACTTTTCTGCAGAAGTACATCCTGTAGTTTTCCATTTTGGAACTATGTCTAGAAAAGGAAATAGGAGAGAATTGCCAAAGTTATGTATCTATGGCTGGGGACTGAGCTGTGGCATGGATTTATATCACACTCATTTTCATACAGAGAATGTCATTTGCATATGAGCTATATCCTTGTCACGCAATAGCAAGGGAGTCAGTATCTATCTTAATCTTCCCTTGTCAAGGAAGACATTTTGTTGGCCTGTGGCAGCCTATCAGAAGACTGAGAAGTGGCATGGTAAGCTTGTCACTTTCTAAGGCTGTGCAAGAAAAGAAACATAGCCTCAGGCTACAGTAGCATTCTGAATCCCCACTTCACCAGCTATACCTTCCCTTCTTAACAGACCACCTGTAGTAGCTTCCATGGTCCTGAAGGTATAGGTCTTTAAAGCAACAGCAGTAAGAGACTGTTTCCACAGATGCAGAGAGATCCCAGTCTTCCCCCAAACCTCTCCATGTTGAGCAAGTTGTGTAAGATACAGGCTGCAGGGAGATGTAGGGAGATGGTAGGCTTTCTATTCACAGTAGAATAACATGGTAGACACTTTCAAAGAAAAATCATAGAATCATAGAATGGTTTGGGTTGGAAGGGACCATAAAGACCCTCCAGTCTCAACCCCACTGCTGTGAGCAGAGCTGCCACCCATCAGATCAGGCTGCCCAGACCCCATCCAATCCGATCTTGAATGTCTCCAAGGATGAGACAACCACAGCTTCTCTGGGCAGCCTGTGCCAATGCCTTACCACTCTCTGAATAAAAGATTCCTTCCTAATATCAAACCCAAGTCTCCCCTTTTAATTTAATCCACAAGATTAAATTGCTGCATATGAGGGTAGGGCTGCTCGAAATGAGTTCTTCCCCAAAACTGTACATGTCCACAATTTCCCCAACACAAGTCGCAGCACCTTGCACTTGGCCTTGTTGAACTTCAGTCGGTTCACGTGGGCCCACATCTGAAGTTTGTCCAGGCTCCTTTGGATGACATCCCTTCCTTTTGTCATATCAACTGCACTGCTTAGATTGGTATCATCTGCAAACTTGCTGACTGTATACTCAATCTCACTGTCCAAGTCACTGATAAAGATGTTGAAGAACACTGGTCCCAAGACTGATCCCTTGGGGCACTGTTCTGCACTTTGACATAGAGCCACTGGCCACAGAATACTTTCCAGGATTTTCCTTCATGCAAAACAAAAGCCCTCCTCTAAAAAAAAAAAAAAGGACAAAGATCTTAGTAAATTCCACCTGTTCATAACCCCAGGAACGTCCAACTCAAAACCAAGACTCAGACTCAGATAGAGGTATCTCAGGCGTAGGACTCAAAATAAATAAATAAATAAATAAAATAAAAAAAATCCACAAATGATAAAGGACTGTGGTTTATGTTTGAGGGGTCTGATCAACACAGCTGGTCTGATGATGCAGTCCTTATTCATGTGAGTAATGCTGTTATGAACAGTCGAGGTTGCTACTGGGTGAATGAAGGACTGCCAGAGCAGCACTTAAGCAGAAACAAATTTGGCACAGGATTTCCTGGGGATTATTGACTGGCTTGGAGTAGATGATAGCCTGGTGCACAGGCAATCATTAATCTTAATCTGCAGGAAATGATCTCTACCAAGGTCATTATATCTGTAACAAGATAAAAGCAAACAAAAATGAATGTCATATGGATATTTATATTTGTAATGAACAATGAGGTTTTAACTGTAAAGTTCATATGCAGCTAATGAATAAGCTACACATTCACCTGTTAAAGCAGTTGATCACTTATCTTCTTAGAAGCTTTAAACTGAGACCAAGATATCAAGAGGAGAAGCCTCTCTTGTCTTAGATTGTTAAATCTGCAGCATGTCTACGCATGTCTACACGCCTGAATGCAATGTTCCAAACATCTAGTGACTCCCACCGATCTCAGATCTTATACATCTGTTAGAGGTGGGCTGAACAATTTGCAACCCACTCCTCTCCAAGTTTTAATAGTCTTCAACAAGACAGGCACAAGCCATGGTAAAAGCACACTTTTGGAAACAGTGTGAAGAACAAGTTCATAAGTGTGGAATTTTATATCCTGATCACTGTTCATCTGCATCTTGTAGAAAGTAAAAACTTCTTAAACTCATTTATCTATCTTTTCATATTCTCCAACTTAACGATCATTTTCCAGAGGCTCTCAGTTAAAGCAGAGGTTCGTTGTGAATATACGAATGAATTATTCAGAAGTAAAGAGCATGAATTGGTTTTCTATACTGCATCACATGATAATGTAAAAATAACACTGTGTAGGGCAAGCTGACCTTAAATAGTCATGTCATCTGTTTATACATCCTATAACACGCTACCACTAAGAGGGTTTAGATGGTACTTCTGCTCTGTCAGCCTTACCAAGCCCATAGAATTCAAAATGACAAAGCATTTTGTCCTTGTGGTTATTAAAGTGAAAGTAATAGTTAATTTTATTAATGACTGAAAGAAAAGCTGGATATTCCAGCAGCACGGTGACAAAAAGCTAATGGCAACATTAGACCTGGAAGTTGTGAAGGGTGACATGCATTGGTGACAGACTTCACAAAAGCTTTTCTGGAGATTAAATATCTGGTTTGTTTGGCTGGACCTGCTGAAGGGCTGCCAGTGTCCACTTAGGAAGTGCTTCAACTGAAGGAAACAGCAGGACACAAGGAATGCAATTACTGAGGAAGCCATCCTAATGGAAGAGGGTGAAAGGAAGCAGGTGCAGACGAGAGAAAATAGTATGAAAAAAAGAAGAGAAAAAAGAAAGGAAGCAAATGGTAGCAAAATGGGGAAAGAGAAAGCAAGGAAGAAGGGAGTAATAATGAATGACAGAAGAAATGAGACAGGAAGGACGATAGAAGAATGCCCAAATGCAGTGATTGCTGGTGTGCTTATATACATCTGTGCTTTGATTTACAACTTTCATACTTTCTTCCTCTTAGAATGGCATTTCCAAATGTTTTTGTATACTTCTCTTTGCTGCAAATCCAAAAATACGATCATAACAAGTATTTCATCCACCAATTTAGCTGAGCCCTTGTACAGAGGGCTTTCTCAATCCATTCATCATCTAGTCAGTACCAACACTTGGGACTGCCCAGGTACAGAACCTTCCACTTGAACTTGCTGAACTTCATGAAGTTTGCATAGGCCCACCTATCAAGCCTGTCAAGGTCCCTCTGTATGACATCCCTTCCTTCTATTGTATCAACAGCACCAGTCAGCTTGGTGTCATCTGCAAGCTTGCTGAGTGTGCACTTGATCCCTCTGTCCACATCACCAATGAAATATCAGACAGCAACAGGCCCAAGATGGATCCTTGAGGGTCATCACTTGTCACCTGGACATTGAATCATTGACAGCAACTCTTCAGACGCAGCCAATTCCTTATCTACTGGACAGTCTATCCATCAAAACGACGTTTCTCCAATTTAGAGATAAGAATGTTGTGTGGAACCATACAAAAGGCTTTGGAGGAGTTAAAGTAGATAACATCAGTTACTCTTCACTTGACTACGAGTACTGTCACTCTGTTGTAGAATGCCACCCAGTTAGTCAGGCATGATTTGCTCTTTGTGAAGGCCTGTTGGCTGTCCATAATCACCTCCCCGACTTCTATCATCTTGACACAGTTTCTTGGAGGATCTCCACCATGATCTTAATGAGCACAGAGGTAAGCTGACACCCAACTGTATGTCTTCCAAACCACCTGCAGAGCTAAAACTTTTGAAAGCCAAGCCTCCCCAGAAAAGAAGCGGTGCCTCAGAAAGCGTTAACGACCATAAAGTGTGGCAGAACACAATGTTTAATATATCTTGACATATTAGTAAAAAATAAAATCAAAGCTGCAAATGAAAAGTATTTACTGAATTGCACACTGGGCTTTCATTAATTAAAATTTTAATTTTGTGTAGTTGGGGGATATTTGAAAGTTTAGTTCATTTGATGTCAATACCATATTCAATGTCTGCACCCCATTTTCCACGTTTCCATACTTCTTGGACATTTTCTGATAATTGTACATAACAACACCATATTTACTGCAAATGTTTTTACTTTCTGTTTTTGTAAATTCAAACTCAGCATTTCAGTTTTAGTGAAACATGCAGGTTTCATATCAGTGCCTTGAATTCATATAAGGACCACAAGAACTTTAGATTCTGATTTTTGAAGAATGTCAGCTCTGGGACAAACATAAGAGTTTGGACATGGGTTAAAAAAAAAAAAAAGCAAAGAGCAACCAAACCGTGACGATATTTTTTCTGTAAATAAGATTTATCCTTTGCAAACATTTCCATCAATCCATATTTATCTCAAGAGTTTTACTGACATAATGGGTAATTGCACTGAGTTACTTGATATACTTAATTACAATAATTGATTTGCAAAAACACTAGGGTTCTAGGTCTCTCAGGACAGATTTCATATTTTGAAAACCTTTTTTCCTGTGTTGTCACAAAGGGGGAAGACTCTGTATGCTGTGTGGTGCAACAGTTCTAGAGGGGAAAGGCACTGGAAGAAAATCTGAACGCTAAACAACCTATTTTTAGGGAAACAAATGAAATAAACTTGAGCAGTGAAGAAACACATATTAGGCGAGAGCTGATCTTAATTGTGGAAACTTTGTTAAGCCCAAATTGAACTCCAGTAAGCATTTCTGGTTTTCAGCCTAGGTATTCAATCTGCCTCTATTAAGGGGTTCTTCCCAGCCCACTTCTGTTCTATCTTTTGGAAATGATTTGATGATTTCTATTCATTGTTTCTGTTAGCACTTAGTGCTATTTAACGTATCTGGCATATCTTCAACCCAGGAGCATTGCTTTCAGGGAAAAGAGGAATGAGAGGGATTGTCAGATTTTTTTTCTTTTGCACGTTCTGAGTGGAAGCCTGTTCTTGTAGCAGAAGAAAAAGCTTGACTAACATGTGGGTAAAGATCAGATGAAAGGTAAGTTTGCAGCAGTAAGAAAACCAACTCACCTGCTACAGTGATGGAAATAAAGGAAGCTAAATGTTTATCTACAATAAATTACAGTCCTTTTCCAGCATTTATGAGAATAGACAGAGCATAGTCTGTTGATGGCTCCATTCTAACAGGCAACAGGCTTTGGCAGTGAATACTATAGCACTAACCAAAGCAAAAACATGTACTCCATTTTCCTGTGACAGTGGATTGAATCAGTGTAGAAATAATGGTGTAGAGAATGCAAGAGCTAAAATTGCCCTTGTGTTGACAAAGTGAACATCAGCTTCATCCTTTGAAGAGGGCAATGGAAAAGTAGATTTGCCTTGTCTAGGGCATGAAGAACAACTTAAAATGCTGTGTGCAAGGTTGCAACAAGAAACATAAATGGAACTCAAATGAAAGGAAATGCTATATGTACTTTATGATCGGCAATATTTGGAATTTATAACTGTCAGGAATGTGTCTCTTTAGTCCCTCACACAATTTTTGCAATTGCTATTTCTCAAGACAATTATTACTCCAGCAAGAAGTGTTATAGACACAGATACACATGTACACCTAATGTATGTCTGGCCTTGAATTTTTTTGGAAGTCTACCGAAAGTGGAGATTCAAATCACCCCAAAGCTGCAGAGCAATTATGGTTTTCCCAACACCTTTTCAGACCAAAGAAATCATGGTTTTCCTGCTAGCTTCTCACAGAACAAAAATGATACCAAACTTGGATAAAGCCAGCAAACTGACACACGTGTTACACTGAGGGATGTTTAGTACATTTTCTCTAATCTCAGCGTTAATCCACCCAAAGTCAGACCAGTAGAGGCTCATCCCTTTCTATAATTCCATGACAAATTACTCACTGGTTTGGCTTTTTTGTTTTTCTTTTCTTTTTCCTTTTCCTTTTTCTTTTTCTTTTTTTTTTTTTAATTTTAACCTGATGGAATAAAGTCAAGACTAGGAAAGAAACAAAAACAAAAACTCTACAGAAGTACAGTATGATTGAAGTTTTTCAAATTTTAAGGTGCTGCTGAAAACAGAGGTGAAGGAAAACAGTAAATATGATACGTATCAATCAAGAAATCAGTTTTAGTTACCACCGCAATGAATAAATTTCCTAGGTTGCAAGTTTGGGTGGGAGTAAGCGTATCATGCTATTCGAATGCAAAACTCTCATAAAATTTATACACATTCACAAAATATGGGTGAAAAGCAAAAGACATGTAGAAAACAGCTTTATAAGGAGAAAAAAAAAAAAAAAAGAGAATTAATAGGCATACCTTCTGCAAGCGGGTCAAGTGTGTGAATCATGAGCTGGAAGATGCTGTTCCTCATCAGACTGTTGTGGAGAGATGCAGAGCTTCCTCCCCGCTGGAGCCGTGGCTTGGTCTAAGTTGAGAAATAAGGGGCAGAAGTTAGGTTTTGTTTGTTCTTTGTACAGAAGTTGGCCTGAAACACTATTAATTATTAATTAATCTCACATCTTGCCACAGTGAAACATTTTCAAATATCATCAATAGCATATTATATTAGACCACACACTCTATTAAACTCTGTCATATGTATAGCCAATTTCTCTGGAGAAGATAGTTCGTCAAATTAGTTGTTACTCTCATGAGGCTTAGGAAAAGAGCAGTGAAAAAAAAATTCTTCCCTGTGAAAACTCTTAAAATATTAAGAAAATTATAGCCTTATAATGTCATCAGGAGGAGTTCATAATCAACTTCTTTGCAGAACCTTGTGGTCAAATCTCAAAAGTAAATCTTAATTTTAAATGCCTCTAGTGCATTGCAAATATGCAAAGTCTTGATACCACTTTTTTGAGAGTAACATCCTAAATTTCAGTCAAAAGTATGCCTCGCTTTGGTTCAATTCAGGAAATGATGATTACAAAAACGGATGACTGCTAGAGTGGTAAGGCAGTGAAGGCATCATGCAGCCTATATTCAAGCATCTTTTACATGATTTTAAGGAACTTTTGAATATATCCTGAGGTTCTTCTCCCCAAGCCATTTTCCTATACCATAAGTGATGTATTTAGCATACCATGTTGACTAAGACTGCTTTGTAGAGAGCAGTTTTCTCGTTTGGATAAAGACAATAATCAGAACCAATGGACTGCTAGATAACAGTCCTGAAACCCAATTACAGGAAAAAAAAAACCCAGACTTGACTAAAATAAGGCATTGTTTGTTTTGTAATAAAAAGAGAATATATGCATTAATCTTTGGTATCATACAAATACTAAAGGCAAAATGATAGAAAATGAACAAGGGAATTCAGTTTTGTCATTGGATATTAAATATTCAAATTCTACAGTAGCACAGGAGGGGAGAAAGAAAACCCAGTGATACACACAAATACTGATGTGTGCCAAAACAAAGAAATGTTTGCCTTACCACTCTCTTGAGAAATAAATGTTCAGACAACTACTAATTGCTGCCTACCGTCAGTGTTTGGTCATCCTTGTCGCCAGCAGTAGGTGACTGCATGAATGGGAAAAAGAACAGAAAGAAGCATCAGATGGAGCATGCATAAAGTGAAAAGGCAGTACAACAGCACAGACATCTGATTATCTGAACTCTGTTGTGGTAGGTTTTTGAACCACTTGAATTAAAGCATCCTAATGATCAGGTAAATCACAGTCAATTCATAGTGCAGTGCTGCAAGAGTCTTTCATTCTTGCCAGCTGCTTGGATAGAAGCTGCCACAGTTTCAAGGCCTGGCACACAGCATCTGCACTACCAATGATGGTGTTCATTTCATATGAAATACAGAGAGAGGCAAACTCCCACTGTACCAACTGCTATGAGAGAGCAAGGAATAAAAAAACTAAATGTGGAAACAAACTTGAAGCTGACCAAGGAACCGTTCAATAAAACCTAAAAAAGGAATAGCATTACATTGGTACTTCACAGGAAGGGATGATGTGAGGAAGTGAAGTGTTGTTCTCCAACTCCCTGCAAATGGCCATTTATCCTAAGCTGGCAGCAACAGCTAAGGAGAGACAAGATAGCACACAGTGCTCTGACATGAAGGCAAAGGAGACAGTGGCTGAATTTAAAGGCAGCGAATGCTGCCAGGTAAGTGCTGTATGCTGGTGATGATTTGTGATTCCTACATCTCATCCATCAGATAATAGCAGCAAAGCACAGAAATATTTGCATTGAAAACAATTTGATCTGATTTGTAGGTCTGAGTTTTGGTTGTACCTTTAAAGAAATTAGCACTTGCATTTAATGGGGACCCAGAACTTTTTTAACGAAGTTTCAGCAACATACTGTGATTAAGCAATGACATTTTTCTTGTGATTCTGATAAGCTCTGACGAAAAGCCAACACCCGGGCACATGAATTAAGGAACTCAGTTGTTAAGCACTAATTAAAAAAGGACATAATGCCAAATCCAGTTGTCTCACATTCATCCTTATCTGATCACAGCTCCTTCCCCACAAGCTGACATATAAGTCATTTCCTTCATACGAAGATTCACGGTTGGTGCATCACGCAGAAAACAAATTATTTTGCAACTGTTCTGTGTTACACTTCCCTGTGCCGTGAAACTGTTTTTGACACACGTGAACTTTAACTGGCAGAACATGCCTTCTGAGTTAGTGAATTAACCCTGAAGGTTAGTGGAAGACAAGCAATTATGTGCAAACACTGATAACAGAATGGGTCTCTTCTGCTCTATAATGAGGAAAAGAATAACCTGAACTGAATTCTTTGTGTCAAAAAATGTTTCACCAGCTGTCAATATTAACTTGTACACAATGAACCAGGGAAAAGGGATCTGTGTTCTGATAAAGGAACTACCTGTCACCTCTGAAATTAGACTGCCTTTCTGTGAGAAACAGTGAGAAAAAAAAAGTACGTTTTATGCATCTACCAATGACAATCATCAGGAAAAAATGTTTTAATGGAGTGGAAAGAAAAGGAAAGAAGAAGAAAGTGCAAAATCTGTGCTCTCAAATATCAACAAAAGAGTTAAGGCACTGTAGAATTTTTTTACATAATGCACATATGTATAGACAAATATACATACTCCTTCAGAAATAAATGATACTTGATAAGCAAAACATGATAATGTTTTGCTTCGTCATACTTTGAGGGATCTTCATGGGAGGGAAACATTTTCTTGTAGTAAGATTCACAGGAAAGCAAAAAGAACTGTCCAGGATGAGTATCTCTTGTCTCTAAAGGGGAGATTTTTGGCCTCATAGTTCTAAAGATCAGTGATTATACACTGATCTTTGTATGACTGTCAAGAACTGGAACTATCATATTATTTGGACACAGGAAATTTTGGAGATGGCAGGGAGGCACTGGCACAGGCTGCCCAGAGAAGCTGTGGTGCCCCATCCCCAGAGACACTCAAAGCCAGGTTGGATGGGGCATTGAGCAGCCTGAGCTAGTGGGAGTTAGCCCTGCCCATGGCAGGCAGATGGGACTGGGTGGTCTTTAAGGTGCCTTCCAATCCAAACCATTCTGTGATTCTTTGGCATTTGTTTCTTAATTTTAGTAGTGAAAGATATAAGAAAACATTCCTCATTTATTTCAGCTTACACCTGAAAAAGGCTGAAGAGTGTCACTTTAAGGCCAAGAAACACTGAGAATGTTCAGCATTCCTCAAAAATCTTGAGTACACTATGCTTGAGATGAAGGCATTCCCGAAGAAAGGCATTCAAGTTACAAGGAACACTGTCACTGAATTGAAAGGGAACTGGCTGAAGTTGCATGAGTGTATAAAAACTAAATGCTAATTTGTAACACATAATTTAATTTGTATAAGACAATTATGTTATAAACAGAAAAGAATAAAGAATTACTTTTTGCCTATTAAGGAAATAAAAAGTGAAAAATATATCTGATATAATTTAATTTGCTCCCACAGTACATAATGAGCTACAATGCCGTGAAGCACATCTTTTTAATTGTTTTTTTCCACATGATTAGTAATGTAATTGTATCTGAGCTTAACTTGCCAGTCAAGTAACACCCTAGAAGAAATGTTCAAGGCTAAAATAAAAACAGAGTTTTAAGGCAGAAATGTATTCACATTTTTCAGAAGAGGAATGTAAATAATGCTTGAAATTTCAGTAACACTAAATGCTCATAATGTTTGCATTATTATTCAGGTGGAGACAGAGAGCTCCTCCTCCATCTGGACTGTCACAAGTCCATGGGACTGGACAGACATCATCCTCAGGTACTGAGGGAGCTAGTGGGGGTGATTGCTGTGCTGCTCTCTGCCATCTACCAGCACTCCTGGTTGTCTGGAGAGGTCCCAGAGGATGGGAGGCTTGCTGATGTGACTCCTATCTACAAGAAGGGCCGTAAGGAGGATCCGGGGAACTACAGGCCTGTCAGCCTGATCTCAGTACCAGGGAAAGTTATGGAGCAAATCATCTTGGGTGAGATTGCATGACACATGTGTGGCGTCCAGGGGATCAGGCCCAGCCAGCACAGGTTCATGATTGGCAGGTCATTCTTGATCAGCCTCATCTCCTTCCACGACTCAGTGATCAGACTGGTAGACAAGGGAAAGGCTGTTGATGTAGTCCACCTAGACTTCCCAAAGCCTTTGACATGGTCTCCCACAGTATTCTCCCAGGGAAACTGGCTGCCTGTGTCCTGGACAGGTATACCCTTCTTTGGGTAAGGAACTGGCTAGAGGGCCATGCCCAGCGGGTAGTGATTAATAGAGTTAAGTCCAGCTGGTGACCTATTTCAAGTGGTGTCCTCCAGGGGTCGGTACTGGGGTCCATCTTGTTTAATGTCTTTATTGATGACCTAGACAAAGGGATTGAGTGTACCCTCAGTAAGTTTGCAGATGAGTTGGGAGGTGGTGTTGGGAGTTGGGAGGTGGTGTTGATCTGCCTGAGGGTAGGGAGGCCCTTCAGAAGGATCTAGATAAGCTGGATTGCTGGGCTGAGGTGAATGGGATGAGGTTCAACAAGGCCAGGTGCCAGGTCCTGCACTTTGGCTACAATAACCCCATGCTGTGCTATAAGCTTGGGGCTGAGTGGCTGGATGACTGTGAAGAGGAAAGGGACCTGGGGGTGCTGGTTGATGTTCAGCTGAACATGAGCCAGCAGTGTGTCCAGGTGGCCAAGAGGGCCAACAGCATTGTGGCCTGCATTAGATATAGTGTGGCCAGCAGGAGCAGGGAGGTAATCCCCTGTGTACTCAGCACTGATGAGGCTGCACCTTGCGTACCATGTTCAGTTTTGGGCCCCTCACTACAAGAAAGACATTGAGGCCCTGGAACATGTCCAGAGAAAGGCAACAAAACTGGTGAGGGGTTGGAAGCACAAATCTTATGAGGATCAGCTGAGGGAGCTGGGATTGTTTAGTCTGGAGAAGAGGAGGCTCAGGGGAGACCTCATTGCACTCTACAACTTCCTGAAGAGAGGCTGTGACGAGGAGGGCTTTGGCCTCTTCTCCCAGGCAACAAACAGGACCCGAGGAAATGGCCACAAGTTGTACCAGAGGAGGTTTAGATTAGACATAAGGAAAAACTCTCTCAGAGGGTGGTCAGGCACTGGAATGGCCTGCCCAGGGAGGTGGTGGAGTCGCCTTCCCTGGCAGTGTTCAAGAGGCATCTGGATGAGGAGCTACAAGATATGGTTTAGTGGCTTGTGGTAGCAATGGTAATGGGGGGACGGTTGGACTGGATGATCTTGTAGGTCCTTTCCAGCCTTGTGATTCTATGCTTCTACGATTCTATGACACCATATTTGATTACTTTTGAGAATAACTTTTCCAAATTGTTGAAATGACTATCTATCATCATACAGTGGTGATACCAAAGAAATTGGTTCAAATTTAATAAATAATAGGTAATATTTCTGCAGACATATAAGATAATGTCCCTCGCACAGCTAGACAGAATGTAGCTCTAAGTAAGATTCTGTATCAGCATCAAAGTCCATGCAATTCTTCACAGTCCTCTTAATGGCTGCAAGTATAAGGAAGATATTCTTGCTTTTCTTCTAACAAGGTCATTTCTTTTCCATGAGTTGTATGATGATCTCCAGTTTATGAAAGAAATAGCTTGTGTTACACTTGAACAGAGGTTCCTGCTCTTGTTAAGCAGTTGCCATTTCACAGGTCCAATAGTCTGAGGCAGTTAGCAAACCCCCCTCCTAGTATGGGAAAGCAGGCATTTGACTTCAGCTCCACCAGCATCAGAAGACAGTGTCAAAAAACAGCAGGTAAACATACAAACAGACTTCAGTACCCAACCTACAGTGTGGGTTGACGTTTCTTTCCTGTTTGTTAAATATTTTCCCAAGATAATAATTAAAAAGCTATTTTTATTTATCTATTAATTTTAATCAGCTTTTATGGGAATAATGAAAGTTTATGACACTCAGTGGCTGGCAGAGCATACTGCCAAACGCAATATGGTTTCTCTTATTAGAAAATGGGCTCAAATACAGTTTGATAAAATGACTCAACCACGCATTACAGTGAAGGACATCTGCTAATCTCTCTTACGTCTGTTTTCAAAAGCAGTACCTGGACTCTGCAATTTTGTACATATCAGTGAGGCGCTGCTTGACGGTCCTAAAGAAAATCACAACTGGTAGTTTTCTTTGTGTGCACAGGGCTCTCTAATCTTTGCAAGACACTTTTAAGGTTTAAGGGTTTCTCTATTTTTTTTTTTTTTTTGCTAGGCTGAACTGCAAACAAATTAAATGCATTTCAAAGGCAGACATTGAAGTCAATCTAGTTGACTTACCAGGGCCTGGATCCTTTTTAAAAATCAGTATCTACAGAGTGCTATTAATGTACCTGAAACTGAGATGTTACACATTTACTGGTAAATATATGTTAAGGTATATTAATGCATTAAGCAGAATCCAAAGAAATAAATTCAGATAATTAAACCTAATGAGCTTTCTGAAGGAAAACAATATAATGAAGAAAGTTATTATTTTATCTAGTTCTCTTACTAAGTAAATCTTCGAGTTTTACCCAATTAGAATCCCTTAGTCCTCCTTCCTATGTACATCCCTACACTATTCTACGTTATAACCTTTGTCTTGGAACAGAGTGCCCAGAGAGGTGGCGGATGCCCTGTCCTTGGAGACATTCAAGGTCAGGCTGGACAGGGCTCTGAGCAACCTGAATGAGTGTAGGTGTCCATCTCTGTTCATTGCAGGGCAGTTGGAATAGATGGCCATTAAGGGTCCCTTTCAACTCAAACAAGTCTATGATTCCATGGTTCTACTCAATGGGTAGGATTTATTTTGTTCACAGGAAACTGAAATTGCAACTCCTAATGGTCTCAGTAAACTCAAACCAAAATTCTTCTAGACAGCCACAGAAATAAATAGCTGCCATGATCCATGGAAGCTCTATAAGGCGTTGCAATGGTGCCAGTACAGCTTACTCATAACGGTGATGTATCTCCTTACCCCACTCTTCTCCTCCGTTACGTAGAAAGGTTGTGACTAAAAGTGCATATTTCCATATTTAGTTACGGTAAACTGATGACAGGGATTTTAGCTTACATATTACTGCTTAGTAGATCATTACCTGAATGCAGCCTGTGACCCAAACTGTATAAATAACCTCAGATCTTATTTAAATGAAGTACACTGTAGAAAAATTTCTTTCACTATGCCTGACTTCTTTCTTTTACCATTCTATTTCCAAAAAGTAAAAGAATTGCATATTGTTGAGGAAGATAAGTATGATTCACAAGAATATCAAAAATTAAATTGAGGTTGTAAGCTTGCTGTCTTTCTTTTAATTAAAATGAAACATATATTAACTTGAACTTGAACTTTAACAGAAATTGAGCTGGATTATCAAACTGAAATACTCAGACTCTTTTACAACGGCTTGTATACAAACAGGTTCTGTGAAAGGTGTAGCCCTGAGCAAACCAGAATAGTTGTCTTTATTCAGTTCTCTTCTTTTATGCCATTCTTTCTATCCATACAAGTGTATAATGTGCCTTCATATAGTGAATCCTCATACATTTTCAGAAGAGTTGCAACTTAGCTGATTCACCACAAATGGTGGTTTAAGCAACCAGCTGTAAGAGTACATACTAATGCTAGGCCAGCTAATTTTAGTCCAGATTTCTATTTGTAGTATCATATGAAGAATATACTCTTGAAGAGTATACATATACTCTTACATGTATACGTATATATGATTCTACTGTCAGCCAGTAGGATCAATCACATGTTATGTACAAGAAAGTCAGAGTCTGCCCTATGTCTCTTACCTTCTCTGAACTTACTTAAAAGCAGGTACCTCTGGCTTAGGATGGCAATGTAATAGCCCAAGATTAAAGTCTTGATGAGTTTGTAATCACCTTAGTGTCAGAAGTAATCATGCAGTTTTAAGTTGTCCTCTTATCCTCGTTTCAAGATTTGGCAATGATGTCACCTTTTCCTATTTTTTTTTTTTTTTAATTGTATAAATTACTGCAATAGTTCTGTAATTTCAGGGGTAGATGAATCTTTTGGAAAAAGAAATAAAACTAACATAACATACCCACAGCTGTTATTGGGCACTCACACACGCAAAACATTTGTTCACAAGTGACAGTTTAAGTAAATCAACATGGCTTTATGTAGCAAGCTTTAAAATACATGGACATAAAATCTTTAATATGCTAAGACTTCATCAATAATATTATATAGAAGCATTAGTGAATGTTCCAAGATTAAATTCTCAAGATTTAGAGAACGCCTGAATCCACAGAAAAAACTGCAGGTTTTGGGCAGGGGGATTGGAGTGTTTTCAGCCAAACTCCAGCCACACTATAAAAGCTACTGGCTGCATTTCCTTCCTTACAACTCAATCAAACCTGCATGGCCTAGCAAGAAGACAGCAGAAAAACATTTCCTATGGCTCCTGCTTACCTAAATATACAAAGGATATGCTACAGACCGCAGGTGTTTTAGAATTTGCCCTAAAAATAGACACAATAATTCTCAGAGAAGAAAGTGTTTGACAGACCTAAGTGTGTGTTGCTGCTATGATGATTTGCAGCAACCAAAACGCATTGCTGTGAGTGGGCAATGCAGAGGGCTCACCACAGGGATAGCAGGGCTACAACTTCACTGTCTCTCCTACCAACACCCTGGAGACCCTTCAGGAAGGAGAAGCCAGCCTGAAGAGCCTGCAGAAGGAAAATGCTGAATCAGTGCACCCTCAGCTGCCCTGGTCATGTCCCCTTCCCACTAGCATTGCTCACTTCTCTGTTTTATTTCATAGCCACCATGTCCCCTCAGGGGACTTTTTGTCACTAGGATCTCAGCCAAATTCATTATCAGCTGGCAGGAGTGCAAGCCAGATCCAGCTCTCAGAGCAGTGACTGCAGGAGGAATGTACCCAAATATGAGATGGGCAAATAAAATGATGAGGGATAGCTGAGCTGTTTACTGTACTGCTAGGAAGGGACAGAGAGCAGAAAACAAAGCGCTGGCACTACAGAAGAGAAAAAGGAAAGGCCTGTGCTGTTTTCTGTGGGACTGCCTGATTCATGAAACATTAATGACATATTTCAAGCATCGTACCTCATACATTCTAAAAGAGAGAGCAAGGAGGAAGGAAAGCATTATCAACACAGTTGGGAAGATCCTTAAGACATCAACATTTCAAATGAAAGGGCTTCCAAAAGTAAAATCCTCATTCATTAGGAGCACATCACCAGTTCTGACCTGCAGGACCCTGAGTATCAGTCTTACATGAGACTAATGGGCAAAATCCAACAGATGGTTTTGCTTCTGCTCCTCTATTTCCCCATCTGTAAACTAGGGACAGCAACAGTGTCTGTAAAGAACTTTGTTTTGATGAAAAGGGCTGCCTGCTTTAGGGGCAGCTTGCTGGGAAGGCTGCCCTCTCTTCATCACTTTGCTATGCTTTTCATCCCAAGTCTTTGGGTTTTGCATCTTCTTCCAAGCACAACAGAAATGTTCAGTGTAATATGCCACAAAGCATCATTTTTCTGACAGCAGCATCTCCAATACCTGTACGTAAAACATCAAAATGTACCTCTTCCAAATTCTTTATTACCTAACAAGTATCAAACACCTTTTTTTTTTTTTTTCATTATTGTGTTCAAAAGATTGGACACTACAGGTTTAAGGGGTTATACGACAATTGATGCAATCAAAGCATATAAAACATTTGTACTTTTTATGTGCAATAGGATGTTAGGATGATTATTCAACACTGTAAAAGGAAAGCAGATGAAACAAAGTTTATTTAATTCACTCACTAGTTGGATTTTATTACACTTTCCCATTTTTTAAATAGGAAACTAGGTGTTAAATTTGTGACATAATGAAAGATTGATGAAAGTACAACTTTAATTTTGCCTCTTTGATTCAACAGTATTTCAGGCTCCCTGTCTTTACAGTTGATGTAAGCCTCCAAATTCGTCCTTCAGAAAATAATTTTCATGTACTTTCACCACGGCCTCCTAAGTATTTTCTATCACTTGAAATGTGCTAATGCCATCCAAGAGTTTCCCTTGTACGTGGGGAAGGCCTAAGAAATGGTAAGGAGAAAAATACTGACAGAAAATAGAAATTTTACCAAACAATTTGAAGTTAAGACATCAGCACTGTACCGCCAGCAAGTCTGATAGAAATGTGGGCAGAAATGCAAATCCAAAATTCCTTATATGATCCACAGCTATAAAGTCACACAAGTTCATGTTTTCTTCACACTAAGTGAAGAAAAATGGAAGACATCAACTTCTGTCTTACCTGGATTCTTTCTACCTTCTAACTACTTTTCCTATAGTGCTCTGCTTTGCATTAAAAGATAATCAGGAATATCTGTGTAAACTGGGCTTCTGGAGACAATGGACGTGCTACAGAGAATGAGCAGCATGCATGAGCTAATGTAATTGCAACTTCTTTGGAAGTGAAACTGAGGCAGAAAGTAACTGAATATCACTGTTTTTAAATTCAGGGCTACAACATTAACAAAACCATTTTGTCCTTTAGTGTTTTGGACACCTCAGTTGAGAAATTATGTCTAGTGAGACACAGCAAAGGACAGAAAGCAAATCTCTTTGTGCTCATCTTCCCTCATCAATCTGCTATGCCACACTGTTTGTTATAGTACTGATTTGTCTCTGCAGCTATGAACCAGATACCTGCAGACAACTCACTGACACAAAGCCAAGGAGCAGAGCTTCTGTTGCTCTCCTCTGTTAACTAAAACTTTTGGTTCTCCCAAACCAACTTTCTAAAATTTACAGTAACCCTGCAGCTCCAAGCACAGCTCCTGTTGTGAATATAGGAACACCATAAGTCATTAGAGGAGTTAGGGAAGACTTAATCATGGCAGGGAGAACACAGGTGTAAGAAGGCATGAGGAGGTTTGTGAAGTAGTGAGGGTGGTACCCAAGGCAGGTAGCAGACCTAGCTCAGGCTGAGACCTGTCTTAAACCTTTCTTTCCCATTTTCAGACTCAAGGCAGAAACATTTCTTTACCTCCAAGATGCAAGGTGAGCTTCATCGCAAATCATGCAATTTCTCAGAGACTTTTGCTGAGCAGTGTTGTTTTGGACACTAGCCAAACTTACAGTCTACAAGTTCTTTCAGTTAGAGAAACTCCAGGCAACCCTATCCATCTCTTATGTAATCCCATCCTATCACACAGAATCATAGAATCTGTTTTCTCTGCACTGCAGGAGTCGTAAGCAGGAGACAGTGCACTTTCTCCCAGCTGTAAGCCTCCTTTTAGTCAGCAGTTGCTCCACAAACACTCAGACTCCAATTTTTTTTTTTTTTCTCTCTCTCTCTTTTTTTTTTTTTTCCAACCTTCCAGAACCTGTCCTTTGTCATCTCCTGGATTTTTTGCTGCCGTTGTCCTCCTGTCTCTTCAGGAAGTGCAACACCCAACACCCAGGGAAACCTGGCCCACCATACACACCCTTCTTCCCGGGGCTGGAAAACCCTTTTATCTGAGATGGACATTCCTATTGTTTCAGCTATGTGCCTCCAGAACAACAACCATGTTTATCTGAATTTACCAATGAGAAATGTTATACACCACCAATTTCCATCCGGTCCAACTCTGCACAGGCTGTTTTCAGTATAAGAAATGGAAGGATCAGTGGAAAACTTAACACAAAAAAAGCCCCTGCATTAAATGCAGTCACCATGATGAACAAGAATTGGACTTGTGAAATTTTCTGGGAGTGAACTGCATTAAAATAAAAACGAATGCTTTTAGATCCTCCATATAAGTATGCAAACTATTTGCCAATTTTTTTAATACCCAATTCCAGATCCTGTGACTAGGTTGGCACGTCTTTCTCTTTAATGACATCCCAACGTAAATCTCTGTTTCCAAGTAATGCTGTCCCAATATACAATAACCTTGTTTGTTCCAAGATGAAAGAATACATCTCTAATACATGCAAATTAATCATATACAGGAAAGTGTAAGATAAGTAGTAAGAAATCATTATATTCTATGTAGCTGTAATCTGTCTGGAAGTAACCCATAAAATGATCTTTGATTTTAAAGGAAATTCACATTGCCATGGATTTACACGTTTCTCATTCTACATGACTGCCGTCATTCTGCCACGATGTAAAAACTTCAATAAACAATGAATCCATGTCCAAGAGAACATACTCACTTGAACTTTGGGAAACCTCAGTTTTTGTCAAGCTGGACTGCCAGGAACATGGCTCTCTCGTGTTGGAGGCTGTGAGGCGCCAGTCAAGATTTGATGAAATTAAACCACTTTTTTATAATATGGTGTTTCTATACGTGATGTTTTATGCTAACTGACTTGTGCTTACAACGCTGATCAAAAGAGAGAAAGAAAGAAAGAAAGAAAGAAAGAAAGAAAGAAAGAAAGAAAGAAAGAAAGAAAGAAAGAAAGAAAGAAAGAAAGAAAGAAAGAAAGAAAGAAAGAAAGAAAGAAGGAGAAGGAAAGAAAGAGAGAAGGAAAGAAAGAAGGAAAGAAGGAAAGAAAGAGAGAAGGAAAGAAAGAAGGAAGGAAGGAAGGAAGGAAGGAAGGAAGGAAGGAAGGAAGGAAGGAAGGAAGGAAGGAAGGAAGGAAGGAAGGAAGGAAGGAAGGAAGGAAGGAAGGAAGGAAGGAAGGAAGGAAGGAAGGAAGGAAGGAAGGAAGGAAGGAAGGAAGGAAGGAAGGAAGGAAGGAAGGAAGGAAGGAAGGAAGGAAGGAAGGAAGGAAGGAAGGAAGGAAGGAAGGAAGGAAGGAAGGAAGGAAAGGTAAAATCAACATCTTAAGACAAATGAAGACATAAGAAACACAGACGACATTGGTATGGAAAACGTCCAACAAATCTGGCTCCAAGTCTGATTTCACACACTATGGAATAATTCCATGGGATTAGCATTAAAACAAAGGAAATAAGAAGAGGATCCAGTTGAGACTGCAGGAGAAGAGGTGATATTTATTCCAAAGCACTTTTAAGCGAGGTGTCAGTCAGAACTAGTTACACATAAAGCAAAATATAGTGAAAAATGTGCTTTGCATGATGAATGCTTTCTACCCTCAGGGGTCTACCAACAGATCATACTGCATTTGCATCTGGAAGAATTGTTAAAGCACTAGTTATTGTAGGCTACTAAATACAAAGTCTCTCTCTCTGGATGTTACTGACTGCTGATTAAGCTGTGGTTTTATTTACATTCATCTTTACAAGGTGTTCCTATTTCACATCTTCTCCCAGACCTCCACAAGGGCTTTGTCAGTCACGCAGGCAGGCTCACTCCACCCTGCTGGCTGTCAGGACTTTGCTGGCTCATCCTGGAGCCTGACCCAGCAGGTAACAGATGGCAGAACTTGGAGACCTTGACATAATTTAAAGTCACGTATCCCATCTGTGCAGTACTGCAACAAGGAAAGCTGAGAAAACTGAAGGCTCTGGATCTAGCTGCTTTCTCTCAGATCAGACTGAGTTGTGGGTCAGAAGCCAAATGCATTAGCAAGTTCAACTGCTAGAATATTTTTGGAAAAACTAACTTCTAGAGTTAGCACTTATGATAGCCTACTCTAACAACATCACAATAAATAAATAAATAAATAAATACACAATTAAAATGGCTTTCTTAATGGTATGGTGAGCTATGTCTCTGATTCTTTCGGCAAAGTGATGCCCAGCCATTCCATCAGCACACCTGGAATGACCACACACAACACCAAGTAGGCACACTGGGGCCCAGCCACCCTCTGCACTCCTGGCCTCTGCCACTGCCATCACAGGCTAGTAGGGACAATGTTATAAACGAATCCCTGAGTTCATTAATGGATGGCAAAGCAGGAACTGTAACAGGATGCAAACTCTTCATGTCTTACTTCTGGCTGAATGCTTGTTCGGGTTGGTAATAAACATGAACTGCTCAAGCCTGCTGGATTAATAGTGCCATCTGTGAAACAAGGACTGTAGAATCGATCTGGGTGACAGCAGATTTCATTGCATTAACGAAATTTACTGCAACATCATCAATGCCTAGCAACCTCCTGGGCACAGTCACAAAAGCAACATGTAGATTTGTGTGGAGTCAGTGTCAGAGGTATTGCACAGACTCTGGAAAAAAAGCTCTCCAGACTCTACATGTCCTGTAAGGAGCGTCCCATATATACAATTCTCAAAATGAAGAAGGTTAGATAACATCACTGTCCAAGTCTTATTTACAATTATGTTAATATGTAAAAGGCTCATCCTCTGGTTTAGACAACTGAGAATGACCCCAAATGCTGGATGAGAACAAGAGTTAAAAAAAAACTTAAAAAAAAAAAAAAATGCTCCACAGGAAACATAGAATGTTCCCATTTCTGCAAGCATAGGGAAAACAAGTGTTCTACCCATGGAGGCAGAGGTGCACTTTTTACATATCCTGCTATTAAATAAGGACACGTTCTGCTGACAGCCAGAAAACTCTATCTTACAAAGTTTTTACTTTCTGCTCAAAAATAAATTGTAGACACAGCTGTACACTGAATTCTAACCATTATTTTTTAGGGGGGAACTCAACAAACTTTTACTTTATATCTCTTTGAAATGGATGGAAATCTTCCAGAAAAACGTTGACATGTTTGCTTAATCATTCCAACCATGACTGAGCAGGGAGAATTAATCCTGGCATGTGCAACTACTTATTTTTGTCTGAAAATGCTTGTGATGATGAAATATTTGTGGAGCAAGCTAACTATGCCTTCCTCAAACATGAAAAAATAACCAAGAAATGGACCTTCATAGCTCTCTATTAAGAAAGTGCAGTGAAAAAGCTAATAAACAGAAAGACATTGCAGCCTCTGTATCTGAAGACAGAACAATAAATCAATACCACAAAGAGCTGTAAGCAGGAATGACCCAAACAAAAAAAAAAAAGCCCATTCACTTGCACTTCTTGCACTGCAAGAAGAAACCTGCCACTCTGCCAGAAGAAGCTGGGTTACATACAGAGCTGTGAAAGATTCTGCTGTGGCAATTTGGATTCCACTTACATAAAATTTATTTAGACAGAAATATTTCTCTGCTAACAACACTACCCTATGATTTTCCTATAATAATACACTGCTTGCTATTGAATTCAAATAGAGTGCTTTAAAGCCTTTGCAACATCTTTTTATTATCAATTTCCATTTAATTCATCCTACTGGAAATTGCTGTACAGCTTTGTTTAATATTTCAGGCATTTTGTCACAGAATTACAGAATCACAGAATGGCCTGTGTTGGAAGAGACCTCAAGGATAATCAAGCTCCAACCCCCCTGCCGGGTAGGGCCACCAACCTCCCCATTTACTAGACCAGGTTGCCCAGGGCCTCATCCAACCTGGCCTTGAACACCTCCAGGGACGGGACATCCACAACCTCTCTGGGCAGCCCGTTCCAGCACCTCACCACTCTCCTGGTAAAGAACTTCCCCCTAACATCCAACCTAAATCTTCCCTCTTTCAACTTAAAACCGTTCCCCCTTGTCTTGCTGTTATCTACCCTTTTAAAGAGTTTACTCCCTTCCTGTTCATAGGCTCCCTTCAGGTACTGAAAGGCTGCAATGAGGTCACCCCGCAGCCTTCTCTTCTCCAGGATGAATAAGCCCAGCTCCCTCAGCCTGTCCTTGTAGGGGAGGTGCTCCAGCCCCTTGATCATCTTTGTGGCTCTCCTCTGGACCCTTATCTCTCATAACGTTAACATCTAAACAGAAAGGAGGAATTAGCATTGTCTCCACTTTATTTTCTTCCATCTAGAAACTTAGAGTTCATAGTGATATGTGTGTGCTCACCTTCTATAGAAAAATATATTCACTTTTTCTTAAATCTTATGCTATCTTCTTATACATGATCACAGAATCAATCACAGAATCAATCACAGAATCCCTAGAGTTGGAGTGGACCTTTAAAGGTCATCTAGTTCAACTCCCCTGCCATGAACAGGGACACACAGAGCTACATCAGGTTGCCCAGGACCTGATCCAGCCTCAGCATGAAAGTCTCCAGGGACTGGGCACCAGTCACATCTCTAGGCAAGCTGTTCCAGTGCTTCACGATATCATTGTACAGCATATTCTTACACGTCATATCTCATGTGTTTTGTATTGTCTCTTGGAAGAAAATTCTCCCCCAATAATTTGTCTTCCCCCTGGTATCAGCAACAATTTTCAGGATTAAGTATTTCTTAAAAAACAAAACAAAACAAAACAAAACAAAGTCAGTGGATACCAGATCCTTTATAGCTGCTGCTTTTTATATTCTTCTCAGTGAAAGCTTTAAGAAGCAGGTGACTCACTTTTGTGAGGAATTCTGAACAGAGAACTTTTCCTGTGCCTTTTACAAATTTTTCTAGATAATTACAGTTTCAGGACCTTAAGCAGAAAAGATCCTGCTCCACCTATTTAATGATTGAGGTTTCACAGTCTTCTACAGAAAAGGTTTGATGCAGCCTGCTTCCGGTCTTGTCTTCGGACCAACATTCTCAAAAAAAGGACCGTTTTCTTTTCTTTTTTGTTTTTTTCTTCTCAATATTTTCTGAATTAGAATTTCTGATTAGGTTTGGTGTGGTTGTTTGCTTTCTTTTGGTAATGTCTACTAGCATATTCACTTTTTGTCTTGACTTTTTCTTCAGAACTGCCTGTAAGGACTATTAGGATTGTAAGGGACTTCAGAACTAAAAGCTACATACAACCCTTGCCATTCTCACAGAAACATCTGACAGAACTTTTAATAATAAATGGAAAACGCAAAGCAAATTTCACATATTCACAGAGATGACTGAAGTATTAAAAAAAAAAAAAAAAAAAAAAACCCACCCCTGATAGTAATTAATTCATTTGCTGCAGATTAAACAGATTCATTTTTGATTAAATGTCACGGAGAGATGCAATTATGATTCCTGTCTGTTCACTCCAAATGCACACATTTATTCTACTCAAGCCAGAAAAGTTTGCAGCAATATTCAGTTATATTCCCTTCACTGGACTACACAACTGAAGGCATGAAACATCAGGAGGAAAAGTCGGTGGAAACAGCCAAATGACAGCTATTTCTCAGTGTGAAAACAAATAAAAAAAAACACAACAAAGCTTTTCAACTGGAGAGTTCTAGACCCTGAGGAATCATCAACTTGTATTCTGCTTTCATAAGTAACTCTTCATTACATCTTTTCAAATAACTCCACAGATGGTTTCAGGACAACAGCCATGGTAGTTCCAGCCAGAAATGCAGTTAAAAGGCAAATCTCCCATCAGCATTAATTTTCAACAGTGGATGAGGAAGTATAAAGACACATAACGATCAGCTCAAGGAGTTCAGTTCCTCAGGTCAAAGAGACTTAGTCTAATATGGCAAAGGTCATCACAAAGGGGCAAAACAAAAACCTAGGCTAGAAGACTTTGTGTTACCCCAAGGCATCTTCATCCAGCAATTTAGAGGAGAGAGGCAGTCCAGTTTGATGCCTGGGAAAGCCATAGCAAACTAGGAAGGGGTTGGCTAGTCATAGATTTGTGTCCACACTTGAGGGATTGTTTTTACCATTTCCAATTTAGCTTAACAGACCTTGGAGCCCAACACCTGATAACTAACTCCTGAGCTGTACCTGCTCTAGGTACAAGGACTACTTTTTATCTTCAATACTATTCATAATCAAGGATTTTAAATATAGAGATTTAATTAACATCTAGCAGAGACAATCCATCTGCATTTTGATTAGGTACAGCATGAATGCAGGTAGGACAAATATCCTTGGGAAGAGACTGAGTGGAGTGGGACATGGTAGTTTTATAGAGTATTTGGCTCCCCTTAGGAACTTCTTGCACTTTCCAGTTCTCTGGAGTTTTTTTTCCAAGTCCAAGATGGTGATCATGCAGACCTTTAATGTTCAACAGCATTAAATCAGGCAATTCATTGAGGGTCTCATGGAAGTAAGAGTTTTTGGGACTGAGCTCATAATTTCTAAAAGCAAATACATTAGGATTTTGTAAGCTCAAAAAGGCTTGTGAAACTAATAATCCTTAAAGCTTATTAAGCTATTAAGGTAACCAAATAAAGCATCTGCATTTTGATCTGTCTCCAATCTAAATGCTCAGCATGCAGCTTTCTTAGTGATACAAAGAAGAAGGAATAAATCATTCTCCATAAGGCAATTTTCTATATTTCAGCTTCTGTTAGGAAAGGATATAAATCCCACGAACTTATTCCGCTTTTACAAGATCTTTTATCAGTGCTGTGCTTGCAATATCTTAAAAGCCTTCTACATCTTCTCTGTTGAATTGACTTCTCATTCCTTAAGACAAATGAGAGAATACATAGGTTCCACCAACCTATGTATATTTTTACTTATTTGCAAAGCCATACATGCTGCAAAATCTGTCAGGACTTATTTCTTAGGTTGTCACATTACTCCCAAGGTCAGTACAGTTTCATTTACTACTTGATATTATTGGGTAATAGTTACTATTGGGCAGGTGTCCTCCACAAACACTTGTTCCCTTTTCAATTTTATCACTTTTACTTGGAATCTGCTGCTTTGATAGTAACAGGCAAGTTTGTGTACTAAAAAATCTTGAAATAATTGTAACAAAATGTGAGCATAAAAGTTAATGGATCACAGAGTCACAGAATGGTTGAGGTAGAAAGGAACCTCTGGGTCCATCTAGTCCTGTCCCATTGCTCAAGCAGGACACCTAGAGCAGGCTGCCCGGGGTCATGTCCAGGATGCATTTGGAGATCTCCAAGGAGGAGACTCCATAGCCTCACTGGGCAGCCTGTGCCAGTGCTTCATCACCTGCACAGCACAGAAGTGCTTCTTTGTGCTCAGACAGAACCTCCCATGTTTGGTCACTGTGCACCACTGGAAACAGCATGGCTCCATCCTCTTTGCACCCACCCTTCTGGTATTAATACATGCTGATGAGATCTCTCCTGAGACTACTCCAGGTTGAGCAGCCCCAGCTCTTTCAGTCTCGCCTCAGAAGAAAGGTGCTCCAGTCCCCTGATCCATCTTGCCAGCCCTTCACTGTACGCTTTCCAGAATGCCCAGGGTTCTTGTAATGCGAGGCCCAAAACTGGACCCAGCACTCCAGGTGTAGCTGTACTAGTGCTGAGTAGAAGGTAGGGATTACCTCTCTTAACCTCCTGCTCATACTTGGCCTAATGCAGCCAAGAATACTTGTTAGCCTTCTTAGGCAGCAAGGGCACACTGCTGATTTCTGGCCAACACAGTGTCCACCAGGACTCCCAGGTGCTATTCTGCAAGGCTGCTTTCCAGCTGAGTGGCCTCCAGCATATACTGGTGTTGGGATAGCTTCTGGCCACATGTAGGCCTCTGCACTTCCAATTCATTGAAGAGGCAACAGCATTTGCCACTTCATCTAATGTCAGCTGGAGAAATACACTTAGTGTTTATCACATCCACAAATGTACTACTTCAGATTTCCAGAGGTGTTACTTTCACGTCTTCCTACTAAATGTGTTAAACTGAATTCATTCAATCACAAGATAATGTATGGTTTCTCCCTTAACTACAAAGATAGACATGGCACTGCAGCAGTAAAGTCAACCTGAAAAGAAGATATCTTCTGCCTGAGGCCAATACCAGAACACAGCTGATCTACAGTTATGCTAATTTTATTATTTTTCAGTTTTCTTTTTTTTTTACATGCCAGGTGATATTTAATTACCACACACCGCATCAAATGAATATATGTGTAAGGACATCTTGTATGATAAGACTGTGAAAAGTTTATTTGGAGGATGAATTGAGAGGACAGAGAAATACTGCCTTCACCATGTCAATTATTTTTATTCTCACAGGATAGTGCTCACCATGACAATGGCTGGATACTGTTCAAAATGAGAGAGCACGGCAAGTTTTGGTTTCTAAGAATATATAATAAGTACTTGTTAGGAGTATATTTAGAAGCTTTTCACATTTTTTCCCACTTTATTCAGATACACATCTTTCAAACTCATTCCCAACACAAAATTGCTAATAAGATTTTTACAGTGTAAGCTAAAAAAATGTATCCTTATCCCAACACCAAGCCCTAGCTTTGATCATTCAGATGGCTTGCTGAAGGAAAGGTCGTAAAATAGAAATTTAAGTCATTTCATTTACTCTACGTTTCATACTAATAACTATGACTGTGCAATTACTTTACAAAGGGTTTTTCAAAAAGTAGAAGTAGATTGAAAACCACTAGGCCCACTACATAAGTGCTTAAAACAAACTTTAACTGACTTTAATGCCTGTAATTCTCTCTGTCCATCAAAGAAAATCAGTTTACCATTGAATATCTCTGGCTGAGAGGCAGCTACAATTCACTGCAAAACCACACAGTAATTTCAGACAGGGAGAGGCCAAGTAAAAATTTGGGAAAACTGCGTGATAGGGGCGATGTGGCCTGTATTAAGTATTTACTGAACAATATATTATTTTTCTTCATTTATTTTAGTACTGTTGCTGCATACAAGCTGTATTGGACAGGTCAAGTGCATCCTGCCGTATTTATTTGACAGCACTCTTCATCCAGAATCTTTTTCCGAGTAATATGTAAAAGCAGCTGCTTCCTCAAATATTTTAATGTTAGATTACTTTTTGTATAAATCCCAGACAGACTAAGCCATATCTCAGTGACAGACCCACTGCAATTAGAGAGGTTTCTTTCCTTGCTCTGTACTGCTTCCTCACAGCTGTACCATCCCAACAGATGTCCAAAGGCAGGGGTCCCACCTTTTCTGGGGGCTTCTTATTATTTTCTCCTATCCCATGTATTTGTATAACAAAAAGATTATACAAGACAGCAGATTAGACTAATATATTAAAAATCTGGTTAGGTACTTGTACTGCAGAGGACTATAAATCACTGAGGTGAGCACAAGAGTGGTTCGCTAGGCAAATGATAGCTCTGAAAGGGAACAGCAGCAAAAGACTGTCCCTCCAGTCCTGGGAAGGATCCAGAGAAACACTGATGAAATTTCACTTCCATCTCTTCAGAATTTGCAGTGTCAGATATGTCAGATGAATAAATTCTAAGTCATTTTGCATAAACATTTTTGCTTCAAACAGTACAAAATGAGTTGCAGACATAAGTTGTATTAAATGGAAAATCGTGAGGCTACCTAAATCACCCTTAAGAGAAGTGCTTTACAGTCAGAGCAGCTGTGCTGTCACTGTGCAAATGGAAAAGATAAGTAGGATCTGGTATTTGATCAGTCTAATTTCTGACATCTCATTCTTCCCCACGAGCCTATGAAATATGGCTGTGACAACTTTCCCTGGGAGGAGAGAGGGAACAAGACCTTGATAGTGTTCCCGCTACAAGAACAAGCATTTGATTCATCCCTGGACACTTCCTGCTTGCACCACTGTACCTTTCTGGATATGCTGTCAATTTTCTCTTAAAAGCCTCAAAATCTTCCTTTAGAGGAAAAGTTATTGTACACTGTATGTATGACTACCTGTTACAGACTCATGGATCTAGATTTCTGCCATGATGGCATATAAGGTAGGCTAATCCTAGCTCCACAGTAAGAAAGGTCCCCTCAGTAAATGCACATATGTTTCTTTGCTTGTTTCCCAGTTTTATTTAGATGTCTGAAAATTGGGCACCCAGATGAATTCCACCTCGGAAACACAGCTCCAGATTTCCTATGTAATTGTTAGAAATACAATTTGCCTCAGTACTCCATATCTTACCAAAATTTTCTTTAACAAGGGCTTACTTGCTAATGTACACATTTTGTTCAAAGCTGTTTCTGAATGAAGGCTGAGTTCCAGTTTTATAATGTAGGGGGGTCAAAGCAAAGCCTTAGGGAGGCTGCAGGTTGTACAGCAAGTAGCAGCTCCTACCAGTGCTCATACAAATAGCTCTAAAGGACAAAATGTAATCTTTGACATTCTTAGTGTCTGCCTTCTTTCAGTCAGTTAGGTGATCTGAGTGATAAGCTAGAGGGAGGAGCTAAAAATAACACAAGACCAAAGAACGAAGATAAAATACCTGAGTTAGATTAAGTCCAGTTTTCCTTTTCCCTGATAGAAAATGGAACTATGTGCTTTATAATAACGCTGAATTTTTGGTTTAAGCACCTGTGGTATAGACCACACTTCACCTCTCGACTTTGATCATCAAAGAGGTTGTCAGAAACTTCTTTTATAAGGTTGAGGATAGGAAAAAGTCTTGCAAGCTACTGAAATCTCCTGTCTTTAGATCTGGAAGTAGATGAGCAGACACTTAATGTGAAATTTGCAGGCAAATTAATTTAATTCTTAAAAATAATTTTTTTTTAAGATTACAAATACAATGATATTACTATGTGTACTAATGCTTACATTTCTATATGATGATTTAATCAGAAGAAGCTGATCTAAGCCCTTCTTTATTTTCCAGTAAGGCAGATTAAAAATTGTTTTGAGGGTTCTAGTCCTTGCAAGGATTACAGTGACTTAAAGTAGGAGAATCTTGTCTTTATTGAGAGCTTTATTGTTTATCAAGACAGATAAGTTTTGGATGACCCTGGCAGTCCCAGCAGAGACTGAGGAGGAAAGAGTACAGATGCTTGCAAGCACCTCTTATGAAATATCTAGCAAAAGCCGGTAAACTATTAAGGTTGAGGAAATACTGCTAATGTGGCTTGAAGCTAAGATCCAATGCACTTTCTGCAGGTTCTGCTTTTTCATTTCTGCCCGTGTTTGCTTTACTCTAGATGCTGAAAACTGCAGGGTCTATTCTGAAATTGAAAACCTGATTTTTATCTTTCATCCCACTTAGATGTGTGTGCTTAAGAATCTTCATGAAACAGGTCTTTAGTGACTCCTGTGCATTTTGATCAGTCACATAAAATATGGAAGAGCAAGAGCAACATTCCAGGACTTAAATTTACATTTTCTATGATCATCTCCCTTCCAAGAGAGGGCGGCACCGTTGCTATACATTTACAATGAGCTACAGAGTTTTAAAATTCTACAAATAAGTACTATTTCCTCAAACCAAAAGTTTTGACTTCTGAGATTAAGATATGTTCCTGGTTCCCTCTTTGATGTACTGTATCTCTGTTCATTTCCCCATATGCAAAAGTAAGATAATGATACAGACTTTCTCTTAAGTGCTTTGACAGTCACACATGGAAAATTCAAAGAATGAACTAAATATTTGGTTCAATCATGCAGTAGCTTCAGTATTCCCTTGTCAACTGATATTTCTATTTCCATCTGTTTCTCGTTAAATCCCATGCATCTTGGGCAATATTTTTGGTCAGTGATGAAAACAAACACTTGAAGAGCTACTCTTTCTAGCAGATGCTCAGAATGCTTTTTATTGTAGAAATGCATATATGAATTCAAATGTAGGATTCAAAGTACGTCTTAGTCTGACCCTAAGTCCCACATAATAGAAATATCTGTATTTGATTCTATGAAATTTATAAAAACAAAACAACATTTCAGTTGTGTACTGAAAGTATGCCTACCAATAAACATGTACCAACAGGTTAAGCCACTGTCTTCAGGATATAATCAGTGTAAACACAATCATTGGCAGAGTAGGGAAATAAATGTGTAAAGCCTTCCTTTCATATTCTCCAGGGTTCTACTGCCATGTCTGATAAACTTTGTGAAGCAAGTCCTTAATGAATACCTGTTCCTTAAAGAAACAAGCAAGCCCCTTTCATGTCAAAATGAAAACACGTACTTGCTTTCCCTGGAACAAACAGTTATCCATCTACCGATTGCAGCAGGAGCTCACATCTACAGTTGATATTGTTCTGTAACCTTTTGAGAGTCCTGTGGAAAAGCACAAGCCTGTCTTTTGGCTCTGTACTTGCTAATGCTGTCTCAGAAATCTTGTAATGAAACAAAAATAAATTCCAAATTAAATCTTACCAATAAAGCATAATGATGAGTTCTGAATTTTAACAGCTTAGGAGGACTGATTAGCATTTTATGAGTTTGTGTATTTAGCGCAAGTCTCACATCAATTCCTTTACAATTCTTGGTCTTAGTTGCTTATGCTATTAATAATTATCAATGAAATTACACCAGAGTAAATATCCTGGCTTAGCTCAGCTACCACTATCACTGACATTATGTGGCATCCTCTGATTTCAAAAACGCCCTTATTTAAGTCACTCAACGCCCTCAAGTCACTGCAACAATAGCATAACCGACACAAAAGCAGTTGTTGTATGGACCCGTCTTTTTTCAGAGGATGAGATATGCGGTAGGAATGTGAATGCTGCATTGACCTTGGCACGGATGGCATAAATTTTCTTAGCTGTAAATGTATGAGCCAACCATTAAAAGAGAAGGTTCTATTGATTTCAGTCGAAGATCAGCCCTGCTATTCCTTTAGTTAAATATTTCTCCAAGATCTGACGTTGCTCAGATCTTTTTATGTTTATTATTAAACATTTAAAATGCGTGTTTGCCACATTGCCACAGATACTTTTGCTCAGCAGAAAATGGGTATACTGACAGGTGCATATGTAGTGCATCTTCTGGTTGTGGTGCTTACATTTATTTATCCAAGGAAGCTCAAAAATATGGTTCCAAGAAAAAATGAAACCTTAATGTAGGCACTCCTCAAATTTTCTTATTCCTATCAAATCAACAGGGAAGAATTTGTTCAAAAAAGTCATTTTCTTGTCATCTTTATGTAGGCTACCCACCCACTGTTTTTTCTCCTTGTTTTCAGTCCCACTTGGTGGAATTTTAATTGATGCAATGGTTTCCATATTTAAATGAGAAATATGAGGACTGAGGGTTGTTGATTTTTTTTAATTGTTTTGTTTCTGTATATGCTTTCTGCTTTCTCCTCAAATAGTATAAGGCAGAGTGGTTTCCAGCTTTTTCACCTGTCTCCCATCATCTGGTGATTTGCTGAATGTAATGAAGAATACTGAGGCTTAAATACTACAGTTAGCAATAGCAGTCATTTAACTGAGGAGTTCTTTGTACAAACGAGGCACTGGAAATCAGCCCACGTCCTTCTCTGCATGTGTCATAGTATGGCTCTTACTGCGCAGATAAGGCAGCCAGCCTGAAAACACTGACTGCAGTCTGTTCTCATTTGATGAAAACTGTGCAGATGTTCCCCGTTGGATATGAAAAGGTCAAAGAAAGAATTTCAGCTTAGAAAAGGCATACTCAAGTATTTGTATTTTTTACTTTAATTATTTTGTGACATAAAGAAAAGGAATGAGTTAACAGATGAATTCAGTTTTTTTTTCCCTTCTCATTTTTAAAGCTTCTGAAGTATTTCACAGGATCTAATTTACAACCTCACATAAAGTGCCTGTGAATTAATATATAAGAAATATACGTTACCAACAGCAGAAGACAACTGAAAAAAATATGTCATTCTGTGCATGTCATCTGCCTTTATTCACCTACTGGGACAGAAATCTGTAAATCAGAGCATATTGTCCCTTTCTCACTTCCTAAGCATTTTTTACTTCCTTCCCTTCAGTACTGATCAAGATAAACACGATGGCTGTTCAGATCTGTGATCTCAGTATTGTTTGGCTAAAACATGATTCAAATTTAAGAAGACAGTGGAATTCTTTATCACGATTTCTAGTGAGTTTCTAGTCAGTGGATGAACTTCCTTGCTTTTACCAGCTTATTCTTAAAACAAGGACATCCATCAATCCTCAGAGGCTGCCTTCCATACAGTAACAGTGAATATCACCAAAACTACATTGTTCTATATGTAATGTAGCATATGTATTTTAATGGTTACCTGCAACTATGTCTGTATACAGGAGGGCATTTTATAAAGACATTCTATTACCTCCATGACATTAGAATTTGACAAAACCCAGAGAATCACATTTCAGTAAGCAACAGTTTTCCACAGTTTCTTCTATCAGCGAAGAGCTTACCAGTAAGAAATGCTGGAAAAAGAGAAAGGTCATATTCTGTCACAGGAGGAGGATTAGTCATCTCCATGTTTTCATTATGGAAAAGCTAAATCCTAGGATATAAAAAGTTTTTCCAATAGAGATCAGAACCTATTTGAAAAGGTAATGAAGAAAGTTCATCTGCAAGATGAACAGCTCTAGTCATATGCCAGAAGGAAATACGAGTTCTGACTAACACACTGCAGGGAAGGAGACACAGTTGAAGAGGAGACAAGAGGAGATTGTAGAGCCTGATTCCTCAGTATGTGAGTGCTTGCAGCCCAGAAGGCCAACAGGATTTTGGGCTGCATCAAAAAAAGGGTGTACAGCAGGCCCCACCTGGAGTACTGTGTCCAGGCCTGGGGTGCCCAGCACAAGAAAGATGTGGAACTGATGGAGCAGGTCCAGAGAAGGGCCACGAAGGTGATCAAAGGGCTGGAGCACCTCCCTTATGAAGAAAGGCTGAGGGGAGTGGGATTGTTCAGCCTGGAGAAATGTCCAGAGAGACCTCACTGTGGCCTTCCAGTACTTGAAAAGAGCTTATAAAGAAGAAGGGAACTGACTTTTTACGTGGTCTAATAGTGATATTACTAGGGGGAATGATTTAAAATGAAAAGAGGGAAAATTTTGAGTAGAGGTTAGGAGGACATTCTCTACTCAGAGTGCGCTGAGGTGCTGGCACAGGCTGTCCAGAGAAGCTGTGGTGCCCCATCTCTAGAGGAGTTCATGGCCAGGTTGGATGGGGCCCCAGGCAGCCTGAGCTGGTGGGTGGCAGCCCTGCCCATGGCAGGGGAATGGAACTGAGTGGTGCTTAAGGTGCCTTCCAACCTAAGCCATTCTATAATTCTATACAGAAAAGAAACAGCAAGAGAAGGAACACAAAGGCATATTAAAAATGTATGGGTGGAATACAGACAGAACAAACTGATATAAGCTGCCTTCAGAAATGATTAGACTAGAAGTGGAAATTGTTTTCTATGTAGAAATGCTGGAATTCTGAGCACTTCAATCTGCCTTTTTCCTGGAACTTGAAAAGTGTGCGTGAAAGATGACAGGATGTTCTTATCTCTGATTACAAACAAGACACAATAGCCCAGCCCAGTGTAGTGTTGTCATGTTTTTCTGAGTATTTGCAGCATATCCAGTTGAAAATCTAGAATAAGATTCTAATTTTAGTAGGATTTTTAGAAGAGATTCACCCATTCAGTGATTATGTAAAAGGAACCAAATTCTCCTTTATTATAAAATGGAAAGTTCAGAACACTCCCATGAAAACACTTCATAATGAAGGAGAATTTGTTTTTATTTACTTAGTCATTTTATTTTAATAAGCAAATGTACTTTGTTTTTTTTTTAATTTTTTTTCTGACTTGGCTTCCAGTCAGCATAATTCACTGGTGATTCATCACTTCAGCAGTCAATGATAGACTTCTACAGAGTCATTGCAGGACAAGTTCTCATCAGCTCTGTTCTCCCTTAGAATGTGGGAGTGTACTTATGACAGAGAAGATTAAATATCTGGGCCGAATGGTTCCCCCGGAAGGAACTCTGAGCAGAAAGGATGCTCTGAAGTTTTTTATACTCATCCACAAGCATAATGCTGAATTACAAAAAGTGAAGAACTTCACTTTTGTAGAAGAAGAACTTTTGTACTTCAGTGATATGTCTGTGTCACTCCATGAAATCTGCTTATTTTCATGATGGAATAGCAAGCAGATTCATACTGTTTTGTTCACTCTGTACACTAAGTACAAATTTCAAAACAAGCACTTCTGCCTGATGTAGGCTTTGACCACAGTCAGAGCTATTACAAGAGAACTAGAACAGCACATGGAGTGAAAATCACAGAGAATTCAAGTTACAATCTATTTCATCACCATACAAAAATCTTATTCATTCTTCTATTAGATAGAATTAGATAGATAGTTTCTAGATATTTTATCTATAAACCACCAATGACAGCAGCTACTTTGTAGGACTCATCAGGGAACTATTTTTAAATCATTGCCTTTGGAACCCTCCCATCCTAGCAATTGTGAAAGGCCATCTTTATTGTGCTATGATTGCACTTAAAAATGAGGACAATATGTATGTTCCTAGATACAAAAGCATTAATTCCCTTGGAAATCATGTGGCCAGTTAAGTCCAGGATGTAAATGTAATACTATATTTAATTTATCAGAAACTATAACCATTAAAGTATTTAGCCATATTAATAAAATATTAAAGACTCGCATGAAGAATTAAAGGAGAAATCTGCTTTACTTTAAAATGATACTTTGACAACATAGTACTAAATTATCGTATTCATATAATAAACTAATTCCATACTCTTCACAAAATAAGCTGATGTGGCAGAACTAAAAGTGACATGATAGGAAATAAGAACAAACATTACTCTAATGCTTGTATTTAAAGCCAAGTTATTCAATTTTAATTTTATAAGAGAATTTACTTTGTGTAATGCTGAATGGGATGCAGAATGACTAGACTGATGTAGAGCAATACCTTTAAATGCAAATCAAAACTAAAACATTTGATTAAAATAACAGAAGAGGACGCTGCCTTGAATATGCATTTGCATGAGGATATTTTTGTAATAGTTCCTAGAGTTGGATGTAGCACTCCTGTCCCACTCCTCTCCAACAGACTAACACGTGCACGCACATGAGTGCAAACACACACATACTATGTCCACACATGCACACATGGCTGTCCATCACTTTGAAACAAGACAATAAGGAAAAAAAAAAAGTCCAGATGAGCATGTTTTCTCAGTTTTATGATGGACCCTTCAAAACCAGTAATATTTAAGTATGTAAGAGCTTCCTTATGCTTAAGAACAGGTGCTTAGATTTGAGTCAATGAGACTGAGAAATCCTTAAAACAGTACTGAAAAATAGAGCAGTCATAATTTCTTTGATTCTGCTTTTATTAAAACACGCAACCATCCCCCCTGGATTTCCTGTTTCAAAGCAAGCATCGAATGCACCATTCTGAGTCAGGTCACAGGAGCCTGGCCAGCATCAAGCTTTGTAAAACAGATGACATTTTAAACTTCAGAGTTCGGGTTCCTCTGGGAGCCTGGGTAACTAGAGGTACCTTAAAGACCCACTGTACTATGGCATTTTGCCATGGGATGTAGACATTTTAAACTCCACAGCCACTTAGGTAGTTTAATCCAAGAGGGCACATGACCTGAGGCCTAGACAGGCCAGGAAAATGATTTAGAAACCCTTCTATCTCCCCCCTGATTTATTCGATTTCCACTGAAACTTCTGATAAGGGAGAAGTTCAAACCTTTGAAAGTTAAAGCAGATGCAGTTTTGTGAAGAACTGAATATGTAATAATAAATCGCAGAAGAAAATATTCCCTTCATCATTGGCCAAATGTTCTTTTCCACTGTTTTCCCCACTCCTATTCTGCAGAAGGTGTTCTCTTAGGTCTCGTCTCTCAGAGAAAAAATTTAGAGGTGAAGTTTTATCAGGAAAACCTTTAAGACTAAAATGTCTTTTTTTTTTTGCTGTTTTTAATTATTTTGTTTTTTCTCCCTCCTGTCTTCATTTCAGAAGGGAGGAAGAGTCCCTTCAGTCCCTGCAGCTCAGAGATCATGTGATGCAAGGCTCCACTCTGTAGTACTGTCTGTCTCTTTCTTCCAGTTTTTGTGGCTGTTTTTCAAATGAAGGAGGCTACTTGCTAGTGAAACAGCTTTTTGCAATGCTGGAATCTACTCATTTGTCCATCACATTCCAATGGAGTTATTCCAATGTATTATTAATTCCTTATAATTCTTTGTCTGAAAATAACTTTAAGCAAGAATAAGAGCAAATCTCTCAGAATTTGCAGTCTTGGGAGAGAAGCATATTGAACTTACTTTTTACATTATCTCTGCCTTGAAATCCTGATTTCATATTCTTGAGTTTAGATACAACTACATTCTGCTATTGTACAATGGCAGCTTTCTGATCATGTTTGCCCTGCTGCTTCCCATGGACCCACCATGGGACCAGGCAAAGAGCCATTCTGCTGACTCAATCCCATCTGTAACGACCTCCTAATATGGTTATTCTGCAGAAACCAAAAGAACGTTTCATCACTGGAACAAATTGTTCATTAGTGTTACTTCACAAAAGGGATATAACATGCACTAATGAAATCTCTTGCATATTGATGAATCTGAATGTAGGATAGTATGAACTGAGTTAAAATATGATCATTTTGAACATCTACCTGCACAGACTTGGCTTAATCACATGGGAAATCATTTCATCTTCTATGGCATCAGGATTTTCTTGTAAAGCCTAAGGCTTCAAATAATCCTCAGTACGAATGCCTGAGTGCTAAAAAGACATATAATGTGAGCAGAAAGTGAACAGACCCTTTCATGCGGATCTTCAAAAATTACTTCAGCTTGTTGGCAAAAACAAGAAAAAGCAGATCAGTGCATCAGGAGAGCTGCCAGCAGTGCACTCTGCAGTGAATGGCAGCTCACTATGTCCACTGGGTGCAAGGTGGTCCCACAGAGAGCTCCATCACAAGGAGGTGCACCCTGTCAGGCAGTCCTGTCCCTGTGGAATGGTACTGCTTCCTTTGCCAAATGGGCCTGTGCAGCTGCAGAGAATTGCTTATTTTAGTAGGACTACTCAGTAACTTAAAAATGAGGGAATAAATCATTTCAAAATGTACTCTGGTCACTTGACAATTGCAGCATAGTGTTAATTATTTATGGTGACAACTCAGAAAGCACTAACTGTATGTAGGAGACATTATAAACAATAATGGCTTAGGAAGCCTGGCTACAGAAATCTTCTGTTAACTCTTTCCTGGGAATAGCAGAGACTCACCCAATATTTTGGGCAGATTCGCAATGTGTGGATTATTGCAGGTCTGCTATATTCTCATTTTGAAATCACATTATCAATTTTAATTCTTCTTAAATGAATTCCTCTGGTAAACACTTAATTTAGGGAAAAAAAAAAAAAAAAAGATCATAAATTCATTACCAAAAATTAAATAGCTTACCCAATAAGAGCAGCTGACTCACTTAGAATCAATTTTCTGTTATGACATAAAAAAAGCTTCATTAAGAATGCAGTTTATAAAAGAAGTCAAACCCTAATCAGCTGTATTGTTGCAATGTGTTGTCTAGTATAATAGACTGTAATCTTATTAATAGAAGAATATTCTGTGGAAAGTGTTTCAATAGCAGGACCAAATTCATTACTGGAAAAAATCTACCAGAGACAATAAAAGTAAATTGGAAGATCATATGAAGTATCCTCTGTGTCCTATGGCAAAGTGATTTTACCTTAAATAAACTGTTTGACATAATATCTAGAACATTCTGTAGATAAAAAATATGCACAGGCAAAATATCATTAGATAACTGAAAAATTTTCATTTGCAGAGTTTGGGAAAGGGAGTTGGTACTTTAAAGACCCAGGAAGTAAAATAAAAAACATAAAAATATATAATTGTTAATAATAAATGCTATAGAAGCCCAGCTTTTTCTTGCCTTACAATGAGTTCTGCTTAAACTTTGTCCATAAATTACTCATAAATACATACATTGCTAATTCTCTTCATAATTTGAGAAATCTTCAGTTAAAAGAGTACTCCACTTGTGATACAAGAACTTCTGGAGTTAAGTATGTCACCCTGCTCTTTTCTTAGTACAGGAATATTAATCTAAATTATCCTGTGCTGAACTAATTTGCTAGCAGCTGTGTGGCAGAAAGTACCATTGTGAACTATCTGAGGCATGATTCAACCAATTTATTGCATTTAATGAGGAATTAAAAAAGAAAAAATTGGTTCATTTGGCTCCTCTTCTGCCTGTTTATTAGCTACAGAAAGTACCATCACAACTTCTGTTTTTACATCTTCCCTGCAGTCACATCAATAGTTGTTAGCAAGACAGCATTTGCATAGCAAGAGAGCTGTATTCTAACATACGATGAGCAAAAACATAGCAGAGACTGTGTGTACTTGGGGACAGCTCTAACAAAAGGCCATAGAATGAATGTTAGACACCTAAACCTGGAACAAATTCTAAGGAAGGCCCCCAGGCTTCATATTCAGTAAATCAGTGCCTCAAAAAGAGGTCCTGCTCATTCCAGGATCTCAAGAGTTTGAGCCTACAAGCTGATGGTTCCAATGCTCTCCTGGGAGCCAAGTGAAACAACTTTGATCTGTTTGTCTGAACTGAAATTAAATCTCCAATTTGCTTGTTGATGACACTGAATTGTAAAGGTGTTATAGAGTGATTCAGGCTGGAAGAGACCTAGGGAAGCCCCTAGGCTAAGCCTTTCCTGCTCATGGTCATGAGCCCATGGCACTTGGGCAATGTCCAGTTGGATCTTGAAAATTTCTGAGGTGTTTTATTTTGTGAGTTCTCTTGTGTGTGTGTGTGTTGTCTAACTGATAACACACTCCTATAAGGACATGCCTCAGGTCCTATGTCCCAGGGTGGCTGAGTTTCTGCATTGTCCCTTCACAGCGCTGAACTCTTTTCTTAACCAGCTGATACATATGTACCTGGTGCCTGATATATATGTAGATACTTGCTGGTTAATAAAACAACACAGCTCTAAATTTCCAGCTAGCATGCATACACTTCGAGCAATGACAAGGCTTTCTAAACTTTTAATGTGAGAGAAGAAGCATTATCAGTGGTGGCTAGCTTCCTTAAAGTTATTTGTCCACTATGCATCACAGTTTCTTAATTTTTTTCAAAGGAATAACATAATATTAAGTCTGAGAACTGTTTAAAATATTGGTGGCAGAGCTGAATCCCCAGCCTGTGAGCAAAGGCACTGTGGAAGAACTCCCTCTCGTTCAGTAAAATTTGAAAGATAAGTATCTTTGAATTAGGAATAGGTTTACTTCACTTCATCCTTGCTTCAAAGGATTCATAGAATACAACAACAACATCCAGCATTATTCTTGAGTTCAGAGGTTCCAGTTCCCTTGTCTAGCCCACTTCCTCAAAAAACACACAGCCTTCGTGATGTGCTTTACAGAACAACTTCTGTAAAAGCTAACCCTCTAAATTCCCACACAATAACTGGCATTCTGAGAAATCTTTTAATAAGTAAGGGAAGCTGAGCTTCATTTATTATCTTGTTTACGACAGAATATGACTCTAAGGAAGTTCATGCACTCCTAGCCCTGGCTGTTTATTCACTCTTGATTTCAGGATTCAAATACGCTCTCTTTGAAATTTTTTAATTTTTTTCTTTTGTATTAAAGGAGATGGATTCCCTACGAACCTTGAAAAAAGCTTTGCTGTTACACTTTTCTTCACACTGAACCTTAGCTATCATATACAAGTCTTAATAGCTTACTATAAGAACCCAGAAAGATTAAAGTTTAGGAGGGACTGTGAGTGATAGGGTCATAAATGAAAGGTTTTGTGGTATCGCTTTGAATTTCTGTTCTCTTATCACCTCTCCGTATGCCGCATGAAAGACTGCTCTCTGCCTGTGAGGACAGAAGGATTATCTGCCACTTGAAGAATCACCAGATAGTCAGTGGGATTTGTAAGAGCCTTCTTCACAGATTTCTTGAACACTTTCATGAAAGAAGAAATAACTCCTAAAACAGCAATATTTAGTTCTTGTCCATAAATGTATTTTTCCTAAATATTTTCAGTCAGATATCACTTAGACATAGCTCACCGAAGAAGCTCATTGAAGAAACATTCTCCTACAGCAGAAATGGCTCAGTTTAACAACCCTATACTACCCATCCTTGTGAAGCAACCTGCCTTTGGGTGTACAATCCAGCAAAGCAAAAAGGACTAGTCTTAGAAACATCAAGCAGGCCTAGTTGCAAAGTGCTCTTTCTCCACAGTCTGTAATATGACAGTGTGTGGGAGAAAAGCTGTTTTTCTCTGCTGTTGTTGAACAACCACCCCACAACACCCTAACTAGTCCCACTATACTTTAAGCAGAGTGCCTAGTAAATTGCCCTTCAGTGAGGACTCCCACAAAGATCAATCTCCTCACAAGAAAAAAATGAAATCTCAGCACATTTAAACTAGCCAACTGCTTTAAAACTTCCCTTTGATTACAAATTGCAAACAATACCTCTGTGCTGCTGCAGCTCCTGCAGATCCCTAATACCACTACAGCACATAGTATGTTGTTGCAACAGATGTGAGCAAACTACAGCTTTCACTGCTTGCCGTGCTATTTCCTAAAGGTGAGAGAGCATGCTGTGATTCCTAAGGAAGTTTTAGTGTTGCTGTATCTTAAGAGGATTTATCATAAATACTTCTATGTTTAGCACATGGGCATAAAGCAACAAGTAGAAAAAGCTGAAATAAGTAAACTGTTGTGTGTCTATTTTAGTCAAGCCCACAGTAGCCACTGCCTGTTTCTGCCTATTTCTATGCAACCCACTGAAAACTGTAATTAACGCTTTTGCTTGGCAACAGCAATTCATCTTGTTTAACTCTTCAGCAAACTACTCCTATTTATTTTTAAAAAGATTTAGGATATTTTCTATCATCTGTTCATCGTAGATAGAAAACTGCAGTACTACATTGTCTGCCAAATCTTTTCTGCTTCCTCTCCTTCCTCTTTTGATCATTTACAATGCATTTGGCAGTCATTCATTCCAGTTCAGTTGTTTTAATCTCTTCTGCTCCTGATGTGGTGGTGTGCTTTCTGTTGGAGAACAGAGGAAGTAGCGATTGAAGTGCTGGTTACTCTGAAAGTTGGATACTGAAGATATTCACCAGTTCCTTAAAATAATGGAAATTCAGCCTGTTCCAAGGCTTCATAGAATCACAGAATCATAGAATGGCCTGGGTTGAAAAGGACCACAAAGATCATTTAGTTTCAACCCCCCTGCTATGTGCAGGGTCACCAACCACTAGACCAGGCTGCCCAGAGCCACACCCAGCCTGGCTTTGAATGCCTCCAGGGTTGGGGCATCCACAACCTCCCTGGGCAACCTGTTCCAGTGCATCACCACCCTCGGTGTGAAAAACTTCCTCCTAATATCTAACCTGAACCTCCCCTGTCTTGGTTTAAGATCATTCTCCCTTGTCCTATCACTATCCATCCATGTAAACAGTCATTCTCCCTCCTGTTTATATGCTCCCTTCAAGTATTGGAACGGCACAATGAGGTCTCCCTGGAGCCTTCTTCTCTCCAAGCTAAACAATGTTCATACCAATGTTTTCCTCATATTTGCCATACTGGGTAGAAAATTACATCTGACCTTTCCAAACTGGTTGCTAGCTAAAGGCTTACAGACAAAGGTCAATCTCATATTTGTAAACTTGATCATTCTCCTGAGGACTATTTGTACTGTCAAATGTGATGAGTCTTAATGGAATAGTGAACAAACTAAAAAAAAATGTGGGTTGCTGCACAGGGAAGCGGTGGAGTCACCATCCTTGGAGGTATGTATATTTAGAGATGTGGATATGGTATGAACAGACATGGTTTAGTGATGGAGTTAAGAGACTGTGTTGGTTGTTGGATCTGATAATTATCAAGAAGGTATTTTCCAACCTCAATGGCTGTATGATTCTAAAAGCTCTTCATGTCTATAAACTAAGTCATATATAGCCTAATAATTGAAAGGAAAGCGTTTGATGCTGAGGCTGCTGATTACTTTGTGTTAGCTAATACCTGGTGAATTTCTTCTGAAGTTAGCAGAAATTGACTAAAAGCTCATTCTTTACAGGAAGTAAAGCTTTTCAAAGACTTCTGATCATTTCACTGAGATGGGCTGCATTTGTCTACATACAGCAATTTGCTTCTGATCTGATTCTACAGTTTTCTCCTGCGCATAATGAAGAAAAGCATTTCTGGGGTGCAAAGCAGAATTTTTGATCTTAGGTATCCACAGTAAATTTACCTATTTCTCTCGTTGGACTATAGAATCTGACAACAATACTCATAGTAGAACAACTGGTAGAAATAATTCCTGGAATCTTAACACATCGTTCTTCCATCTCTTCTCTCCTACAGGTGACCAGGTAATATGGTACATTTCCACAAGCAAGATATTGTATATATGCAAACAATACCTGTTTGCATTGGATATAAATATTTCTTGTGTGGTTTTAAGTTTTTTCCCATAAAATCTTCATTTTCTCATGTTTCATTGGAATAATTGTGTATAAATAAAAACGTTGTGCAATTTGCTTTTCACCTTGTAAACAAGAAGCATCCTAGAAATCCAGCCACAGCAAAAACAATATGCCAAATCTACATATGCCTACTGCAAAAACCAAGTTCTTAACAGAAAACAGCTGACTGAGTAAAGCTGTCTGTTTCTGCCAGCATATTAAGAGCAATTATTTCGATGTACCTGTCCTGCTAACTAATACATACCAAAACTCCTCAAAAGACTTTCCATTTGTGCCAGCAGCCTTTAAAAAACGAGTCTATAACTAAGAAAGCAAAACGTCAGAAATGTTGCTGGGTTTTAGACACAACCATACATAAAATAAAAGTAGCTTTTGTCCTCATTAACCTTGTTTCTTTATAATCCCAAGGACACTTAATATCAGGTTCGTGCACCGAAAGAAATCAGAGATTAAAGGATTTCTATAATGTATGCCACCTCTCCAGAACTGGGCATTAGTGCTGCTTAAGAACACCTTGCTTACTGCTATCTTGGACACAGTCTTTTCTGGCAGCTCTGCACTACTGACAGCTTCTCCAGCAAGAGGAACCCACAAGCTCTCCTAGTCTATAGTCTATTTTATTAAAAAGTGATATATTTTAAGTGTTTTCAACAAGCTTCATCTACTTTGTGGCCCATTAAGGAAAGCGCCCTATTCCATAGTTCCTCTAATTTTATGTGTACCAAAAGGATTTTGTTCTCCTCTGGTTTATACCATGCCACTCATGGAACTCAGTAAATTAGCTCTTTTGTCTACTCTCCATATGGCCTATTCACGTGTTTTCTCTTAAGTACTGTAAATAGGCAGCTGGGACTCCAGAATTCCAATGTTAAAGCAACATTATGTGTAATTCTCTTAAACCTAGTGCTGTACAATGCAACTTCTTTCTGAACAGTTATTTAAGCTGGAATGCATCAGAAGGAATTTAATCTGCAAAATCTAAAACATTCTTCTGGGACAAAAACATTGATAACACGTAATATACAGCAAAAAAGTACTCATTGCTCATTGTTACTGAAAGTAACGGGATCATAGAAAGGCTTGGTTGGAGGGGACCTTAGAGACCATCCAGTTCCAACCCCCTCCTGTGGGCAGGGCTGCCACCCACCAGCTCAGGCTGCCCAGGGCCCTGTCCAGCCTGGCCTTAAATACCTCCAGGGATGGGACACCCAGAGCTGCTCTGGGCAGCCTGTGCCTCCGAGTAAAGAATTTCATCCTAACATTTAAGCCAAATCTTCCCTCTTTTAGTTTAAAGCCATTCACCCTTGTCCTACCACTATCTACCTGTGTAAAAAGTTGGTCTCCGTCTGTCTATGAACTCCCCTAAAGTACTGAAAAGAAGAAAGAAGGGAAAGAAGAGCAGCTAAAAACTGTACTCTAAGGTTACCAACATGAAATTTGCCACTTTGACTGAGGAACTCTGAGTTCTCTGAGTGACTCTGCTTAATTTTATTTTGTGCTTCCTTTTCATTTGATGAGTGAAAAAAATGTGCCAGTTTTTTAACTAGTCCCACTCAACAGGCACAGGACAGAGAATGAGGGTCTGTACAAAATTAATTGGGTTCTCAGCCCACAGAAAATTCATAATATGATAAAGTCTCCAATAATGACCTAGTATAATGAGTGTTATCAGTCTCAGGACAGAGGCTTAATTCCTGAATTCATTAACAGGAAAGAAAAAAAAAAAAAAAAAGCGGCAGCAAGGGCATAGATTGAAATACAATAAATTTCTCCTCAGTTTTAGTAATTTTTTAAAAAAAATTTTTAATGTGAGGATGGTCAGACAGTGGAACAGTACAGAATCCTCCCATTTGGAGATACTCAAATCCTGCCAGACATGGTCCTGCTCATCCTGCGTTAGATGACTCCGACTGAAGCAGACACTCAAGAGGCACTGTCAGATTCAGCCATAGCTTGACTTTAGATGCACAGCCTCATTAGAGGTATTTTAATTAAAGCTCTTTATTTCAATAAGATTCATTCTGTTGTCTGGGCTCAGAGGGGCAACATGCATGAAGATCCTTAAGATACGAAAGAAAACTAAAACCTGAAACTACAGCAGTCTTGTCTTTCAAGCTCCCAGGATGTAACTGATACACTTGACTTCCAGAATTCAAAGTCTTAAAGTTCAAAACAATTTTATAGGTTTATGCCTTCACTATTTATTTTTGGCACCACTGGAAACTAAAATCATAACATTTATGATTATAGACTGCCTGCTAAAATTACTGATTTATTCTTTTATGTGTGTTTGTATCTGCAAATTTGTTAACTGGCTGAGAATCATCCCACTTACGTCTGGGCCTTTGCATTGACTTATTCACTGTAAATGATGTACAAGATAACTGGTCTCTGCTAGCATTTCTTACCTTCTATCCCAAAGTTTGAATAACTATTAATCTACACAGTCTGGTGAAGTAATCACATTCCCATTTTTCATGTGGATATATAATTACCAGGAAGGAAATGCAGTACCGTATTTTGCCATAACTACTGTGTATGGCAAAACAACCATACTTCCCTTTCTCCATCTTTAAAAATGAGAGGGTAGAAAAAGTGGAAAACTTATCTGGAGAAAATGTTTAAGATCCTTATTTATCCTATCTGCTGTTGACAAAGATATATTAGCAAGTTTCTCATCTGTCCTTTAAGTAGGCACAACCAGATGCATAACCAGTGATATGCCTCACTAGTTAAGGACTGAGCAAGTGACTGTGTGCTATGACTTGTAGTAGAGTGGAGAATCTGCTGCTCCCAAGGAGATCAAGCCCGATCACAAGTGCCATGATGAGACAGCTCTTATCAACAGAAACAAGGCCAGACTGCTACAGCATGTTTCAGCCCACTGGTTGGAGATAGTGTTTTAATAATATCTAATTTCATTGTGGAACAGTCTGGGTAGCGCTGTACTCAGCTGAAGTGAGAAGCTGCATATGCCTACCATGATATGTAAAAACTGCTCCATTTTTCCCCAATGTACCACCAGGGAACCAAGCACCCTTAAGCATTTTACATTGGCACTGGAAGAGCATGCCCTCTGCCATCACAAATGGGTTTAAACCATATTATTTCTTAATAGATCTAAACATTAAGGGAATTTGTATCTTAAAAAAAAAAAAGGTTTAAAGATTTTTCATATTTCTAAGCAAAATGTCTGTTGAATCATGTATTTTTACTCCGTGTTCTGAAAGAAGGTCACCAGATGGCACTATTACACATTGTCTTTCCGATTTCAGTCTCTTAATACATAAAAAGTTTTTAATCATGGAAGAACTGGCAGTACTGTAACTGACATAGCATTTGGGGGCAAGCATGATAAGTAGTATCTCTGTCGTAGTCTCCCTAACCCTATTAAATTCTTCTAGAGAAGCCATCCTCTGAGAACCTCTTTCATAGATTCAAATACATGTTAAAAGTAAAGGGAAGGGACTGTTCTGTGTTTGTAGCTCTCTCTGCTCAAGAACTAGCATGTACCTGTAACTGGAACATATCACAGCAGGAACCTACACAGATATGGCCATGCTGATTTCTCCTCTTTGATAAATGGAAACCCTCTGCTGTCATTACACAGAGGAAACACTCTATGAATACTGTAAATATGTACTTTTCTCAATTATACTGACAGAGATCTTGTGTATCCAAGCTGCATCTTTGGCCCAATTTAAATGCATCTACAGACCCACCAGCAAATCACTGCATGCAACAGTGATAGGTGGTATTTGAACTTCTCTTGACTGTTCGCAGCTCTTCTTTTAATGACATGAGCAGAAATATGAACCTCATGTCTCCTAGCAGGCATGGCACTTAGAAATGGCCTGCAATCTTGATACCTATATTTCACGTATTTTATAATATTAGACTACTTCTTATTTCTGTAGCTACTAATTTGTGATCCACTGACAAATCCTCAAATTTGTGATAAATGAGTCACCATTAATTCCATAAACTGTTAGAAGAGTAATTTATAGCTGTAACTTAGACTTCCTAATCCTTTAAGCTTGCAGGTTTTTTTTTTCTCTGTTTAAATATAATATACTTGTGAACTATATTTTATACACCAGCACACTCAGAAATGGTGAACGGTGAGGAAAATCAAGCCATGAAATTTTAAGAATGTGGCAGGAATCATTAATTACCACAAGAATTCCCCAAGTGATTGGAACTGTGTCCAGCGAATCACAGACACTGACTGCTCCTGCATCACTATTGGCATTTACACGATAGCAGCATTATTATAAGTTCACATTACCACAAACATATCACCAACATACAGACCGTGCTGGAGATGATAGCAACCTTTTTAAAGAAAAAGACTGGAAAACACCAGAAAGATGCCTGTTTCTGTAGATAAGGAACCCTAACATTTCAGTACAGTATCTAATCTTACTTTCTGATCTCAATTAAACCTTCTGGCCATAACTACAGACTTCATGCTGCTCTTGATATAGAGTGCCCAGGTGGCACTAACCAGAGCCATGAGAGCAACACTGCCAGCACAGAGTGCAGTCATTTTTTCCTATACTTAAAATTTTTATGCATTTCACAAGCAACAAAATCACATCTCTGTAGTAGTGCCATGTTTTAGATGCACATTGAATAAGCAGAATTTCTCTAAAAGAAGCAGTGTTACTTTTTACTGAAGATAAAATTCATGAACATGGATATATTCTGCATATCTTTCTGTTCACAGAACTAATCAATTCTCCTCAACACAGAGGTTTAAACTCACTCTATAGCTTTACAAAGTTAAGTAAGTTTCTTGCATCAAGAGCATGACCCACATCCTACAGCAATATTTTTTGTTTTCAGGTCTAGGATAAAACACGTTCCCAGCAGAATTCTCTCTGCTAGCTTGTTGATATGGGTCAGTACAAGTAATCAGCAAGATACAGGATGTCATCAAAAGCAATAAAGTCCTGCTTCTCTTTTCACCATGTTCGGTGCCAAGCAACATCTTAATGATGACCATTTTCTGCACAGAGAAAGCTGTGAGTAGATAAAGTTGTTTTAGCACTCTGAATCTATCCAACACTCATCAGCAGCAGTGATAGACAACTATCGCAGACAAAACAGCCCCATGCAGTTGGTCAGCTCTGTGCAACATGCAGTCCTAGGCTGATGGTTGGAGCTGAAGGAGCAGATTCCTCCTTGCTCTTAGTGTCAGATAGTGATTTTCTGCGTGGTCTTTCAGGGGCTGCCAGAAAGTGCTTCTTGGACATCACCTTGGGAAAAAGTGACACAACAGTTTCAACTGTTGACAACTGAACTACATCAGAACTAAAATATTAAGATGTTAGGAAACAGTCTAGTTATGACTCCTAGTACACAATCTGCTAGTTTGACTTATTCTCTGTTTGCTGTCAGAGATTTGGTGAGCGAACTGCAGCCAGTGACAGCCCTAAAAGAGGTGGAGAGCACTAACTGAGGCTTAGGAGTTTGTTGTTCCTCTGCACACCAACACCCTCTCCACTCAGGAAGACTGTTTGCATCTCAGATGGGTGCCCAGCAGTAGATTTTAGGTTTTCATGGCAAATGGATAGCGGAATGTATGGTACAAAATTTGTAGTCATGCATGAAGACTACTATATGCAAAAGAATGATACAGACATCAAATGCTTTATGTGAAGGGAAGAATTTTGACTTCTAAAAATACCTGTTCACTCATTACCTACTTCCTACCCTTATGCCTTACTCCTATATCCTTATACTGATGCATGATGGCACTATAATCACCACCTTGACATGTCAGTGATCATGCCAAGAATAAATGGCTGGTGGTCAAGACACTACAACATTAATGCACAGATAATGCACTGATGTCATAACACTGATGATTTTAATGGTTATTACACCCAAGGATATTCAGGTGATTATTCCTGAAACAAAGAAGACTTACACATCTAAGTAAATCAGGGTCACAATGAATAAAACAACCTTCTCGTGCTCAGCCTGCAAGTCTGAAAGAGTAATGACTGCAGTGCTGTTTCCCTTTGTTGAGGGACTGTTTGCACGTGTGCTTCTTTACGGGACTCTAATCCCTCATTATACTGTAACGTTTGAAAACAACAATTAGCAATTAATTGTGAAGAACAAATTTCCAAAAGCAATGAAAAGCAGACAGAGCAAGAACAATGTAATCAAAATTCTCATAATTAACACTCTTTTTCCCTTTGGAGGCAGGAATTGCAGAATCCTGCTAACAAGGAGTTCCTTGTCATTTTAGGAGCTGTATATGGTTTAATTCATTCATTGTAAATGTTCAGTCATCTGTGTTAAAGACTAATGCAAAGCAACAAAAGTGAATTCAACCAATACTGCAATACTCTGAAAGCTAAAATTATATCACATCTTATCAAGAAGATGATCCAGAAAAAAAAAACTGCTATGAATCATACATGTTAACAGCCTCTGCGGCTGCAGTGCCAGTGACTTTTCTATAAATAACAGTAAGACTCGCTTAATAGCTTATGTGCCACATGCACCTCCTAGGGACCACATGTGACACCTACATAGAGGCCAGCGTCTAAGGGAGCAAATGAAACATTCGCAGTATTAATTAATACCTGTCCAAGCATTTTATTTTGCTCAGTGGCAGAGAAAAGAACAGTAGTTTTGTGTAACTCCGATCTTAAAGGTGACCCTGTGCAAAATGACATCAGGCCATCACCTGCATCAGAAACAGGTGCAAATTCAGGTGTTAAAAAAGGGGACAGTGTGGTATGTATTCAGGCTCTTGCTATAAAATCACAGGACATGGCTTTTCAGACTTTACTGACCTATTGCTGTCGGCAACATTGCAGATTCATTTACTTAATTTCAGGTCAACAGAGGATTATTCCTAGTAATTAAGATCCAAGTCACACTTGTAAAATGCCCAATTCTCTGCCCTGATGGCAGAAGTAACCTGAAGACTCTATTTGTAAATCAGGCAGCAAGAATAAGCAGGATGAATCTGAGACAAAAAAATTGGGACCACCAGTGTCTATTGTCTTGAAATTCTTACTGGCAGTTTTGAACACAGATAAATCAATCTAAAAATTAGTCTGCATTTTTGTTTTTTTACATACTATTTCTCCATACTTTGGAGAACCATTCCCTTCCAGCGTACAATTCATTATGTACATGTTTCAGCGTACAATACACACAAAAAATGTGCTCTATGTGTTATAATTAACTAACGTAGGAGCAGAAAGTTTCCATTCATTTCAAAAAGTAATTAACTGATTTGTTGTATACCCATTCTTCTCACTGAACAAATGACTCCTAATAATGATGACAGCAACAGTTGTTTCTAAAGCTGACGTGTTTGAGAAGAGCCTGCAAGTAGGCATATATCTGAGCTGCTCTGAAGATGTCAGATGCAAACCCTAAATTTGTCAGACACTTTGCATTCAGATACTTATGTAAAGGTAAAGCTAAGCTTTCTCTAATAATATGGATTTATTAAGAAATCAAAGCACTTAAGCATTTGCAAGTATAGTTAGAAGATTTCATTTTATTTTTAGACCTACCAGTAGACAGGCATTCTCATACAGGCACTATTCAAAAATGTAGATATTTGAGGCTAAATATGAATCGCAATTAACTCAAGAGTATCTAGAGAAACCATTCAAAATAAATTTTTGTTTAGTATTTTATACTTTTAGCATCATCGTAGCAATTTAAAATATAAGGCAGAAAGACTACAAGCCTATCCCTTGTACTACATCCAGAATTATAGTTATTTTTCATGTCATTATTCTAGAAAAGAACTTAAGTGTATAACTTCTTCTGACAGTGTAATGAAATAATAACAGCATACAGAAAGCATGTTCATTCACTTTAAATTGATGCATAATTGAAACTGATAAAGGCAAATTTTTAGGAAACAATGGTTACTCGTAACAGTATTTTTGTACCTCAGAATGTATCTTCATCTCTCATAACGCCACCCCTGGCAGCTGATAAATGTATGCTTTTAAAATTGGCTTTTTTTTGAGCTGTGTTTCAAAACAGATGAAGGAGAAACGAGATGAAGAAAACAGCTCCAGATCTTAAGGTACTGCCATTTAACAATTAGACTATCATGGCCCAATAATAATGTCATAATTGCTTTGAAATCTATCAGTAATCCAATCAACGCCCATGTGATGGGACACATCAGACAGTCGAATACTGAATGCCCTTTTCCAGTCTAAGTCCTGGGGCGCACAAAGCTGATATAGCTTGTTTTGCTTGCTCTGAGCCCACAAGACATTATTAGTTAGGGGTGATTTAATATTGAAGAAAGCAGCTCAGTGGCTTGGAATTATGCAGTGGCACACAGGGATCAAAGAAGCAGTAAGATCATAATTCCCCACATCCTGACTCTTGGGCTTAATTTTACACCCATCAAAATCAACAGCAAAACTCACCATGAACTTTGAAAGCATTTTGTATTCAGCATGGCCCTTTTCTTTCCACAAAGGAACAACCCCCCGACCTCTCACCCCCCCCACTCCCCCCATCACACACACACATCTAGTAATCATAAAGATCCATATTTACATGTTTGTTCCAGAGCAATTTCACTTTTTGTCATAGTGCAGTCAGAATTTTCAAGTAAGCAATCAGTTATCTTTAAAATGTTGGAGAAAAAAAAAAAAAGGCTGCTACTAATTTCATCAATTCCTCAAAAATTGTGCTCCATAAAAGAAGAGCCTTATATGTGGTTATCTAGTTTGTTTGCTAGCTCCCATCCTTTCCCCAAATCCTACATGTTCCACTTTGCATCAAGACCATTTTGTAGTCAATATGCTGACCACTGTTTTTCTTGCACACAGTAATCCAATCTAGCAAGCAGAATTCCTGCAGCTCACTGCAAAATGTTCTACAAGGCTTGAAAGCCACAGGTTTCTAAGAAGATTAAAAGAAAGAGAGATTCACATCTCCACCCTTAAAGCCAAGAGAAAAGCATGAGTTTGCAATTCGTGCCTCTTACTGAGTCCCTTGCTTTTATTTTAAGATAGCAGCTTGTGTTTATGTATATATTCACCTGAGGTTAAAAACTGGCATTTATTTCTCATGGCCCTTACTGTGAAGAAAGAGGTTGCATGATTTTGGAGTCTAAGCCATATAATTAGGAAAATAGTCGCTAATACATTTGCAGTGTATAAACTAATACTTTGATGAATAATTACTGAATGAGTCTGTCTACTTTTCAATTACATTGTTTAGAAAGGTTTATGCTTTCTGGCTATATAGTATAATTGAAGGAAGTAAAAGTTAAAATTCATGTCCTGATTTACAGTACTGTTTCTTTTTACATAGTCAAATTTTACTTACAGTAATTCCAGCTGTTGGCATTTCTTCTGGAGAAAAAGTGACCTTTTCTCCGCATGAAATGTCATGTTGGAAAGAATAGTGCCCTGGGACATTCCCATGCTAGAATCAGTTCCTGATAATCTCACTGGAAAGTGAGAAACCAGCCCTCTCCACTGAAGCTGACCTCCTGTTTTTATCCTTATAGATGCACGTGATAATATAAATTACTAATATGATACAAGGTATAATAAAATAAGTTAATAGTTCAGGATGCCACAAGGCACCAGCACAGGCTGTCCAGAGCAGCTGTGGCTGCCCCACCTTTGGAGGTGTTCAAAGCCAGGTTGGATGGGGCCCTGGGCAGCCTGAGCTGGCGGGTGGCAGAGGGTTGGAACTAGATGGAAATTTACGGTCTCCTCCAACTCAAACCACTCTGTATTTCTATATATTCAGCCTTGGGCGGGAGTGACTTGCTGCTTGGAGGGAGTCCAAATTTAAGAAGTAAATACAGACATATTTCTCTGGACAGCTAATCTGGGGAAAAAAAATGAGAAATGTCTTCCTCAGAAATTTTAAATATCTGAGTTAAGTATCATGGAAATGGGATATCAGGCAGAGAACTAGTGAAATGATGTAAGAAGCATGGAAAACACCATCCTATAGATCTGCATTGTGTATCGTATGGTCTACAAGGCATTTCTCAGACAAATCATTGCGTGATTTGGAAATCAGTGGAAAGAAACTAACCGTGCCTGTTTCAAAGTTGCACGTTGTGTCAAAAGTTCATCCTGAACGAGAGTACTTAATATTATGGTAATCAGTATAGAGAGGAAATAACTTCTTTCTAATCCATATTATACAGAGTACTTTCATAACTGTATACATCACTGTGGCATTCAAACATCCAGCCAAGGAGAAGCCTTCCAACAGGACATGCTTCTGTCCAGAAACATTCCAACTTACAATAAAAGTGTAACAGATAAATAAAATGAGTATTAAGAATAAAGCAGCACCAAAGGAATACTGAACTAGCAATAAAACCACACAAACATTAGCTTCTGTATAGCACACTTTCAGATTACTTCAGGTGACTGGTTTAGAAATAGCAACAATGATATGGAATATTTCTAAGTATTTTCTCAACCCATAGACAAAGGAGTTTCTAGAGTTTCAGTCTTTTAACCAAGCAATAGCTTGGTGATTGTGCTGGCTGGAATCAGCCTTGTAGAAAGAAACAGGATTTGGTAATTTGATAGATGCTTGCACCACAAATTAATTAAACAACAAAATTAGTACTCTATTAATCCCAAAAGAGGCGCTCATCCTCTATCCTTACAAAACCCCCAGACTTCATCCTCCTCCCTCAGGCAAAAGCCTATATCCATGGACAGGTCTCAAACCGTGCCCTGCAGGTCACAAAGCACAGGCTGTGACAGTAGACACACCTCCCCCTTAGTACTCTATATCTGCTGGAGCAGTTTTACTGCAATGTGAGAGGGTGAAAAGTTAACGCTGGCTGGTTACGCAATAAATGTCACTGGTAATACCACTGACTTTGGACTAGACTCCCAGCAGTAAGCAGTTAAGAGGTGATAAAGCAGGATTAATCGCTGAGCAAAATTTATGATTGTCAGCAGAGGATGCAGTATGACTTCCCTGCAATCTTTATTCTTCCTTGAAAAAGAAATTATTTTGCAGCGATCTGTCTTCCCTTTCTGCAGCACGTTGGAGGGGAGTTAATGCCATCACGCGTACACCTCTAAGCCCATTCCCACACACTTACCCTAAAAAAGTCATGCAAGGTCATTGCTATTTATGGCTGTTCATGTAAATGAATACAACTCCACTGACACTGAGAATAATGAAATAGTAATGAAATACTGCAAAAAAAAGAAAAGAAAAGAAAAGAAAAGAAAAGAAAAGAAAAGAAAAGAAAAGAAAAGAAAAGAAAAGAAAAGAAAAGAAAAGAAAAGAAAAGAAAAGAAAAGAAAAGAAAAGAAAAGAAAAGAAAAGAAAAGAAAAGAAAAGAAAAGAAAAGAAAAGAAAAGAAAAGAAAAGAAAAGAAAAGAAAAGAAAAGAAAAGAAAAAGAAAAGAAAAAGAAAAGAAAAAGAAAAGAAAAAGAAAAGAAAAAGAAAAGAAAAAGAAAAGAAAAAGAAAAGAAAAAGAAAAGAAAAAGAAAAGAAAAAGAAAAACCAGTAATTTATCAGAAACTATTCCTTAGGCTGACTTGATAAAATTGCCTCTACCAGTAAAACTGCCCAAAATGATGCAGTGCTCACAGAGGCAGAGAATTAGTTAGCCAGGTAAAGCTGCTTTGGATGCAGCATGAGCTCTGAACCTTCCCTTGCTGTTGAAACAAATATATGATCATATACTAAACCTCTCACTGCCCTCCCAAGTTGTGGCTCTCAACTATACGGCCAGTCAGACAGTGACTGGTTTTCCAAGATTGCATTTTTTCATTTCCTCTTTTTGGATAGGAACACACATAAACCAGCAAAGAACCATCAGTGAAGGCAAACAGTAACTGCTTCCTCCAAATAATGGAGGCTGAGTACAAAATAACAAAATATGTGATAATGTACTGTGATTTCTTTTTTCTGTGAAAGGTAATCTTTTCGCCAAAAGTATCCCGTAATGCTGCTCTAACTTAGGACTTCCAGTTTGACAGTGACAGTGACCTGAGCTTAACAATGGAAGGGTTTAATGAACAAGCTCACCACAAAAATAAGTTTAACCCGAACTGTCTGTTTTCCCAAAAATGAAAATGGAACATGAAGCCCACAGTTTTGACTTTGGTTCCAATACACAAAAGATGCTGCCTTTAATTACATGCAAGTTTGACTGATATTTGCTGAGATCTATTTCTAGGTCATGTAGGATAATAAATTATTTCTTTAAATTTTCACCTGGACAGGTATATGGAATAAATAGTCACCAACTCAGTGACAGTCTTGATGATGGGAAAAAAACTGTTAGAATGCTAATTATATAGTACGGGTAAGCATATATCAGTGTACATAAAATCATGTACATGATGAATCATACCCTTCTTCCCAGGCACTTTGAATGGCATTTATCTTTTTCCACCATCAGCTACTGAGGAGAGAAACCATGATTTCACGCAGAAGTTTAAGCACCCAGTGTGATGAAGAGCTGATTATCATCTCAGCACTTTGATAAACTCTATAACAGTTGAAACATTTTGTGTCTGTGCTAGGACAAAGCACTGTCAAAGCATTCTGTAAGGAGAGTTCTCAGGTAAGTACACTTAACTTTGTACTGATAAAGGGAAAACTTTGAAGGGAAGAATTTAATGAGAGGTTTTAGATTGGTATCACAAACGCACACACCTTTCCTTTTCTAGACCAGCTCTCACCTTGTGACACAGAACGGCTGATCCATGCTTAATCACTTCATGACAATTACCTGATTTTGCCCCTTCATATCATTTTAGGTTCTAAAAACCCACCAGTTCCAAGAATGAGTTAGAATCTCAAACTTGTGTCCTTAGCACTGTTACTTCTGCATAGCTTAATGAACCTAGATGTTAACTTAAGCAATATGTAAACAAGAACTGGCTCAAATACAACGGAATGTGGCTAATCTAGGCTAAGGCTAAGGAAATATCACTCTTTATTCTGCAGAATTACTAACACCACACTAATGAATAGCTGCAGTTTAACACTGTAGGTGACTGTGGAGAAACTAAGTCTTATTCATTATGTTGTACAAAATGCTTCCAGTATTCCTTCAGATCATATGATCTTTTCAACTGTAAGCTTTCAAATTTGCTTCTGTATTTCTCTGCCTTCCTGACTAAAATTAAGTTTTTAATTTCTGAAAGGACCATGGGAAGTTTTTTTTTTTTTAAATATTCCACATTCTGTATTTTAAAATACCAGTACTCAATTGATTACTGCTTACCAGAAAACACTCGCTTGTGTTATGTGTGCTGCTTGTAGTTAAGGGTTAAAAGTTGAGGAAATGTCCAGATCCCCCATTGCCTTACATCGTCTACATAAAATATTCAAATATTGTCTGAAGTAACAGACAACAGAAACCCAAAGTGTCCAGTTTTGGTTGGAGCTGTCAAAAGCTTTCCGTTTTTTTTCGCCTCTAATTTTTATGATTATAAAACCTGACTTTCAACAAACACCAGACAAAGAGGGCACATATCTGATCCTTACACTTCTCCACTTTCACATCATTTTTGTTTTGCAGCTTTCTTCTATACAAACATATTTTGTATTGTACAGTAACAAAACCAAGTTAGTTATAATCTTATTCTACACTTACAGCAGCAAAATGCTTTAGTTCTTAGAAAAAAACCTCAGAAAGAGAAAGGACTCAAAAAGGGGCTGTTCCCATATCTTTAAAGGTAGGAGTGAAGTATTAACTCATGATAAATAAAAATACCACTAAATCCCAGAAAATCACCAGAACAGAAGCACTTCATCGAACTTCATGTTTTGGCATCTGGCCCTGGCCATGTACTGCTGGCTGCTGGGGAGCATTACCACTGAGAAAGACCAAGGCCACTATAAAGTCACTGGTGTTCAGAATCTTATTCGGTGCCAGCAGCCTCAGTCTTGCTAACAATCTCTGCCCTTGGGACACCTTCCACCACACACACTTTAGAAAAGACAGGTATCTATGTCCTCCCTGAAAACATTAATGTTGCCTTTTCACGTCATCAGAAGGTTGGAAAAGACCTTCAACTTCATCAACTCCAAATGTCAACCTGATCTACCAAGTCCCATCACAAAACCATGCCACTCAGAGACCCATCCAGATGTCTCTAGGGATGCTCAGGGGTGGAAACTTCAGCATTTCCCTGCCCAGTCCATTTCAATGTTTGCATCTGGGAAAGTTCAGACTGGATACTGGGAACAGATTCTTCACCAAGACTGTAGTTGGGTACTGGAACAGGCTTCCCAAGGGCAGTGACAGCACAGAGCCTGCTGGAGATCAAGAAGTGTTTGAGCAACACTCTCAGAAATACAGTTTCATTTTGAGGTGGTCCTGTGTGGAGCCAGGAGCTGAACTCAATGATCCTGTGCACTCCACTGTGCACTGTGCACTGTTGAAAACTCAGGATATTCAGTGATTTGATGATTTTAGATCTCCCTGAGCACAACTTGAGACCATTTCCTTGTGTCTTAGCAGCTATTACCTGAGAAGAGAAACTGACAACCACCTCACTGCAATCTTCTTTCAAGTAGTTGTATAAATTAATAAGGTCTCCACTCAGCCTCCTCCAGACTAAACAGCCCCAGTTCCTTTAGCTGCACCTCATAAATGCCTGATTTCTTTTCCCTTCACCAGCTTTGTTGCTCTTCTCTGCACACACTCAAGCAATTCAACATCCTTCTTGTTGCAAGTGGCCAAAGACTGAAAAAACAGTTAAGGTGTGGTCTCACCAATGCCACGTAAAAGGGGACAATCATTTCTCTAGTCCTGCTGGCCACACCATTTCCATTGCAGGACAGGATACCATCAGCCTTCTTGGCCACCTGGGCACACTGATTAAAATGGGGCCAGAAGAAGCAGGAAAATGAGCTGTGCTTTCTGAGCCACAATACAGGTTGTGGAGCACTACACTAAGTGAGTAGTGAATGCAGGAGATTTGAACATAATTGAACTAAAGCTATGGGTTCTCACAACCAGAGCTTGAATAGCCTGTAAGAAACTTTACATGTGTACCTTGAGATCTTAGCCTGATTTGGAGAATCAATTTGGGATACATAACTAGAGGAATTCAAGTCACATAAGAAAGAAGTACCATAGTGCTCCATCTGGGCCTGGTATTTCTGAGCAAGCCTGGAATCAAAACTACAGTCTCAGAAGATGATCTCTACTGAAAAAAAAGAGGCTCCTTCAGAATTTAAGTATCCTCAAGAAGGCAGACATTCTGAGGGTAAGCATTCTGGTATTATGGTTGAAATTCTGCATTCAAACTCCTGAAGTTCTGGCATCCTCTTGAGGATCTGGACCAAAGCAACCAAGACTGAGATGGCAGAAGGAAAAGCATTTATAAATTTTTCTGATTTTAAGAGTGAAAATTCTTGTCTCTTTGTTCATCTTTTTAGGACAGCACCTGGAGTTCGTCCAAAACACTCCATGGTGAAAGTCTGCCAATACAGCTGCTTTTATGCAGACTCTAAGAAGTATCATTCAACTTCTTTTTAATTACATATGCTTTTTTTTTTAATTTTAAACTAAATTGATACTTTTTCCCCATACCTTCAAGATAGCAGGGTTTTACTCTTTGCAGTATGATCAAAAAGTGTTCAGTCAATCATAGCAGATCACTACAATTTTAAAGCATTTAACCTGTACTGCATTTCCACACTGTCATTTTCTGCCCTTCACCAGGACACATACAGACAAAACCAAGAGACTTGAGTGGTGAAAATCACCCTAATCATTGTTTCATCTTCAGTAAGTTAAGTAAGGTGTTAAGATAAACCAAAAATAGCAGCAGTTTCACTGTACTAAAGGTTGCAAATAAGGTATATCAAGCTTTGGGTATGTCAGTAATAACACTAAATTGCTTCAACTGCTGAATGCTCAAGGCAAGTTAAGCTACTACTAGCAAACTAACATTCAGTTACCACAGAAGTAGCTTCAAAGTTTTTAAGATGCAGCACTCAACTACACTTCTGTCAGAATAAAACAGGTAAAAGAACTCCGACGATGTTCCATGTACATAAAACAATTCAACTTTCTTTCATGCATATGCGAGATGCAGGTGCTTGTAGCCCTGTATTCACGTACGTGCTTGCAGCAGACCAACTGAGAAATGCCTGTAGAATAAAACTCCAATCTCCCTGTGAAACATCACTTTAAGAAGCAATTTGTTAGTAGCCTGAGAAGAAAGGGTATTCTACAGATAGAGTAACAACTAAATGGATCTGAAAATTCAACAAGTCTTGGAAAAAAAAAAAACAAAAAAAACACAACCTCTTCAGGTGTTCACATCATCTACAAAAAACTCGGATCTTTTGTAGACCAAATTTTCCTGCATGCATGCACGCAGGCATTAATACAGCCAGCAAGTAGAGAATTGCCTAAAAATAGCTCCAACAGCCTTTCCTTTAGAATGCAAACACTGCCATTAAATACAATGTGGCAACACTTGGGATCAGTGTGAATTCTGAAATACCACATGCGAGCTATTCAGGTTTCTTTAAACAACAAAAATAGCAATAAAAATAATGTCAAACTTTGGCTTGCTGGTAAAAATATCTCATTCTCTAAATGAGAAAGAAAAAAAAAAGCCTGTAATGGCTCCTATATACCATAGATTGCTTATTTAAACGGTACACTCAGTGAAACAGATGTCATTGCACAATATCTCTGTTCCACCCACATCCTGTTCTCCTAGTTGCCAAACAGAACTGTTTTGAGTTATTTACTCAGCGATCAGATTGAAGTATTTCTGCAATGATCTCCATGCTGAAAGAAAGAAAGAAAGAAAGAAAGAAAGAAAGAAAGAAAGAAAGAAAGAAAGAAAAACCAACAGTACTTAAAAATCAAAATGGAATTTCACATGATGTTCTACTGTGACTTACTTTGCTTAACATGCCTTTGCTAGTAGAGACTACCAAGGCAGACCAAAACCTTTACCAAAGGGTCAAAAAAATCTTATTTTTACAACTTGATTTTTTACCTTGAATATCTGTTTCTTTCTTTCTGATCCTTACACTGTTGCAACTTTGTGATTTTAAACAGCTTCACTCAACCAAGGAAAATGTGGAATTATCACCAAAGCTTCCGTCCCAGTACCCAGAATTATATTTTCTTGTGTAGGATATCTACACACAACCCTAAATCCATGCCATAACATAACTAAGGTTGGAAGGGACTTTTGGAGGTGTCTGGTGCTGGGACTGTAACTCCAATTATTGGGCAAATTCAGCCCACAGCATTCAGCAATGCTTTTCAGTGATGCACCACATGCAGCGCGTATTCTGCAGCACAGTGAATACATATATAACGAGTGATGGCTAAGCAGAAAAAACATATCTATGGCCTTTTCTCATAGTAAGTACTGTCCTTGTTAAAAACGTGAAACTTTCTTCAATCTCTCGAGAAAAGTGACATTAAAACTACTAATATTAACATCAAAGTACATTTTAGTATTCCAAAGGTTTTTCATCTCATCAGATTTTCACTCTTCAGTACTTGTTTGCTATTAAGCCACCTAACCCTTCAACTTTCCAGCTTTATGTTGCCTTATTTAGAACTCTTGACTTTGCTGAGCTGCTTTCAGATTACCACATAAAGTCTTAAGGATAAATAAAGCAAGCACGTTTTTTAGCAGACCACTTGCCAGTTTAGCAACAGCAGAGTCAATAATGGATAGGGAGAAGGAGTATAGTTCTCTAATTTTTCATTCCCAGCTAATTTCTCTGCATCTGTAATATGAATATGCTTTAAGAAGAAGCAGTGAATACATCAAACCATGAGAGTGCTTCAGAAGTGAATGAACTTGACTTTTTTTTAAACGTCACAGTACTTAAAGCTCAACGTGGATCTATTTTTCCATCCAGTTGAAAATAACTGAGCACTTATCACGTTATTCTACGTAGCTATTCTACTCAATCCTATAGCTGAGAGAGTCCAATGCAATCGATCTGCATGCTGACTATAGTTTCAGACCAATTACGTATTCACATGTCCTGCAAAGATAGTTTCTGGACAGATGACGGTGCTTTAATTGTTGACAGCTGCTCCACACTTCATACTCCAAATTCCTATTATTGCTCACATCTAGCACTGACTGTGGAAGTACTTACAACACACTGTGAAAGAATACATTTATCTGGAACCCAACGAATACAGTTAAAGAAGCACTTCATTCATTAGGGCATTCATTAGTGTTCACTCTTTGTTTTCTTTTAAAATCCCAATTATGCATTTTGAGAAAGATAAAGACGAGCATATTGATTTTCAATAAGAATTGGAACAAAGAGGAAAATATGAAATTACAAGAAAGTGTACGTGTTAAATTTGGTAAGAATATATATATGTGCATACATACATAAATATATATATATATATATACATATATATATATTTTTTTTTTTTAAGAGAGAAAGTTGTGTCTTTATTTGGGTTGACTTTTCTGTGGTTTCAGTCCTAAAACTGAAAGCACCTGTCCGTACTGCTCAGATATCAATACTGCTCTTCAAAGTTCGGCATACAGAATCATCAGTATTCTGTCAGTCATAGGCTGGTAGCCTCTCATTATAGGAGCTCAGTCTCTCTGTCATTCTGTTTATATGCCCCGTACACTTTTATGGGGTTGTGTCTCTTCTAAAGCAATAATATGCCATTGAGAAAAGAAAGAAATGAGTGAAGTGTTCCCTAACACTCTGAGTAATTACTGGATAATAAAAAGTTATCTGATGAATAATTCTATTGTCAAATAAAACTAGAGAGTTTGATTTCATTATCAAGCATCCAGTTAAGATAGTGTCTACATACATCAGTACGTATGGGTTCCACTTCAAGAGTCCTTTAAATGCAGTCTGTTTTAAGAAGAGACCTTTTTAAGAGATTATGATAATTTCTGAACATTCACTGATCGCTGCTGAGCACAAACCTCTTTTTTTTTAAAAAAAAACTTTTGGCAAAGTCTGAAGGCAGGAATTACCTTGGTTAGTTGAAACACTCTGAAAGGAAAATCATCCCAATTAAACAGAGGACCTCTGGGTTTTGCCACTGGGATCACTGCTTTTCCAGATAATTTTTTTTCATATAATGTCACTAATTACAATGGGATGTTGGTAATACCGTATGAACACCAGAAAATAAAATAAAAAACATCTCCAGAAATCACCTATAAAAATGACATTATATATTGCTTTGAGTGCAGTTGCTTTTTTTTGTAGAAGGAAGGGCACTGACAGCCTTTAAAAAGCCAAATTTTGTCATGAGATTCCCCACAGCTATTGTTACTGCTCAACTGAAAAGCTTAGGGAAAACAAAAACTATTACATCTCAGACCTCATCAATGTTGCAAAACGCTGAACAAAGGTTTATGTCATTCCGCTGGCATTTTGTCTTGCTCTCTGTGCAATTTGGATCATTCTGGAGCTAAAAGCTATTGATTTACTAGAAAGCAGCTTCATGTTTTGTATTTTCAATCCTATTGGTCTGATTAAACAAAAAGACCTTTCAGCAAAACACAGAACCTTTTATATTACTTACTGTACTGTACTCAAGTCCGTTTCAATAAAGAAGGAGTCGGCACTGATAACAGCAGTATTATACTTAATGTTCATTAAAAATTGACCAACCTTTCCTTCAGCGTCTCCTGTTGTAGCCTTCTCAACCTTGTTCCTGTTTAAAACTTTTTTCACCCACTCTTCTACTTGAACATTGAACTTCATGAAAGTCACATAGCAAAAGTATGCTGTCAGGAGTGTTAAGCTTTCCCACCACATGATTAAGTTATCCAGAAAAAAGATGATCAGCAAGATCAAGTCAACGATGTAAAAGGACACATCTCGAAAGAGTGGCCACCAAGTAAGATTCAAGATTTCTCTAGAAAATAAAGCACACATTCCAATCACGAACAGGATATTAAACACAGCAGATCCCACTATTGTCCCAATGCCGACATTGCTGTGGGATATAAACACTCCTATTAAAGAAGTGAAAAGTTCTGGGGCTGAGCCACCAGCAGCCATGAAGGTTGCCCCTGCCACATCATCAGATATGCTCAGCTTTTCAGTGATGACAGTCAAGGAAGGAACGAAGAACTCATCGCAGACTATGGCTAAGGCTATGAACATGTAAATCATTCCAATTACATGGAGTATCACCGCACCCTTTCTTCTTTCTTCAAGAGAGAAAAGGTCCTCTGGGTACTCTCCCTTGGAATGCTCTTCTGTTGCATTGTCATGTTCAGCTTCATGTTTCATAGACGTAGGTGAATCTGGAGTGCTGCCTTCATTCTGTTCCATGAAATCCAACAGAGTTCTTTGGTGCCCGTGCACCAGCTTTTGGCTTTCTAGGCTGCTGGCCAACACCTTGCTATGTGTTTCCATCTTGAAAAAGGCACTAATTGAAAGAGAGAAAGTACTAATGGCCACTACACTGACAAGAAGCCCTATTATCCTTATCAGTCTCAGTTTTTTCCTAACATTCTGGTGCCGTTTGCAACCAAACAGTGGTTCGTTCAAACACCACTCTTCCAAGACACTACCAACAGTTTTTTTGCAAAGAGCCATTGTGAGTCCTGTGTGAGATGCTGAGGGAGTTAGATGGATTGTTCCTTCATACTTTTCTTCAGCTTTGAAGGTAAAGGTGCTTTAAGGGTTCTTCCACCAAGTACTTTTATTCTTCATAGGAAGTATTCTCTTCATTCGTACTAAAAGGTGCAAACAGGTTTATTAACATTAGTAAAAGAATACAAGAATAAAAGCTTTTATAGACTTGGTTAAATTTAGAATTTAAAGCAGAATATTACTGACCGCAACACACTACCCTGCCTCATACCCTCAGGCACAGCAACAGTGTGTTTGTTTCAGCATTAACCTTGTGAATAAAAGTCTATCAGTACTCAAATCACTTTATGCCACTGCTCAGCATTAGGACTCAGCTGATGACAAAAAAATCCTTGCAGAAAGGAAGAACTGTCCCCAGATACACACACACAAAAAAAAAAAAAAAAAAAAGAAACTACTATTTTAATTGCTACACCAAAGGTTATCATCTTCTGTAATTACTTTCTTCTACAATCACGTAATGCCCAATTCCCAAACGCAGAGGCAGTAATGTATGAAAAAGCAATCAAAGTGTAACAGGCATCTCATCAGGCTTCCATGCAGCCAAGGTAGTATTAATTGAAACGTTACACACGCATAGAGCAAGTCATTATAATGTGTAGGTAACACACCGAGCTGTTGTAATAGGATCAAAATGAAGATCTGAGGTACACACAGCTTCTTTAACTCCTCTGCAAAATCAGCTCAAGTTTACACAAAGAATTCAGTTTGCTTCTGACTAGATCTAGGATGTTAGTTTGGACCAGATAACACAAGAGTTTCTTTCACCTTTGATTCTGATTTCATTTATCTCACACATTCAGCTATAAAAGTAGGAAGCTGAATACTTTTGGTCACGTATTGTTTAAAAGCGCCCTTCTTACAGATTTTGTTAAAAAAATCAGTTTAAGTTCATGCCTTAAACTTAAAGGTGATGCTGAAACTTTGAGAATATGAGGAAGACTATTCACGTATGTCAGAGCAGAGAGCGGTGGAAGGACAATACTTTCGATACGGGAAAGAAAAAAGAAGTAGTTATTATATAACAGGGACTGCGATTACCTAATTCGAAGACTATAACATAGAAATTAGTTGCATACACGTTACGCATAGCAAATCACATCTTCTACAGCACAAAATGTACAATCGACTATCAATAACTTCCGATTACAGTGTAAAACCACTGCATTACACCACATACTCACGGCACTTGCAGTCAAGGCTGAATTTTGAAGAACATATAAAATGCTGATTTTGTGTTCTCAAAGAGAGAATTACAGCTACAACACAGAGTTACCTACATAAAAGTTCCTAAGTCACGTGCAGCTTTTCCTGATTTTACAAACGGCACCCGCGCTAAGATGTCATAGAAACACGGCTCTATCTGCAAAATACAGCACCGCGGCGGAGATATTCTATTTTCCACCTGAGAGTTACGCTCACCAGCCTGCCACACGAACACCAAACAGGGCAGGCAGCGGAACGGCATCATCTCTTCGTGCACCGCTCGTGCCGGAGGGACCGACCCCTCGACCCAGCTTCCCCCTGCCCAGCCTGGCCTCAGCACCCCGTCAGCCTCTGCCCGCGCCCCGCGGAGATGCCGCACCGCCGCACCGCACAAACTCAGCCCAAGTTCTCCCCGCACCGCTCCGCTCCGCACCGCACAAACTTTTCTCCTCTCCCTCCGGCGAGCCGGCCCAGCCGCGCTCCCCGTGCCGCAGCCGCCGAGGCACTGACCTGCCCGTCTGCTCGCGGCTGCCTGGGGCACGGGGCGCCCCGCAGCAGCCGGGTACCACCCACGGGGGCGGGCGGCCCCGCCCGAGGAAGGCAGCCCCGCTCCGCCGCAGCCCAAGCCCCGCCCGCCCGAGCCCGGCGTCGCTCACCCGCAGGTGCTCTGCCCGGCTCCGACGCCCGCAGGGGCTCGGGCACCCGCGGCCGCCGCGACTGCCCCTTACCGCGCTGACTAAGGCGGGCGGTGGCTGCGGGTCCGCACCGCCCCGCACAGGCGGGGCAGGAGGCGGCTCGCTCCCGCCCAGGGCCGCCGGGGGGTCTGGGAGCCCCACCACCCCCCCGGCGAGTACGGGAGTGCGGGTAGCGGTAAGGGAGCGGCAGCAGGGGCTGCGCGTTTCCTTACGTCTCGGGTTGCCGGTTAACGGGGGGTAAGTAACATTCGCTGCCTCCGTAGGCAATGATGAGCTTTGAGGAGAGTGGTAATTTTAAAAAGGAAATGTCTTCTCATCAGCGCGTCCTTTGTTCCAAATGTATTCTGAAGGGAAATCAGGAAATGAAAGAAAGGAACATTGCGTTTTGGTTCTGACTTTAAGGAAGGAGACGTGCCCACCGATAGTTATTAATCATCAGTAATGTACTTAGAAACATACGTGTCTTTAAACTGCTCTTCAAAGTTGGCACGGGGACCGATGAACTGCGCTCCCTAGAAAACGGGAAGTTCAGATCCAGACTTTCCCTTCCTTCGTCTTTCAATACAGGTATATCCCTGGTAAACCGTGGTTTGTTAAGCAATAAATTCAAGAGTCAAATACAGGTGGAACTGCTGCAGTGCCTCAGCATCACAGCTGCCTCCGTGTGCTAAGTGCTGCAGACCCACTAGGGCGTGCAGGCACTGCTCTGCTGAAATACCACTCGTGGTCCTACTTGATGCCTTTGTTACACAGAGCCGTGTAGCGATCTGTGGGTTCAGTGAGGTAACCTAATGTAGGCAGGCCAGCCCCCCAGGAAGATGCTCACTGAGTGAGCAGAGCTGGAAAGGACTTTCATGCAGAAATACCTGACGAGTGCAGAGATCAGGTGAGAACATGCAGATGCAGCCTGCTTGGGTGGGGGTGGGCAGTACAGCCTTGCAGTTGAGATCGAGGAAATGCTTGGTTGCAGCTCACTAATGTTACTCTGTTTTTCAGTGATACCTTTTCGAGTCCTGAAGAAGTCTACCGCAAGCAGCGAGCAGATAGTATAGTACTCTTGGCCACTTTGGGCTAGAGAATCACTTTGGTTTTTCCAGCCTCTACTGCCTTCATTTCTGACCTGTGATTTCACCAGATGGCGAACAACATAACTGTATTTGTGGGGAATACAAAGATGTAAGTGTTTTGATTAAGTGGGGGAAGGGGGGGGGAGAGAACAACAATGGACATTTTAAGTATTGTCGCAGCTATTCTGGGGATATTGTATGAAAGATATTGGTTGTCCAAGTAAGTCTGAAGCATGTCATCTATTCCCATCTCCCTACCTGCAGTTTTCAATGGCGTGGGCCTTTTAGGTTGCCTCAGCAATGATGGGAAACCCATAAGTTCTAGGGAGCTGTGAGATGGTGAAAACTTGTGCACAAAAAGCAATAGGTATCTAAGGGACAACACAGACATGCAAGAGATACAAAATGTTCACAAAGCATTTCCAGAATTTCAAAAGTTTCCAGTAAGGGCAACGTCTTTTAAGCACCCATAGAAGACAGTGTTGGCACGGGTGGTTCGGTTGCATTTCACACTGGGAGGTTCTCATTTTAGTGGCTGATAGGTAATGGAGGACGCCTGTTGTTTACCCACACTTGCATCATTGTGCACCTGAAATATACAAAAGCATGTGGAAGCTGCTTTGACCATCCATGTAGGGCCATGACATACACAAGAACTGATTAAAATGAAGGTTTTTGGTCGGCATCCATATACGCAAACCAAAGATGGAAGAGCTGCATCTCAAATATCCAACTGTGTTCCTACTCAGCAATGCCAGGGGTTAGAGGTAAGTGTGCTTATGTGAGTTCTTATGCTTGGTGCATTGTGGGCTTGCAGTTTGTGAAAAAATGGCCTTGAAAAAAGATGTCAGGATGTTCTTGCAGCTTCGCAGATGGCCAGAGGCAGGCTGGAATATGTATGTGTGTAGTGCCCCAGTATCCATCAGCTTCTGAAATACAAGTGAAAGCAGGTGAGTCTTGTGAATGACCACAGTGAGAGAAGATCAGCTGTAATAACATTATATATATTATAATGAAAATACTTGAATTGCAGTATCCATATGTTTTACTGTGTCTGCGGCAGTTTTTTTTCCCAATAACAAACACTTACTGCAGGCCAAGGAAAATAGAAGCCATAACAACAAAAATGGTATGGTACCGAGATAGGTATCTCTGCCTTGACCTGTTCTCACCTACGTGTTGCATAATGATGGTGACAGAAACAAAAAAGCACTGTTCAATTACTGCTAGGAACATAACTAACAATAACACAGAGTCTGTATTATTCTCTCAAAATTAAATGTCAGGGCATATCCTGGCTAAATGCAGTATAATTGGATCAGTTGAATGAGTCTATCCTTGGCCTACATCTGGCTCTATGTTTCTCATAAGTAAGAAGAGAAAAGACATCTACTAGCTAAATGCATTCTGCACCTATGCGTTTGTGCACATGACTAGTCGTTCATTTTTATATGAGCAGGACACATAAATTGTTTTTAATTTACTATGTGGGATGCACCCTCTGAAACAGTAAAGCATTCTTCTTTATTCTTTTGCAGTATTTCTCTTGCTGTTTTACATCCCAGACTTGGTACGAGCAAGCACAGATGTGTCTTTTGTGCAGGAGAGGGAAGGAAGAGAGAGCCAAATGAAAAATCCTGAATGACAACATCTCCAAGTATCACAGCAGTACCTTCTAAAGCTGGAAGATAAAGCTGATGAGGTGGTTACCATGGCTACAGAAGCGGCATATTTGAATGAAAATTGATTTTAAGCTTTTAAATGCTAATTGCATCTGTGAACAGGTGACATTTGAAATATCTTTTTCTCCCTCCTCCCTCCCCCCATATGTTGCAGAGTATAATGAGTGAAAGAAGAGGGTGACAAAGGTGACAACACACTGTTAAATTAGAACACTGATACAGTCTTCAACACTAAAGTATGTCACACCATTTGCTTGTGTAGTAGTACAAGTAATAAGTGAACACATATATAGATCACAGTGTCTGAGGAGCAGAAACTGTCTAGAACCCAATTAATATATTTTTCATGGTATTGTGAAAAATTAAACAGCTTTATTTAAATTAATCACCAGAACAATTGTTTCTGGTAGCTCATAATAAAGAGGCTATTAAAACTTACCATTCAGAAACTGCTATAAATTCTCAGTGATGAGGAAGCTTTGCAAATGCCTGGAATTAGAAGCATTTCTTATTTCACTCTGTACACTGGGAAATAAAGTTGAACTTCTACACAGTAGTAGACTCAGACTAGGGAACCAAGATGCTGTGTAGACTGGTGTTACTGTGCAACTGCTGCTAATTGCTGTCACACCACTGTCTGACCACACTCAGGCTGTAGTTGCAGAAGACATAGAAGGTGTAATTTACCTCACTGTAAGCATAGTTTTAATATGATCTGAAAGCTCTTTAACTTGCAGTGGGTTACATTCCACTTGTTAGCGCTTGCTTTTCGAAACACTCTTGATATGATTACTGTTTAAGACATGATCAGTTGTAATGCAGATTTATATTTTGTTAAATTAATTGTAAAATTGTAAATAAAAATTGTAAATCTGTGAGGGGTTTCAGATTATTTTAGTTTTTTGTTTGTTTGTTTGTTTTTCATTTTTGTTTTTTAATATGCAGTGTGAGAAATCTGGTGGTTTTGGCTGTGTTCTGCTTAGTTACAATGAGCACTGTAACATCCTTTGGTAAGGAGGCTAAATTTTTGATTCAGAGTTACTGCTAATGAACACTATGAAGGAAATGGGGAAATACCATCAAAGGACAAAGTCTTTTTTTTTCCTGCAATATTTACAGAATACTAAATAAAGTGTTTTTCTTACATAATATTCAAAATAATGACTAGGCAATCATAAATGAGTATGGTAGTCTCCCTGAGGGGCAGCCTTCATAGAATCACAGAATATCCTGAGTTGAAAAGGACATGTAAGGGTCATCAAGTCCAACTCCAGGCCTGAGACATCCGTATCAGAGCAGAACCACCACAGCATAACATCTAGTGACATGACAGAAAGTATATTGCATCCTTCTTGAAATCCACTTATCTAGATATAGAATGCCTAGGTGATTGTTTTTACTTAAACGTTAATAGAAATTTCCAGTGAGCAGGGAGTGAGGCAATATGACTCTCTCCTTCAGATGCCTTTCTCTTTCAGACATGCTAATTTGTTCCTATGACGTTCCATGAATGTTAGTGCCATTATTTAACCTCAGCAAGGAGCCATGGAGTCAAAGGGAATACTTATTTAATTATAACCTGTGGCCTACCGGGCTTGTTTATGAGAAAAGACCCCTGCAAATTGGCAATTCAAGCAGCCTTAGGGTTGCTTGCTGGTTTGGTGGATGAGCTCCAATATCACTGGCAACTTCCCAGTAGTTTCATGTATCTTGCTGCTCAGAGCCTCGACCTGAGATCTCCTGCTCCCCGTGTTTTGAAACACATTAGAGTGCCTCAGCATCTTCCCAGAGGATGGGAATGAGAAAAAAAAAGCAAAACAGGACTCATGGGTTGAGATGAAAACTATTTAGGAAGACAAAAAGAGGACTGGAAAAATAATAGTAATTGTAATAGATATATACAAAACAAGTGATTAACAATACCCAGCCACCACCCGAGCAGCACCTCTGTCCCAGGCAAACTCCCTCCAGTTTTACTGTTCAAAATGATGAATATGGCGTGGAATATCCTTTTGGTCAGTTGGGTCAGCTGTCCTGGTTCTGCCCTTTCCCAGCTCCTTGAGCATCCTCAGTCCAAAAAGCTGAAAAACTGAAACGTCCTTGGCTCTGCACCACACTGCTCAGCAACAGCTGGAGCATTGCTGTGTTATCAACACTGTTATTCTCCTAAAGCCAAAACATAATATGGTACCACACACTATGAAGAGAATCAACTCTGTTGCAGCTGAAACCAGGACAAGGTCAAGCTTGATACAAGCTATAACTCTGATTACTTACACGATCTATTTTTGCCTAGACCATCGTCAAGGCAGAGCTGGAGGCAAATATCTCCCACTGGCCATACCATTCTCACAAATTAAACTATTTTCTCTGCTATGCCATCATGCTGTAATTACCCTTTTCTTTCTTTTCTTCTGTCCATATGTTCAACCTTCTCATATTTCTTTCACTTGATGTGTTACAAGATATTTATCTGCATCTTTGAAGTAATCTGATTTTCAAGTAAACTCAAACCTTGTGGAAATAAATCTAAGGTTAAAATTGTCCTTGAATAGTGAGATGTGAAATGGTGAGCATTTATGAAATAATCTACCGACTAACCCACTACACAGGTAGCTGGTGTGCAGAAACCAAACACCAAAACAAGTAAAAATAAAATGACAACAACAGCATCTTAGGATTGAAGTCAGTGCTAGCTCCCAGATTGTAGAATCAATCAATCATAGAATAGCCTGGATGAAAAGGACCTCAAAGATCATCTGGTTTCAACCCCCCTGCCACAGGCACTAGATACTTCTGAGGAGGAGGGGAAGGGGAAGAGAAATGGGAAGGGAAGGAAAGATGTCAATTCCCTTACCCACTACTAGGTCCTGGTGTACACAGTACCAATTAACACTGCTTGGTTAATAGTCCTGCATGTGTGAACTTAAAGCTGGATGTTCATATACAACAGGCAAAAACATGCTGAGGCCAAAAGAACAGAGACCCTGCCTGTCACTGGAGTTTCAAAATTTTTAATGGATGCAATAGAAACAAAAATATTTCAAAGAACGGATGACGTATTAGGCTCTGCATTTGGTAGTGGTCACAACATTGACTCATGCTGTATTGAATTTAAGAGTCAGATCAAAAGAGTGGTTTAAAGCAGCGCTACAAAATTAGTCCCATCAACTGAAAAAAAAAACAAAACAGACCTTTCAAACTAATGAGAGAATCTGGAATCAAAACATGAAAGGGAAGTTGGAAGTGGAGTAAATGGATACTCTGAGAAGCTTTCTGAAGACAAGCTAATATTTTTTTAAAGTGGAAGGCTCGATCCTAGACTGTCTAAATTATTCAACTATGAACAATTTTTTTTTACATTCATTACAGCTCTTTTGTGGATACTTGTCCCAACCTAGCCAAATTTCTCAAGTTTACAAACTTATGTTCCTTAGAATAATTCTGATCTTTTTGGTGCACTGCACTAGTTCTTAAAATATCAGATAAATGAAACATTCCAAGAGAGTGGTTTGAGAGAGGCAGCAAAGAATTAATTTCACAATTGAAATTCAAGAGAAAATACAATAAAAGGATCTGGAATTAACCATATTTTTGTTTTAAAATCCATCTTGATTATGATACAGTTTAATGTGTGGGCTAAGATTGGAATAAACAAATGGTAGATAATTTGGAAGATGGCTTAAATATTCAAAAAGCTCAGATGCGTTGCCAGCTAGATGGTCTAAATGTCACTGTAACATGTTTATTACATTAAGGACCATTTAAGAAGACAGAACACAATTACTTGATCTGGGGCTAGTCCAGATATATGATCCTTAATGATGAGATTCTCTGTTCTGTGTCAGATCTTAAAGATGCTGACTTTTTGTAGCTGCCTCCAGCTGGACCATCAGCATCACTTCCTGCAGCGTCTGAAAGTCTTCCTCAAAGTACTTAATGGCTATTGCCACTTAGGATGTCAGAAAAGCTGGGAAGGTACTGCCTGTGCTGTTTCAAATGTACCAAAGCAAAAGAGTTTGGGACTGGCCTGTGTCTTACTCAAGTGATGCTTTGGACAGGAGAGAGAGGAGTAGGAAGTAAGTTTATGTTGGACAAATAGAGGCTTGAATGACGCCTGGGACAGTGTAGGTGTTTACACAGTAAATCAAGAATGTGGTTTTCAAGTGCCTGAGGGAGGGAGATATCTCCACTAAAGTGGCCTGTATGGGCTAGCAAAGCATAGAAACCAAATGTACTTTGGCAAAATTATTCCCTTTGTGAATGATTTCTACCACCTCCTAGACAGCACAGAAGATGTGTTATTTTATGTAGACTATGGCCTGCTTAGTCCAAGAGTTCAAAGTGGATGAATTAGGGAAATTTCCTCAATTGCTGAGGTTTTGTATGGTGTCTGAGATCCTGTCAATCTCGTTGTAATGCCACTTTATCCTAGCTTTATGTTTTATTTTGAGGGGGTGGGAGGATGGAGTTGTCTACCTGTTAAGTTACTTCCAAAACAGAGGACTTTGCAGGCAATAGAAACAAGAAGTGTTGCTATTCATCATTTTTATTTTTATATGAGACCTGTTCTGCCACTAATTGTCCTAAACTGCTAACTAATACATTTTAAAAATCAAAATTAAGTATGTGCAAATGTTATATTTATCCTCATATAAGTATATTACACCCATCTCTAAAGTTTTTTATCTGAAACTTTATTATGGGCAGAAGGTAATGATTTCTCATAGTAAGCCTTACTGGTTTCAGAGTGGACCAAGCTGATTTTCCTAGTACTGTGATACGATGGTATATTTTGGCATTAGGAGGGAAAACAATATTGATGACACATTGATGTTTTAGTTGTTGCTGAGCAGTACTGTACAGAGATCGAAACTGGCCAAAGGGATATTCCATACTATGTGACAGTGTGTGGAAAAAACTATAAAACTGAGTGGAGTTGGTGTAAAAGACTGATCAAAATGTCCCTCCACTTACAGAAAACAAAAACTTTGCATTATGCCAGGTGTTGTGAAGAAAATCTACTCTGTCCCAGCTGAAACCAGGACACAAATCAACACAATTTAATACCAAACATCCTCTCTTCTCTCCAGCAAATGTATTAGCAGAGCACAGATGCCATGAGTCTTAAATGGGGGTAGAATCAGCAAATGTGCTAGTGAGTTTCTGGACTGTCTTGCACAGCTAGTTTGGGGCAGCTTTGTCAGACAGGGCTCCTGGATGAAGCTGGGAGGAACCAAAGAAGGACAAATGGCCATGCTTTGCTGCAGCCCATGCCCTGAGGAAGGGATTAGTGAGGCAGAGGGGAGCCCTGCTGCCAGGTGCTACTTGTGGGCATGTTGGAGCTAACTGGCATGTGGGTGCCTCTTAAGACACTGGTGGCCACAATATGGAGTTGGGTGTGGTTCTCCCCATAAAGTTCAACCTGCTGCTGTGAAGTCCTGGAGAAAGCTATATGTTTTCAAACATCAGTGACTGCAAATTTTTGCAAGTCCCAAATCTATGGATGAATGTGTTTTCTGTGCAATAGTTCAACCACTGTAGGAGGCCTGCTCAAGACTTCCTGAGTTTTTTACAGCTCCAGCTCCAGATACCATACCTGATTTTTCCAAAACATATTTTACTCTTCTACTGATTTAGAACATGCGTTGTCAAATTCCTGTAGTTAGTCAACTTCTTAAGCTTTATAACCATTTTCATTTGATCTGTAAGCACCTTGTATTGTTGCTGAAACTTTCAGAAAGTAGTGGTTTTGGTTTTTTTCCTATAGCAGATGATGTCCCACGTGTCAGCGTGTTAGCTGACAGTCAGCTGAACAGGAGCCAGCAGGGTGCCCAGGTGGCCAAGAAGGCCAAGACACAAGGCTTGTGTCAGAAATACTGTAGCCATTGTAAGGAAGTGATCACCCCTCTTTAAGCGGCCCTGATGAGGCTGCGCCTTGAGTTCTGTGTTCCCTTTTGAACTCACTGCAAAAAAGACACTGAGGTGCTAGAGCAGGTCCAAAGGAAGGAAACAAAGCTGGTGGAGGATCTGGAGCAGAAGTCTTTTGAGCAGCAGATGGGGAAACTGGGATTCTGTGGAGAAGAGAAGGCTTAGAAGACACTGTATCACTCTTTACAACTCCTTGAAGGGAGGTCTGTAGCAAGGTGAGGTTGGCCTGTGTTCCCAGGTAACTACTGATAAAGTGAGAAATTGTAGCCTCAAGTTGTAAACGGGAGTTTCAGATGATTATTAGGAAAAATACGTTCTCTGAAAGAGTGGTTAGGCATTGGAACAGGCTTCCCGGGGAAGTGGTTGAGTCCCTAGAGGTGTTCAAGAAACACAGAGATGTGGCCCTGAGTGGCGTGGTTTAGTAGGTACAGTAGTGATGAGCTGGCAGTTGGACTAGATGATCTTAGGGATCTTTTCCAACCGTAATAATTTCATGAGTCTATGATGCTAAATATGTAAGCATATTACGTCTGAAACTGCAATGAGTGTTAGTGTTTTTTTAGTGGTTTTTTTTTTCCCTCTGTTTTTTTTTCCCTCTTGGATGCAGCCTTTCACATATTTGCATAATTGTAGCAACCAAGAGATTTCACCCCCTATTTTAACAATGCATTCTCATTTTAAAGTTGTTGTCACGAAAAGCCTCTGTACTGGCAAGCCATAATTTAGTTATGTCATCTTATCTTTTAACAATGCCAACAATTATTAAAATCTGACAACAAATACCATTTTTCATTGGCTGCTGTAATTACTTTAGATCATTTTCCATTAACCTGCTGAATTGATTTTGTTGAGATACGTCAATTACAAAATCTACCCTCCGTGCCAGTTCTTCAATTTATGTCTATTATGCAACATCCCACTGTCAGGCATTATCAGTTGTGTAGTATCTGGCAAGAAAGACTGATGCAATATCATGTAGCACACTATATTCTGTTTTCTAGTAAAGAAATCTCTTAGGTGTTAGAAGATCAATTCCTAGTCAACAAAATTGAAGTTCTTTAAAGGGATAGGTTTTTTTCTGAGATTCAATTTAAGCATTTTTGGTGTTGGCTTTGCACATTTTTTCTGATGCACAAGATACATTTCTATCTATTTGTTAGAAGCACAGAGACAGTGGATGAAGCCTTTTACTTTAGAAACAGTTATCCTATATCAACTGTATGTCAACCCAGAGGAAAAAAAAAAAAAAGGCCATATTTGCTAACTAAGAATAGCAGGAAGTTTATTTTCATCTCCTGAACAAAAAATTGCATTGCTCTGGGCAGAATATAGGAATGAGTGAAAAAATGAAAACACTTAGGGAATAATTCCAGAGAATATTTTCAACACAGAATACATCTTCAACTCTTCATCATAAGGCTGATTGCTGTTTTGGTCCCTTTAAAAAGTGTTTTCCCTGCAAGCATATACTGGTCCTGTGCTCATATGCTCTCCGGGCCTTGTGATTAGGAAATTGAATATGTTCTTTCCATGAGGAGCACAGGCAACAAGAAGATGAGCTTGGATTTTCCTATTATACTTGATATCATATGAATTTAAAGGGAAAAAACACAAAGTAATGACAATATTTGTCAAGAATCCCATGAGAGCAGTGACATGAATTGGATAATATGAAAGTTTAGGAACAAAATTATCTTAACAATTTATAATTCCATTTTCAGCCATTAAGATGAATTGAGAACCAATCATTCTACTAAGCAATTTAGGACCAAAGGTAATGTATTATTATGTGACATTACAGTCAGGCAGAAATTGGAGAATGTTAGCTATGTAGCCTGGAAATTATGTTTTACAAAATGATCATAGTTGGGCACCATGACCTAGAATTTTGTTTGCTACTCGGGAACTAGATTTTCTCTTATTACAATAACCATAGTAGATGAGCAATTCCAACCAGATGGAATCAGTGAATATTTCTGAGTACTGGTTATTCTTTTCTTCGATGACGTGGTGAACAAAGTAACTTTGCAGGTTCTTGTGACCTTTCAAAATCAGTGAAAAACAGATTTCTACATTATTTACCATAATGAAATTTCAGAATAGTTACAAGAGACACTACCAAGCCTTCAAGGAGAAACTTACAGGCACTATAACGGTAAAAAAGAATTTAGTTATGCTGTCAGACAAGGAGGGAATGCTAGGTTACTTCTTAGGAAATTATGGCAAATTATTATAGCGTGTTGGTAACAGCAATAACTGCTTTTTTCATCCTCATGTATTCAGACAGTACTGTACTCTGTTAAGATGACATCTGATGATCTTGTGGATAAAGGATTCTGTACTTCATGTATGGGTATGATATTCTCATGCATTCTCATTTGGCGTGACGTTTGAAACTTTCGATGCACGTATCGTCTTCACAAGTCAAAGTATGTGGTAGCTGATCCTATATGATCAAGAAAATGTAATTGTCCCTCTTACAGAAGCACCTTCTGCAGCTTCCTCTGAAAATTTTTAGTAACTCAGTCAACTCTCTGGCAGGCACGCTGGTCTTTCAAGAGGGCTGGCTTTTGCTTCAACATCCAATAGAGCCAAAGACAAACTAACTTTTGGGCCTCTCAATACTAGAAAGACATTGAGGCCCTGGAGCATGTCTGGAGAAGAACAACAAGCCTGGGAGAGGGTCTGGAGCACAGGTCTTGTGGGGAGCTGCTGAGGGAACTGAGATTGTTCAGTCTGGAGAAGAGGAGGCTCAGGGGAGACTTTATCACCCTCTACAATGACCTGAAAGGAGGTTGCAGCAAGATAGAGGTTAGTCTCCCAGGTAGCAATGACAGGATGAGAAGTAGTGGACTTAAAATGAGCGTGGGGAGATTCAGCTTGAATATTAGGAAAAGTTTATTCTCAGAAAGAGTGGTGAGGTATTTGAATAGGCTGCCCAGGGTAGTGGTGAAGTCACTGTACCTGGAGGTTTTCAAGAAATATATACATGTGGCAGCGAGTGACATGGTTTAGTGGTCACGGTGGTGATGTTTTGACAGTTGGATTAGATGATGTAGAGGTCTTTTCCAACCTTAGTGATTCTATGAAAGAAGGTAAGGATCTAACTTTGATTGCTGAATGATTCCAACTCTGCTATTAGTAAATAATATCACCTGAGAAACAACCCCTGCATGAGTGGGGTGCAATGGCTAAGGATCACTCCAAAGCAACGAAATGCTGAATTCATCTTGCAGTATGGTCTGGTATTGGCAGTGCTACAACCTAGGATAAAATACCTGCTTTTCTTCTCAGTCATTCTTGTTCTGAACCTCAGTGCTGTTACTTCAGGTTTATACTGAGCTGGCAGGATTGACCTTGTTAATTACTTTAGCTACAGCCACAGCATCACCTCATCTAGAGCAGGCTGAAATCCAGGACAGCAGCCAAGCAGTCTGTCTGTGCAAAAATAGCACTTTCAGAACTCTCTCCATATTGAGCTTTTTGGTGCACTTTACCAGTGACATTTTACATCATCCTCATCATTGAAAGTTGTATTATTTTTGGATTTCGTAGAATCTGGATAATGAGAATACATTAATCAAATATCTTTGTTCATTTTACTTTCACTGCTAGCCTCACATTACAGTCTTAGACTTTAATGTAAAAATAATGTGTTGAGATGGAATGTACTGCAGAAGAATAGCTATACTCAAAACACAGGGAAAAGAAACCTGTGGCAGACTAACATTATCATGGTTAGGGTTTGGTTTGGTTGGTTGTTTTTTTGTTTGTTTGTTTTTGGGGTTTTTTGTTTGTTTGTTTGTTTTGGCAATTCTTCTACTTGTCTTTATCACAAATTAAATTTGAGGCACATCATTTGGAACACATAGACATGTTCTGGAATATCTATAACTTAGGTGTAGAACCAAGATAAATTAAAAACATCTCAGTTCAGCATAATCATAGAATCACAGAATGGCCTGGGTTGAATCAGTACGAATGTTTAAAAAAAGAGAAAACAGTTTTAGAATAAAGCTGGGTAATGAAACATAAGGAATTTTAAACACCTTATTAAATGTATAGTTTGGCAACTCCCAGTTATTTAAATTCACTTAAGTTTTACTGCTGTAGTAACTTTAAAATGCATAGAGAGGAATGAGGAAAAAAAAGCAAGGTCTAATATCCCTGCCTATATATTCCATTTGTAAGGAATAATTTTGGATCTGGTTACGGGAAATAATAAACTCTACTTTCAAAACTTCACATGGGGGCGCAAAAGTCAACAAGTGCTGTATGTATATTGATGTATAGGGCCCAGGGCCACGGCAAGACACCATTTCCACCTAGTGGTGTTTGCAAAAGAACAGTATAAGAGTTCAACTGAAGATGCTGCTCTCCCCATCAGATAAACTCTAATCCCATTTTAATCTCAGAGGGCTATATTAAACAAAAGCAGAAGGTCTGGATTTTAGAAGAGATTAGCCTTGACCTCATAGAGATCAGACTGACTAAGTAATTAGGTATACTTAAATTGCCACAAACCAGTTCTTCTAATGATGCATTCTGAGTGACAAATACATGAAGAAAGTAAAAATTCAGTGTGCTACAAAGAGACATCAGTCACTGCATGGCTAGGTTGTGTGGAAGTCCGTATCATTTACAGGAAGGTTCCCTCTCCATGTCAAATATTTTGCTGATTTTAAGGAAGAAAATTCAGTTTCTGCATATATTAGAATAGGATGAGAAAAAATAATCTAAGTGGAAGCTACTCAGGACAAAGTGTCTAGTTTGAGAAGACTTTTCAATACAATGAGTAAAACACAAATATGTCACATTAGGGATAATGCTTTTTAAAACCTCCTTGGACTGAACATGACATTCAGTAGAAACATTCCCAACCTGCCACCCATCATCTGGTTTACTATCATATCTTTATTGCTGCAAAACCTGCTACCTATGACTGAATCTCCAGGCTTACGTGTCCCTGTTCCTGACTATACAATCTATTTTTGCATGTTGCATTGTATTACAGGCTTCACAAAATGTCTGACCCCAGGACTTCTACCAGTTCTTCTTTGTCTTAAAAACAGAAAACTTGGAGTACTCTTAAACAAGGATGGTGTCTTTTTATTACACTTACAGTATCTATTCAAGTGTTATCTGTCTTCCTGCAGCCAGTGTAAACCTGACACTGTATCATACGCTGTCAAATTTGACAGATATGGGAATCATACAGTCCCTCTATTCAAGTTCAGCTTTCTACTGCCAGATGATCTGTTACTGTGCAAATATGACCTTAATCATCATGTAAATGCAGCCTAATGGCTGGATTGGCGTTCTGCTTTTCTTTGCTACAAACACTATTCACACCACTTTCTAGGTACACAGAATCAACTTGAAGTTTATTATATCCTCTGCTACTTAGGCTGTGATTTCCCCTTCCATGCTGTCATTTTATTAGCTATTCTTTCTCTTTATCCATGTTATCAATGTCATCATCTTTGTTGCACATCCAGTTAGAATACTCATTTTACTTTTGTAAATACGTAGATTCAGCTTAATAATCACGTCAGCCTCCCACAGAGACTTTTCTTTTTTCTGCAGGTAGCACTGGTAAATCTAAACTTGATTTGCTTCAGAACTTCAATCTTATCTCGAATTTTGGCAATTCTAATTTTATTCCTAACAGCAAAGGCGTAGCTTTACTGGCTGGCAGATCCCTGTTCCTTTCCTTGCATGTTCTCTGCTACTCTCAAACACTTTTCTATATGTTTATTTGTTTGGTGAGGTCCAAGCCCTTCCCTAGAGGCTTCAGTGTAAAAAAATATTGGACTTTTTCTGTGTTCAAGTCCTTCAGTGTTGCTGACTTTACTAACCAGACCCTTTCACTTCTTGTTGTGCTGAAGTTGTCTCTGCACATGAACATAAAAATTCATTAACCAGGGTTTACAGTGACTGCAACTTTGAGAACTGTATTATTTCCCACAAAGCAGGAGACAGAGAACAAAGGGTGACTAAGCTGGCCCAAAACAAAGTTTACTTCGGTAGCTGTGAACAGAATATTGTCTCCCATTTTCTTCATCACATAGTATGTTAAAATAATTGTTTTCTCATCCTCCTGCTTCTCAAGACACTCACCCAAGGCATATACTTTTTAATCTTCTCACTGACCTGTCTGCCCACATGCCTGTTTGACCTCTTGCTCAACAGACTGAAGCCACTGCCTTGTGATTTTATGTAGTGATCTTCTTCTGGATAGCTTGGAGCTGTCCCAGCCTCAACATGCTTGCTGTGAATGGTGGGCTAAGAGTTGTTATAGTAGGAATCCAAAACTTATGGTTCTTCTCTGAACCTTGCGGAAGCTCAGAAATCTACATGCTTTACTTATCATTCCAGGTGCCCTTTTCAGAATGATATTTCTTCTTCACACACAACTGCATTTTCCCATTTTGAGCAGTGCCCTGGGTACTCTGCCCTGTACCTGCCTTGGGAGTGGGTGGGATCCCTCTCTCTAGGATGTGAGGTGCTAGGCCCGTGCTCTGCACTCATGAACTCTTGCTGTTGGGAGTGGCTCTGCTGACTGTATGTCTACCAGCAGTGCAATGGGCAGGGAGACTTTGCAGGTTGGGATTATCTGGATCAATAAATGTAGGGAAATGATGGGAAGGAAGAGCATCACACAGCTTTTTCGTGTCCTTCTAGAGTGTCTTAGAAATATGAAGAACAGGCAGTGAAGCTCCTACCCTTGGTCTCCTACCAGATTCTTACTTCTTCTGGTAGACTTCCTCTGAAGTTGGGATCTTACTGAGCCAGTTATGTTATTATGATAATAGTTGTCATGTTAGTGAGATATGTATCAAAAAGAAATGAAGATATTATGACAGAAACAAGACCCAGATCCAGAGGTTATTCTTCACTGTATGTTTTGAATTAGGACACTCTGATCTCAAAGATGATATTTCTGTTGTTGTTTTTGCATTGGTTGCTCTTTCTTTCTAACACACAAATGTAAGAAGAAAGCTGTGTCTTCCAAGATATAAAAAACAAACAGACTGCCCACATGTGCTACACTATCAGGTCCTGGTCAGTTTCTGAGGTTCATCTGCAAGAAGATATGGGCAGTGGAAATATCTCCAGCGAATTCTTTAAATTGCAGTAGAAATAAACAACAAATCCTTTCTTGCCAACTTGATTTAGAAAATGGCAGAGGAGTTGCAACAGGTTTAACTTGGCATTCTGCTGTAGAAGGCAGAAAATGGCAGTGGCTGGCACAGAGGTTTTGTGTAGGGAAACACGTAAGTAGTACCTGGAACCTTTTCATGTTGATATTTTCTCTTGTCGCTTGGTTAACAGTTAAAGTATACATAAAGAGAGGTACTTATATGGAAGAAGAATATCCTGGAACGGGCAGGCATGCTTTACTGTGTGTAATCTGCTAATGAGCAGCACATAGTTATTGCTGTTTGGGGCTGAACAGGAATTTCTGAAGCTACTTTTCTTGGCTCAGGGATAACCCTGTTTCCACTGTAATCTCTGGGAATGGTGTCTTCCCTCTCTCCTCCCAGTGTTTAGCAGGAACCTCAGGAGAAGATCTGAACTCTCTTTCAACCTATTTAGAGCTTCTTGATGCAAACAGGGAAAAATAGCCTGTCCCCACCACCTGCAATGAGGCAATGGTTTTCAAAGTTCTCCTTTGCCTGTTTATATTTCTTGCCTAAAAGTTGGCTTAGCCAAGATTGAAACAAGACATAGGAGTCAGGAAATCCTTCTGAGAAATTTTTAAGAGTCACAGGAAAAATCACCAGGTTTTAAGTATGTTTGTTTAAGGAAGATTGCCAGTATTCTTGTGTATGGCACCGTCCCTGTCTGAGCTTCACTGAATAAAGACAAGAAAGTGAGGAAAGCACTTCACTCTCCATCAAGAAGAGGAGGTTGTATAACTCCTTGTCGCTGATTGCACAAGTGCATTCAAAAAGCCCTGTATAATTCATTCATCCTCTCTCATGCACAGCTCAGCACAGACACGACACAGTGTTTCTAGAAACGCCCTGGAAGTTGCTGCAGGTTAGCTGCCCAGGTGGCCAGGCTGAATTTTGAGCTGCCAACATCCCTCACCCACCTCTAAATCTGTGCAGGCAGCAGTGATATGAAGTGCCTATGCTTTTGAAGGAACCACCCCATGATTTCATTGCTCTTTTCACTGACTTTTGCTGCATGCATGTGGGATGGTAGAGCAGTGCAAATGCTGCTGCAGCATTACTGGTGCTGTGGTGCCATACTGTGCTGTGAAATTGTTAACACTCTCTAGTTTGTGGCCTATTTTCCCTTCATTTAGATCAATACAACTGAAGATTATGAGTTCAGTCATACCGCAAGCAATGCTGCACTTGAAGATGTTATTGCAATTCATGTAGATGTACATTTACTGAATGTTTTGCAGACCATTGGCATCAGAGCATGGAGGTTTTAGTTTCTGAGTACTACTGCTGTAGCTCTACTGCTTTCCAAGGGAGGCAGATCCTTCTGCTAGCAGCAGTAGTGCCTTGGATCTGCAGTGCAGACACCTCTCCTCTGAGAGGCATCAGAGCTATTAGCATTTCCACGCACTGTGTGAATTAACATTACATTCTAGAAGAGCCTCATAGGATAAAGAGAGAAAGCTTATAAAAAGGAAATTGACTTTCATGACGTATACCATTTCCCTACTCAGATATGGATGCCCATAGAATGAAAAAGCTCTTATTCTTAAAACAGCAATGTAACTGTTTTCCACTTGGAAAAAGAAAAAAAAAATAATAAAAAGGAAAAAAAAGAAAACCTTTTTCTAAAAAACTTTTCTAAAAACTGAATATTTACTGTTATTTTATATGTGCAAGTCCTTTTCTTAACCATCTTTTCTGTTTGTTAATGGCCTGGTATAGTGTATGTTCAATAATTTAAGATTCAGCTAAAATTGGGGCTGGTCTACTTTCTTAGAATATCCTCTGGGAAAAAGCAGAAGAGAATGGGAGAAGCAACGATTTGCTTCCCACAGCTGTCTATGTAACTGCTTGCTTTCTCATAAAAGTGGCATCTTGTACTTTCACAGCAGAGGTAATGGAGAAATGTGGGACACTTAAGAGCATCAGCAAGTCCTGGGAGGCAGTTAGCACGGCAGCTTGGAACTCATCTCCTTCTATGTCAAGCAGTTCTTTCTGGGGAACTTTTCTGATGAAAGCTCTCAAAGCTCAGCCTTTGACATACATCGTCATCTGTTTCCTCAGCGTTTGTTTAAAACTGCAACTAGTTAGTCGATCTGTGATAGCCCTGACCGTACTTTTTTTTGACCCTGTGTGCAAGAAGGGGAATAATGCTGAAACTGGGTTAGTCTAGCTCTCATTTCTGTTCTGAAGGACCAGAGACTGCTGTATGGTTTGCCTGGTTTCTGCAGCATATTGATACCAAATGAAAATAGCATAGGCATTGTCACCAAGTTGTTGCTTCCAGCTGATCTGTTCTCAGGCTGTCATCATCTCATCTAGGGAGCCAAGAAATGACTCAGATCATTTTTTGACTCCTCAGCACCAGTCTTTGCCCCACTGCTGCTACTGGCTGGCTCAGCAGAATTGACTGAGCAAACTTCTAGCAGTACAAACAAGAAGCAAAGTGAAGGATGCAGAAGGCAATGGTGAAGAAGGCACTGCTATCCTGATGAGGATCTTGGCTGCGTATAAGTAATGAAAGTCATTTTCGTTTTTATAAGCATTCTCTTTTTATCCCAAGAGGCTCTGCTAGAATGTAATGTTAATTCATGCAGTGCATGGAAATGCTAATAGCTCTGATGCCTCTCACATGAGAGGCACATCTGCACTGCAGATCCAAGAGCATTGTTAGCAAGGCCTGGGCTGGCATTTCTGCTGCTCACATCTGAACACCAGGACAAGAGAAGAGGAAGCTCTGCTGTCCTATACTGCCACAGGGAGCTGAAGGGGGACATTTTATCGGTAGATGAGTCAGTTACTGAAGGCAAACTTGTAACGCATTACAGCTCACCACTGCTCTGAGGTCCTGAATCTTCTGGGATGTGATGTTTATCGCCTGTGCCTCTCCTAGTTTGCCAGTAGAGCACTGGCAGGAAAATATTTTGCAGTGCTGGGCAACTGAACTCACAGGGCTGAGTTCTTCCTCACTAGCAGGCAGCATAATGCTTCAAATATTGCAAATTACTTTTTTATGATCATTGTTAATAAATAATGTTGCAGAGACATTGCAGGTGGCATACACAGCATCTGGGCTTTTAAACTATTATGAATGCTACACAGACTCCATCTCCTATCTCTTATTCAGCACCCTAGGTTTGCCTGATGAAGCACCATTCTTTTTTGTCGCAGTCTTGTGCTGCACTTTCAAGCTTCAAGCATTACAGCACAAAGGAAGAGAGGTTCATAGAGCCCAGCAGCTGTCTGAGGCAGCAGCTGAAGGAAGAGCTCACAGCAGCATTTCTCTAGAATTCTCTCCCAGATTCCCTCGGTGCTCTAGGTCTCAACCAGTGATGTTTTTTGTTCCTTCCTATTTAAGGGCCTCACTGGATTACTCTTCCATGAGCTTATGCAGTTCCCTGATACGGATTAAAAACACCTCATGGCAGTGAGCTCCACAGTGTGGAAAAAAACTGCTGAGTGAAGCATCAGTTTTTTGCCTCCTCTTTCACTGCTTCCTTTGATAGAAGCAAAATAGGTTCCTTCCTGCCTCTTCACATCAGTCACAATGATACAGACCCTGCTGCGGTGTACCCACTTGTTTCTTCTTCTGGCTGAAGCACAGGATATGCCCCACTCCTTCCACATCCAAGCAGGGTGAAAACTACCCTTTATCCAGTGAAAGGATAAAGTGGAAAATGCTGGACAAAGTTGTCCCAAGCATCTCCTCCATTTTGTTTCAAAGGGACAAACTCCAGAAGCCAGACAGCAGTTCCTCTTCTGTAAAGCTTCAGCTAAACAGTGCCAGATGGATTTGCACTTCCTGAGGCGTAGCAAGGACGTGCTCCGTCCTCTCAGCCAGCACAGGCCCTGTGCTGCCTGCAGACTGCAGCGATTCAGTCTGTACTATTGATCTGGAAGTGTCAGTTACCATGCTGGGACAAACCATTTTATCCCAGGGATATAAATAACAGCCTGAGCATATGGGGAGGAGAGTGCTCTTGATCTAGAACCAGCTTCTCCTTTACAAGTTTAATCACTAACATCTGGTCCAGCTCGCAGTGACCTGCAGAACATCCTGGCACTTAAATATTGTTCCTTCTTATGTTATCCTTCAGTCTCATTCAGCTTTGATCTTGTACTCTCACTTAGGGCAATGCCCAGACTTGTGCTGATGCAGCTATGTGCCTGCTAGAAAACATGAACCTTGGCTAACTTAGTACTAACTTAGTACTAAGCTGCCTTGCCAAAAGGCAGAACAAAGTTGGCCGCAGAGCTCAACTGGGTTAATAAACATTGCCATTTAGGAGTGTTTCTTTTTATTTGTCAACTGCAATTCAGGAAGCAACTGGGCTAGCAACAAAACCTGCCACTACCACTCAGCTGCCCCACAGGGAGAGGGGCAGAGAGAATAAACAGGGCACGTGCAGGTCTACGTCTAAGACCACAAAATTTCAGATACAAACTGCATGGTGCGCCCCCTAGAAACGTGAGAAGTACTTTGTGTCTCATGCAAAAATTCACTTTAAATTTAAACGCTGACTCAACACATTGGCTGTGTTTTCTGACTGTGTCTGTGGATCTATTTGCTGCCTACTCCTAGCTTTGGATGCAAGGTAACTTCCAGGGAGTGAGGTAGTTGTGCTGTTGATGTGCTATTTGGCTTGGCTCATTTGCACTCGTCTGTGTGTATTTTTGCAAGCACTCAACTCACACGCCAGTTCCTGTTGAATAATCCATTTCTTGCACAGTGCAACAGCTTGCATTCCTAGGGAGATCTGAAGAATCCAGGAGGATAAATATATGGGAATAAGGTGAGAGAGGATGGAATAAAAGTATATTTTATGCATCTTTAGATCTTAAGCTTTTGTATAATGTTGCTGAGAAGATCACACTGTGTCAAATACGAGCTAAATGATCTTTGTAACAGCCTGACCTAGATCTAGGTAATGAACTTCTCAGCTTCCCAAACTTCAGGGAATCTTTTCTTCATACCCCTGTTTTCAGGCCTAAAAGGCATAATGAGTTAGCATAAAACTGCATTTAAATAATTATTATGTATCTCATATTATACTTCATCTAATCCTTTAATGTTAAAGGCAATGAGAGTATGTTCCTCTGCCAAACAGCGTTTCAAATGCTGCACAATTTCTATGCATGCATAGACTGCCCAGATGTGTCTGTCTCCTTTGGCTGGAGGACAGCAGTTTGTTTAGCCCTCAGTGTGACCAGAGAGTCTTTTCTTCCCATTATTCTTTCCACTTGGTGTGTATGCATGCTCTGGGGTAGGTTATGGGAACAGAAGCAGTGCCAGTCTGTAAATTCCTTCTGTGCTGCCCATTTCCTATCTTCACTTTGTTGGAGGAAGCTGTAGATGTGTCCAGACAGTGTCCATCACAGAGATCTCTCTGGGTACAAAGAGAACAGCCCCTGCAGACATCAGGGTCCTTCAGTTGTTAGTGGATTAGTGGATTCAGGGTGTTACCAGTTCTGGGGAACTTGTGTCGGACTAGATGATCTCCAGAGGTTCCTTCCAACCTTTCTGTCATTCTGTCAACCATTACGATTTAGGAAGCCCAGGAGTTTTGCTCCCTTTCAGCTATTCCCTGGGCGGTCACACCTGAGACTCGGCAATACAGGGATGTGGCAGAAATCCAGTGCTTTACCACCACCCAGTGGGAAGAACTGGGAAAGCCCTGAAGTAGAGAGCGCTAGGGAATATACATTTGTACTCAGAAGATAGTGGGGCTCATATGTTTCTTCATAAGTTTGTTTCTCAAAAACAAAAATATATTGTGTGTGTGTGTGCGTACAGTTTGTGCAGCTGCTGACTGGGGCTTTTTGTTTTTGCTTCTTTTCGCTATTTTGCTTTGTTTTTAATGTGTTTATTCATATAAAATATAATAGGCCTTTTAAATTTCACACGAGTCAACCAGCTTTTGGAATATTTCAGTTATTTGGCACTGACTTACAACCTGGAAGCCATGTGTACTTTTAATGTAAGTATAGTACTATATTTTATTAGTGGCTGCAGTCCTTCTGTGTGACTGCTCACTTGGCCCAGCAAACAGTGAAAAACAGCCATGAGCTCAGAGCACACAGCTCCCACAGCACCACGTCTGCACAAAGCTGTCCCTCCACTGAAGCACCTCAGATTGCAGGAGGTGTACTGCCTTGCAACAGGCTGCACCAAGGACAGTCCACTGGTTTGTATGTAAAGCCTAGTAGCCTTGGTGATAAAGATGATATATTAGCCAGATTTCTCCCAACTTCCTAAAGTCAAGTGAAGAGATACCCAACTGACCAGATGTTCTATCAGCATATGGGGACCATAAGGAAAATAAGAATGGCCTTGTCACATCAGATCAAAGGTCTATCTGTATTTCTGTTTGCAAGCGTAACCAATAGCATATGACTCAAGAAGAATTTAAAAGGCAAGCATGTAGTACTACTTTCCCAGATTGCTCACTACTGTTTCACAGATCTGGGGCTTACAGATCTCTGAACTTGGTGAGGCATATTGGCATTTCATAGTTCTCTCTCTCATAGTGCTTTAATTTCTCTTCCTTATCACGAATAAACTTTTAATGTCCATTGCAACCTGAGGCAAGGAATTCATCTGATTGTATTCTGTTCACTTTGAAGCCATTATTTCCTACTTTCATTTGGTGCTCTCTCTATTGCGTTGTTGAAAAAGACATTTAATAAGCTCCTTTCCAGCCATAGATGAGATTAGAGATTTCTTTGATTTTTTTTTTTCCTGCTTTCGTCTCCTTTTATACTCCCCCTTTCCTTTAGCAAATAATTTTCCCATCATGGCTAGGGTAAACTTTGCAGTGCTCTTAGCTCTACCTTTTTTTTTTTTTTTTTCTGAGTTGGGATCAATCCAGACCAGATCAGAAATTTCATTAAAATTGTGATAGAATGGACAAACTGTATGAAATGAATGGGATTAATTATTTTATGGGGGGACTTGCTGGCCTTAGAAAAAGAATGAGGCATATGGTGGGAATCCAGTGATCCAGATATTAAATCAGAATCAAAAGGAAGTTAAAAATTTCAGAAGTGCAGAAATGGCTTTAAACATCAATTTCACAAGTGTAAGAGAAACATAGAACACAGATAGGCTTTTTAGGTTGGTTTCTATGTTGAAATAGGAAGACAAAACATACAAGAGAGGTATTTGCTGGAATAAAATGGATAATTAGAATCACAGAACCAGAGAAACACAGAACCATAAAATCAAAGAACATTAAGTTTGGAAAACACCTCTAAGCTCGCTGTGTCCAATCACTGACTGATCACCACCATACCCACTGAACCACGTCACTCAGGGACACATCTCCACATTTCTTGAAAACCTCCAGAGACAGTGACATCAGCAGTTCCCTGGGCAGCCTGCTCCAATGCCTAACTGCTCCTTCTGACAAGAAATTTCTCCTAATGTTCAACCTGAATCTCCTTTGGCCATTATCTTAAGGCCATTATCTCTTGTCCTGTCACCAGTTACCTGGTAACACAGACTCCTTTCCTACAGACTCCCTTCAGTGAGTTGTGGGGAATGATATGGCCTCCTCTGAGACTTCTCCACAAGATCCCAGTTTCCTCATCCACCGCTCAAAAGACTTCTGCTCCAAATCCTCCACCAGCTTTGTTTCCTTCCTTTGGACCTGCTCCAGCACCTCAATGTCTTTTTTGCAGTGAGTTCAAAAGGGAACACAGAACTCAAGGCGCAGCCTCACCAGGGCCGCTTAAAGAGGGGTGATCACTTCCTTACAATGGCTACAGTATTTCTGACACAAGCCTTGTGTCTTGGCCTTCTTGGCTACCTGGGCACCCTGCTGGCTCCTGTTCAGCTGGCTGTCAGCTAACACGCTCAGGTCCTTTTTCCTCCATGCAGCTTTCCAGCCACTCTGCCTCAGGCCTGTAGCAATGCATGGGGTTGTTGTGACCAAAGTGCAGGACCCGCCACTTGGTCTTGTTAAAGCTCAGACACTTGGCCTCATCCCAGATATCCAGCCTGTCCAGATCCCTCTGTAGGGCCTTCCTACACTCAGGCAGATCAACACTTCTTCCCAGCTGGATATTGCCTGCAAACTTAGTGAGTGCACTCAATCCCTTCATCCAGATCATCATTAGGAATATTAAACAGGACAGGCCCCACTGCTGATCCCTGGGGAACACCACTCATGACCAGTCACCAGGCTGTAACTTCCTAGGTCCCCCTTCCTGCCGAGGGCATCACACTGGCATGTCTGCAATTGTCTGGGATCTCCTCAGCTGACAAGGACTGCTGATAAATGAAGGAAAGTGTCTTGGTGAGCACTTCTGCAAGCCTTCTCAGTACCCTTGGGTGGATCCCATCTTTATGTTTCAAGCCTCCATTGTAGCTCCAGGTGTAGCAGGCTATCACAGCTACAAAACTACTTGGTACACACAGACCCAATACATCTGACACAAAATTATTACAGATGGTGAAGCACATGAGTTACTTATTTGTTATACACAGTGGTCCAAATCTTATTTCTAATTCAGGCAAGTTTTTGTCTTTACACTGAACACCACTGTTCTGAGTTTTTCTGTGCCTGAATTGAAACCATTCTCCTGTAAGTAGTGGCTATTTCCAAAGATTATCTTTTTTCTTCTTGGCAAGGACCAAGGCACCCAGAAACATCACACTGTGAAACTCAAAACTACTGGGGTGGTTTCATTTATATTTACTCATTTACTTCCTTTTACTTAATAAAAGATGAATCAGCTACTACTCTGTTCTAAAAATAAATAAAGGTCAGACTTCAGTGATGGAGGGAGAACAGTCATTTCCGTGGACTGAAACCTAAGAGAAGTGTTTTGTACATTTTATTTTTTTGCTTCAGAGACCTGCTTAATATTAAGTCAAGACATAAATGCTGTACTGCATAATTAAACCTTTTGGAGGCAATTTGCCAATCCTGGCCGGTTCCTAGCTGCACAGAAAACATCTCATTCCTACAGTCATACGTGCAAAGCTGGGGACTTTAAGGAAGGCTGCTATAATAACACACAAACAGCAGGATCATCCCTCCTCTACTGTCCCTTGAGAAACATTTGATACTAGAAAATATTAGCTATCTCTTTTAAGTCTTACAGAATGAATCACTGCAAGTTTATTCAAAACATCTCACCATGAGTTGCCACTCAGAAGGAAGATGAACGCATGGAGGGTTAATATAGGAATGTAGCTAAAGTAAGGCAGAAAAGAACTGAAGGAGTAGGCATGACTTTCTCAGCTACAGGTTGCAAGGCAGTGTGAAAGAGATTTGAAATGTGAATAACACTGGAAAAATATATCTAAAATAGAAAAATCAGAACACTGCATCAGAGAAGTCATGGTACCTTCTAGAAAAGCCTAGTTTGCTGAAGTAATGTGGAGAGATGAGATGGAAATTAAAACTGCTTTAATTCTGTGTGCAAGGCCAAGGCTAGCTCATGTGTAATCGGTAGGGTCATGATTTCAACTACTACCAAATTGAGGGTGATAGTAACAATTTTTCAGTATTTTCATCTTGCAGCAGACTCAGCGTAACTTAGAAAACTAGAGGTAAAGAGATGGGAGAAAGAACGTCTTTCTTTCCCAAACAAATATGGTAATAAAGAGAACAGAGGTATAAATGAAAAAATGATATCACTTCCTCCATATCTTTGGCTCACAGCTTTTCCGCTGAATTCCCTTGATGAAGTAGGTTTATTAGAGAGAGACCGTGCTACCAAACTTCTGTGAGCCTAGTACAGCCCAGGGAGCACAAGCAGAGAAGAGAAAGCACACAGTGTGGAGAGTGCCAGAAGGTGGTACTTCTTATGGAATTTGTATCATCTGTGATCAGCTGCTGGCCTGGGAACAGAAAAATATGCTTTGCAAGCTCTGTGGGTACAGTCAAAGTTTAGGAAGTTGAAACAGATCTTTTCTGAAACTGCAAGTTAATCCCTTACGCCTGGAAACACAATTCAAAACTCCAAAATGCATTTGTCTTCACTGCATAGAATTGTGGGATTATTAATAAAGCAACAGTGACATAATGTTTATCCAACAATAACATACACAGAGACAGTCAGGCTTGCAAGGTGAAGTAACTCTGGCCCTCATTAAATTACCTGTACAATGGCACTTAATTCAGTTGATAAGTTCAATGTTTTGGGGGTAATATCACTTGCATGTTTAACTCAGTAACTATCTATGTTGAAAGCTGACTCTCAAAGAAGCAAATATCTTACACCAAACTGGACTGCTCTGCATAAAAATAATATCAGTACAGGCAAGCCATATACTTCACCCGTTTGAACTTAAGAGGTTAAGAGGCTGTTGGATCTCAAGCTCTATATAAAAGGAATGTCAGACCAGCCCAGGTATCAGAGCAATTGTGCTGTGTGACTTCCCTGCCCCACGTCTTATCCTGTGTTTAGAGAAGACTCAGAGCATTTGAGAAGGGAAGAGGAAGGAAGGAGAAACAGCATTTATGTTGTCTGAGAATCTATAGCCAAACAAATGTACATCCGGACTGACTTAAAAGGTAATTTAGCTCAGAGCTTTTCACTCAGCACCTGGCAAAAGATAAACCAGGATAAGACATTAAAGAAAGTTTACCACGAGCATTCCAAAACTCTCCTCCCTTCCCATGCTGTCTTCCTCTAAGAATTTTGTATAATAGATGTCTTCATTTTCATCTTCAGAGGGTTCCAGAAATGTGATTCTACACAACTAAGACACAAATAACATCTCTAGGGGTTTGCGAATGGCAGTTGAGAGCTGAAGATTAAGACATGAACTCCACAATAAGCCAAGGACTTGGCCCTACAGATGTGCTAGCACTTACCGAAGTCCTCTCCCAGTGCAACATATGTCTATTGACTTTGACCTTGACAGCACAGAAGCAGGATATTAGAAACAAAGGGCATGTACATGCATCAGCCACGTTTCTTGATGCACCCTACTAGGAAGCACATCCGCTGTATAGCACAGTGAAGACATGCAGAGGCAGAGGATTCTCATGTTGCTACTGCTGCCTTCACCACAGTTAGCACCTGCGCAGGCTGTTCTGAACAAAAGAAGGCAGATAAGAAGCTGAGCTGTTAATGCCAGCTAGGGTGCTCCAGTGGCATGCTTGCCGCATGAGAACAGAGCAGGATCTGCCTCTGGCATGGGAACAGAGGGATCTGCCTCTGGCATGGCTGTCACTGAAATAGCCAGTGCCTCAGATGCTGTTAACACTGCCTCGCTATCTTCTCACACGCAGGCATACTGATTACAGCCTGCTGCCTTGGGAAGGCTCTTAAAGCAGGCCTGGGCCGCACAGAGGTATGCAGACCAGGCTAGACAAAAGTGCAAGCTTTGCTGATTATAGCAGCTGCAGTCAAGTTAAGGACCACACTTGTTATTCACTTAGGGCTGCACTTCACTTGAATTAGTCGGTGTATGTCTCAAGTCAATGTGTGGCTCTGCCCTTATCTCTGTCGGAGGAATGGTAAAATGCTCCTTTTACCTTACGAGCTCTTGTGAATATCTTCCTGTTGTGAGCCATCCGAGTGCTCTGGGGCCACCAGACTCCTCTGCCAGAACCACTTCAAATAACTCTCTTCAGATGTCTGCGGGGAAAGTGTCAAGGCTAACACAAACACACATAAAATGGGCTCTCACAGGGGATGTGTGATCCCTGAGCTAAAGAGGGGAGCAGGCAGGGCGCCTGTAGAAAGGGCTGTTAAAATGTCTAATGAGCAATGGTTTCTTCAGGAAAGAGGAAGAGGGGCAGAAAAAAATGTTGCTGGTAGCCAAATAATCCCTTGCTGCAATTACAGCCATGAACTTGAAACCACTGGATGGAAGTAACAAAAGGAGATGTAACATACTGCACCCACTGTGCCTGACACTGCCAGTTCGTTCATGTCTCACTGTCTGTGCAACTGGGACAGCAAAAGCAGATTTTTCTTATTGTTGAAATGGGTACTAATAATGATTCTAAATCTGTAATTTTAAAAAAGAACAAAAATACACATTTTTTTCTAAGTTTTCCCTATTTTTGCTATCAACTTGACTTTGATAGTGGTTGGAAATCCATGTTCTATACACAAAACTTTGTCTTTTTTTTAAAGTAGTGATTTCACCCCTTTATTGTGCATCAGCTGTCATTCTCTGTGTGTTTATGTTTTAGGAATAGAGAAGGAAGCTTCCTTTATCTGTACATAAACACAGAGGTCTCTAAAAATACTGAAAAACAGGGCCTGACTCTCTCCCACCACTTCTGAGATGTGTGGCAACCAGAGATCTAAGGGTGATTTTGGATTTAAACAAAAATGGAAAATCATTTATAGGCATACACACAGAAATACGTACAGACACATATCTCTGTCCAAATATGTGTAGTCAATGTTAACAAGATTAACACATGTATATTTCAATTTTATTTTAATTATTTTTTTCCTTTTTTCTTTTATGCATTTTTAAATGATTACTCTCATTCTCTTAGATTTTGCTATGGCATTAAGGCACAGAATCTTGCCAGCTTTCTGTTATGTTAACAAATGAATACTTGAAAGCGGTTTTTCCCAGCAAAATTTAGGAATGATATACTCATGGCTAACTTTCTCCATTCTTTTCTGCCAATTGCTTAGAACATCCAGCATGTATATCACCGACCCATCCATGTTGTTTCCTATTCTCGGCTGTAGTTATTTCATAGGTAAAAGATGAAAGTGGCAGAGCTGTTCCTTATTGAAGGCACCTGATAGGGCACCTGAAGGATGAACACGAATCCTTAAGAAAGCAAAGATGGAAGCTGGCTGGCAACATTTTGTTTAATGGTACTGAAAAAGTAGTAACATATGTATGGCTCCATCTGTTTCAGACCTGTTTTAGAAAATCTCCTCAGCAAATCTTACCTCATAAATGGCTTTTTTGGTGATCTGCATGCTGCTGCTGCCTACAATATGGTTTTACGATATGGACTGTTCTTGAAGAGTACTGCTCATTGTAGTAATATGCAAGTTACAACACTACAAATGGTGTTAATATTTAGACAGATCTTCAAGAAAGCAATGACTGTCTAATCAAGCAGTTCAAAGCACGCCTTTATGAGCATGTTGATCCCTTATGTTATCTTCCCGCAAAGCCCATTAATGCAAGAGAAACTAGGAAAGTAGCTCCAGGTTTTATTGTAGTCCTGGTCATTTTAAGAGTCATTTCCTTCACTTTTAGGGATACAAAAAGACATATATTTTGTGCATCGAAGATTCTGTGTTCTGGTCAATAACATAGGCCACAGAGGTCAATGGCATTCAGACAAGCCTTTCTGAAAGCCCCCATAAATTTTCAGAGGTGAGGGAAGAGACTGGATGGATTCAGCCTGTGCAGGAGGATAGATAAAATGCCACTCTTGTAAAGGAGAACAGAATATTAAGTCTCATAAAAACTTAAAGAGGCTATACAGTTTCCTCAATGGGGGGAAGATTTTGCCCACCCATGTTTTATTTTACTGCAGGGACAGTAAAAAAGTGCTTTAAATAAATGCTTAGTCCACAACTGGTCTAGCACAGCAAAAGCTAAGGCTTTCTTTCAGTCTTCGGTCTCTATTCCTCTTTTGTCACCATCTATTTTGATGTAGCAACTTCAGAAGAGGCACTTTGTCACTGACATGTTGATGAAAACTCCCTCCTTCTCAGATGTTTCTCTCCTCCTGTTTCCAAGCCAAAATTGGGTTCAAGTCCAAATAAATATGCATATTCTGACTCTGCTTGGGAATGTATGTACATTTGCATGAGGTAGGTAATCCTGCTTAAATAATTCTCTATACTTCATAAAGACTATTCTTGCTATAAAACTCTCTGGGACACTCATTCAGGGTTATAGTATCTTTAACAATACCGTAAAACAGGCCATGAAATAACTTGAGCATCAGAGTGCGGTGTAAAAGAAGTAAAATATACCTTTTTCCTACATATAAAATCTTGCAGTATATGTAAAATCAATTTATGTATGTATATTTAATAATATAAGTACTGAAACAGTGCAATGAAAAGAGGAGTGTTTTTTATGACAGGAAACGGAGAGCACCTTTCTGGCTTTTTTGACTATGTTTGGAGTGTGCCCAGCACAGTTTCCATCCATATGTCCCAAGGTACTAGCTGCCAGAACAGTTTTGTAGCCATTTCTCACAGTGAAACTGAGTTTGAGAGAAAAAGCAAGAGATATTCTGAAACCTGATTCAAGCCATGCACAGAATAGGAAATGGAACTCAGAATTTCCCAGTCCCAAATGATTTAATGCCACCAGACGCTGCACTGCATCCTGATAGTTATGGACTTCCTCTGATTCCTATGATCTCCATAAAGGACATGTAAGTCAGTACCTACTTTTAGGCCAGCCCTGCAATTCTGTGCAAAAGCCTCTTTCTAAGAAGTAACAGACAAAGAAACAATCAGCAAATCTTGGGACCTCCTCAGGATCTTTTCCAGGATCCATTATTTGTATAACAGAAGATTCACTGCATTGATCTATACATTGATCTGTATTTTTTTTAGGAATCTGCCAAGTGTGAAGTTTCCGTCATCAGCAATAGCAGGATCATGTTGTTACAAATAAATGTTCAAGCCATTCCATATTTGCTAAGCATACTGACTTTTTCCTTCACTTCTTTTGTTTACTTTTCAAAACAGAGGAACCAGCACTTACTGCTTCCTGATCAGCCACAAAAAAAAAAAAAAGAAAGAAAAAGAAAAAGAAAAAAAAAAAAAGCTTAAAATGCTTGTAACAAGGTAAAGCCTGAGCTGCAGAAATACTAGAAATACTATAAGAGTGAAGGAGTAATCAGTGAGAAAGGGTAAATCACAGAATACCAGATGGAATGCTTGCAACACAAAAATCCATAGTTTTCAAGACCTTGTTGGGAAGAAAAGAGGAGGAGTTTTCAACTAAAAGGGAAGTGGATCTGCACATGGCACTCTTCTGCTGTATGTCAAGACAGTTCTTAAAGGTTTTTGTTGGGTAAAATGAGGACCATTTGGAGATGGCTGATGTTCTGTTTTCTCCTGGCACTGTGGCACAGAGAGGTTAGACTATTTGAACACTACTGGCTTCATTCTTCAACTGCAATCCTACTTTTGAAGCACTGATGGAATGAAGCTATGCCAAAACTGAAGGAGTTTGCTGTCTTAGCAAATGTTCTTTTTTCAAGGGAGAAAAGTAGGAATGCAGACCAATAGGAGGCTTTCTGCTCATGCTGTGCTGTTCTGGTTGATGTATCAATACTTAGCTGGACTAGATAATATACAGGATCACTTTCTATTGACAAACCATTATATGTCTGGAAGCAGATGTCCAGAGAGAGTGGCAAGCAAGAGAAAAATTCAGGACCCAGCATATCTTGGCCTAGTTTTTTTTCCACAAGCTTTTGCAATTTAATTTACAGATGTGAAATTAGGATCAATATTTAAGAAATAACAAAGAACCACATTTTAGAAAAGGGAGTTGTACAGTTCAGGGTCCTCACCCCAGTTATTTTCCTTTGACTTAAAGAATCACAACAACAACAGAGAAATATTCTGTTAAGTAGAGTGTACATTTGTCAGACAGTAAATTGCAAAGAACAGCTTTGCTTCCAGTTTCTCTAGATAGTAATAGAATATTTTTGTTTTTGTGAAAGAAAAGATGTAAGGAATCTTTTCTTTGAGAATAAAAATATAGAGAGCGAGGCACAGCAGTGTATCTGTAAGGATGGATTGATAAAAACCAAGAAGAATGACCCATTCATCTTGCTCTTCAAAGTGCTAAAATATCTGCATACATTTCAATGAAGGGAAGGACTCATAGTCCTCCATCTTCAAGACATACACACTTTCTTTCTGTTCCCTTTAACTTCTAAATAGTAGTAACCTAGTTTCACTTAGTGGGATTAACCAATCATACACATTTACATAGCAGATACCTCTATTTGAAACACTCAGCTCCCACTAACCGAGTTGAAACATGGATAGAAAGAAGACCTCTGGCAGACAATGTACCTCTTCTATTTTGAATTATCTATTCTGGTTAAAGTGCTCAGGGACATTATTTAGCAGAGGGTTGTTAGAGTTAGGGTAGTGTGGTCAGGTTGCAGTTGGCCTTGATCTTTAAGGTCTTTTCCAACCTGAGCAATTCTATGATTCTATGATTCTGATAGGAAACAGATGCCCTAGTGGCACCTGTTTCTCTCAAGACTATGAAGTGAGTGTGGGATGACAAACCAGAAAGCAGACTTTCAAGACCACACAAACTGAATCTGAGATCTTGTGCAAGGCCTTTGACGTGGTCCCACACAGTCCTCTTATCTCTAAATTGGAGAGATATGAAGAGTGGACTGGATGGTCATAACCAGAGTGTTGCTGTCAATAGCTCTACCTCTAGGGGGAGGCTGGTCATGAGCAGCGTCCCCCAGGGGTCTGTCTTGGGAACAGTGCTCTTCAACATCTTTATCAACAACTTAGGCCGTGAGATTGAATGTACCCTCAGGAAGTCTGCTTATGACACTGAGCTGAGTGGCACAGTCAACACAACAGAAGGAAGGGATACCATCCAGAGGGACCTGGACGGGATTGAAAAGTGGGCCCATTCTAATGAATTTCCCTAATGCAAAGTACAAGATGTTGCACTTGGGTCAGAGTAATCCTAGATATGAATACAGAATGGGAAAAGAACTTGTTGAGAGAGAGTCGCCCTGCAGAGAAGGACTAGGGGGTGCTGGAGTGGCCAGTAGAGAGAGGGAGGTGATTGTCTCCCTCTGCTCTGCTCTTGTGAGTGCCCATTTGGATTTCTGTGTCCAGGCCTGGGGCATCCAGCACAAGAAGGATGTGGAGCTGTTGGAGTGGATCTAGGGGAAGGTCACTAAGATGATCAGAGGGCTGGAACACCTCTCCTGTAATGAAAGGTTGAGGGACCTGGGCTTCTTTAGCTTGGGGAAGAGAAGGCTCCAGAGAGACCTTGTTGTGATCTTCCAGTACTTAAAAGGATCTTACAGGCAGGAGGAGGACCAAATTTTTACACTGTCTGATAGTGATAGGGCAAGGGGGAATGGATTTAAATGGAAAGACTGGAGGTTTAGGTTAGACGTTGGGAAAAAATTCTTCACTCTGAGAGTGGTAAGGCATTGAGGTTGCCCAGAAAAGTTGTGGATGCCCCATCCCTCGAAGTATTCAAGGTTGGGCTTGATGAGTTTGTGGGCAGTCTGATCTAGTGGTAGGCAACCCTGCCAACCACTGGAACTTGACAATCATGGAGGTCCCTTTCAAACCTAGCCATTCTGTGATTCTATGATTCTATGATCATAAAATTCTATGGAACAAAATTTACTCTATTCAGACTTGGTCCCTCATAACAGTGCCATGATATTGTTAAGCAATTTTAGGGTGTTTTTACTAAGAGCATGTCCACACAATTTGTACTGTTCAGGCTTCATGAGTGTGAATTTCTTCCAGGATCCTATCACCTATTTATGAGATTCCTCGAATGATCTCATCTCAAGGATTATGCCTCTGTAAAGGGAGTAGGAGATTATGCTAGGAGAAGCTGCAGCATTGGTGAGTTGTTTGTTCCATCCATCTATGAATTTAAAATGAGAACCCCACTAACAATCTCCAATGAACAATCTAGTCTATCCATAAGCAACATTTTGTCACACATCCTCAGCACGGAATCATTTCTTAACCTACTAATAACACTCCTGACATTCAAGAATTCAACATGAAAAGGTCTTTTTGTTTCAAGATTCATCTTTCAAATGTTGCTGCGTAACAAACTGAAAAATGCTGCCAGCACAATTACATCGGGACTTGAATCTTGGTGATTTGTACACCTTTTTAGGAAGTAACTTCTGACCAGTTGAAAAATCATGCAGAAATAAACATGATATGTAACCACACAGAATGGAGTTTATATTTAAAGTGTCCCACATTATTTTTTTTTGTTTCGTTTTGTTTCTCTGACACCACAGTTCAGCATAACTTTAGTTTCAAATCTGTGTTTTGCAGTCAGGGATGGGCAAAACTAAGTACAAATTCCAATGCACAGCTGAAAGGAAAGGAATTTAAGAGTGTTAAAGTTCCCTAAAAAGCACTGATATTTTTCCTTTACCAGTGTAGTTTCATGTTATAAAACGGACTTTTTTTTTTTTTTTTTCAGCTTGAACAATACTAGCATTAGGGTCTGTTTCTGCAAACATAAGAAAAAAATCCCACAAAAATCCCACAGCTCTATACAGACTTGATGTGTACAATGCTTTCAGTCACTTCATACTGCATCACAAGATCTGAATACTTCATAATTTTCCTCTGATAAATGATCTCCTGAGCAATTATTTTCATGCCATCTCTGAGTATTGTGATCATAGTTACTATAAATGATGTTAAACACTGCCACGGCTTTTTATCTTCAGTGAAATATTTTGAATTTTTCTGCTACCAATAAATAAATAAATAAATAAATAAATCAACATTTACATGTACAATTACATCATTATGATGTTGTATGGACAATTTACATCCATGCGATTATATATGACAGCCACTTTGTTGATAAACACATAAAACTTAATATAGTCAGTATTACTTTTTGCCCAAATAAGCCTGAATACTTGTGTCCTGCTGTTTTTTAACAGGTGAGAAAGTCCAGCCAGACTGATGTGAGCAGTTGAGGAAATATTAAAAATTACATGGTGGCTCGAGAGACCAATTCATGCTTCCAGACAAAAAATAGCAACAAGCAAAGCAAAACAAAACAAAACAGCATCTCACCCAGCTGTGCATCGGGATGTACAGTCAGGGCTAAATTCTAGAGGTGTATTTACCCAGCTGATTTGTAACAAAGCAGGGCCAAGTAGAAGCTATTCTATATCACGAGAGCTGGCACAAGGCATCTCACAGTCTGTTGTACCACTCTGACTTTAAACAGTGCAAGCACACATGCAGAAGAAACAAAGCATAACAACAAGCTGGAGATGGCACACCACCTAGGGATAACACTTGATGCATCTGCTCTGGTACATTCACTTTTTCCTGTTTTCTTGCACTTGTTCACTTTTCTATTCTTTCACCTCCGCCTTCTCCGCCCTGCCCCACGCCCATCGTGGCTTACACTTAATTTCAAAAATCAGCCAAGCCAAACTATTTTAGTCAAGACACATCAGCAACAGATAGGAAGAATCAGAAATGGGGAGACAAGGTTAGCACTCTTCGCTGCTTTGTGCTGCATAAAAAGCCCGAGACACTATTGCCTCCTTCCTCCAGCAGGGGACGGTACTTCATCTGCTAAAGGAAATCAGCTGCCGTGGCAATCATTAAGGTTTCGGTCGCAAACAACTGACACTTGCCGCGCTTTCTAGACGTTAAGGAGAAAAAAACAGCAGCAAGCTGTTGCCTCTTTTGATACCTTAATTCGTGAACAATGTAGATGTCGGAGAGATCCCTCTCTGCCCATCACCTCAATACCAAGAGCCCCTCAAAAATGCCGAGAATGCTGCCTTGGATTGGATCACGTGTGCTTATACAAGGTTTTTGGCCCAGGATCTTTATGCATTTTAGAGGATGTTACTTATTTCACAGAAGATTTTTCTTTGATAATTTAGTGCATTAAGGCACGCTAGCAGTCCGCGTGTTGGTCCCTCCTTTTGCAGCACTGCTGCAGCATGGATCATAACATCTCTGGTTTAGGGTCCACTTCTGTAGGAAACGCTTGCATACGTTAGTGTGGGAGCTGAAATCCCAAGAGCAATAGGATCAATTGCTTCTATGACTAATTATTGGGCAAAGTTTTATGCTGTGTGCAAGTATGTTGCTTTGGCCAACAATTTAGCAGCCAGAGGATCTTTCTCAAATTTACATATCCAGCATGCTTCCTGCTAGTACACTTCATTGACCAAAGTACTTACCTTCTCAGATGAGAGCTGACTCAGACAAAACTAAGGGTAGGATTCACCTCACATCAGCTGTCCAAAATTAAAGATAGTCCTACCTCAGTGAAAGAAATGCAAACACTTCCACATGGCAATTCATCCTATTAACAGTAGAATATCTTGCACTATAGAAATAATTCACTTCTGAAGCTGTTTCTCACTCTCCATTGAAAACAGAGCTGAGACAGTTCACTCAGATCTAACGTTTTGCTTTCAAACATGTCGGACAGGCAGCATGAATTCCACCATAACTACTGCCCTGATGATCATCTCACACAAAATCTATCACACAGCAAGCTGGAGGTTTCTTGAGTCCCAGACCAGAGGCTTAACCACTGAAATAACCCAAACCTTTCTTTGTTTATGATGTCCAAATTGTCCTAGACAATCAAGCCAAATAATACAGCGTGGGAATGTATCACAAATCACCTGCAAGCAAATCTACTGAGATACGAGCTTTAAAAATATTTTACAAGCTCAGAGCTCTTTAGAATTCTTTATTTCCTCATTACGCAGACAAAGCTCCTCTGGATGTTACAAAGAGAGTTATTTCTGAATGAAAACTGCAGATCAGGCATTTGCAGCAACATAAAATCAAAATCATGTTTTCTTCTCATTTGTATATAGTTTCAGCAGGTTTTTAAAAGCTGTTCATTTCATAGGGTGAGTGTCTACTTTTACCTGTGTACCAAATACAAATAGAAATAACAGCTTAATTCCACAGTTCTAATTCACTTCAGTACTGGTCTTGCAGGGGAACATTTACATCCACTCAGGACTGTTCAGTCTCCTGCAACTACTGACAATAGTACCAATTAGTAAAGATTGTACTGTTCTTTGTGAGGAACATATTTGTCCACTGGGAATAGAACTAAGATCAAACAGCTTTGATGCTGGGAATTTTGTAAACATCAAAAGACAGCAACTTTTCTGGAGTGGATTCAAACCTAGAAATAAAACCCTTTGTGGCACTATTGCCTAACTTCTTAGCTATGTAATTTCCACCAAAACACAGTTCATCATAAAATTCCATCATGGTTTTATTTGGAGTTTTTATTTTTATTTTGCAACTGTCAAAAAACAGAGCTGTAAAATGTGTAATATTTGATAACTGATATTCCAATTATTAAAGAAGACATTTATTTTAATAAGCACATTTTAAATAATATGAAGTTAGACAGTCATCAGTTTAGGGGCCAAGTGTTGACAAAATTCTTTCTATGAGTGTCATCATAAAACCTTAAAGGACATACTAGAATCGTTCCCTTCTCTAACATAGGAACAAATGAAAACAAATGAAAACAGTCATGGATACATTCTAAGGATTAACAATCATACCAAGACAACGACTGAGAGAAGAAGCAAAAGTCCAGATTCTCACACATTCCATGGATCTGAAGTGCCTCATTAATAGCGATAAAAGGTATGCACATTGACAACTACTCTTGTTTGAAATTGGGGAGGAAAAAGTTCAGTATTTCTCACACTAGGGAGTTTTCAAATAATTCACCAGATTAAAACCAAAATCAAAACAAAACAAAAGAAAAACCAACCGACAACCTAGACACATCAAACAAAATACCCAACATTCCAACCCTAACTGAGCTGTCTCTTATTTGTGAAATATAGTTTTTCTTGAATTCCACTTAGTGTGGAGGTACAGTGGAAGCTCTTTTCAGTTTGATTAATGGAGGCCAATTAGAAAGTGAAGGGATGTTTACAGAGTTGATTAAAAAATATTACAAAGAAAGCACACTATTTCCTTCCTACTGAAATACTGCATTAGTACCAGTACTTAAGAATTCAGAATACTCCAAGTCTCCTAGATGTATAGGAAATACTGGATTTTGTTTCCAGAATGAAAGGCTGGGGCATTCCTGTCATGGGAAAGGGAAGGTAGGAGTAGGGGAAAGGGACAATGGAGACAATAGCTTTGGAGTTTGAGATGATTCTCAGGAGAAACCCAGGCCAGAAACACCTATGCAAGAAAGTGTTGCTATGAACAGCATCCCTATTATTGTAATTTCCTGAAGGAAGATCACTCTCTGAGTCATATCTGGAAATACTCAACGTATTTACAACTTACCTAAAGTCTTGCTGTTTTGATTATAACTCTGTTTCAAAGATTCTAGACCAAGTGGCACTAATGAGATGTTTGACCATGTCATGAAAAACAAGATTCATGAAATTGAATGCTTTACAACTCCAAAGTACTTCCAAGCCCAGTGAATTGGAATGTTTTTACCTGTTAATCTTGAGTAACAGAGATACCTTTTGATGAGTTCATTTTGTTCTTCATAAGAACTCAATAACCACACCTTTTCTGCTCCTGTGCACTCTCATGTCATATTCCTTCATCATCAGGTAAGTAACAGGTTTAGTTCATGCAGATACTCACATGGCTAGATAAAGCTAAGAAATATTCAAAAATACATGAGCACTGAGCTTCTCCAGCCTGATTTAACAAAGCATTTATATTCATGTTTAATGTGGGAAATATGCATGCTCATATGGAAAACACCATCCCTCAGATTACCCATACTGTCCTCTTAAGTGTTTTACAGAACTTACTCAGTTTTCTTATCAATGTTACCAAAGCAAAAGCTCTAGGGGGAAAAAAAAAAGAAAAAAAGAAGAAAAAAAAAAAGAAAGGAAAAAATAAGTACACGTTTTTAAAGCATATTGAACAATTTCCTCTTTGCCAGTGAGGGTTTTTGTTCAAAATGAAATTTCTGAGCAAAATAGCCACAAGCATACAGATGACATTTAGATGAAGGGGAAGCAAGAGGGGAAGGGGAAAGGGGAAAGAAAAGGGGAAAGGGAAGGGAGAGAGAAGAGGAAAGGGGAGGAGAAGGGGCAAATGAAAGGGAGGGGGAAGGGGAAGGGAGAGTAAAAGCATGACATTATTTTCAGGGAGTGAGAATGAAGTTTTCTCTCCCCAGCTGGAGAACATCAGTGAGAGCAATGTGATAAAATGAAAATTCACCTGGAAAATAAAAAATTAGCACAAACTGAAATAAAAAACTTCAAACAGCAAGTACAGCTATATCTGTCATTTGTCTGTAGGGACATTCTCACTCACTTAATGAGCCTTTTAAATCTGAATTTTGCCAGATAATTGGGTAATTAGAAATGTTAACTATGGGATGCAAAATTCTGAGGTTCTTTATGTGTTTACTGTGATTAACTTTTCAACAAAATCCAGTAACTCTGGTCAACATGTTAATGTAACAGCAATATCATTAAAAGAAAAGATGTTGAAAGAGGAATGAAGGCTTCAAAAACTGCATCATTTATCCCTTAGAGCACAAATTCATAATTTTACTTTGCTACAAGACACCATTTTCCTGATATCCGGATGCATGAGGAAAGTACTTGTTTGTGGGGCAATTTGCCAGCCAGCCAGCTTACCTGGCATGATCTGGCCTGCCCTCCACACCTGGGAAGTATTGGTGGTATACATGTTTGAGGAGCTCAGGAGAAAGCAAGCTCTCTCTTCTTTGACTGAGCCTTCTAAACAGAGCAGTTCCTCTGCTCAGAGAAGGCCTTCCTTTCCCCCAAGGGCATTTCTTTGCCCTTCTGTGCTGTGCAACGTGACTCTCAGCCTGATACAAAGAACCCATGAGTTCCCTTCTCTGCTAACCTATTTGTGTGGAGAATTATGTTCTTTCAAACCCTGCAGGTACATTGCTGACGCCAACATTTCATGAAAATTACCCTGATTATTCCGGCTGGTAATTGTACTTGAGGATAGACAAGCTTGCTTTGTCTAATTTTGAAAATCCATGTACAAACCAGGCATTTGAAAGATGAACTTAGGTTCAAATATTTCTGAATTCCTACTCAACTTGAACTGCAGTAAAAAGGGACAGAGAGAGGGAAAAACAAACAAACAAAACAAAACAAAACAAAACAACAAAAAACCACATTAGGATGAAACACAGAGCAGGCAGAGCAAAAAACATCATGGAGAAACTATGAAAACTGGAAGAGAAATGGAGAGAAGAGCAGATTTTAATGTAAACAGAACGGTAAAGCTAGGAGGGATTTTCCATCAATATGCAGTGGATGAAAACCAGATCTAGGCAGTACTGTTGTTGCTGCTACCACTGGTATGACCCCTTGCCGTGAGGCAGACGTTGCATCTGTTGATATAGGAGTTCATAGAGGAGCATAGGAGAGAGAAGTGGGAGCAAAGAAGGGGAAAGCAGCTTTCTACTGTAGAGCAACATTTACGGGCCTATTTATATTTAAGAGGAACATTGTAGGCCTAGGCAAAGACAAATACCTATAAGAAAATAGATAATTTGCAGCCCCCGAACCCACACTTGTTTTAGGCATATCTATCCTTGAATTATTTTTAAAAAAAGAGAGCTACAGAAGCTGCTGGCACACCACGCTCTTATCAAAAGGCCTCTCTTCCTGCTTCTGTGTTTAGAGGCTCTGTCTGCATGCTGAACCTCCTACCTCACCTCATGTGCAAACTATCTTTGTTCTCTGGCACTCACGATCTAAATAAAAAATACCTTTCTCCTTAGTAGTTTTGTGCTGTAGATGCATTGTTCATCAGAAAACAGTGGTATGAAACCTCATGTAGACTTTTGTATAGGAAGGGGAAGCTCAGACTGGAAAATATTCAGAAAAGCCAATTCCAGTGGAGCTAGACAAGGAGATTAGAGCAGGCCTGAGAGGGATGTAATGGGTCTATACCTTCTCTGAGGGTGAGCAGAAGAGTAATTTCTAGGAAAAGCATTAGCCCAGGCAAAAGAAATGGTATGAACTCATGAAGAAATGTTGGCTGTTATTACAATATTCCTAAGTCATCAGAGTAACACGACCCTGGGAACAGTTTTCCCATCAGAGCTGTGGGGACCAAAACCCTCACTTATCTTCATTTGAAGCTTGATAAATTTATCTGAAAGAGTAAGAAATAGAAGTTTCAGGGAACCATCTTAATGACAGTAAACATTATGTTGATGTGACGTTGAAAATCTGAAAGCGATGCTTTTTGCATTTTATTCCATGAGGGATGTTGGAAATATCTTGCCTAGATAATGAAAAAAATTGCAATTATTTTTTAAAATTTAACAGTAGGCATTTTCTTAAGTCTACATAAAGTATTACATTGCTTTATCATAGTGATTCTATTTCAATAGAAGAATTATGTCAGATAATAAGATCTTGTGTACAAATTAAAGCAAGATTACTCTTGCAGTCAAGGATGTACTTCAATCAAACTTTTGAGTTTGCCACACAACAGTACCTACTTTCCATAAAATCATTTAATGGGCATGGAAGTTCATGTTGCATTGTGAATACGGTCCCGAATGAGTTTTTAACACTCCGTCCAGAACTCTAAAAACCTCTTTTACATACTGGTGCATCTATAATCTCTGAAACTTTCCTCATAACTGAAGTTGTAGTACATTCCAGTTTCAGTGGGTTCAGCAGCTTCTCAGTAACATTCGTTTGAAAATCATGGAAGTAAACTGGTTCATTCCGTTCATTCCTACAAGCACTAAATGTTTGACTTCAGAAGTTGCTGTTGAATATCCTCTTGGATTAGTGCTGGAAATTGAGGGATTTTATTGTCACTTGAAGAAGCAAATAATCTGTACAGCTGCTTTCCCGATGCAGAACCCAGGATTTCACATGGACTGAAACCCAAGTGCCTCAGTCAGCCCATCCTGTGAGTATGGCATCACACTCACAGCCATGATAAGCACCAGACTAGAAATCTAAGAAAATTCTGATGTTCTCAAATGACTACTTTCATCCACGTTAAGGTTTGCCAGTTCACAAACTGATATTGAACTCTGTGTAGTGGTGTATTTCCACCACTTCCTGTGCTTGTAGGCATATTTCTTCTTCTTGACAACGTGGCTATCAGGAAGTGCTTTAAAATACAGCAATAATTAGAAAGACGTAGTCACCATGAAAGGGGTATTTGTTTACTGATGGGAGTGGAGTTCTGTAAGTGTCCTCCTTTCTCACAATCTTCAAAATGATACATGCCATATCCTCTGTTCATTGAGGTTCACTGGACAGCAGCTCCTGGCAAAGCTCTCCTTTTTTAAAATTTTAATTGCTTTTCCCTGTTTTCCCTTTTTGTCTTCATAGTTTATTTAGTGCCACACGACGTCCCAGATGGTCTGGGAAGCAGACAGACTTTTTCAAAGAGACAATATCAGTTCCCTTTGGACCCAGAATGACCTCCTCCTTCCACTGCCCTCATCTCTGCTCATTCACAGATTTTAATCCTCAATAAAAACATTGTTTAAATATGTGAAGAAAAGTGGACTGCAACTTTAAACCAATGAGGCTGACACGGGGAACCATGACTGGCACTGGCAGAATAACACTAAGTAGAGTCTGGTATCATTGTCTGCAGCAAGGATAAAACCATCTGGCTATGCTGTGCTTGACTGAGAACTAGACAAGGGAGGGGGAGTCACATAGGAATAGGAAGTGATATGAGAGAAGATTAAAAAAAAAAAAAAAAAAGACAGCTGACATGCTCAAGACACGGTCTGAAAAGGAGAAAAGTTGCAAAAGCCTTCCTAGGTATTTTAATCTAGTAACAGCAAAATTTAGCTAGTCTTTCTGTCCTTGTACAAGATAGAGAAAAAAGGAAAGTTCTGGTACGAACTTGTCGCAGAGGAAACACAGGTATGACAGGCTAGGAAGTGAAAACTTGCTTGACAGTACACAGTTCTGTCTTACAAATACTGCTTCTAAAACTTGGTAGCTCTAGTATTACATAAACAAATAGGTATCTATATCTAATTTACAGTCCTCAAGTGGGGAAAAGTGAAAGGAAGGGGGAAACAAACTCAAAAACAGGTATTTTGCAACACTATCGAAACTGAAGTGCTATTTGTTCTGAAAGTGTAGTGAATTTTCTATGATTTCTATTGGTTTCTTCCCACCACTGGACAAAAGGAACAAACTGTGCACTCCATGAAATTCTTTGATTGCTTTCAGAATAAAATTATTAAATCACTGCACCTGATGGCTGCAGTCACAGAAATGCAGAATTATAGACACAACTACTTTTTAATGTTGGAAAGTTTTATGCTGTGATTTTCACTACAAGCAGATTTTCACTGTGTAAATATTGCCAAATACTAATTTCTTCTCTTTAATTATCTGTTGGTATTTCTTTTCTTTGCTGCATAGAGTGTAGGGGAAGATCACAGATTGAAATGGTGAAGGAAGAAAAAGGAGCAGCATGTGTTCATTTGTTATGGGGTGGAGCATTTTCACAGCATTGTGTTCCAGGTGAGATGATAATGAGCATTTAGAAAAAACAGAATGGACCCAAATTATTTGGTAAGGGAGATAGCAGTAATTGTGAAATAGTGGGAAAATTGTTGGTGCTGCATAACTTTTTTAGTTGTTTTGAATTAAATAAATGTATGTAGCTTTTAGGTATACAAGAGGATACAAAATTAGGGTATGGCACCAAGAAATCTGCCTAAGACTTTGCCCACTCTTAACATTTCATTGCTGTGAAATGCATCTTATCAAATATAATTTCTTAGAAAATGAGGCATATACAGTTAGGACCTCTCCTCCCAACGAGTCCATTGGCCAGTGTGATAGAAAGATAAGCACTCTCAGGAACATTTATTGACCAATATTGTAAAGATCAACAGCTGGAAAAATTAGAAAGGAGTTGCTTAACACCATTTCCCTGATGGAAAAGCTTCAGTTCTGTTACACAGGCCCAGTCAGTACAGTTTAACTCAATATTCAACACAGAGTACATGAGAAAAGGACCTGTACTGGGTGAATCAGGACCTATGAAGTCAAAGGATGCCTGCAAAGGAGCTAAACTTATTTACTGTAAGGAGCATGGAATAGTGATGCAGGATGAAAATCCACTGAAAATTAGTTCATTAGTTCCAACTTGCTTTGACTAGCACAATTGCACCCAGACAATCCCTACTGAGAATTTATTGTTTGAAAAATGATGACTTAGGGTACAACAATTAAGCCTTTTATTTAATCAGATACACTGTATCAGTCTAGTCTCTTTTATACACAACGACAGTACAAGGAGAGGGACAGTGAAACAGTGTGGCTCTATATGCAGAAAAGCCCTCAGGAATTTCCCTGTCAGTGAGAAATCTATCACTCTAACATATATATCACAAAAGATTTCCATGCCTCAATGTGATTTAATATGGTCCTTAACAAAGGCATTTGGTGAGTTTTCTGGTCTGGCAAATTCCCTTAGTCTTCAAATTCATTCACTTTTTCTTTACTGCTTCACCCTGTTTGAATGGGACTCACTACTTCACCAACTTATGTGCACAGCAGATGCTATGGATGCACCAGATGTACATCTCAACTGTACATACATGCGTGCACATCAGCACTGCTTCAGCTTCTTCCTCTTCAGCTCCATTGTGGAGCTGGATCTCCTCTATTTCACCCCATAACTCTTGGCCATATTGACCTCTTGTTGCTTTCTCCAAAATCCAAGTACAGTTTATTTTCATTTGAATTTTACATTCACCTTAACCAGTACCCAGCAGCAATCTGTAATGAACTTTTAATTGCTTATTCAGTAAGTAAAAAGGAGTAAGGGATGGAGTGAAGGAGGTTTTTGTGATGCTTAAAGGGCCTTCAGTTTTCTCTAAAGATGTGTACAGGATGAATTCCTGGACTGACCCTTCAGACCCTAAACTCTGTCAATGAGTAGAAAAATTGTCTGCCCTCCCTAATTCTTATTTCCAGAAAGCTTTGATCATCACTGCAGGCAAAATTAAAATATTGGCTCCTCTGCACCCAAAATTCTGGAATATATTAAGACACAGAGATGAGTGTGGGCCACATCTTACTCAAGGCCTACAACCACCTACTGTGGTGAGGCAGGTCTGTTAAAGTGTATGATGACAACAGCTAACATAAATGTCCCTGTGAAGAATTTTTTGCATGGCTCAGGATATTCTTTTTAATACAGATGGTTGAAAGATTCTGTGCTAAAATATGGGAGAAATGGGAGTGAAATAATCCATTTTGTTTTGTGATTGTCTGGCAAATTCTGTTAGCATTTTACTGAGATAACTAAAGACAGTTAAATAGGCACTAGCTTAGCAAATCATAGCATTTAGTTACCCACAGATTCACTGACAGATGAATTTTGAGAATTCTAATAAAGACTGAAATTTTCTAATTTTTAGGATCATATGGGAATGATATTCCACTGATCTACTTAGCTGATATACCAAAACTAGCACAAACAGAGTTACTTTTAAACTTCATAATTATGGAGCATCTTTCCTGGTGTTTTGAAAATTAGATGGCAAGATATGAATCAGAATGTACAGCTTATGCTATAAACACAGAATTTAAAATGTTTATGCTTAAGTCAGGATTAACAATTTATACTTAATTCTTCATTATCACACTTAATTTTCAGGCAGAAGGAAAAGCACTCCCCTTCCAAGTCTTTTCCAGTTACGTTCTGAGTGGGATTTCATATTTCATATTCTTGATCTTTGCTGGTGGCAAACAGAAAACATTTGCTTCTCAGTAGTGCTTCTATCCACTTTTGTTTAATGGTAATGACAGCAGTCTTCCATGACCTCAGATATCATATTCGTAACATATATCCAGACATGTACCCTACTGTCAGCAATGGAGGTGTTGGATTAGCTGCAGGAGACACTTGAACTGGATTACAGCTAGTCCTTCATGACAGTTTAAGGCAAAATGAACAAAAATAATAATAAAAAGAAGAACTAAGAACCAAAATACCTCATTCCTAATCCCAAATCAGGATATAGTCACCCACACCATCTTTAGATGTCAAACTGCTATTAAGTGCATATCACCAATCACTACATATTCAGATCTCTTAGGAATCACTCTAACAGATGATATCTGTAACCTGAGAGTCAGTTCAGATCAGGAAGTGATTTTCATGTGAAATTCCACGGTCAGTCTTTCATCTGTTGACTGTAGTCTGTGGTCTTCTTGAGGATAACTTTTTTAGAAGTTAAGCACACAGGCAAGAGGATTCTGTACTAATTGCATTCTTAGAGAATTGATACGTCTTTTTAGGCCAGTTCAGAGAGTGATGTTAGCTCTGGGAGCTGTGCAGTAACATTTTGATTTATGGGGAGTAACCCACAGTGACTAATGCTGTATAATAAATACTTAAGAGAATAAAAGTCAGGGTAAACAACATATTTCATTGTTACTGGCAGTGAGCCACACAGAATCACACAGTGAGTTCAGACCTCTGGAGATCACGTAGTTGCCCAGCCCACTAGTGTATGTTTTTGTTGCCTTCTTTTCTTAAAATAATAATAATAATAATAATAAAAATACTTTAAAAGAAGGTTTGTTATTTATATCCAATAACTTATATATTTTACATGTCACAAAAGACAATTCCCCTTCACTCAGTGCAGTCCAGGTAAGCCAAAAGGCTGGAAAGCAAACATCCCTGCTCAAGCAGAGTCACCTACACGATGTTGCACACAATCATGTCCAGATGGCTTTTGAACATCTTCAGAGAAGGAGACCCCATGCTCCCTTTGAGCAGTCTGTGTCAGTTCTCTGTCATCCTCACAGAAAAGTTCTTCCTCTTATTCAGATGGAACTTCCTGTGTTTCAGTTTGTTGTCATCGCCTCCTGTCATGGTGCTGGGCACTACTGAAAAGAGTTTGAAAACCTCTGCTAAGATATTTGTGTACAATGATAAGATCCCTTTTCAGCCTTCTCCAGGCTTAACAGTCCCAGGTCTCTCAGAGATGCTCCTGTTTTCTAATCATCCTTATAGTTCTTCACTGGTCACTCTCCAGTAGGTCCCTGTTTCTCTTATACTGAGAACTGAGACCTGGACACAGTACTCCAGGTGAAGCCTCATCAGGGTTGAGTATAGAGGGAGGTTATCCTCCCTCAACCTGCTACCAATGTTCTTCCCAATGAAGCTGAGGATATCACTGGCCTTCCTGGTCACAAGGGTACATTGTTGGTTCATGGTTAAATGGTTGTCCACCAGAACTCCTAGGTCTTTCTTTGCAGAGCTGATTTCCAGCAGGTCAGCCCACAGACTCTACTGGTGTATGGGGTTGTCACTCCCTAAGTGCGTGACCATACACTTCAAGAGGTTACTCTCTGCCCAACTCTGCAGCCTGCCCAGGTGTCTTTGAACGGCAGCACAGCTTCTGGTGTATCAACCCCTCCTCCTGGTTTTGTACCATCAGAAAACTTGCTGATGATGCACTCTGTCCCTTTGTGCAGGTCAGTGAGAACACATTAATTTCCCATAATCAGGGCTGGACCAAATACTGACCTCTGAGGGACACTGCTAGCTTAGGTACAGGCCTCAACTACACTGCACTGCAACATTACACTCAGTTACAAAAGTTTAAATATACTGATGGTTGCATATGAGAGGGATGTGGACTAATTGATTTGAATGTTTAGTGAATTCCTTCATGCAGGAAGGTTTTTAGCTGTTATTTCATCTTATGCACCAGCAGTTAAATATATTGACTGAATTACAACATAACAGTATCACATTGCATGGCCTCTGTCTATTCCGTAAAAGCTACCAAAATAAGAAAAAATAAGTGTGGATTCCTGCATAAATTTTATCATGGCTAGCAGAGATCACTTATGAGATGCTTTCTTGAACCATTTTAACACAGGAGCAGAGCTTTGTCCCATCTTGACAGGCAGAGGATCTATCGGTATGCAGCTGTCCCAAGTAGACCCCTTTGTCGATCCAGTTACACTGGCAAACATCTCCATGGCAAACTCCTGATGTTCCAAGCCTAGTGCCAGGATATCTTTGCGTTCCATATTTTAAAGGAGAAAATATAAATCTCTAAGCACACTGTTGGCATACTTGTCTTGCCTTACTAATGCCATCTGATACAAGGGGGTTTTTCCTTCAAAGGTTTAATCCCGAAAACATTAGTCATGTATATTTCCACAGACTGAATAAAGCTCTCAGGAGTCAGAGATAAGCCACTCTCAGCTGGAGCCTCTCAACTGCAGAATGATAAATAGAAGTGAGTAAAACTGAGCCAAAACAGACCTATACAGAGAATATGTCTACTTCCATATCTTAGCAGAACTATATATCTAAAGTCCATGATCTAAAGGGAAGAGGAAGGAAAAAATCTGAGCTGCCAATAGATGGTGTTTCAAAAACGAAGAGAGTGAGTGAGAAGACCAAATGAGTTCAGCCTTCTGTTTGGCACTCCTGTATTGTAAGGGCAGACTTGGCCTCACAATATGATAACTAGGGGTGAAAGTATGTGTGTAGGATGGGGAGATCTTCTTTTTCAAGGACTAAACTGTGACAACAGCACAGACATTGCAGAATTACCTGCCTCTTTCACAAGCACTGGAAAGGCAATAGAAGACATTGTGTACTCTATCTTCTCTCTGCAACTGTCTTGTAGACATACAGGAATACTATAACAGCCTAATAACAGCCAGTAACTCTCTCACACTTAGATGCATTTGGTCCTTTGACTACAGTGAAAATGCATTTGGTGTCCCAGGCTTTAATTAAACTCAGTGACAATTTGTCACCACTGAACAAGAGCACTGAACCTCTTTTATTGAGATAGCATCCCACAGATATAAGTAGTTTTGTATCTGTAAGCCCAGGACAAAGCTTTGATCAACTGCCTGTTGTAAGCAGACTGAATGGGGAGATAAAAATAAGATGTGCTCAATCCTGTCCTCTACGCAGTGCAAAATTAATGGAAAACCATAGGGTTTGAATTAACCCACTTCTTTCTCTGCACGGAACAATAACATTTATATTGACATTGAAAAATAAACATTGCTTTGGTGTTGACGCTATCTGTCAGAGACAAACACCACTCTTCAATACAATCTGTCTTTCCTGACGAAAAGTGCTGGAACTATATATATAGTAGGTTCCTTTTGCCTGTTACGACTTGTTCAAATGCCCTTGATATCAGCAGGAGGTTTCTCCACTCATTTCCAGGTGCCTTGGAATAAGACCAAAGCGCACACTGGAGATGGTATCTCTGTCCAAAGTGAATAGAGCAATAGTAACCATTCTAGCATATGTCAAAAACTATGGGAGTTGCCCTGTGAGGTCAGTTGCTGAGCCATGCTTTGTATTTCCTCAGCCACAGATGCAGACAATTTCTAGGCATCCCAAGAAACACTTGCAAAACATATGCAGGAGATCTTTGGCATGGACTTTCACTGGGTGAAGTCAATGTTAAACAGCTCCAGTACAGTCCTAGCTCCGGTCAGTAGATGTTCTGTTCTATGTTCTACTATCTTGATTGAATCAAAACTGGGATTAAGTCTAATGCTTGTCCAAGATTTCACAAGTTGCAAGTAAGGAAGCTTCTTTAGAGAAAGTACTAACAGAAAACAGTACTTTAGGAGATTCTGCTACAACAGCAACCACAATAAAATCTGAGTGAAACCAGATTCTCACTGAAAACACTCATGTTGCAATCTTAAATAGAGAAAATAACTATGAGAAGGAGCAAAGCCAACTGGCTGGCCTTTTTACTTGTTGCAAATCCAGATGCCATTGTGTACCTGATTCTCAAACTCTGAGAAGAAAGACATGGAAGACACACCAAAGACAAAGATTAGTGGCTCAGAAATCGAGCCATTTGATGACTTTAATGGTGTTAAATTAAAAAAAAAATGGTGCTACATTTAAAAAACAAAAAAATTGGATAGCATGGATAAAAGCATTAAGTATAATTTTCTCGGCTTTTCCTTCTTTCTTTCCTTCTTTCCTTCCTTCCTTCTTTCTTTCTTTCTTTCTTTCTTTCTTTCTTTCTTTCTTTCTTTCTTTCTTTTCTTTCTTTTCTTTCTTTTCTTTCTTTTCTTTCTTTTCCATTTACATTAATAGTTTCACCACTCCAGAGGGTGTTGCTATGGGAACAGTAGGGGCACAATGCTAGAGGGATGGACTAGTGGTAAATAGCAATGGTCACAAATCATAAAAATTAACAGCCTTTGTTATTTCAAATGTTAGTTACCTGGTTACTCTTCAGTCATTATCACTGTCACTTAGGAAAGGGTAGGATGAGGCTATTCCAGTACACTTAAAAGTATTAGTGGGGTTATACACAGTGCAGACATGCAAAACCAAAAGCACAAAACCAGAGAGTTAGCTTAATCTGTAAGCATGCAAAACATTAATCACTGGAAAAAATACAACTACAAACAATGCTTAACAATGCTATTCTACATGAAGTGCCACAGATGGTTGTACACTGAAAGACACAGGCATGTTTTTACAGTTCAATTCAAAGGAATCCTTGAGAGGATAGCAGTAGAGAACTAGCATGACAAAGGTCTGCATGGAGGACAAAGGTGGCAAATATTACTGTCTGGCAAATTTAGACTGTTTGAAATAGTGGAAGGGGAACAAAAAGCAGGGTGGCACAGGCTGAAAAAGTGAAATAAGAACAGCAAGGACTGTGTATGAACACAGCAACAATGGATTCCTGTTTTTTTTTTTTTTTTGTGGCATAAGTATGCCTCTATTTTCCACAATTATTTCTGCACAAGGACAAGAGCAGCAAATGGTCAGGACAGTTTAGCACATGACGTTACTGACTGAACATCATGTTACACCAAGCACACTACTTGTGCTTGGGACTCAGCCAGTGATTAATTATCTTGATGGCATTTGCTGTAACATGCACTGGGATTTTCCCCGCAACCTTGGCAAACCCTACCGTGCAATTAGCACTGCTTTTACTACTACTTTTTAAACATTCTCATCTAAAATACATCTCAAACTGCTTAAACACATAAGGTAGGCACTTTTCTTTCAGCAGACTGGGTCATGTGCTGATAGCATTCACTTCTAGCAACTTGGTAATAGAGTCCCTGTTGACAGCAACATCTGAAATGCCATGCCTTCTGATATCCTCGCAAACAAATTCAGGCAAAGATGAATGCATAATTAGCTCCTGATTTTAACTACCTGTAGAAGACAGGAGACCCTGCATTCTTCCATATTCCTAAAAGATGTGAAACAATGTAGACTGAATCTGAAGGCACCACGTTTCTGCAGTGTCACCCTATTGCCAGATTCTTGTATTTCTTGGACAAAAAAATCAGAAAGGTTTTTGTTACAGCTCACTGCCACATTCAGATTTTGTCATTATCCTAGATAATAATGCTGGAGCCAGAATTTAGAGCAACTCATGGAAGTCGTAGTGACTAAGTCAGTGGTATTTTTGCACCTGTGTAAATCAGAAAATAGTCATATTGTTTACATAACATGATGACAGTTACACAGAACAAACAGTTTTCCAGTTTGCCTCCCCTACAAAGGATAACTCGGACAGTGATGCATATCACTTGTCTCCTTGGTGTTTATTATTCTTTACCAGATGCATTTTAACACAGATATCCACAGGGTATAATGTCCTCCTGTACAACATTTCCACAAAAACACCTGTTTAAGGTCATAGTGAGCTGTTTGCAGAACAACGCTAAACAGCTTTCAATTAAAAGTGTGATAAAGGTGTATTAGAAGCCAGAAAAATGCTGAGGGTTGGCAGTAGACCAACAGTTTTAAACACTTTGAAACAGCTGTTCTGGAGAAACAAAGAAAGTCTGTGGTCTCAAGTCTGAACAAAGCTGTTAGTGTATTGTGTTTCATTCTCAGGAAAAGATAGAGATACCGTTATCAAAGATATGTGGAAGTAGAGAAGAATCTGTACAAAAATCTTATAGCTATTTCTATTGTAGCTATTTGTTCATTGTCTGGTGCTGGAAGTCCGGTGTCACTCCGTTTAAGGGCACGGCTTTCTCTTCTCCTCAGTAGCCCACCTCTTAGTCTATGTCTGAAGATAAGTTGACTTTTGATATATAAGAACTTTTGATATTACTGATCTCTGGCACCCTGAAAGTAAGAAAACTGAGCTGCAGGCCTTAGTTTTTGGATTAGCCACTCTTTGGGTTTCTAGGAGCCCCAGGGAAGCTGAAACAGAAAATCAACACGGAATCCCAATTTTATTCTTCTGAAGGTGAAATGTTTTTCTTTAAGAACATCCTCTACACAGGAAAGATTCATATAACTGAATTTTAGGCATCCAATTTAGAGTACCAATTAAGAGAAGAGAAGAGATGGGAAAATGCAAAATCTTCCTCATTTCTCAAAAGGTTTCCTGCCTGGCTTGACTGCTTCCTGCAAAAGACATGCTTCATTAAACACAGTCCTACCCCCTTTCACTTTGTGCTTCAGCTGGGAATTGTAGCCCCTGTGCCACCTGTGTGCCATTTTCCACTACCTGTCACCCTGCCAGGCAGCACTCAACTGATAACTGCACCAGTGTGTTAGGGGTAAATGGATGACTGGCTGTGCTACCACAACTTGCTCTTGCACTAGGCCTGAGCAGAGGTAGCTGGATTAGAATAAAAGCTCCCCAGGTGATGACTGGCTTCTTTCCAGACACTTGCACTGGATGATTGACAAAACACAATAGCAAATCTGGCTTTACAGAGGGGTAAGGTAAACAGAAACACTAGATGTAAGAAAAGTGTTGTTCAATTAACATTCTGTGAGTAATTGTAGCCTTCAGATTGTACTAACTTCTGGGCACTGGGAAGCAGTTTAAGGACAAGATTTTGCTTTCTTTTCTTACTGTGGGACAAAATTTGCCGTTATTTTCCTGCTTCCTAAGCAACAAGAGGAGAAAGAGACATTCAGTTTTCTGATAACAATGATCTTGCTTTGCTGAAGTGGAAGCTGATTTGTTTATGAATAAAGAATATGAATATGTAAGCAATCCTTCTTAATTTCCTATAGAATCAGTTGGAAATAAACCCCACTTTCAGAAAAGAAAAACATGTCATGTATGAACAATTAAAAACTGAAATCTAGAATAATCATGAGTGAGAGAAGATAAATGAAACCAGTATTCTTTCCTTCCTTTTTCTAATACCTATGGAAGTTTATATCCTGTTACTGAATATTGACAGAATTGCATCATTAATGAAAAGCAGAGACCAAAATAGCTGTTTATCTTTACACAGTTCCCTTTGGAATTTCTCAGCCTATCTTATTGCTAGTATCCAACCTTTAGTTCAAGAAAAAGAGGGAAATAAAGAGTGGAATTTACTAGCTGGATCTTCAGAAGAAGAGGGAGTGCCTAGAGGAATACCAAAAGACAAATGTTTTTCTCACTGGGTGAGACTGGAGGAGGAAGAAGATGATCCCATTTACCCCCTGGTTTGCTGCCACAGGTGCAAGAGATGGGCTTAGGAGTCTGACCTCCTCACAGCTGCTATGTAGGTGGGCACAGGCTCAGCTGCTTGCAGGACATGAAGCATACAAATACCACAACACAACAAAAAAAAGTAAGCTGAAATGATGTGGTCTTTTTTGTTGTTGTTGTTGCTACAGATTTGCTTTTTGAGTGATTGTTTTTCTGCTACAACCTCTTTCTTTTTTTTTTTTTTCTTTTAATCTCTTCACATTCAGAATCCTTTAACGTTCCAATTTTCTATATAAAATGGTGGAGTGACTAGTTGAAACATGCTTACAGGCACCTCTGCAAGAAGTTTGTATATGCTCATACTTTAGTAAATGAAAACACAGGATAGTTCCGTTGAAAACCTAAGAATTATTTCTTCCTACAGACATGATGTCTGTGGCTGGACAGCAGAAAATTAGCCCATTCTGCTCCTTCTTTCTTTCTCCTGCTAGCCTCTCAAGTGTCAGGGATGTTAGTGTTAATTTTACCAGAATCATGACAACATTTATGGAGAACACCCTGGAGCACAGTGCAAATATGAGCTGTGCCTTAAACATCCATTTGATATTAGTAAGGATGGGATTAAGAAGGCATCAAATTGGGACCGTACTGTGAGTGTGGTGGGACAGTACAGCCAAGATTGGCAATGTTTAATCTGGTCTTCAAACTGCTATGGGGCCTGGTGTTATCGTGTTGCAAGAGAAAGGCTGTCTCCTTCACTGGTCTGACTCTGGAAGTCTGAGCATTCAGCTTAGTCAACATCGTTACATAATGATTAGAGTGATAATCATAATAATGATTAGGATGATTTGTCCAGGTTGCAGAAAATCCAGAAGGACCACCCCTTTCCTATCTCAAAAGACAGTACACATCACTTTACACACTGAAGGCTGTGTCTTGAACCTTTTCTTTGATGAAGAATTCACATGTTGCCACTCCACGGACTTCCATTTTGACTCCAGATGATAGTGGTGATACCATGTCTCGTCATTGGTATAGATGCAATCCAGAAAATTGTCAGCTCCAGCCTCACGTTGATCCAGTAGGTCCTGGCAAACTCACATACAGTGTTCTGTCTGTTCCTGTGTGAGCATTTGTGGGACCCACCAGGCACAAGTCCTGTGATATTCCAACATTGCCACCATCTTTTTTAATGCACTGAGGCTGATATTCAGCCCTGTACACAGTTCTCAAGTTGTAATCTGCTGATTAGCATGGGTGGCCTGATGGAGACACTCTTCATTTTGTGGTGTGACAGTTGTGCTTTGCCATATGAAATGTGACTGTTGTAGGTGCTGACAGGTGAACTCACATGAAGGAGGATTCGGTGTGTCTCAGGCTTCTGTTCCTCACTGGGTAAACTGCAAATGAAGGTGTGGGAGGAAGAAACATGGGACACACTTCCTAGAAGAAAGCGAATAAATAGACTTGCATACAGTAAAAAATAAAGCATGAATTATAGGCGGAGATAGTGTGGTTCTGTGGGGAAAAAAATTGTTAAAAATTGTTAAACTTTGCCCTATTACATTTTAAATAAAAATTTAAGATTAAACTGTTTCTGGGCTTCTGGTAGTTTCCATTCCTATTTTCCTTGGATTTCTCAACTCTTGTTTTGAATCTGCAGGTGCTGGCTGTTCAAAGACAAAGTAACTACTTTCCAGCGCACCTTAGTAAAAAAGATTTTTCCTAAGAAATGCATAAGGAGTTTTGCAAGATGAAATGGAAAGAGTATATAAAAGAAAGAAAAAGCAAATCAAGAAGTTTGTATGAAGAGCATGAATACTTCTATGATATTCAACTGTGAAACAGCTGATACTCTTGCTTTGACGCTTGACCTGCCAACTCTTCCTCTCTCTACAATCCCATCATTTAGAAAAGCAGTTTGAGAGAATTCTGACAAGTTATGATATTTTCCTTTCTTTTCATAAAAACAGGTACTACTGGTGTCTCTACTGATGTTTCAAAACCAATTAGATCTTGGTCTTTGGGTAAATATTTTTGAGAGTGCCAGAGATTCTAACTCTGCAAAAGGAGGTTAAATAAAATCCGCAAAATTCTGTGTGCACTGTCAAGAACTGATACATACTTCACAGACACACCATGGGACTAAATAAATAAATAAATAAATAAAAGGAGAGTTGTTTTCAATCCAGAAGTAAACATTAACCACAGAAAAAGAAAACCACCTGGATTTTTTACAAGAAAGCTGGGTCTTGTATAAGAACACAACAAGAATACAAAGTACATCTCTGGTTAGTGTGCAGTACTAGAAGGTAAGATATCAGCCTATATCCAAGCAGTACAGGATGCAACAGAGAAGAAACACAGATCTTAGAGGCCTACAAACTGAAGGGGCACAGACAGTTCCTATATTCCTCAGACTTTGACTGTACACTAAAGAAAGAACAGCTCACCAAGTCCATATTTGAGAAAGAAGAAACAGCACTCACTGCAAGTACTTTAGCTTTCTTCAAAAACTTCATTGTGGTAATCAATTCAAGATAATTCTGGGAGACTTGCAGAATGGATTTACCAATGCCACCTCCATACTGAGGACCCAGGCCTACAAGCTTTCATCTGTGTGTGTAGTTTACATTCATTAATATTGTACTTCTGAAGCCAGCAGTGTGCTCACACAGTAAGTCAACAAAGACAAAATTTCTAAGGGGAGGGTTTTTTTTCCTGAAATCAGATAATGAATCTGGTATCCCAAGTTTTGGATTCAGATGTCCTTTTTCATATTTATTGAAGCTGATAAGATTCTAATCAAGTGTCAAATAACTTCAACAGAGTTAATATCCGTTAACATTAATCAGGCCAATAATGCACAGTGTCCAGATGTGAGTTTCAGAATGCCATTAGAAATTTCACTAAGGAACCCATGACCTGGATGAAAGCAGGATGGAGAATACCAAGAATGTAACATCAGTATGTAACGTAATTATAAAGATGGATTAATGTATATGGCAAGTACACTGAAAAGAACACTTGCAGGGAGAAGATTCTTACCTGAATGTGATGATTGCTGATGGCATTTCATTAAAGGCAGACTTTCAGGCCAACGAAATATTTGCATTTTATTCCAGTTTACCTATGCAGATGCTACTAAACAGAAGGATTTTTAAGTTAAACTGCTTCCATGGAGCAGCTCCACAGTATGTTTGGATTGCATTTTCCTTTTTAAGTTACTTTGCAAATTTAAGAGCTGTAAATGACTGCTATGTCTGCATTTTCAGAGTAGACATTTGATTTTCTTCCTTGTTCAGCAAGCTTCTTGGAGACAGGTTTTCAGATGCTTTAAGTGAGAATAAAGGGATGAACAGGATGAGAATTTATTTCTTTCTCTTGAAAGAATATAAGGTTGCACAGAACCAATTCTAAGCTGCCTTTTCTTAGTTCACCTCAGTATTCTTTAAATAAAGAGATCAAATTTACTTTCCAGAAATAGTAGAATGATTTTTCTTTTTTTTCTTTTGGCAACCAGTCCCTAACTAAGTGATCTCAGAAAATAAAGTCAGTGTAGTTTTGAAAATTATATAATTGAATTAACTTAGGCTGAGCATCTCACATAACTGCACTGAAAGAAACCAAAATGATTGCAGAAAAGTTCCAGACAGATTGAATTGTTAAAAATGAGCTTTGAGTTTTAGTGAAAAAAGAACATTTCTTCTCTGGGACCGACTAATAAAAACCTTTCCATTTATTCACTTAAGCTAGAATTGCATCATTTTGTGGGTGCAGATATATGCATGTTTAGCACAAAAACGATGGCCAGACAAACCAGATTTGACCA